>NC_088711.1:616595-1233190 GCF_963576615.1 Watersipora subatra
TCATACTCTATTACTTGTTAGTGACTTGTCATATAAGAGTCTGAATGATACCATACCTATATTACTTGTTAGTGACTTGTCATATAAGAGTCTGAATAATCTCATACTATATTACTTGTTAGTGACTTGTCATATAAGAGTCTGAATAATCTCATACTATATTACTTGTTAGTGACTTGTCATATAAGAGTCTGACTGATACCATACCTATATTACTTGTTACTAACTCATCTTAAGTGATGCTAGCATTCCAAGATGTATGTAATCGTATGTCGAGGGTTAACTGTAATTTCCTTTATAATTTCCATCTGCATAAAACATTCTAGGATTGTTAAAATCGGCTAATCAATAAATTTACAAGTTTTTTGACATTTTAGAATGTAAAACTGCAGCACAAGTTTCCTTAGACATTGTAGGGATGTAGAACAGTGCATGTGTAATTAGTTTCCTTTTCATAGTGTGGTTCTTCCATGTTCAAGTAATATTAAACAGGGCTCCATGCCTCCCTTTCATATTATAAAATCATGGGTCACAAGAAAACTAATGCAAGTGTTAGAATGGTAAAAAACAATGGCTATAATTTTAGAATGAAAGCAGGAAATTTTAGAACAGAACAATTGAACATTTTTGGATCAATCCTATGAGATCTCTTCAAAGGCATTGAGTAGTTCATGTGGGCAAGAAATTAAACGTGATGAGAAGTATAGGAGTCTCAAACCTATGAGTAAAGCTGAGCAAGAAAATTAAAAACAAAACGTAGAAATATCAAACATGAAAACACGCAAATAGAAATACTATTTGTTTTACAAAGTTCACATATTTCAATTCAGACTAGCTGGGACATATATGGTTAGCATTACCTAGACAACATCCTTCTGTATCATTTGTCTTTCACATAAAAGCAGTGTGACAATACTACTTTATTTATTTAGTCTTTTATATATAAACTAGTGTTTTACAAATAAAATTTCACATACCTTTATATTAGTCACTCATTTTCATGCTATACATAACTAATTAAAAAATTTGTTGCTAAGTTTTTGGGCTGTAGAAAGAACTAAATGAATGCAATGTAGAGTTTGAACAAACTATCTAAATTAAATTTGTTAGATAATTCTTAATACATGATATGTCTTAGCAGTGTTTTCCAGTAGCTGAAACAAATTGCTAAAACCAGCTAGAAAGAATAGATATATATATATATATATATATATATATATATATATATATATATATATAACCGAGAGTGGGTGTATACAGTATATATACTGTATACACCCCGAGAGTGGGTGTATACAGTATATATACTGTATACACCCACTCTCGGTTATATATATATATATATATATATATAAGCGAGAGTGGGTGTATACAGTATATATACTGTATACACCCACTCTCGGGGTGTATACAGTATATATACTGTATACACCCACTCTCGGCACGCGCTAAATGACGTGTTAATTGAAAATCTACATGTATTAACTATGAAACACGATGGCTTTTTGTGTTTTCATGAACTTTTATTCCAGTTTTTCGTGAGGCTCTATTGCTAAATAGGAATAGCCTCTACATTTTCTGTCCGTTCGGTTAGACAAAGACAGTCCGATATCTCATTTTTACATTTGTACCAGTATCGAGAGGTACCAGTATCGTCATATGCAAAGTTTTGATGGATAGCTTCTGCTGGAACAGTAACCTTTTATATACATGTACAAGTAAACACTTCTATGCACGAATTATTATTATTAATTCAACATATTCAGGATTTTCATTTTGTTTTCTCAGTTCGTATTAATTGTATCATTACCGAATCATCTTTTATTGTAATCGTAACAAAACAGACCAATTTAGCTATTACTTGCTAATTATTTCACATTTACATTTAAACACTTTTTAAAGCCGTTTTATTTTGTTTCTTAATTTATTTGACCCGCACAAAACATTTTCCTCATGATATGAAGTTTGAAAGCTAAAATGGTAACTGTTGTTATGTCAAAAGAAATTCTGTGCAAAAGACTTTTATTACCCAGGCACCACCGGGGATTCAACTAGTATGCATATATATAGCTGAAATGTATATATATTTATCGTGTAATGGTTTCCTGTAATGTATGTATTTATGAAGACAGCCAGAGTTGAGAGGTTACCTAGAAGTTTGTTGTGGACATTACATACCTTTTCAAGATAATTTATAAAGGAATTTACTTGATGTATATGAAGACCACAATGGAAAAACCAGTGATGTCACATTTTGGGTTTTTTTGGAGTTATTGCTACCTATCTGTAGTTTTGGGTCTGCCGAATTTTATGGTGAAATAAAAAGTTGGAAAAACCAGTTTGTTTTATTGAAATCTGTGTTTAAATTTTTTGCTCAAATGAATAAACAGGAGATGTCCAAGCCGTAATATGAGAAAATCGGCTAAGCCCAACAGCTAACCGATCAAACAGCATTTTGCTGGTTAACACGGTCTTGCATTGTTTAATGTTGCTTAGCTAACAGCAACGATCGGTGTAACACGTGCTTGTTCGTTAAATTATTATTAATAATGATGGCATCTGGAGATAGATCTGAGTATTCAGAATAAACTGAAAAGCCTAGAAAACAAAGAAAAGATGATAGTGCACAAAAGCAGGCTAACAAGCGAAAGGTTTCTAGCCACACAACAAGAGAAAATTGCTCATGCAAACGGTATTTAAATGCTTTGAAATTGTGTGTGAAGCTGACAGGCAGACAGACAGACAGAAATTGTTTACTGATTTTAATCAATTTACACTACAAAGAATGAACAACAAAATTTATTTATCTTTGCTAATAACTGTGTGCAAAGTGGAGAGAAGAAGGCCCGTTGAAAGTCACATAGGTCCCCAAGTAGTCGAGTTATATTTGTTCTGTGATGCGCTGGACAAAACATAAACTACACACTCATTCACTATTTCCATTGGCTTGTGCATGAGAAAACATTTTAACAAGATCACAATAAGCTATTCAATGCGTGGACATTCTTATATGAAATGTGATGGAGACATGAATACAGGGAATTGCAAGTCAGATGTAGATCTACCAGGCCTGTATTCCCTGGTTGCAAGCTGGGGCGGCAAATGTTAGGCAACTAGTTATGAATATCTGGGGATTTAGAGGGGCGGTGTAAGCCCCCCAACGGGTTTCTCATGTAGGGCCTCAACCGGGCCTCTCATGTAGGGCCTCAACCGGGCCTCTCATGTGAAGTTTTAAAAAATTTTATCGCAAAGTATAAATATTTTTCTATTATTTGAGATTTGTTTGTTGTAGGTGATGTGACTGCCAGAACGTTTTTTGATTAAAATAGGCGAATCTTGACCACAGTTGAAACGCTCAGAAAAAAGACATCTTTCTCTTTTGAGCGTTTTAACAGAGATAAATTTTGCCGATTTGATTTCAAGTTCATCCGAAGGTTTCCACGCTTTCGATGGGCTATCCAAGCGGATGTTTGGTAAAACTTGACCTTTTGCAAATCTTTATAAAAGTCGTTAACAATAATATTTTGCCGATGATAATAATAATGACGCCTAAGAACTACTAAATGTTTATGTTTATCTCTATGGCTTGGAATAAAGTGATATTCTACAGTGATAAAAACTGTCTCCGTAGCTGTTGGGCAAATAACTGTTCGAGTTAATGATGTTGAGGTCGAGTTATCTAAAGCAATTTATTATTGCGTGGGAACGGACTAAACAAATCTGTTCGAGTTAACCATGTGTTCGAGATAAAATTTTACATTTCATCTGAGGGCGAATTATCCGAGTTTGACTGTTTTTAGCCGCCGAAAATTGCTAAAAATTTGGGGCGGCTCAGCCGGCCAGCCGCCCCAGGGAATACGGGCCTGAGATCTACCATCTGATTGGGTCAAGTTGTTTCAAAATGCTCGCAAACATCCTAAACCCTTTAATATAATTCATCTTAACAGCTCAGAGTTCTTCACTAACACAGAACATCTTAAACAGATGTACCAGACAAATTGCCCATTGAAAACTAGGCCTATACGTCAAGTGAAAGTTGCAAATACGGAAAGCAAGCTCATGGCGTTTTATAGAGAATCATGGAATGGCCATTACATCAAGTGTGCTATTGGAAAACTATCAAAGCTTCTTCATCAAACTCAGCCAAGCTGCATTATCAACAGTTCATTGCCAATCAGCAAAGCATAATACAAAGATTTGCAGGTCCTTGAACGATTTTGCAAATTAAAGAATCAACCATTTTTTGATAATCTTGCAACCAGAGATGTTGAGACAGCAGAGTGATGAAATTTAGACATTGTAATGAAACTTTAAACTGTTATTAATTACTGGTTGTGTTACTGTACTTGTATTATAGTTAAATATAGTTTAAAGTGGAAAAAAATAATTTCTTATCGAGCAAAACCTTTTAGTGCATTCAAATGGAAAAATAGGTGATGTCCGTTGCCAACATGCATGTTCATTTTTGACCACTGAATTACAAAAAACTAATATTCAGAGTTAAAATGTTATTTTATAAGCACCAAAGTATGTAGCGGTTAATAAACTTACATATATTTGTCATAAACTGTATTTTCATGGCATGATACAATGTTAAAACTTAATAATTGATTGTTTCGAAACTGCAAAAGTATGACATCACTGATTTTTCCATTGGGGTCTTCATATTTACATTCTCTCAAGATACAGGGAGCAAGTGGAAGTCCTGAAGGGGCTCAGCAATACATAGCGTCAGTACAGCTTTGTGTTGACACAAGATATATTTTGGAGTTGCGATAACACACCCAGTCAATGTCTCCTTTAAAGATGTTACCAAAGAGGTTACCAAAGAGCTACCCCAGCATATTTGATATAAATATTACAATATTGATCGAATGAAAAAAATAAATGAAAGCCTCACTCCTACATGTTAAGGGATGATAAGGCCCACATGCGCAGTACGCTGCAGCTAGTCATGGTGCTGGGCCTACAGAAGTTGGCATATTTTGGCTGGTAAGTTGAAATATTTGGCATATTTCATCGAAAATAGAACATTAGGTTTTGAATCTAAAACGAACAAGTGGCTCCTAACATTTCTTTTAAAGCTTTTAATTGCGGAAATTTCACATAAGTCTATTGGAAGACTGTTCCATTGTGATGGAACTCTGTATTCATGTTTTTTGACCAGAAGCAGTATAAAATATTGGTAATGATAAATTGGTTTTCAAAAATCTAGGAATATAATAAGAATTGTTTTTACCTTATAATCATTTGAATAAAATTTTGAATACGCCATCGTGAAAATTTGATACTGGTAAAGTTTATCAGCAGGAAACTCAAAAAGCTGAACAAACAGCGACTGAGATGAAATATGTAAGTGCTCATAAGATGCAAAGATGCTTACAGACATCCCAAAAATGAATAGTGTCTGATGACAGCAAAGTATGATCTTGCCCGGCTTAGAAAAGAGAGGAATAACATGCTGAGCAGAATAGAATAAGACGAATGATGAAATTAGGGTGTTCCATTTGAGCCCGAGTCAAAAAGGCAGTCAATTGAACGGATATCAATGCTTTGAGTGAATGTCTTCTAAGGCAGCACAGAGATTTATGTGCTACATAAATTTATGACTTTTCAGATAGATGGGGACAAACGCATTGAAAATGGCGGTGGCTTTGTGACACAATAAAACAAACACATCGTTACCTAAAAACCTAAAATAGTGTTGCGACTAAACGCTGGATACTCCTTAACTGCCCCTCGCATTACAAAACAGCTTGGAGTTGTTTCGTCATGGCTACCAAGTCAAAAGTCTCATGTCACTCCTAAGTATCTCTTAGTAATATGCAAACAAAACATCAGCAAGTCTCCTTAAAAATTCTAAGTTGTATTACCCTAGGACACTTATTCGCGGCATCTAACTTTCGCGTTTTCGCGGTGTCATCCTCTCTCGAAAATTAAATGAGCGAAACTGAACTATGAAAACGAACGCGCGAAAATGGCGAAGTTAAATAGCTTTGTTCATTGATATCCACAATAAAATCGTCATATTAGAAATGCAGGCAATTTTCGTCTGTGGTTGGGATAAATGGGAAATTTCTGGTAAACTCATTATAGCTAATACACCGACTGAGCAGCATGGCAAAGCAAATTAAGATTATATCAGTTTAGTCACCGAATGTGTAACTGATGAGGATGAAAGTCTGGTAGATGAAGCCATAAAACCTTAGAATAATTATTGTAGTGATGAATTTTATTACCAACCAAAAACAATATCAACCCTCATCAGGTCCAACCACATTATTTCTTCCACTGCCAACCATGTACAAATTTGCCACCGGCCTAGTGCCAGCCATTTTACCGAAATTGCTTCATGATATGTATACAGTATTTTTTCAAGTTCTACTATAATTATCTGTATAATCACGAAAATCAATATTGGCTATTATGTCATCAACAACTAATTACCTGTTTTATTACTTGCGCATGGTAGTTAATGAACTCACAGAAAAATGTTCGTTTGTAGATTAGAAATTCTCAAACAAAAGTTTAAAATTGCTTCGTTGTTTTAGGCTGATTTTATAGAGAAATCTTTGGACAACACAGTCAATTTCATAAAACACTTAAAGACCGTGGGTTATGTGGTCAACAAATAATAAAATCAGGTTACCAGACAATTGCTGAGAAAGTCCAAAAATGCGTTTATGGCAGTGGCCCCTAGAAAACGCATAAATGTGTTTATGGCAGGGTTATAGGCAGGGGGCAGGCTTTAAGGGTTATACAGTTTTGGTTGTGAAGTTAGTTGCAACCTATCTATTTTCTTCTTCTTGGGGGTCGAGTGTGAAAGTCACGGCGGGAAGGACCTAGACGTCATTGATAGTCTAAGAAACAAATGGCAGCAAGTGATCAAATTGAATTGCCGATCTCACCCACACATTTCAACCTGTGGTTTACAAATACGAACTAGTCCCAAATGGAATTTTTTCTTATTAGCAAACTGGACCTGAGGAATGTAATCTGTTTTTTTCCACTGCATTTATTTTCACATCACTATATTTCCGCACTCATCAGAGCCGCGAAATTAAGAAGCAGCGAAATTTTGCTCTGTGTGCTACTCACGAAACTAAATACTAGCGAAATATAAGTGTCCTAGGGTATCACAACCTATAAGACCAAATCAAAGAGCATGGAGAAGTTAAAGGTGCAACTGACCTACATAATACGGAGTATAACAGGGAGTCGTTAAAGATTTATCAGCTGAAGTGTATTTAGCAAATCCAAAATCTGTGAGCTTGAGAACAGCGCCTGGGCCTTTCTTTGAGTAGAGAAGGTTTTCAGGCTGCAAGATTATAACACTGAGTGATACTATATATCAGTATAATATCATACTGTGTGTGATACTACATACTAGTATATTATCATACCGTGTGTGATACTACAAACTAGTATATTATTATACCGTGTGTGATACTACATACTAGTATATTATCATACCGTGTGTGAGACTACATACTAGTATACTATCATACCGTGTGTGATAATACATACTAGTATATTATCATACCGTGTGTGATACTACATACTAGTCCCACGACCACACGAGCGGAGCGGAAGTGTAGGAGTTTTTATGATAAATGCATGTGCACACAACTTACGAAAATTATTCATCAACAATGAGACGAACCCTTGTCAAGAAATTTCATCAAAAAATTTAAGCATCGGAATTTAAAGTCGTTAAAGTATAATAACGATACAAAACACATTTAAACCTATTTGAATATGTTACCAAGTCTTTGTAAACCTACGATAATATCTTAAAACTTACCCATCTGATCGGATTATACACAAATAGACAGATTAATTTGAACGAAAATTGCTACAAAAAGCTTGAAAAGCTAGGTTTAATAAAAGTTAAGACCGATAATTGAAACGCCAATAAAGCCGTGCGACCGATTGTAGAACTATTTAGCAGTGCACATTTCACGAGAAAACCGTGCTCATTTCATCAGTCTATGGAATTTTTACGTGTAATCGAATTTATTCAAAGGTTTATGTAATAAACGTAGACCGTTTGAGGCGTAGACCGATTTACAGGTACGAAATTGTGGTACACAGTTTATCAGCCTGTGTTTTTTGTCCAATCACCGAAGGTTTCATTATTTGAAACGTTAGCCGAAATTCTTTACAACTTATGTACAAGCTAGGGCCAAACTACAACGCCCCTTCATGACGAGAACATTTTTTATTTTGCTACAGTTTTATACGCGTGAATGCTCCTACTGCTTTCTGTTAAAGATCGCTTATCAAAACCATTCTACATTCAACTCAACCAACTTTCAAACTGTGTATAGTACACAGTAGCTTGCCATTTTACATCTAATTTTGCATTTCAGAGTTATAATAAACATATTTCTTTATTGTTGTTCAATTACATACATTACAGTAAATTAGGCCTACAGCTCTATAACACTTTTATAACAGCTTTTATTTTGCTGCAGTTTGCAGAAATCTTCGCGACGCATGAACGCTCATAGGTTTTCTATTATTGCTGTATTACTATATTAACAATATTGGTTATTTTAATAATATCAGTGCATTTTACTTATAATATTGGCCAACATTGCATTTCTCCTATTGCAAGGGAGAGATATAAACGTGTAATATTTTCCTTTCATTGTTGTTGTTTGTCATGACCAAACACTTTTTAAATAAATTTTCTAAAAACGTATATAAATACCACAACCTCTCGATATTGCTACCTATTACGTTTTGAAATGTAAACAAAATTGTGTATTGTTTTTCTATTATTACTATATTAATAAAATTGATTATTCTAAGAATATCAGTGCATTTTACTTCTAATATTGGCCAATATTGCATTTCTCCTATTGCAGGGGGAAAATATAAACATTTTTTCCATTCATTATTGCTTATTGCTGTATATAATATCACCCACACCCAGTACATTACAGCTACCATTGCAGTTATCCTATTGCACTGCAGAGCCATTTGATTGCTAATATTGCATTTCTCAACCATCAGTACCCTTTATTTTTTTGCCAATATCTCTGGCCATCTCTTTGGTCGTGGGCTGTATGACAGTGGAATTTCTAGTATATTATCATACTGTGTGTGATACTACATACTAGTATATTATTATACCGTTTGTGATACTTCATACTAGTATATTATCACACCGTGTGTGATACTACATACTAGTATATTATCGTACGGTGCGTGATACTGCATACTAGTATATTATCACACCGTTTGTGATACTACATACTAGTATATTATCATACCGTGTGTGATACTACATACTAGTATACTATCATACAGTGTGTGATACTACATACTAGTATATTATCACACCGTGTGTGATACTACATACTAGTATACTATCATACCGTGTGTGATACTACATACTAGTATATTATTATACCGTTTGTGATACTACAATCTAGTATATTATTATACCGTTTGTGATACCACATACTAGTATATTAGGGTCGCGGTCACAGAAACCATGGTCAAGTCGCAAATCACGAAGTTGAGTTATTCGACTTTAAAGTTCCACTAACTGAATTTATAATTTTGGTAAGGATTTTGATAACACATGCTTCTGGACTAATCAAAGAGTGATCTTTCTGAATCTGAAGTCAGTTTAGATAATAAATGTCTTAAAACCTCGGAAAAACCCCTTAAAACCGTTGCTATGCTAAACAAGAAGTACTGATAAATGGCGTCCGAAAAACGTAATCGTTTCTTTTTTGTCGATTTGAGGGATAATTCTGACATTTTGGACACTTATAATGAGTACTTTGGTATTCCAACTGATGCCAAAAGCAGTGTAAGTAAAGGGAATGACCATGATATATTCTTAACCATTCATATAAGATTTTTACAATATTTAATTATAAGAATAATTATTCGATTTTATAAGATTTGATTATAAGAAAAATTATTCGAATTTGCAAGATCAAAGTATAGAGTGACCAATGATGTGCAATATGTTACTGCTATTATTATTTTTTAACATTTTGTTGATCATACTGCGGTTGTGCTCAATATCGCGGCACTTCCAAGCCGTTTTTAATATCTGCAAAATTAGGTAATACATTTTCTTATAGATATACAGCCATTTCTATGACAACCAGCCAAAATCTGTTTAAATTTTTAAATTCAGCATAATTTTTTTGATACAAATACAGAAATCTAGATAAATATCACAACCTCTTAATATTGGTTGCTATGACGTTTTGAAATGCAAACAAAACTGTGCATCGGTTTTCGTTTCTCAGACTTTAACACCAGTTTTCTCGGAACTAGGTTTTCGCACTGATGGTAAACATGCATTCAGTTTATTGACCATAAAATCTGTTGTAATTAAGCTAGAATCAAAAATTTTTTTGCAAAATAATTGTGAGAATTTTCTCCTTCTGTTAATGCAGATAACTCTAAATCTTATAATCCCGACTTAACCATGGTTTCTGTGATCATGACACATATTATTACACCGTGTGTGATACTACATACTAGTATATTATCATACTGTGTGTGATACTACATACTAGTATATTATTATACCGTTTGTGATACTACATACTAGTATATTATCACACCATTTGTGATACTACATACTAGTATATTATCACACCGTGTGTGATACTACATACTAGTATACTATCATACCGTTTGTGATACTACATACTAATATATTATCATACCGTGTGTGATACTACATACTAGTATATTATCACACCGTGTGTGATACTACATACTAGTATATTATTATACCGTGTGTGATACTACATACTAGTATACTATCATACAGTGTGTGATACTACATACTAGAATATTATCATACCATGTGTGATACTACATACTAGTATACTATCATACCGTGTGTGATACTACATACTAGTATATTATCACGCCGTGTGTGATACTACATACTAGTATATTATCACACCGTGTGTGATACTACATACTAGTATACTATCATACTGTGCGTGATACTACATACTAGTATATTATCATATTGTGTGTGATACTACATACTAGTATATTATCATATTGTGTGTGATACTACATACTAGTATACTAGCATACCGTGTGTAATACTACATACTAGTATATTATCATACCATGTGTAATACTACATACTAGTATATTATTATACTGTGTGTAATACTACATACTAGTATATTATCATACCGTGTGTGATACTACATACTAGTATATTATTATACCGTTTGTGATACTACATACTAGTATATATCATTATACCGTGTGTGATACTACATACTAGTATATTATCATACTGTGTGTGATACAACATACTAGTATATTATTATACCATTTGTGATAGTACATACTAGTATATATCATTATACCGTGTGTGACACTACATACTAAGACTTGAATAGCCACCAATTGGTAAGGATCAAATACTTCTGCATTGAATCGTAATACTGTGATCGCATAAAACCTAGAAAACCCACCAGCTTCAAAATAACATCTACATGATGAATGTTTCATTACGATGAGTGCATTTTTACGAATATTTCGCGATGAGTGTATTTCTTTTGATGAAAAGACCTGGGAAAAGAGTATTAAATCAAAAAGCACAATAAATAAAAAAAACTAGATTATCTGTAAGAAACTAAACAACAAAATCAATAAAAAAGTTTATATTGACATTTCACCTAACGCAAAAGACTTCCCCTAACGTTAAAGACAACCTAATGTTAAAGACATATCCTAACGTTACAGACATAATCTAACGTTACAGACATAACCTAACATTAAAGACATAACCTATCGTTAAATACATAACCTAACATTAAAGACATAACCTAACGTTAAAGACAACCTAACGTTAAAAACATAACCTAACGTTAAAGAAATAACCTAACGTTAAAGACATAACCTAACGTAAAAGACATAACCTAACGTTAAATACATAACCTAACGTTAAAGACATAACCTAATGTTAAATACATAACCTAACGTTAAAGACATAATCTAACGTTAAAGACATAACCTAACATTAAATACATAACCTAACGTTAAATACATAACCTAACATTAAATACATAACCTAACGTTAAAGACATAACCTAACGTTAAAGACATAACCTAACGTTAAAGACATAACCTAACGTTAAAGACATAACCTAACGTTAAAGACATAACCTAATGTTAAAGACACATACTTTACAGTTCACATTTTCTCTTTAAAGAATAGAGAAAGCATAATATTATTATGCTTTATTAGTTATCTTGAGGTGTTGACTGATGTTTTAAAAAAAGAATCAAGGAGATTGACCCACTAGAAGCTGAGATATAGCCAGCCAAACACGGGTCTACGTAACAAAGAATCAGAGGAAAACCCTTCGAAAATCCCGAAAACTGTGACGTATAAAATCGACTTAATGTTCATGTGCCGGAGTTGCGCACCCTTACCGCCGTTACGTATAATGATTGTTTTGGCTACGAGATGTGAAACGCTTCTCGCGATAGTAAATAATTTACAGACTAGCTCTGGTTTCTCAAGAAAATCAAGCAAACATTGTGTGGTAAAGGCGTTTGCCCACAACCCCCGCCGTGATTTTTCAAAACAAAGGAGCAGATTTTGACTATTGGGCTTCAAATTTTAACTCGATCTCCACGGATATGCTCCGAAGATCCTCTGTTCAACGAACGGCGCATGTATAGTCTATATGCGACATCCGCGATTGCAGTTCGTTTAGAATAAGAAATGGGAATGCGAATTTTTGTTCAATCATCATTTTTCTACTGTGTATCTACTGCAGCATTCAGTTGATTTTCATGATTATCGTAACTACTAACAGACTGTAAGTTCACTACAGCCATAATCTTAAAAAGAAAAACTTGACCGTGCTGCTCTTGCTGTAAGAAAAAAAAACGATAACTTTTCATTTGATTTTTCTATTGATCTATTATCTTATCTATGATTATTTTTTATGATTAATATAATAATCATAATGCATATTATACAAAATAATAAT
The DNA here is from genome assembly GCF_963576615.1 of Watersipora subatra. Classification (NCBI taxonomy): domain Eukaryota; kingdom Metazoa; phylum Bryozoa; class Gymnolaemata; order Cheilostomatida; family Watersiporidae; genus Watersipora; species Watersipora subatra. The sequence continues at coordinate 629,609 of NC_088711.1, forward strand.
ATAACTGCATATAGAATAAATGATGTAACTAATATAATTTGTAGAAAGTGATAGCAGAATGTTGCGAAATAATAGATGCGTGTAATTATTTTATTCTAAAACTAATCTACACGTCAGAGGGACTGGTTCGGAATTCTCAGAGCAATGATTGTTAGGCCCAATTTGATTGTTCTATACTTCCAGGGATTAAACCAATTAAAACGCCGTGATTTTTATAGGAGAGCGCATTAGTTGGCTTAATTGACCAATGGCACACAAGTCGATTTCATACGTCATATATTGATGATTACCAAAACACTTGTGTTTTTTGGTAGACCTGTGTTTGGCTGGCTATATCTCAGCTTCTGGTTGGTCAATCTCCTTGATTCTTTTTTTAGAACATCAGTCAACACCTCAAGATAAATAATAAAGCATAATAATATTATGCTTTCTCTATTCTTTAAGTATTACTTTCACACATTTCAGCTTATCGTCAGTCGCTTTTTTATAACTTTTAAACGGCTTAATAGATCTTTCAAAGAATTGAAACAAAGACGTTTACTTCAGTTCTTTTACATGATTTCTTACTTCAATTCCAATGAAGCATTACCTTCTAATAATCTACCTGTTAGAGCTAATGGAAGATGGTTGTTTAACCTAATCTAGGCACATGGCACTCACTTTGATATCCCGATGGGCTATATCCATCTTGTGAAGAAATGCAATTGCATCAACTATGTCCCTCATGATAGCGGCAGCCTCTAAAATCCATAAAAAAGACTAGTGAAGTTTAGCCACATACAGACAGGTTACAAATGTGATAAGAGAGCACTCACTCAGCATGCCAGTGAAGTTTAGTCACACACAGACAGGTTGTTGTTGTTACAAGGAATGAAGCACTCACTCAGAATGCCAGTCAAGTTTAGTCACACACAGACAGGTTGTGGTTGTGACAAGGGATGAAGCATTCACTCAGCATGCCAGTGAAGTTTAGTCACACACAGACAGGTTGCTGTTGTTACAAGGGATGAAGCACTCACTCAGCATGCCAGTCAAGTTTAGTCACACACAGACAGGTTGTTGTTGTTACAAGGGATGAAGCACTCACTCAGCATGCCAGTGAGTTTAGCCACACACAGATAGGTTGTTGTTGTGAAAAGGGATGGAGCACTCACTGAGCCTGCCAGTGAAGTTTAGTCACACACAGGTAAGGTAAGATATCTCACAACCATGTTGGACTGCTAACATGCCCTGTGTACACTATCAGTTGAATTATTTTTCAAACTATAAATCTTTTCTAATAGGCATTTTATTACTAATGCTTTCACAGAAGCATGTCTAATTTTCTTGAGTGATAACTTATACAATGATGGCTAATTTTTTTTATTTCAATGAAACCTGAAAAATCCCGAGTCCCAGTTATTTCATATGCCTACTATAATAGCAGTCACACCACCAACCACTATATCATTAGTTAGTGGTCTGCAGAGTGGAGAAAACAACTGCTGATGATTTGATTGAAAAATGCTCAAGACCTCACTTCTATATTGAGGTTGAATACTCAAGTCCTCACTTCTATATTGAGGTTGAATACTCAAGTCCTCACTTATATATTGAGGTTGAATACTCAAGTCCTCACTTCTATATTGAGGTTGAATACTCAAGTCCTCACTTCTATATTGAGGTTGAATACTCAAGTCCTCACTTATATATTGAGGTTGAATACTCAAGTCCTCACTTCTATATTGAGGTTGAATGCACTTTTGTGCAGAAATGCATCTACGTTTAATTTTTAATTTATATGGCTAATTATATGTCAGTGTTTTATACAAAGACTAACAAAAAATAAGCAAATCATTTATTACTTTATCTGATCTAAACCAGAAGGGCTATGTGACCTACAACTCTATATTAGAGCTAAAGCAAAGGGGCAATGTGACCTACAGTTCCATATTAGATCTAAACCAAAGGGACTATGTGACCTACAGTTCCATATTAAATCTAAACCAAAGGGACTATGTGACCTACAGTTCTATATTAGATCTAAACCAAAGGGACTATGTGACCTACAGTTCTATATCTGATCTAAACCAAAGGGGCAATTTGACCTACAGTTCTATATCATATGACATTGAAACAAGTCTCATTAAAATATGTTAACACAAAAATGTGCACAAAAAATGAATAACTGTAGGAGAAGATATAACAGGAGCAGACTCTTCATACATTATCTATAGAAAAGTTTAGCATTATCAGGTGAATGCAAATCTGTGTATGCGAGTCATTTCACTGGTCAGCGTATGTTTAATAATCGAACAGCACAAGTGCAGTCAGCACTACACCAAGGTCATTGTTGTTTGAACTAAGAATATACATAATGAACTGGGACAAATGAGGGAAAGGATTGCAGAGCAGCCCAAATTAACGGTATATATAGGTCAATACAACCATGGGAGTGTTTCGGTTTTCATCTGACTTCATCTTCCTATTTAGCAATGAAAAGCAATAAAAGCCCCCAGAAAGGCATCCAGAGGGTCATTCATCTGCTAATTACAAGCATATTAACAAATCGATGTTGGGATTATGAGCGTGCATTTATATAAGCATCATGCTCGAGAATTGATACAGCAACTGTATGTCTGTTCAAGGCATTTTTGAAGGTGTGTCGATCATCCCTCATATTTTTCAACCTGCACCATATTGTCTCAACATATGATCAAACACCTGCACCATATCGTCTCATCATATGATCAAGCACCTGCACCATATCGTCTCATCGTATGATCAAGCACCTGCACCATATCGTCTCATCATATGATCAAGCACCTGCTAAAAGAAGAACCTCGGACAGGCATAGTACCTACCTCGTTCGGTGAAGGCATTGTCGGCTCTTGCTTGGATAGAAGTGAACAACTCACCGCCCTCCATACTAAAAAGCAGTAACAATTTAATGGAATCAAATAACTGTTAAAGAAGAATAGATAGTGAGTAGAAACAGCTGAGCAGCTGAAAGGCCTTACCATTCCATGACTACTAAGAGGCACTTATTCCCACCATAAACATTCTCATAAACATCTTCTATGCCAACGATGTGTCGGCAGGCTGATGACCTATAATGTAATGAGATTTCTCGACGTGACTTCGGTATATCCCTCAGAATCTAGAAAACAACACGCAAAAAGTAACTCGAATTTTTTGATTTTTCTCACAAGTTCTAAAACAAAAGATAAAAACAATCTACACATTCTTGAAGGTTTTGAAAGGGAGTAAAGTACAGAGATTTTAGACGCTACTTCACAATAACAGAATTAAATTGCTGAAACAACTGCTTTGTAATTTTAGCAGTCATGAATATTATATTCATTTTCTTAAGAAAACCATAATATTATTAGCTTAGAAATCCGCAAGAGATAAGCCTTACAACAACTATTCTTGTTAACTTCGCGTAAGTGAGCACATTGTAAAAAATACATCGTGTTATCATGGCCTGGTGAGTTATTTGAAGCTGTTTTAAAATTTCATGGAAAAAAACTTATATCTCTAAATGTGCTCTTTGTGACTAAACACTTAGGCATCATGAAACTATGGCTATATGTATTTGCAAGAAAACTATACTCCAAAGCCATCAGGTGACATTATGGCTGAACGAATTATCATTATTTCAGAATTTCACTACATTAGTTAAAACAACTCGGCATTCTGTTTTGTTTAAAGATCCCATCAATTAGATAATAAATAGTTCTTGGTTAGACGATGACAATAAGCTATGGATGTTAAAATCGTTGCACGCTCAAGTGAACATTGCTATAAAAATACACTGCAATTCAATTAAAAACCTAGGATAACTCCTCAATCAATACTGCAGATAATCATACAAACATAGCAACTAAAACAAATGTAATATATGTGAAACCATACAAAACTATGTATAGAATTACATGTAAACTAAATTATAAATATGAAAAAAATAAAGTAGGCCTAATAATCACTAAAATAGATTTTTATTGTTAACTACTTTTGTAAATGCAAATGTAGGCAATGAGTAGGTGCAGAGGTGAACTGTAAAGAAGGTAACTGTAAGACATGGTAAAGAAGTAAACAGAAGTAAAAACGGTTATAGAGACAGAGACATGTGGTCTACTTACTTTAACTTAAACATTGAAACTAACTTACCTTAGATACAGCTAGTGTACCTTCGCGTATGAAACTGACGCGTACGAAAATGCAACGTTTTGAGAACTCTGTATGTTAGAGAGACATGTTACATATATATATATATATATATATATATATATATATATATATATATATATATATATATAATGTCAAGGTGATCGTAAATAGCAGTTGGACTGTATATAAGTATCTCTCTCTTCATCCAACTTGACTTTTCAACATCGTAATTTGGATCTGCAGTTAGTTATTTACAATGTATTCCCCGGATATGATCTGGTACTGCCCATTATCAGAGAGGGTGGTAGTCTATATCTCATGAGCCTTATAGTGGTATTCCCCGGATATGATCTGGTACTGCCCATTATCAGAGAGGGTGGTAGTCTATATCCCATGAGCCTTATCATGGTATTCCCCGGATATGATCTGGTACTGCCCATTATCAGAGAGGGTGGTAGTCTATATCTCATGAGCCTTATCGTGGTATTCCCCGGATATGATCTGGTATTGCCCATTATCAGAGAGGGTCGTAGTCTATATCTCATGAGCCTTATCATGGTATTCCCCGGATATGATTTGGTATTGCCCATTATCAGAGAGGGGGGTAGTCTATATCTCATGAGCCTTATCGTGGCATTCCCCGGATATGATCTGGTATTGCCCATCATCATAGAGGGTGGTAGTCTATATCTCGAAAGCCTTATCATGGTATTCCCCGGATATGATCTGGTACTGCCCATTATCAGAAAGGGTGGTAGTCTATATCTCATGAGCCTTATCATGGTATTCCCCAGATATGATCTGGTATTGCCCATTATCAGAGAGGGTCGTAGTCTATATCTCATGAGCCTTATCGTGGTATTCCCCGGATATGATCTGGTACTGCCCATTATCAGAGAGGGTGGTAGTCTATATCTCATGAGCCTTATCATGGTATTCCCCGGATATGATCTGGTATTGCCCATTATCAGAGAGGGTGGTAGTCTATATCTCATGAGCCTTATCGTGGTATTCCCTGGATATGATCTGGTACTGCCCATTATCAGAGAGGGTGGTAGTCTATATCTCATGAGCCTTATCGTGTGTAAGAGTAGTTCAGTGTTTTGATACAAAACTCAAAGGGGCAAGCATCTTGGCACACTCAGCTGAAGATGTATGGAATATTTTTAGGTAGAAGCAGGTATCTCAGTAGGTTGTCATCGGTGAATTTGATATCTGGTTGTATGGCTACTGAGAGACATTTTATTTGTTCCATGCCTTTTGCGGATTGTAGTTAATGTAAGATACAAGCTTTTAGTGCATGTTATTAAAAGTCACAGTTTGAAGTATTCAATGTCACCACACTTTTAAATTAAACACTGATAGCAGAGCTTTAATGTTTGTCTGGATATGTTTTAGTTATCATATTATTAGCATGTTGCCAGTATACCGGCCTATAACTCCTAACATTTCCACATAAATGCAGGTAAACTAGTAAAACAGGTAACTATGGTTACACAATGCTTTAAAGCACCCATCATGTTCAGCAAGGAACTGCAGCAAGTCAATGTTTAAATGGCTTCATTACAATTCTTATCAAGAGGTTAATATTTATAACTATACTATATCCACACTGATGTTATGTAGTCCTCCAAATAGAAGTTGCAGTTTTCATTAGTTTATATAGTGTTTTGTCTAAGACTACATTTTCACAAACACTTGAAAAAATATATGATAGGTAAAATTTTATTCAACTAAAATTTTGCCTAAGATAAAAATTGTAACATTACCGCACGTTCCTTGCAAAAAAAAGTTAATCATAAAAACAATGGTTTTTGGAAAGATAGTAATATATGTCCCTTTCTTTAAATTTAGTGCTAAACAAATTACTTATAAGGATAACCCTACGTTGAGGCAAGATGCATGTTGGGGCAATTTGGATCACTGATCCAACTGTGTCTCAAGCCTGTACTTAATATTGAGTTAATTTACACCTAAAAAAATCTACTTGATCGTTGTGTTATGTTTATTAACCAAGCCAATCCGAAAAAACGGGTTAATCAATAGAACGAGCGCACAATAAACTATTCAGAATTTTTTGACCAAAAAATAATTTGACATTGAAAACGTCTAGTGCTGTTTTACATTCATTATTGATAGTGAAGATACCAGTTGTGTGAAAGTTTTCAATATCAGGCCACCTTTATTTAAAACTTCGTTTTAGATTGGTACGGTGTGTCGTATAGTCAGTTTGTTATAGGCAGGGCTGAGCTGATGATAGCGAAATATGTTGCTAGCATAAATATTGCTAAAGCTATTAAGCCAGCTTAAAAAGTATAGCTAATTATTACTTACCTTAAGCGCGTACTTCTTATTGGTGGTCTTCTTTGTTATTTCAACAACCTTTCCATTGATGCCCAGACCTAAAACTTGTCGAGTGACGGTGTAGTCATCTATTATCTGGTTTTTCTTGTATTCAAGAGGCTTTTGTAACCCATCATTCATATTAAATGACATAATATTTTCTAAAACTATAAGTAGCGTATGTTTGAAAATACTGTTTAAGCACTCGTACTTACAAAAGACAACTTATTGTTTTCTAGTTACAACATCGCGGAAACTACCGGATGTGTGAAAAACGTCATAATTTTCGGTCATAGTTAATCTCTAGCGAGGCGAAGACGCGCAAATGAGAATAACTACATGTAGTAAGGAGTTGTGCTTTCGTTTTTGCAGCCATGCAAGAGTGCACAAATACCACTATAACAAGCTTCACAATTTTGACAGAATATGAATGTTGCTCAGTATAGTTTCAACATATGTTTTTTAAACATGCTCAGTCACAATAAAATGTCAGCAAAATATCAATGGTTTGGTTTTTCATACATTATGATCATTCGATCCTACAAGCACGATGATAAAGCTATATAACAACGTAATCTGAAGTTAACAGGCAATAGCCAGAAGAACCAGACACAAACAGAATGGTGGCACTGAAAAGGGCCGTAGAGAAAAACATCAACTTGGTACTATAGGTTGCAGTCCAGGTTAAAGATCTCTAGTAGTGCTATCAGCCAAACATTAACAGATCCTACTGATGGCTTCTTACATGGGTCTGTGAGTTTCTGCGAGCTGCTGAGACGAGGAGACGGCAAGACTTGACATTGATGAGTGTAAGTGTAACATCGCTGGTAGTGCTGCTTATCTAGAGATTTCTAGCAAGGCCTTTGTAAGGAAGAGCTTTGACTGGGGGAGCTTCAGTTTGGTATACCTCAATTTTGGAGTGCCCCGCAGCCTGTGGTCCTTCAGCACACCTTGAGATGGAAGTTGAGCGCTGCACTGAAAACAGCACACTCAATGATAGTGGAGACACTCATGCTTTCTCAGGTCATGAAAACCACTGATTGAAGGAGCATTCTACACAGTACAGTATATACAGTGTCAGTGAAAAGCTCAGATGAGACGGTAGTATTCATAAATGATAAGAGGTTGTACTGGAGTCATCTTTCGATAAGCAAGCACAAAAGTTGGTAAAATTGCTAATTGCTAATTGCTAATTGTTGTTTAATTATTATAACACCTGGTTAGGTGATTTCTAGATTCTTTTTTACTCTCCACATTATATACATTGACAATCTTAGCGAGTTTGCTTGAGCTACAGCTGTATTTTTGTTAACCAATTAATTGTGCTTTGTAGAGTCATATTTGTATATATAATACATGTGTGTATATAATACATGTGTGTATATAATACATGTGTGTATATAATACATGTGTGTATATAATACATGTGTGTATATAATACATGTGTGTATATAATACATGTGCGTATATAATACATGTGCGTATATAATACATGTGTGTATATAATACATGTGTGTATATAATACATGTGTGTATATAATACATGTGTGTATATAATACATGTGTGTATATAATACATGTGCGTATATAATACATGTGTGTATATAATACATGTGTGTATATAATACATGTGTGTATATAATACATGTGTGTATATAATACATGTGTGTATATATTACATGTGTGTATATAATACATGTGTGTATATAATACATGTGTGTATATAATACATGTGTGTATATAATACATGTGTGTATATAATACATGTGTGTATATAATACATGTGCGTATATAATACATGTGTGTATATAATACATGTGTGTATATAATACATGTGTGTATATAATACATGTGTGTATATAATACATGTGCGTATATAATACATGTGTGTATATAATACATGTGTGTATATAATACATGTGTGTATATAATACATGTGTGTATATAATACATGTGTGTATATAATACATGTGCGTATATAATACATGTGTGTATATAATACATGTGTGTATATAATACATGTGCGTATATAATACATGTGTGTATATAATACATGTGTGTATATAATACATGTGTGTATATAATACATGTGTATATATAATACATGTGTGTATATAATACATGTGTGTATATAATACATGTGTGTATATAATACATGTGTGTATATAATACATGTGCGTATATAATACATGTGTGTATATAATACATGTGTGTATATAATACATGTGTGTATATAATACATGTGTGTATATAATACATGTGTGTATATAATACATGTGTGTATATAATACATGTGCGTATATAATACATGTGTGTATATAATACATGTGTGTATATAATACATGTGTGTATATAATACATGTGTGTATATAATACATGTGTGTATATATTACATGTGTGTATATAATACATGTGTGTATATAATACATGTGTGTATATAATACATGTGTGTATATAATACATGTGTGTATATAATACATGTGCGTATATAATACATGTGCGTATATAATACATGTGCGTATATAATACATGTGTGTATATAATACATGTGTGTATATAATACATGTGTGTATATAATACATGTGTGTATATAATACATGTGCGTATATAATACATGTGCGTATATAATACATGTGTGTATATAATACATGTGTGTATATAATACATGTGTGTATATAATACATGTGTGTATATATTACATGTGTGTATATAATACATGTGTGTATATAATACATGTGTGTATATAATACATGTGTGTATATATAATGCAAAAAGGAAATTGTAAATTATTTCAGACTATGGTCTGAAATCTGAATGTATTTCAGAATGAAAGTCTGTTGTCAAAATCCTTTCCAAGTATGTAGTGTACTGTAAAAGTACTGTGGCTCATAGCTAAGCAAACGCTGACACAAACACTGAATATTGATGTTAAATGAGTAATAAAGTCTAAGCTCCCGTATCGGGAGATGAGTAATAAAGTCTAAGCTCTCATATCTAGAGATGAGTAATAAAGTCTAAGCTCTCATATCTAGAGATGAGTAATAAAGTCTAAGCTCCCATATCTAGAGATGAGTAATAAAGTCTAAGCTCTCATATCTAGAGATGAGTAATAAAGTCTAAGCTCTCATATCTAGAGATGAGTAATAAAGTCTAAGCTCCCGTATCTAGAGATGAGTAATTAGATTAGCCAAGGCCTTCAAAACATTTAAAAATATTTTACCTGCGATGGATGATATCAGCTAAAAAATACAAACTAAATCTCAGACGTGTTGTATGTTCTAATCAATCTTAGAATAAGATACTAAAGGCGAGTTTGAATTATTAGTACAGAAAAGCAATTCATACTCTGCTTGAAATGCTAATATTAAACAGAGTAACTATGTGTATTATAGTACAGTAAACACTTTATATTTAATATTAGCATGATGATCCGTAGTCTAGTCAATCAATTGTCTGAGCTATATTTTTTTTATCCCAAAAGCTGTTCCAAATTTTTTTATCTTGTTCCTTTTTTATATTCATCTCAAACTAATTCAAGTCGTGCTAAATTATTTCTACAAGCCCAAATATGTTGTTGGAGATAGACATGATCACTTTTAATCGTAGCACAAGTTTTGCCAAGCAATTTAAACTTCAACTGCTGGTTTTACAAGACTGTAAATGTACTTTTAGACTTACTCCTAAAACTAAAGTAGTTATTACTTCCCAGCACTCGCACCCTGATTGGTCTGGTGACAGAGCACAAACTAGTTTGACACTATTCACATCTTTAAGCGATTTTTTAGGCTCATCTTTGGTAGATTGTAGACATAATAGTTACCCTGATCACATGTTCTATGTAGCGTGTGTTATTGGCATTATCAAGTTAGCTTATTATGATTAGGTGATATTGGAATACCTGTAAACGCGTTGTGTACACGAGACACAGACACTAATCATAGATGACCAGGTAATGGCTATATTACTGCATCATATGTTTTTATTCTTAAATATTCCTCTAAAAGAACAATATGAGCAATAGGCCTATGCACCACCTAAGCACACATGCATCTCATGTACCATCACAGCATACATGCATCTCATGTACCATCACAGCATACATGCATCTCATGTACCTTCAAAGCATACAAGTACTACCTGGGTCATCACAGCCTGCATGTACACACCCCTTATACTCCCACAATGTTGCATGCACGCTATATACACTCACAATATAGCATGCATGCACACCATATACTCCCACAATGTTGCATGCACGCTATATACACCCTAAATATAGCATGCATGCACACCATATACACCCTCAATGTAGCATGCACGCTATATACACCCTAAATATAGCATGCATGCACACCATATACTCCCACAATGTTGCATGCACGCTATATACACCCTAAATATAACATGCATGCACACCATATACACTCACAATATAGCATGCATGCACACCATATACACCCACAATATAGCATGCATGCACACCATATACACCCACGATATAGCATGCATGCACACCATATACACCCACGATATAGCATGCATGCACACCATATACACCCACGATATAGCATGCATGCACGCTATATACGCTCACAATATAGCATGCATGCACACCATATACACCCACAATATAGCATGCATGCACACCATATACACCCACAATATAGCATGCATGCACACCATATACACCCATAACATACAAATATGCCCTGAACCACCACTACACTCAAGCTACTATCGATAGAACTAGCTGTGGACAGAATCAGTTACCCGGTAGAAGTCGTTGGATACCTCCTATAATCGTTATTTAAATAAAACTGACAAGCCAATAGGATGGTGTTTTACAGCTGCATAAGCCATTGGCCTCGAGTTTTACAGATGCATAAGCCAATGGGCTGGTGTTTCCAAGATGAGTAAGCCTGGTATTTCACAGGTACCTGCTTGCTAAAGAATATAACTCTACTTTTGCTATCTATTTGGCTCTACCTATCCGTTCTGGGTAGCAAAGCAAGCATCACACAAGCAAGCAGAGCACATTTACATAATTAGACCACTCGAAGATACCATACTTCCTCGAACAAGATGTAACAAAGACATCTCATCTCATCCTTTCTCTTTGTGTAATCTTTACACCCTTTGTGTAATTTTTTCCCTAGAAGCGAGAAATATTTCTTACTTTCCGTTATGTACTAACAGGATGCATGCTTCCATAGGATGGGTTTTTAGTCCGACTCAGTTTTGGCCACCTCCAGCTTTGTGTAGACCATACATAGTATTACATGCCTTATTGAAATGCCTTGGCTCTTGTCAAAGACCGTGACTCTTTTTGGCGTAGGAGGGGATTAAGAAAGGTCCTTTCAGACTGAGTTTCATATTTTCTGACACGTAAAGCTTTTACCGCCGCTCTGTGTATTGAACTGGTCTCTAACGAATTTATGGAGAGCTGTTTTAGTTTCTTGTAATAGGATGCAATTTTTAGTGTGCAATACAAACTAAGAAAAAAGTAATAACATTGAATATGATTATCTCTTAAGCTCGATTGTACAATAGCAATAAGTATAGAGCAAAAGTTCACAATCAATATAGAAACAATTCAACAAATATAAAACAGAAAAAAAATGATGAGAGTCAATAAATATATGTAAATCAACAACTTTCACTAATTATTAAAACAACAGAATGTCAATACTAATTGATTTAAGGTGTTTCGGGTTATCATATATGAGTGCCCTCCAAATGTAACAAATGTCTCTTCACTATCATAGATGCGTATCTCAACTCTACTAAATAGTGGGTAACCTGTTTTAGCGATAATTGCCGAGACTGTATAAAAAGAGGGAGAACTCATCTTGCCGGTGTTTAACCTCTTTATATATTTATTAAAATAATAATCCAGCCATAACTGAAACTGTCTAATCAGTTTGGTTGCCTAACCATATGACCCTCTACTTTTCCACACAGTCCGAGAAATGGAGCCATTGGTTGACCATTGGGCTTCCAATCTTTAACGCAAACGCATTCCCGTACATGATATATGGTCCCTAGATACGTGTGACACTTCCTTAATACACTATGCTGCATCTGCAGTGCAACAGTTTAAAACTTATGAACATTCTGGTGGTTATACTACCTTGATAGGCATTTGAGGGTATTATAAGCGTTATATAAGGTAGTAGTGTCCCTTAATATTCTTAGACTACAACACCGGATTACCTCTTGTGTTCAGGAAGTATCCCAGCCTATCACACATGACGAGTGACCTATGTTCTCAATATGACTGTTACTTGAGTGTAGTTGTAAGCATCTTGGTTATTTCATAACTTTGCACAGTCTCTGCTGAGTGTGATCAAATAGTTTGACCCATCCAAGCCTTCCAAATATGAACTATTCTTCCTTCAAATAAACAGCTTTTCACTGTATCTACAGTTACGCTTCAGACTGTTCTTGTAGAGTTTCTCCTCAAAAACGCTCCAGTTTTTAGAATTTAGATAGTCATTTACATTTGTGAATACTTGTGCACAGAGCTATTACATGCGCGCAGAGCTATTACATGTGCGCAGAGCTATTACATGCGCGCAGAGCTATGACATGTGCGCAGAGCTATTACTTGTGTGCAGAGCTATGACATGTGCGCAGAGCTATGACATGTGTGCAGAGCTATTACATGCGCGCAGAGCTATGACATGTGCGCAGAGCTATTACTTGTGCGCAGAGCTATTACATATTACAGATGTAGAAAGGTCATCGAGTAAACTTGGAAGAACACTGTCATACTAATGTGACTTTACATTGTAGCACAAGTCTGTAGGGCGACGGCAGCCAGTGTGGTTGCTAAGAGGGAAAATAAGAGTCCATTCTCACACAAGCAAAGCAAGGATTTTCCTTCTGAACATGGGCTTGGTTTAGTCATTTATATTCGCTATAAGGATGAAGGATTTAAAATGGCAGCAAAAGAGTAATTTCAAAAAGTAGTTAAATAGTCTCACATCTTGAAGCTTTTAATATATAAAATATATGTATATATGTATATAAAATATATGTATATATGTATATAAAATATATGTATATGTATATAAAATATATGTATATATGTATACAAAATATATGTATATAAAATATATGTATATAAAATATATGTATATAAAATATATGTATATTTGTATACAAAAATACGTATATATGTATATAAAATATACATGTATTTGTATATAAAATATACGTATGCGCTTTTGTATAGAAGTCATTTGAAAAGTTAACAAGCTAGATTTGAACTTAGATAGTTATTTATTATGGCACTACTTTGTAATAACCAGAATATGTTAAGTAACTAGAACCAGGATAACCTCATTTGTACCAGTTCAGGTCAAGTTTTATACAGATATACAGACCAAAAGAAACCAACTAGCAGATATACAGACCAATCAAGAAACACATAAGTAATACAGAGGGTTTTAGTTTAAAATAGAGTAGAATATAGTAGTCTATAGACACGACATGAGAATATATTACATAGTCTATAGACACGACATGAGAATATATTACATAGTTTATAGACGAGAGATTAAAATATAGTAGTATATAGATGAGACATTAAGATGTACTTGTATATAGATGAGATATCAGAATATACAGTAAACCCTTGCCATACGATTTAAATTCATTCCAGGGTTGGCATCGTACGGCAAAGATGTTGTATTAAGGGGTATAGAAACCCGTAGTAACAGTATTTTAAAATCTTTGTTATTTTGACCTTCTCAGCACACTGGCTGCCAAATTTTAATTTCGAGAAAATTTTTTGTTGAAATTGTATGGCGAAAAAATCGTTGTATGGAAGGACGAAAAACATTGTGTCCTACATCGTAAGGTGAAAAAATCACATAAAAGGGACATCGTAACCCGGAGCGCATTGTAATAGTCTATATATAAACGGGACATCGTAACCCGGAGCCCATTGTAATAGTCAATATATAAAAGGGACATCGTAACCCGGAGCGCATTGTAATAGTCTATATATAAATCACATAACAGGGACATCGTAACCCAGGGGCATTGTGATAGTCTATATATAAAAGTCCCATAAAAGGGACATCGTAACCCAGGGGGCATTGTAATAGTCTATATATAAAAGCTAAACAATGCTTATCTAATAGACTAAGATCTCTACACTACATTTATTACACAAAACACTATTCTACATGCAGACTGTGCAAGGATGCTACAGAGACCATCCAACACTTCTGTGGATGCAAGCAGCTAGACGGAAAGGCATACACTGAGCAGCATGATCATGTAGCGGGTGTAGAGAAGTCTATTTTTTCATAGCAGTAGACTTTTCAACCCTAGAGCAAAATGAGATGAGTATGGCGCCGATAAAACACAACACTGGTGGGACACTGGTGGGACACTGGTGGGACACTGGTGGGACACTGGTGGGACACTGGTGGGACACTGGTGGGACACTGGTGGGACACTGGTGGGACACTGGTGGGACACTGGTGGGACACTGGTGGGACACTGGTGGGACACTGGTGGGACACTGGTGGGACACTGGTGGGACACTGGTGGGACACTGGTGGGACACTGGTGGGACACTGGTGGGACACTGGTGGGACACTGGTGGGACACTGGTGGGACACTGGTGGGACACTGGTGGGACACTGGTGGGACACTGGTGGGACACTGGTGGGACACTGGTGGGACACTGGTGGGACACTGGTGGGACACTGGTGGGACACTGGTGGGACACTGGTGGGACACTGGTGGGACACTGGTGGGACACTGGTGGGACACTGGTGGGACACTGGTGGGACACTGGTGGGACACTGGTGGGACACTGGTGGGACACTGGTGGGACACTGGTGGGACACTGGTGGGACACTGGTGGGACACTGGTGGGACACTGGTGGGACACTGGTGGGACACTGGTGGGACACTGGTGGGACACTGGTGGGACACTGGTGGGACACTGGTGGGACACTGGTGGGACACTGGTGGGACACTGGTGGGACACTGGTGGGACACTGGTGGGACACTGGTGGGACACTGGTGGGACACTGGTGGGACACTGGTGGGACACTGGTGGGACACTGGTGGGACACTGGTGGGACACTGGTGGGACACTGGTGGGACACTGGTGGGACACTGGTGGGACACTGGTGGGACACTGGTGGGACACTGGTGGGACACTGGTGGGACACTGGTGGGACACTGGTGGGACACTGGTGGGACACTGGTGGGACACTGGTGGGACACTGGTGGGACACTGGTGGGACACTGGTGGGACACTGGTGGGACACTGGTGGGACACTGGTGGGACACTGGTGGGACACTGGTGGGACACTGGTGGGACACTGGTGGGACACTGGTGGGACACTGGTGGGACACTGGTGGGACACTGGTGGGACACTGGTGGGACACTGGTGGGACACTGGTGGGACACTGGTGGGACACTGGTGGGACACTGGTGGGACACTGGTGGGACACTGGTGGGACACTGGTGGGACACTGGTGGGACACTGGTGGGACACTGGTGGGACACTGGTGGGACACTGGTGGGACACTGGTGGGACACTGGTGGGACACTGGTGGGACACTGGTGGGACACTGGTGGGACACTGGTGGGACACTGGTGGGACACTGGTGGGACACTGGTGGGACACTGGTGGGACACTGGTGGGACACTGGTGGGACACTGGTGGGACACTGGTGGGACACTGGTGGGACACTGGTGGGACACTGGTGGGACACTGGTGGGACACTGGTGGGACACTGGTGGGACACTGGTGGGACACTGGTGGGACACTGGTGGGACACTGGTGGGACACTGGTGGGACACTGGTGGGACACTGGTGGGACACTGGTGGGACACTGGTGGGACACTGGTGGGACACTGGTGGGACACTGGTGGGACACTGGTGGGACACTGGTGGGACACTGGTGGGACACTGGTGGGACACTGGTGGGACACTGGTGGGACACTGGTGGGACACTGGTGGGACACTGGTGGGACACTGGTGGGACACTGGTGGGACACTGGTGGGACACTGGTGGGACACTGGTGGGACACTGGTGGGACACTGGTGGGACACTGGTGGGACACTGGTGGGACACTGGTGGGACACTGGTGGGACACTGGTGGGACACTGGTGGGACACTGGTGGGACACTGGTGGGACACTGGTGGGACACTGGTGGGACACTGGTGGGACACTGGTGGGACACTGGTGGGACACTGGTGGGACACTGGTGGGACACTGGTGGGACACTGGTGGGACACTGGTGGGACACTGGTGGGACACTGGTGGGACACTGGTGGGACACTGGTGGGACACTGGTGGGACACTGGTGGGACACTGGTGGGACACTGGTGGGACACTGGTGGGACACTGGTGGGACACTGGTGGGACACTGGTGGGACACTGGTGGGACACTGGTGGGACACTGGTGGGACACTGGTGGGACACTGGTGGGACACTGGTGGGACACTGGTGGGACACTGGTGGGACACTGGTGGGACACTGGTGGGACACTGGTGGGACACTGGTGGGACACTGGTGGGACACTGGTGGGACACTGGTGGGACACTGGTGGGACACTGGTGGGACACTGGTGGGACACTGGTGGGACACTGGTGGGACACTGGTGGGACACTGGTGGGACACTGGTGGGACACTGGTGGGACACTGGTGGGACACTGGTGGGACACTGGTGGGACACTGGTGGGACACTGGTGGGACACTGGTGGGACACTGGTGGGACACTGGTGGGACACTGGTGGGACACTGGTGGGACACTGGTGGGACACTGGTGGGACACTGGTGGGACACTGGTGGGACACTGGTGGGACACTGGTGGGACACTGGTGGGACACTGGTGGGACACTGGTGGGACACTGGTGGGACACTGGTGGGACACTGGTGGGACACTGGTGGGACACTGGTGGGACACTGGTGGGACACTGGTGGGACACTGGTGGGACACTGGTGGGACACTGGTGGGACACTGGTGGGACACTGGTGGGACACTGGTGGGACACTGGTGGGACACTGGTGGGACACTGGTGGGACACTGGTGGGACACTGGTGGGACACTGGTGGGACACTGGTGGGACACTGGTGGGACACTGGTGGGACACTGGTGGGACACTGGTGGGACACTGGTGGGACACTGGTGGGACACTGGTGGGACACTGGTGGGACACTGGTGGGACACTGGTGGGACACTGGTGGGACACTGGTGGGACACTGGTGGGACACTGGTGGGACACTGGTGGGACACTGGTGGGACACTGGTGGGACACTGGTGGGACACTGGTGGGACACTGGTGGGACACTGGTGGGACACTGGTGGGACACTGGTGGGACACTGGTGGGACACTGGTGGGACACTGGTGGGACACTGGTGGGACACTGGTGGGACACTGGTGGGACACTGGTGGGACACTGGTGGGACACTGGTGGGACACTGGTGGGACACTGGTGGGACACTGGTGGGACACTGGTGGGACACTGGTGGGACACTGGTGGGAGGGTCTTGATGAGGTTAAAAGAATGGTCGTGCTGTATGAGCAATCGCTCTAAGATCGAGTATGATGTCTGCTTAGCTTGAAGAGAAGCTTGACGATTGGAGACATGCCCAGACATGCCCAGTTGCGGAGAGCAATTCAAGGTTGGATGTCATTCCATTCACAACCAGTGACCTTTGAGTGACCTTTGAGGGAATTGAACCCCAACCACTAGGCCAAAGGTGCTCTTTGACCTAGTTAAGCTCCTCTGGGACTTCTACATCTAATCTGACAAGCATGCCTTGGTATACCAACCGGATATTGTAGTGGCGGACATGGAGAGAATTAGGGCTACTACAATAGATGTAGCAATACCCTATAACTGCAACATACTCAGTAGAAAAGGGAAAGTGGAGAAATATATCCCACATAAAGAGATCGAAAACGTTGGCATGTATACAGGGCTTGGCAATGGTGTTAGTAATCTTTTATTTTGTTGATAGCAAAATATCAAAAAGCTTCTATTTGCAGGCATACTATCCAATAAAATGGAAACTGTAGAAGTATCCTAAATGCAAGATAGTAGTGAACAATTCACATTTAGTTTGAGATTATTTGTGTATAAAATTAGAAGAAAATTTACATGAAAGGATGACGTTAAATAAGCTATGCAGGATAACTTATACAAAAATAAATTGATTGATACTATATACAAGTGTTCATGTCTGAAGACTAAAATCTCTATGAGTATGATTGTGGATCAATTGTTAATTAATAATTGGATGACTATAATATAGTCTGTATTGTCTGTCTGTGTGACATCGATGTTCACCTTTATGCTTTATCTGCAGTGGGTTAATTATGTTTTTAATTGAATCAGCCACTTTCATATATAAATTCAACCAGGTGTTGATAGTTGTGAGGGTTAGAGAATTTTCTTTCTTAGATTGGTGTAACTACAGCATCTGCATAGGTAATGGTCTATTGTTTCATCCTCATCCAGGCATGAGCATGTTGCTGTAAATGTTAAATTGAGTCTGTATAGGTGCTACTGTAAGGTTGTGTAGCCTGTGAAGAGCCTGTGTTAGAATTGATATTTGTCTCTTCGGTAATATGAGTGGAATATGTTTTTTCTCTAGATGTTCTGTTTTTAGGTCCTTTAATAAATTAGTGGAGCAGTGTCCTGTTATCAAGTGAGTTCTCCGTCGGTGTTGCCAATCATTATTTAGTTGTTCTCAAATAGTGGACTTTTAAAAATGAGTCGCTGACATATCTATTATAGTTGTGTTTCCACCATTTAGGCTTACAATGTGAGAATTTATCTTCTTTTGAAGTTTGATTTTTGTAGATAAGAAAGTTTTTGCAAAATATCTCTGTCCTATTGCCATTCTACAGTATGTGTATATGTCTCTGGGGCTTTGAGACTCAGCTGTAGGTATGTTTGTGATATGGTGGAGGGCTTCCGTTGAGGGATTAGTCTTTGCTTCCAGTATGTCTTTCAAACAGCTATGGAGAGAGATGTCAGCTTTTTGATTCCGTATAAAACTGTTGTAAAACACTTTGGGTATTATGGTTGATTCCAGTATTTTTTTAGAATAGTATGGCTTAAACCCTTCATTGATGAAGGAGAAAAGTAGTCTCAATTTCTTGGCTAATATCGTTTTTGCTTCTTTTCTATGTGTTGAATGTTAACTTAGAGTCTCAAATTAGACCTAAAACTTTGTTTGAATTGGTGATGTTTATGTTTTCTTTGCTGACTTGAAGAAGTTTTGGGTTGCAGTTGAACCAAATAGTATCTGTCTTGGAACAGTTTGCTTTCATGCGCCATTGTTCTAGCCAATGTGTTAGCTTCATGCAGTTACTTTCCATTGTTTTATATAATAATTCTTCATTTGGTCTTGAGCAGATAACTGAACAATTGTCTGCATATTGGAGCGCGCTTCTATTCCATGAGCTTAGCATGTCTCTTGTGTAAAACACCAAAAGTATAGAATATAAGGCGCTTAATTATGGCAGTTATAATTCACATTGTTTTGGCTGTGATAGATGGTTGTTAACTTTAATTCTGATCATTCGTCTTGTGAGAAAGTCAAATATTAATTGAAGGAAGGGTCTATTTATTCCTAATTCAGCGAGTCTGAACAACATCTCTCGGTGTCATATGCTGTCAAATGCTTTTTGCAGGCCAAAAAAGAGGCCTGCAACTTTTTATTTACATGATTGAATTTCTATCATCATTGAACATAGGTAAGTAGAGGTAGATCTATTTTTACAAAATCCATGTCGGTATTCTGGTATCCAGTCTTCTGACTCTGTTAGAATTCTAAGTCGGTGCTCAATCAATCTTTATAAAATTTTGCCACATATAAAGGTTATTGTGATTGGGTGATAGTTTTTGTGGTGGTGTAATCTTTTTTACCAGGCTTTCTCGAAACAATAACAACATTGTTGAAAACTGGCCACTTGCATGAGGTAGGGATACTGTCAAACAGGATGTTGAGTGTAATTTGAAACCAGAAACTTCCTATTTTTATCATTGAAGGGTGTACTTCGTCATAGTTGGGTTCCTTTCTTCTGATTTTAATTTGTTGTGTCGACTTGATTATTTCTTCTATTGTGACTGGTGTGGTCAAGTGTGGAAATCTAGGTTTATTTTGCAATTCTTCTGAAACTCTGTTTTTACATGCGTCTCTAACGAGTCCCTGACGACTGAGTCTGGTGTAAAGTTGATGTTGAGGTGTTTGCCTTTGAAGATGTTGTCATAGAAGAAAACTTTCTGCTTTACTTGAATCGGTGGTTAGAATCTTGCCGGTGGTTGATTTTAGCATAACTATAATTGTTATAAAAGATCTGCTTGATTTTTTTCCAAAACTCTGGGCCATTACTGCGGTTGAGGGTGTCTGCATTTGTTTCCAGAAATTTCGTCTTTACATCGTCTAGTGCTTTTCTGAATCTTTACTTTGAGAATTCAAGTGAATCACCATTCTCAACTTCTGTATTTGAATTTTGCCTTTTCTTTTTTAGTTCTTTCAAAAGGGTTGATAGTTGTTCATTTCAGTAAGGTTTGCAGTATCCTTATAGCTTAATTTCTGGAACGTTTAACTCTTTGCAACGAGTAAGATTGGTAAGAATTTTGGTCCATATATTTGTCGGGTCTGTTTCTGCTACAATCTCTGGGATTACTTCTGCTGAAAGCATCTCTCGTTGTGTAGTATACTCATAGACTTATTAACTGTATATTATACTATTACACTGTATAGTTAAAAGGTCTATGAGTATACTTAATCCACTCACAACTGTTCCAAGAGTAGGAGATTTTTGGTTCTGTTTTCATCTTTTGTGTTGTAAACAATGTCAACACCGAAATGTGGCCTCTTGTTGGTGCTCCTAAAAAAAGTTCTGTGTAGTCATCCGTGTACTGGTTGCTTATTATAGTAGCTGTATTTTGGGTTATTATTATTAGGTCTACAACACTTCTACCATTATTGCAGAGGAAAGTTAAATCTTTGTGTTTGTCTATCACTTCAAAGTTTTGGTTATTGCAGTAGTTAAAAAGTTGTCCGTCAAGTGTATCGGTTTTGCAGTCATTCCAATCTGATTACCTTGCATTGAAATCACTATGTATAGCTATTTCTGTGCTCTTGAGATTAGGCATCCCGACTCTGGCTCTACTAATTCGTTTGAAAACAGTGTCTAGTTTTGTTATATTGTCAGGTTGAATAGGCTATATGTTGATCAGAGTATGAATCGTTTATCATTTATGTTGATGTCGATGAAAAGTATATCTGAATCTTGTTGTTCTAGACTGTGTAGTCTGCCAAAGGTTATAGTGTTATGTGCCTTATGTACTAATATAACAACACCCCATTGTCTAGAGGGGCTCTTGTTGTTTGGTTTTAAGTGGACACTAGTTTTTGAAGTACTGTAATCATTTGAACTCTGCACTGTTTTACTTTCTGAAATGAATACTAGATCTGCTTTGTTTTGAGTGATGTACTTGTCTAGAGCTAATTGTGAGGGGTGGGAACAACCATTTATGTTAATCTGCATGATCTTTAGCTTGTTGTTAGACTTATTAGCTACAGTAGTTAATGGAGTCTAACATTTGTTCTCGTTTCAGCTCTTGCCGATGAAAGAACTCTCTGTATTTTGGGCAGTTCTTATCTATGGATTTGTGCTTCCTTCCACAGTTAACGAATTTCTTTTTATTTGGGCATTCATCATGTATCTCTTCATAGGGGTCAGAACAGTGACGACATCTCTTTTGGCTCATGTCGTCTGTAGCTATGAGCCAAAAGATGGCATTGACGAGACTACAGAACGGGCACAGGACATCGAATACGCTATGATATAGAAAGCTTAGGTATTCTGTCCTAAAGCAGAAAACAGTAACTTTAAACATTCTAGAGGACGAATTACATTTTTGCGTCTCGCCAAAATTTGATGATATGCGGACAAAATGGGATTACTACTGTATCGCACATGTACGTGAACGTATTGGGTTGTTGAGCTTTGTTATACTAGTCCGAGAGTTAGACTGTACGCAGCTATTAACCAAACAGCTTTCACGTAATGATACATTTTCCGCGTGCGTGCAAAGTAAACATCGCTAAACATGTGTTACGGTGGTATTCAGAGATTACGTCGACTAGTCACTATAAGTTTATGCCTGCTCCATACTTAGACTAGTATAAATTTCTCACAACTATGCCTAAAGGAATTAAAAAGAAATTGTTGTGTCAAGCACAGCGTTATTATATAAATTCGGATCCTGATCGATAAATTCAGCGTTCTATTGCAACACATCTCGCACACTTACCTGTATTAAAAAAGTAGAAAATCATGCTATATCGTGAAGGGTATTGAAATCTTTTTCGGTGTTACTAAATGGTTTTTGTGTAGAACGATACATAAAATTAATTTATTTTATTTTTTAAAACTATGATATGTAATATTATCAACTATGAATTCGGTTTGGACCATTTGTGTGCATAGGTGCATGAGGAAGTTGTCGCTTAAATCAACTTGCTATCGAGAATTTTAAAGTCAAGGAAAGTGTAACAAAGCTGTGGACAAAGCAAGTTGCGTTTTTGCATTTTAGCATATGTGTACGTTACTTATATTGTTATTGTTATTCAATTAACACTTTGATTAATACAGTTAAAACAATAATACACAATGTGCATACAATGGGTAACGTAGGCTATTTCAGCTGTCAAGTCACGACCAGTTTTTGGCATAATCCTATACTGTACACTGGTGGGTGTTTTTTTAGATGTTAGCACAATGTATGGCTTCATCATCTTTTTTACCAAGCAGGAGTCTACATTTTGTCGTGTGCTAATTATTTCATTTCACTGATATACAGATAGAAATACAACTATTGTCGGTAGACAGTATAGAGAGTTACCAAGTTTGCTGTCTGCTTCTATCCAGCTTTTTTCAACCTTCTGGCTCTTTGAATTTTTGCCTGACCTATTATAGTTGTAAATTAATATGTGGACTCGTTTATTGTTTACATCCTAAGAGCCAAAAAGGAAACTCTATTGGGTTATACATTCCTATATACCTAAGGTGCATTAATCCCTATGACACCTCGTAGCTTCTGTAAAACTCCACAACTTTTGTGGTTTCAGGATGTCAGATCTCTGTCTTTCCTTCATTAAACAACTTTTTAAATATTTTGTCTGCTAATCCATGATGCCACGTTATTACTCCAGGGTTTCATCCATTTTTATTCTCGAACTTCAGTAAATATTCCGTTTAACAATATTCTAGTAACTTTTACACTGCTATCTCAAAAGTAAGTATTAGAAAAAATTTTCTAGTAAGATTGAACTAAGCCAAACATTCAGAGAGACTGTCTTACAGTTGGTCTCTGGTACAGACAAGGACTCAATTCATAACAAACAGAAGACAACTCTGAATAATAAATATTTTTAGAAATATCATTTCTTTTTTACTGCCCAGCTCAGAGGAGACTCAAAAGCTAAGGTGATGAACTGCTCCCGTTTATTGTTTTTGCTTTAAGTAGATTACTGGGTACGTGCGCGCACACACACATCTTAACATTTATAGACTACTCAAAACTGTATCTGATAAGTAGATTTGGTTCTGCCCTTTATTCTCTAATATTCAGTGAGCTCAATTCAATATCACATGTGAAGAAAACAATGATATATTGTTGTGATGTTGTGAGTGATTTGGTGATGTTGTACTATGACATCAAGGCTCCCCTTCATTGTCTCCAAATGACCACTTTGGATACAATTGGGTTTTTCGATACAATGTTGAGTACCTCTATTGAACCTATTAAATACAATTCAATGCATTGAGCACCGTTGAAACTAGAAGCTGCATTATTTTCTATATCTAAGCAACCGCTCAGCTTGAATATACCGATAATACTCACAGACGTGTCCTTCAATGGTAATCAACATAAATACAACAACAGACGATGCTTGTTTTAGACTGTTCAAGGTTGTTAACATCATTTTTCATAAATGTTTATTTTAAAAATGCGAATTAAAAATATTATTTAAAAATATTTTTTTAAACTGGTTTAGTGACCCGCAAACAGCTACATCTGAACATAGAAGCGAGGGAATGTAATTGTTAATGTTGCTTACATGCTAGTATTAGGGCCACTTGAGGGTTGCTTGTTGATGTCCCGTTAGGAGTTTTACGACGAACTGCTCTAAATAGTGTATTTTTGTTTTTGCAAGCTTATCTATAGTGGCAACAGTCAACTCTCTAAGAGAAGTCTGCTGCAACTTGTCTGTAGGACTAGTTTTCAATCCAATTTGCATCTTCATTATTAAGTTTTCATAATTTGTCATGAAGTTTATTTGTTCTACTGATGAGCTCAGCACCTCTCTCTCCTGTTGTCAGAAATACCACATTATGTCTTTCAACGGGGATTTTCACTTTGGTCTCTAACCTGCGCCTCTGCAGGTAGACGTATTAACACTAGCTCAGCTCAGCTCAGCTAGCATTAGCTCAGCTAAGCTAACAGAATCTATTGCGTTACAGGTGTCTTCCCTTTCCAAATGCGCAAAAGAAGGCTTTGGCACGTTCACTTTTGATCTGTTGTCATCCTTTGATCTTTAACTGTGTGCTCGGCAATGGCATTTAATGATGTAGCCAACAGAGATGGCAATGAGCCGGTCAACTCTATGTGGATTGAAGACAAAAGGAAGTTGTGTAGGACATTGGACGCTCGATCTCTCTGGAGAGATCTTGGTAATGCTGTTACCATGAAGTTAACCTAGATTTTGCCGGTAATAGATGTGATTTTTAAAGGAAGCAGCATACAAACATGTGTTAGTATATGTTTATAGCCTGTAACAAAGACTTGAACATATGTCTTAGTATATGTTTATAGCCTGCAACAAAGACTTGAACATATGTGTTGGTATATGTTTATAGCCTGCAACAAAGACTTGAAAATTGCGCAGGAGGATGTGTTTATACTGTCTCAAAAAGAGGCTGTCTATAGCCCAACAGAAGGCCTTCTGCATATTATGGCCAACAAGCGCACAACTATGCTTAACCTTTTCTTCTACCTCAAGGAAGCTAACCTTCTCTCTGCCATGGAAATTGTAAAAAAATATGGTTTGTACTTATATGGGTAGCTCGCCTTACCGTTATGGCATTTGTGAACTGTTGTGTTCTCACTGTAATGTTCTTTATTCCAGTACTGAGTTTACAATGAATTAGTACTCTAATATTGACTGTTCTGCTGCCAAATACTTTGGTAACAACAGTTTCCACCCATTTAGGCTGTTTATCTCTTTTGGGTCCACAGTATAAAGTATAGCATGGTGTTCCAACTGTGTAATTATGAACTGTTTTAGTTGATCGGTTATCCTGCATCTGTTTGCTTTGAGCTAAATGCTTAATCTCCTGCGATTGACATTGGGTGATTAATCCATCAACTGAGATTCCAAGCTGTCGAATACCATTACTATTTGAACAATCAGCTCGTTTTCAGGCTAGTTACACTCATTTTCACATTTTTGATCCTCTTGCAGTCCCGGTCCAATATCATGTCTACCTGCAACCGGACCCTATGATCTTCGATCAAAGCATGACGACCAATCCAGTAGGTGAGTAAGATAGAATTTAAAGGCCCGATGTTGTCAGGTTAGAGCCTTTGTAGTGGCAATGTCAAGGTGTTATTGCCCATGTCATTAGTTTGAGCTTGTAGACAATCTAAAATAGAAGTGATCCAATCAATGAAAGTCATGAGCAAATGTTCTGTAGGGTTGAAACCCGCAGTGCCACCTCCTCTGGTTGAAGTTGATGTGTGCGCTGCCCCCCAGAGACTTAGGCTTCCCCAAGACCATGATAGCCTGAGCGGCGACGACACATGTGAGTGCCATTGTAATGTAGCTGACAAGTCCTCTACGCTGTCTCGCTCTATGTCTAAAAACTCAACCTTAGTTGTCATCTGCAAAGAACGGGCAACTCCTAGTCGATATTTGTATGTTTCACCCGATATAATGCTTGCAGTCGGAGGCAGTCTTCCAGCTTTAAATTCGACGCAGAGGCGAGCCGCTTACACCATCATCGCCACAAGAAACTTTGATATAAAGGAGTTGCAGGACGCTACAGAAAACTTTGCTGACAAGTATCTTATATCCAAAGGAGCCTATGCAGCCATATACGAAGTTAACATCCTCAATACAAAGTTCGCTGCCAAAGTTTACGTAAGACAATATGTTGTGCGGAAAAAGAGTTGTAGAACATGTTTCTAGTTGATTGGCAATTTTTAACTATCTGCTTCCCTTTGAATGGCCAGATAGATTATTGGTTACTAGTGCTGTTGTGTGAGGTGTTCAGATGCCTGCACCAGCAGTCAAATGTGAAAGACTCTAAAAACAAACCTTACTATGCCTCTACTGTTACTCCTGTTCAGTTTAAGGGACGGGGGTATTTTTCATACAGCTCAATTGAGGTATTGTTTATATAGCCTGAGTGATGTAGCTGCGTAGACTGAGTAAGACACTCTTTGTGAGCCGCCATGTTGCCCTTAATATGATCTAGTAGTGATTCCCAGTTCTTTAGCTAGAATCCTACATTTTTATGTTGTTATTGTAGAGCATGGACTATTCTTCTGTGCTGTCAGATCTACAAGATACAAGACTGTAAGTATATTTCTGTATATCATTTTGTGCATGTTCGCGGTTGGATGAGTATTGGATGGCATATCTGTGTGAAGATGCATGTATTGAGGGTTGATGTAGGTTCATGTACGGGGAGGTCCAGACAAAATAAAAAACTGTGTAGATGCATGTATTGAGGGTTGATGTAGGTTCATGTACGGGGAGGTCCAGACAAAATAAAAAACGGTGAAGATGCATGTATTGAGGGTTGATGTAGGTTCATGTACGGGGAGGTCCAGACAAAATAAAAAACTGTGAAGTTGCATGTATTGAAGGTTGATGTAGGTTCATGTACGGGGAGGTCCAGACAAAATAAAAAACTGTGAAGATGCATGTATTGAGGGTTGATGTAGGTTCATGTACGGGGAGGTCCAGACAAAATAAAAAACTGTGAAGATGCATTTATTGAAGGTTGATGTAGGTTCATGTACGCGGAGGTCAAGACAAAATAAAAAACCGAATATGCATGTATTGAAGGTTGATGTAGGTTCATGTACGGGGAGGTCCAGACAAAATAAAAAACTGTGAAGATGCATGTATTGAGGGTTGATGTAGGTTCATGTACGGGGAGGTCCAGACAAAATAAAAAACTGTGAAGATGCATGTATTGAGGGTTGATGTAGGTTCATGTACGGGAGGTCCAGACAAAATAAAAAACTGTGAAGATGCATGTATTGAGGGTTGATGTAGGTTCATGTACGGGGAGGTCCAGACAAAATAAAAAACTGTGAAGTTGCATGTATTGAGGGTTGATGTAGGTTCATGTACAGGGAGGTCCAGACAAAATAAAAAACTGTGAAGTTGCATGTATTGAAGGTTGATGTAGGTTCATGTACGGGGAGGTCCAGACAAAATAAAAAACTGTGAAGATGCATGTATTGAGGGTTGATGTAGGTTCATGTACGGGGAGGTCCAGACAAAATAAAAAACTGTGAAGTTGCATGTATTGAGGGTTGATGTAGGTTCATGTACGGGGAGGTCCAGACAAAATAAAAAACTGTGAAGATGCATGTATTGAAGGTTGATGTAGGTTCATGTACGGGGAGGTCCAGACAAAATAAAAAACTGTGAAGATGCATGTATTGAAGGTTGATGTAGGTTCATGTACGGGGAGGTCCAGACAAAATAAAAAACTGTGAAGTTGCATGTATTGAGGGTTGATGTAGGTTCATGTACGGGGAGGTCCAGACAAAATAAAAAACTGAAGTTGCATGTATTGAAGGTTGATGTAGGTTCATGTACGAGGAGGTCCAGACAAAATAACTGACAAAATAAAAAAGTAGTCATCTCTAGATGATTGAACATTTCTCCAATTCTTTTAAGGTTTTTAAACCGTGTTGATATTAAACAACTTGTTAATAACATGTTATGCCATTTTTTGCATATAATCACCAAAATTCAGACTATTTGAAGCATTAATCTTTGTAACTGGCTAGAAAGTACATGCTTACTGAGCGACAACTTGAAATACATGTAAAGTCTCAACTAGCCATGATAACTTATGTATGAGCAGCGTGCCAGCCTTACTTAAAGCACATAAATTACATAATTTTTTTATTATATATTTCAATACATCAGAGTCTTGGCTTTCGAATGAGCCTATATTCAATACACAAAGAATAATAGAACTATGAAAAATGGGGTGTCAAAAGTACGTCCTGCAAAAAAAAACACTTGGTTCAGGTACTCAAAATGTGGCGTCATAATTCTCATTTAGCCTTAGGTCGTCGATCCCTTTCGCTGCCATTGAGGCTGCGTTTTTCTGTGACAATCGGTGCTGTTAAACCCGGAAAGCGCTAATAATAAACTAAGATTCTAGATAATCAACAATGCCCGCGATCGTGCTAACGCCCGACCAATACAAACACATGTTCTGGGTTAATTAGTTATGCTTTAATAAATGTACTGTCGTTGATAAAGGTAACGAAATCACATCGATTAAATTATGACCTGCGGTTGAGTGGCCCTAGGACTAAATGTCAATCGCACTTTCGCGAGATCACGCAATGCTTGAAATTAATTAGTCTCAGTCGTCACCCTTAACATCGCATTAAAAATAAAGAGCTAGTGCATAATATCATCGGGAAAATATAGTATGGTTCTTGGAGTCTGAGGTACTTATCATAAAAATAATATGTACACGGAGAACTAATGGCACTGATTCCTTTGTCATCTTCATTGGTTCTCTGGAGTTGTCCTACCTTCGCCTTCCACTAGCGTCATTATCGTCACTTTCGTAGTTCATAAATAAGCGGTAAGAGCACACAACAACGAATATGAGATTGTGATGTCACAATTTTCGAGACTATGCCAGTAAACATTTTCGCGGTAGAGCTCTGGGGAAATCCTATAAACACCAACCAATGTCTGTCACACCATGGCAAACAATAGCTCATTCGAAAGCCAAGACTCTGATGTATTGAAATATACAATAAAAAAATTATGTAATTTGTGTGCTTTAAAGAATGGAGTAAAACTGATAGCTGGAGTTCTCAGTTATGATGTTGAATAAAGTGAAATGTCGCTGGTGCAAAATCACCCCCCTTGTATCTCCTAATTCTCCTTTGATAAGTTTTAACAATATCACGCACACATTCAATTTCCTTTGAGAATACAAGGTATGGGTAAGGGTGGAGTATGTCATTCCTGCTAATTCTCACCATTGTTCCATTACGCCATTCCATGCTGTTATTCATCGCTGCTATGTTTAACACAGCAATTACTATTCCCAATACCGATCGTGGTTTGGTGAAATATTTACGAACTTGAATGCTGAATAGTGGTATACTTGATTATGCATTTGATCAAACCTTGACATACAAAGTGGCATACCTTGACATCCAAAGTGGCATACTTTGACATCCAAAGTTAATTCATTCTGATACTTCATTCGTATGTCGGAGTTGTCGTACATCGGAACAAATATTTATAGGATTACATTTGGTTACATTTAAATTATTCCAGAGCCAAAAAAATTTAGTAAATACTTCAAATAATTACAGATAATATTAAAACAATTACACCATATATATTATATAAAATTACCAAATTACTAAAGTAATAATCAGAAAATAGAGGTTTTCATCGCTACCTTACTTTAGAGATATGTAAAAGGAACTGTAGACTTATCAGTGCATAAATTCGATGCTTGAGTGGATGAGTAATAAGAATGAGCGGCATGACTTGTTATAACTCTTGCTATAACTCTTGTTATAACTCTTGTTATAACTCTTGTTATAACTCTTGCTATAACTCTTGTTATAACTCTTGTTATAACTCTTGTTATAACTCTTGTTATAACTCTTGTTATAACTCTTGTTATAACTCTTGTTATAACTCTTGCTATAACTCTTGTTATAACTCTTGTTATAACTCTTGCTATAACTCTTGTTATAACTCTTGTTATAACTCTTGCCTATAACTCTTGTTATAACTCTTGTTATAACTCTTGCTATAACTCTTGTTATAACTCTTGCTATAACTCTTGTTATAACTCTTGCTATAACTCTTGCTATAACTTTTGCTATAACTCTTGTTATAACTCTTGTTATAACTCTTGCTATAACTCTTGTTATAACTCTTGCTATAACTCTTGCTATACCTCTTGTTATAACTCTTGTTATAACTCTTGCTATAACTCTTGCTATAACTCTTGTTATAACTCTTGTTATAACTCTTGTTATAACTCTTGCTATAACTCTTGTTATAACTATTGCTATAACTCTTGTTATAACTCTTGTTATAACTCTTGCTATAACTCTTGTTATAACTCTTGCTATAACTCTTGCTATAACTTTTGCTATAACTCTTGTTATAACTCTTATTATAACTCGCGCTAGATAATAGTAACTGTTTAAGTTCGCTGAATTATTTGCTGAATGAATTTACTGAATACTTTATAATTTCTGCCAATAATTATATAATGTATTATATAATGTTTCTCAAATTCTGACCGGACACTCATCTAGCGAGTTAGAAAAAGACAAATGTTTCAAATGACCTGAAACTTTGTAATAATATGTAAAAATAACCCAACTGCATATCAGTGTTAATATATTGCTTCTCCTAAAGATGGCTCTAGAACATTTTTAAAGTGTCCATTAAAGGATCCGTATTTACACTGCTGATAGCTCATCGATTTATTGTGCGATACAAACATGGTGTCATGTGTGTCAAACATGGTGGTAGAGAGACACCTACAGAGATAGAGGAAGAACCCTTCATGCTTGCGAAAATATTTGAAACCAAGCGGGAACATGGTTTCACTTATGTGAAACATGTAAAGCAATATAAAACACTTGATGCATTTTATATTGTTTTACAGACAAGTGAGGTTGAAAAAGCAGGCAATGCCATCAGTATAAATACAGGTATTGTAAAATAAACCATCCAAGTAAGCTGTCCTCAATTCTTGAGAGATATTTCTGAACCAAACGTTAATTTTGCGAAAAAATTATCACAACAGTAAGAAAAGTAATTAAAAGGGTTTGTGGTTTTTTCATCTTTTTGATCAAGCTTGCAAACGAATGTGGAGAATGTAGTTTGGATCCGTGGCGCAATTTTGCTATGTAATCATAAATATTGTTCTTTGTAACCAATCGTTCAAGTTCATAGATATATTGTATAGGTAAAATAAAACTAACGAGGAAGTATATCATGCATGGTACCCTAGGACACTTATATTTCGCTAGTATTTAGTTTCGTGAGTAGCTCGCAGACTAAAATTTCGAAGCAACTTAAATTCGCAGCTCTGATAAGTGCGAAAATATAGTGATGTGAAAATAAATGCAGTGGCACAAACATAATTAGATTCCTCAGGTTCAATTCACCGATAAAAAAAATATCAATTTGCGACTAGTTTGTAATTGTGAACCGCAGGTAGAATGGTGTTGGCAAGGTCGATAATGCAATTTGATCGCTTGCTGCCATTTGTTTCTTGGACTATCAACCGGCCCGTTTTCACTGGGGCAGCTAGCTGGCCGGCTGAGCCGCCCCAACTTTTTGGGAATTGTTTACGGTAAGTGCAGTCCAACTCGGATAACTCGCCCTCAGATAAAATGTAACATTTCATCTCAAACACAAGGTCAACTCAGACGGATTTGTTTGGTCAGTTCCAACGCAATGATAAATTCCTTCAGATAACTCGACCTCAACATCATTTATTCGAAAAGTTATTTGCCCAACGGCCATGGACGCGGTTTTTATCGCTGTGGAATATCACTTCATTCCAAGCCATAGAGACAAACATAAACTTCTAGTAGTTCTTAGGCATCATTATTATCATCATCGGAGGCAAAATATTTTTGTTAACGACTTTTATAAAGGTTTGCAGAAGATTAAGTTTTATTAAAACACCCGCTTGGCCATGTCCCATCGAAAACGTAAAAGCCTCCGAAGGAACTTAAAATAAAATCCGCAAAATTGATCTTTGTTAAAACGCTCAAAAGAAAAATATGTCTTTTTCTGAGCATTTTAATTGCGGTCATGTTTTGCCTATTTTAATTTAAAAACGTCTCGTCAGTCACATCACTTAAAACAAAACAAATCTCAAAAAATTACAAGTTATTGAAGAGGTGTCAGTGGTGAATCCAAACCTTTTCAGAGCCATGCTGTTTGTGTAGTACTGCGAGTGTCAGTGCATGTGTCTTATTTTCTTTCAACACACGGTGCTCGCTGCATTGATTGATGTCCCCCGCAAACGATAACCTACTAATTCGTGTGCATTGACATCAATTTCCTATCATTATAAATCATTCTTAATGGGAAAATAATCATAATTAATTGCAAAATAATAACGTAATAAATTTTGATAGTCAAATTATTTTGTTGGTTTATATTTTAACGATGCTATAGTGGTCGTTAAAAACGTTAAAATAAATGTCGTTTCCATTCTACAGCATCAATGAACAAAGCTATTTAGTTTCGCTTTTTCGCTCGTTTGTTATGATAGTTTAGTTTCGCACATGAAACTTTCGTGAGAGGATGACACCGCGAAAACGCGAAAGTTAGATGCCGCGAATACATAAGTGTCCTAGGGTAAGTATTTATATAGGTTTATTACAATGTAAGGGTCACCTCTACCTTACACCAAGACTGGTCACTCAGCTATTGAGAGGAAAGTCTCTGCAGCCTTCTTGCATGCCCTTCCACATACTCCTTTTAGATACTCTTTTAGATTGTCTGATTGCCTCCTTCATGTCCGATGCGCACATGAAGGAGCTTGACTGCTGAGACGCAATTGTTTCATTGCAGTTATTGTAATTAATGTATCGCATAAGGATTCATTCCTGCATTTCTTCAGTATTAGCCCTGCGCTGTTCTATAATGAAAGGGACATCCAGACAACATAAAACGATAAGTTTTAGGGCACATATATATTTCTCAAAATTTATCGTGTGTATGTGTGCATTTCGGTTTGTCCAGCTATAGGTATTAAAGTTTAGGAATGAAATATCCTTTACACGCTGAATTTGATCTCGGAACCTGCCATTCACCAGACAAATATCTTACCAATTAAGCTACGCGAGATGCATTGTATTCTGAGGCCATATGAGCTGTCATGTTGGTTAAAATAGGCATAGCATTCTGCGTTACGCTACGTGACTAAAGCTTGCTCTCACGGCTTATATTGGGAAGTTTTGCAATACGAATAGTAGCGTACTCAAATAGTCATTGGCAATGTGCCAGACTAATGGCAAGTGGCAGGCAATTATATTACCTACAATTGTTTATAAGCTGTTTTAATACCCGTGCAACGCCAGGCATTCAGCTAGTTCTTATATATGATTACGAGTTTTATAGGTAATACCTATCTATGTGTGTCACTACCTTTGAGTGCTTCTAAAACATCCTAGAGCGAAGGTGTACACAGCCTTTAACTGAACTTGGATCAACTGTCAACTTTGCTGAAATGAATGACAAAATGAAATTGTGTAGGCCAACCATATCTAACCATATCAATATTTATTCCAGCCGATGTTCAACTCGATATACTTAAGGTATCGTATTAATATTCTTATGTAGAGTTGATAAAATGAAATAATACAAAATTTACTTAATTGCCGAGAGCTATAAGGAAACTACCGTTCTAATATTAAAGTTATAAATTAGAATCACGTTAAGTATTGATATAACAACAACAGAATAATAGATTTTATCTTGATTCAGCAATCGATTCACCAAATGTAGCAAATGACAGAAGGTTACCAATTACAAGCATTGTGACTTGATGAAAAAGAATGAATTAGTGATTGTCGTTGGCAATTGCGCTTCCTGTCACCACGCTGGAATGATGTGCCCATCATATGAACAGGCTTTAGATAATTTATGAACCAGTCGGTAGAAGAGTTATAGCTTCCTAGCGATAAGCCCTGCGTTGAATTCCAATTCGTGAACGCATTTATTGACAGTTGTCCTTGATGCATGTGAAGGTGCTTTCTTGAGCTTTCGGCAGATTGATGTGGCACATTTATAAGGAAAATGAAAGTTGTACGATTGCCAATTCAGCTGGTCTGTTTTTGCACATTAAATAAGCTGCAGGGAAGCCACGAAGCTCTGGCAGTCTGCTCTCACAACATTAACTCTCTCAAATAAGCTGCAGGGAAGCCATGAAGCTCTGGCAGTGTACTCTCACAACTTTAACTCTCTCAAATAAGCTGCAGGGAAGCCATGAAGCTCTGGCAGTCTGCTCTCACAACTTTAACTCTCTCAAATAAGCTGCAGGGAAGCCATGAAGCTCTGGCAGTGTGCTCTCACAACTTTCACTCGAAAAATCTTTTAATGTCAAAGAACAGCACTCTTATTATAGTAAAGATTCTGCAAAGCAGGAAGCTAGTCAATTACTTATAAAACTCTGATTTGTGATCTTGCTTGATACAGTTGCACTGAAGAATTAATATAGGTGATAATTAAAATTCTTCATAAAAGATTGCTTTAGACGGGACTCGATCTCATGACATTCAGTTTAGTAGACCAACACTATTATCTGCGCTAATAGACTGCCTTCCGGCTCACTGACAGCTACGTAGCTGTGAGCCCTGTGATGACTGTGATGACTGGGATTCCTTTCATTTTTAATCAGATCAGGCAGATGTTTAAGAAACTGGTTCTCAGAAATCAGATGGAGTTGAGAGGCTAAACATTTTTAGTGATCTGACGACAAGCATGGGGCATAATTGTGTAAAGTTTGGATAAAATCAGTCAAAAAAGTTGTGGAAATAAAAACTTTTTTGCTGCTTCGGTATATCTGAGAAAATGACCAATTGAAACTCATTGTCTTATCGAAATAAAAATCCAATTGATAACCTAGGTAGCCTCCAAGAAACAGCAAGCTGATTTAGTCAAGTTTATATTTATACTAGGTGAATGACCAGCGTTGCACGGGTAATAAAAAAGTTTTCATAGAAAATTTATTTTTAATTGGCTAAGTTTCTTTACCCGATGAATTTGAGTAACTTAAACCATAACTGCCACGAACAACTTTTATCGTATTTACTAGGTAAATCAGACACGCTGATTCCGATTTTGTAATCAAAATAAAGATTAGGCCACTAACTTTCAGAGTAATGAAGGACTTTTATAGCGTTTTAATATTGGTCTCGAAAACAACACGATCGGCATAACAAGCTCCGCCCATAAATACTTGACGTAACCTAGCTTTTTAGGAACAGAAGTTACGTAGGGATGTTTAGACCGATTTAGAATAATAGAGATGGGTGTTTTAAAATCCATTCATATCTAAATTCAGCCTTAAAAATAATATCAGTCTTTTCTGAAAGGTAGATAAGCTATTTAGCATTGCATATTTAAAAAGCGCGATAACAACGCTAGCTCGTGATAAAACCGCGCTTTTTGAGCTCATTTTTCTCGGCGTCCAGCCCATTTAAACGTCATGTAACAAGCTGCGAGCAATTTTAAATAGTTTATATCTCTTTCATAAAAAACTGAAACTATTTTACAGGCTGGATTTAGATAATGGGTTTTAAGACACCCGTCTCTATTAATCAAAATCGGACTAAACATTCCTAACTTCTGTTTCTGAAAAAGCTAGGTTTCGTCACATATTTATGGGCGGAGCTTGTAATGCCGATTGTGTTGTTTTCGAAATGGATATTGAAACGCTTTAAAAAAGCCTAAATGGCTTTGAAGGTTAGTGGACTAATCTTTATTTTGAGTACAAAATCGGAATCAGTGTGTCTGATTTACCTAGTACATACGATAAAAGTTGTTCGTGATAGTTATGGTTTAAGCTCTTATGTAAGTTCTTAATTAAAAGCCGTTATAACTTAAGTCAGCCTGAAGTCAGCGGTAGGAAAACAGATTGCGTCACGCTCTTCAAGTTGGCTAGATGAAGTGTCAGTATTTTAGCCCATCGGCAATAAAGATGAGCAGGTGTGATAAGTATGATGTGCAAATCATGTTGTATAGCGATGTGACAGCATGACATATTGTGACAGCATGACATATTGTGACAGCTGACATATTGTGACAGCATGACATATTGTGACAGCATGACATATTGTGACAGCTGACATATTGGTGCAGTGACAGCATGACATATTGTGACAGCTGACATATTGGTGCAGTGACAGCATGACATATTTTGTCAGCTGACATATTGGTTCAGTGACAGCATGACATATTGGTTCAGTGACAGCATGACATATTGGTTCTGTGACAGCATGACATATTGGTTCAGTGACAGCATGACATATTGGTTCTGTGACAGCACGACATATTGGTTCAGCACGCCTGTCTGCTGACCTGTGGCTTCTCCCATCTATTCTTACATACATAATGTATATCCCCCATCTATTCTTACCTGTACAGTGTACATCTCCCACCTATTCTTGCTTATGCAGTGTACATCCCCCATCTATTCATACCTGTACAGTGTACATCTCCCATCTATTCTTACCTATACAGTGTATATCTCCCATCTATTCTTACTTATACAATGTACATCTCCCATCTATTGGTACCTATACAGTGTACATCTCCCAACTATTCTTACCTATACAGTGTATATATCCCGTCTATTTTTACCTATAAAGTGTATATCTCCAATCTATTCTTACTTATACAGTGTATATCTCCCATCTATTCTTACTTATAAAGTGTATATCTCCCATCTATTCTTACCTATACAGTGTATATATCCCGTCTATTTTTACCTATAAAGTGTATATCTCCCATCTATTCTTACCTATACAGTGTAAATCTCCCATCTATTCATACCTATAAAGTGTATATCTCCTATCTATTCTTACCTATACAGTGTACATTTCCCATCTATTCTTACTTATACAGTGTATATCTCCCATCTATTCTTACTTATACAGTGTATCTATCCCATCTATTCTTACCTATACAGTGTATATCTCCCATCTATTCTTACTTATACAGTGTATATCTCCCATCTATTCTTACTTATACAGTGTATATCTCCCATCTATTCTTATTTATACAGTGTATATCTCCCATCTATTCGTACCTTATACAATATACATCGCCCATCTATTCGTACCTATACCGTGTACAGTGTACATCTCCCATCTATTCTTACTTATACAGTGTATCTATCCCATCTATTCTTACCTATAAAGTGTATATCTCCCATCTATTTTTACTTATACAGTGTACATCTCCCATCTATTCTTACCTATACAGTGTACATCTTCCATGCAATACACAAGATCCTATTGAGTATTTCTATGAACTGTATGATTGCAGGCACAATCATGAAAACATTGTGCCTATTACTGGAAAGTGCTTTAGTGGCGACCACTGCATAGTGCTCTACGAGCTAATGACTAATGGTTCTCTCAGAGCCCTTCTCGACAGCGCTGGAGTTCTTAACATGGATACGAGGGTCGACATTTTAAGAGGTATTTCTTACTGCCAATGCAATTTGAAATTTAAACGTTACTTCTTTAAACGTTTGTGAAGCGTAAGCTTTAAGAGTTGTCTCCTCAACCCTATAATTATGCAGCAGCTTTATTGTTTACATTCATCATTGTACTATTACTAGTATGCAGGTAATATATCATTATTTGCCACAGATGCTGCTAGAGGTCTTCAATACTTACATAGCAATAAACCTCCTCTACTGCACAGGAATATCAAGAGGTATGCACCTGGCTATACTCAATGTCTCTGTTTGTATCTCGGTGTCTCTGTTTGTATCTCAATGTCTCTGTTTGTATCTCAGTGTCTCTGCTTGTAGCTCAGTGTTTCTGTTGGCATCTCATTGTTTCCATTTGTATCTCAGTGTCTCTGCTTGTATCTCAGTGTCTCTGTTTGTATCTCAGTGTCTCCGTTTGTATCTCAGTGTCTCTGTTTGTATCTCAGTGTCTCTGTTTGTATCTCAGCGTCTCTGTTTGTCTCTCAGTGTCTCAGTTTGTATCTCAGTGTCTCTGTTTGTATCTCAATGTCTCTGTTTGTATCTCAGTGTCTCTGTTTGTATCTCAGTGTTTCTGTTTGTATCTCAGTGTCTCAGTTTGTACCTCAGTGCCTCCGTTTGTATCTCAATGTCTCCGCATGTAGCTCAGTGTCTCCGTTTGTATCTCAGTGTCTCCATTTGTATCTCAGTGTCTCCGTTTGTATCTCAGTGTCTCCGCTTGTAGCTCAGTGTTTCTGTTTGTATCTCAGTGTCTCCGTTTGTACCGCAGTGCCTCCGTTTGTATCTCAGTGTCTACGTTTGTATCTCAGTGTCTCCGTTTGTATCTCAGTGTCTCCGTTTGCATCTCAGTGTCTCTGTTTGTATCTCAGTGTCTCTGTTTGTATCTCAGTGTCTCTGCTTGTAGCTCAATGTCTACGTTTGTATCTCAGTGTCTCCGTTTGTATCTCAGTGTTTCCGTTTGCATCTCAGTTTCTCCGTTTGCATCTCAGTGTCTCTGTTTGTATCTCAGTGTCTCCGTTTGTATTTCAGTGTCTCTGCTTGTATCTCAATGTCACCGTTTGTATCTCAGTGTCTCTGCTTGTAGCTCAGTGTTTCTGTTTGCATCTCATTGTTTCCATTTGTATCTCAGTGTCTCTGCTTGTATCTCAGTGTCTCTGTTTGTATCTCAGTGTCTCTGTTTGTATCTCAGTGTCTCTGTTTGTATCTCAGTGTCTCAGTTTGTATATCAGTGTCTCTGTTTGCATCTCAATGTCTCTGTTTGTATCTCAGTGTCTCTGTTTGTATCTCAGTGTTTCTGTTTGTATCTCAGTGTCTCTGTTTGTATCTCAGTGTCTCTGTTTGTATCTCAGTGTCTCCGTTTGTATCTCAGTGTCTCTGTTTGTATCTCAGTGTTTCTGTTTGTATCTCAGTGTCTCTGTTTGTATCTCAGTGTCTCAGTTTGTATCTCAGTGTTTCTGTTTGTATCTCAGTGTCTCCGCTTGTATCTCAGTGTCTCCGCTTGTAGCTCAGTGTCTTCGTTTGTATCTCAGTGTCTCCGTTTGTATCTCAGTGTCTCCGTTTGTATGTCAGTGTCTCCGTTTGTATCTCAGTGTCTCCGTTTGTATCTCAGTGTCTCTGCTTGTAGCTCAGTGTTTCTGTTTGTATCTCAGTGTCTCGGTTTGTACCACAATGTTTCTGTTTGTATCTCAGTGTTTCTGTTTGTATCTCAGTGTCTCTGTTTGTATCTCAGTGTCTCGGTTTGTACCTCAGTGCCTCCGTTTGTACCTCAGTGTCTCCGTTTGTATCTCAGTGTCTCCGTTTGTATCTCAGTGTCTCCGTTTGTATCTGAGTGTCTCCGCTTGTAGCTCAGTGTTTCTGTTTGTATCTCAGTGTCTCCGTTTGTACCTCAGTGTTTCCGCTTGTATCTCAGTGTCTCTGTTTGTACCTCAGTGTTTCTGTTTGTATCTCAATGTCTCGGTTTGTACCTCAGTGTCTCGGTTTGTACCTCAGTGTCTCCGTTTGCATCTCAGTGTTTACATTTGTATCTCAGTGTCGCTGTGCATATGTTAGCGTTTTTATTGTACCTTATTATGTTTTATTACTTTTTTATTTGATAGCAAAAATATCCTATTAGACAATGCATACAAAGCTAAATT
The DNA here is from genome assembly GCF_963576615.1 of Watersipora subatra. Classification (NCBI taxonomy): domain Eukaryota; kingdom Metazoa; phylum Bryozoa; class Gymnolaemata; order Cheilostomatida; family Watersiporidae; genus Watersipora; species Watersipora subatra. The sequence goes on from NC_088711.1 coordinate 669,808, forward strand.
ATCAGACTTTGGAATGGCTGTGCATGCGAACAAATCAGATTCAGTCTCTAGTAGTCAGCACTACACTCACTTCTCAACCCGTCAAGACACTTCTGTGCTGCAGAGGAGCAAAGGTTACTGCGCTAAAGAGGTGCACAGCGGTCGCTTCTCAGAGAAAACTGACACATATGCATTTGGAGTCGTAAGTTTTTGTTCATTGTAAAAAAGATTATTTTTTGTCAGATGGTTACAGTAGCTTTTAATCACCATTGCTTGCTTTCTGCACCTATAAGTTACCTTCAAGTAGTTCTGCTTGAATCCATTCTACTCTCTTCAGTTCCACTTTAGTTAGCTCTATTCATATTCCGTCCTGTTGTTACTCGCACTCTGTACGTAGTCATTATGCTCTTCATGTGTCTATTCAGGTGATACTTGAGGTCTGTACCGGTAAACCTGCCCATGATCCTAACAAGAGCATCGGCGATCAAGAGCTTGTTAATTTTGTTGAGAATCATGTTTCATCTACTGAAGATGCTCTCCAGTTGGCTGACACTTCCTGCCGGTGGGCAGAGCAAACTTACATCGACCTTTTTGATTTGGCCCAACAATGTGTAGCCGAAAAAGCAAAGTGTCGCCCCACAATGAATCTGGTAAGAAGATAGTCATTCTTATTGTGGTAGTAATTTTTATTCAGCTTACTTTGCTTTAAATTAGTATAACACATATCATTGAGGTATAAAATGTTGTATGTTGAGGTATGATATGTTGTATGTTGAGGTATGATATGTTGTATGTTGAGGTATGATATGTTGTATGTTGAGGTATGATATGTTGTGTGTTGAATTATGATATTTTAAAAGTGAGAGGCTATTCTTCATCCAATTTGTCTGGTTTTATATGTTGTCAACACTAAAAAACTTTCTTCAGAAAGTAGATATTCTAGGCACTTCTTTTTTGGGGCTCAACTAACTACATCAGTCTGGTGCCATCCAGTCGTGTTATTTTTTTATGCACGTGTTCAGGTCTATCAGAAGCTCGATGACATCGCTAATGACAGACCGACAGCGGTATATGACTCTGACAGCATTACAGCACACCCACATAGAACAGAGGTTGGGGATTCTTCTGTTGACATAGTGGGGGACCTGCGGCCACTCCAACAGTATCATACGGATTATGCCCAATCTGCACCCTCCGCCGCTGCCATTGGTCATGCTTATGTTAACCACTTACCAGCCGGCCCCGGTTTCTTGGGCCAGTCTTTGCCTGCTCAACTTCCTGACCACGCTTGGCCCATTAGGTCGCAGGTCAGCGAGACAAACAGTTCAATAAGTGATCTTGATCTAAGCAGCATCCCAGGAGACCAATCAAGTTTACCAGAGCCTAATGGTTCCCTTAACGCATCATCTACTGGTGTACGTGACAGGGAGGTAAAGCAAGAACCAACTGAATATATTGAGGTTTGTTTTATGGACGAGTTGACTCTAACTTATATTGTATAGAGTGTCTGAATACTTATATTGTACAGAGTGTCTGAGTACTTATATTGTATAGAGTGTTTGAGTACTTATATTGTACAGAGTGTCTGAGTACTTATATTGTATAGAATGTCTGAGTACTTATATTGTATAAAGTGTCTGAGTACTTATATTGTACAGAGTGTCTGAGTACTTATATTGTACAGAGTGTCTGAGTACTTGTATTTACTGTAGCTCTTCTACATATCCTCATGTACCCCCATCAAGGCAGGATCTACTGTAGTTCTTCTACATATTCTCATGTACCCCCAGTAGAGGTTGTATAAATTTGAGAAAAACATGTGGTTACAGGTGGTTGGACCATAGATTGCATAACAGGTTCATAGTCTCAGACCACCCAACTTTTCACTTAGCTTGAAACAGTGGATTAACATAAACTCTCAAATAGTTGCCAAGACAAAATCTGATCAGCTACTTTTACTAGCCATGACACTAAAAACTATTTGCTGTAAATAGACATCGTTGAAGATGAAGGTCATTCACGGAAACTATTTCAGCCTTATTATTTAGCCATAGCATTTTCCTTTTCATTAAAAAGGTGAAGATGCGAGGGAGGAGGTTAGACTATTTTTTGTGGATAAGCAACATGTTGAGATTTGGTTAAGAACTCAGACTACAGCTTTACGAAGGTTAGTTTATACTGGCGTTCATGACTGCATGACAGCATCAGAAGTTTTTATTTAAAACTTACGTCAATGTTTCTACCCATGAGAAACATGTGAGGGTTTCATCACTCCACCTCTTCCCTCCCTTTAACCATCCCAACATACTTTAGGAATTTATATTTTGCATCTGTATACTGATGGCAGATATAGGTTAGAGGTTTGAGAGAACTTGTAGTTACATGTGGATACAGGCATTAAATATGGATTCGAGATTTGAGGGTACTTGTAGTTACGTATGGATACTGGTATTAAATATGGATTAGAGATTTGAGGGAACTTGTAGTTACATATGGATACTGGTATTAAATATGGATTCGAGATTTGAGGGTACTTGTAGTTACGTATGGGTACTGGTATTAAATATAGATTAGAGATTTGAGGGAACTTGTAGTTACGTATGGATACTGGCATTAAATATGGATTAGAGATTTGAGGGAACTTGTAGTTACGTATGGATACTGGCATTAAATATGGATTAGAGATTTGATGGAACTTGTAGTTACATATGGATACTGGTATTAAATATGGATTAGAGATTTGAGGGAACTTGTAGTTACGTATGGATACTGGTATTAAATATGGATTAGAGATTTGAGGGAACTCGTAGTTACGTATGGATACTGGTATTAAATATGGATTAGAGATTTGAGGGAACTTGTAGTTACATATGGATACTGGTATTAAATATGGATTAGAGATTTGAGGGAACTTGTAGTTACGTGTGGATACTGGTATTAAATATGGATTAGAGATTTGAGGGAACTTGTAGTTACGTGTGGATACTGGTATTAAATATGGATTAGAGATTTGAGGGAACTTGTAGTTATGTGTGGATACTGGTATTAAATATGGATTAGAGATTTGAGGGAACTTGTAGTTACGTATGGATACTGGTATTAAATAAGGATTAGAGATTTGAGGGAACTTGTAATTACGTATGGATACTGGTATTAAATATGGATTAGAGATTTAGAAGAAAAAGCAGTTTTACATGAATGTTACTACAGCGTATTTTGGTAAAACACACCACTAACACGTTGCAGGGGACTAGATATTTGGGATATATTGTGAATACACATCAGTTACATGTATGTAAGGGATGGAACACTACAAGATTCACTAGCATAATTATAACCTATATATCAGCAAACCACTTTGTCTTGTTCACCAGTATTCTGGAACATCTAAAAAAATATTGGAGGTTGATGCTCAGAGCATCACATATGTTCATCTCTTTGTGTACCCCTACATACAGTGTGTACATCAAATAGTGTGCTCCTACATATAGTCTGTACATCAAATAGTGTTTCTCTACATATAGTGTGTACATCAAATAGTGTACTCCTACATATAGTGTGTACATCAAATAGTGTGCTCCTACATATAGTGTGTACATCAAATAGTGTGCACCTACATATAGTGTACACATTCAATATTGTACTCCTTCATATAGTGTTAACAGTGAGGAGGAGTGTTAACAGTGAGGAGAAGTGTTAACAGTGAGGAGGAGTGTTAACAGTGAGGAGGAGTGTTAACAGTGAGGAGGAGTGTTAACAATGAGGAGGAGTGTTAACAGTGAGGAGGAGTGTTAACAGTGAGGAGGAGTGTTAACAGTGAGGAGGAGTGTTAACAGTGAGGAGGAGTGTTAACAATGAGGAGGAGTGTTAACAATGAGGAGGAGTGTTAACAGTGAGGAGGAGTGTTAACAATGAGGAGGAGTGTTAACAATGAGGAGGAGTGTTAACAGTGAGGAGGAGTGTTAACAGTGAGGAGAAGTGTTAACAGTGAGGAGGAGTGTTAACAGTGAGGAGGAGTGTTAACAGTAAGGAGGAGTGTTAACAGTGCTAATAAGATGGAGGAGTGTTGACAAGGTTAATAAGTTGAAAGAGAGTCAGTACATTCAAAGCTGTCAATGTAAATCCATACAGTTATTAATATAGAGTATTATACTTATTGCTCTGGACTAAGTATTATCACTACACTATAGAGTTATTTTGGTAAAGCCATAGAAGTGTTTTGGTAGAGCCATAGAAGGGTTTTGGTAGAGCCATAGAAGTGTTTTGGTAGAGCCATAGAAGGGTTTTGGTAGAGCCATAAAAGGGTTTTGGTAGAGCCATAGAAGTGTTTTGGTAGAGCCATAGAAGGGTTTTGGTAGAGCCATAAAAGGGTTTTGGTAGACCCATAGAAGGGTTGTGGTAGAGCAATAGAAGTGTTTTGGTAGAACCATAGAAGTGTTTTTGTGACTTTAGAATCCCCTATCAATCCAGTCAATCCAGTCTAGTGACTTCTCCAACCTGTCATCCGAGCTCGCAGAACAAAATCTTTCCGAATACCTCCAGATGGACACGCAGCCAGACCATGAGAGTTCTTCAGATGAAACGGAGTCTAACGAACTTGACCCTAGCCTAGCCGAAGAAGTAGCTAAGCTCTGCCTCAGCTGTGTTGAGCCACCCGATAATGAGTAGTTATTGTTGACCAGACTCTTATCTGACACAGCGCTCTACTTCACCTCTTTTTATTTTTTAATCTTTCCCCTTGGTCTCCATTGTCACTGCTATCCTTGGTCTCCATTGTCACTGCTATCCTTGGTCTCCATTGTCACTGCTATCCTTGGTCTCCATTGTCACTGCTATCCTTGGTCTCCATTGTCACTGCTATCCTTGGTCTCCATTGTCACTGCTATCCTTGGTCTCCATTGTCACTGCTATCCTTGGTCTCCATTGTCACTGCTATCCTTGGTCTCCATTGTCACTGCTATCCTTGGTCTCCATTGTCACTGCTATCCTTGGTCTCCATTGTCACTGCTATCCTTGGTCTCCATTGTCACTGCTATCCTTGGTCTCCATTGTCACTGCTATCCTTGGTCTCCATTGTCACTGCTATCCTTGGTCTCCATTGTCACTGCTATCCTTGGTCTCCATTGTCACTGCTATCCTTGGTCTCCATTGTCACTGCTATCCTTGGTCTCCATTGTCACTGCTATCCTTGGTCTCCATTGTCACTGCTATCCTTGGTCTCCATTGTCACTGCTATCCTTGGTCTCCATTGTCACTGCTATCCTTGGTCTCCATTGTCACTGCTATTCTCTCCGCTTTTCCTCTTCGAGTCTCTACCGGCTACATTAGTCTAATGGTCTATATAGATGTCTTCCATCGACTCATAACTCAGCACTTGCCATTAATCTCAAACGTTCGCAAATATATTATGATCATTTGTATTCAGCTGCATATATTTTTTTAATTATTTTGTGATTCAAATATTCCCATCAATATACTAATTATTTCTTATGTTACCTGATATTACAGTCCTTTTTACATGGCTTTAACACATTTTTGCATGGCTTTGGCACAGTGAATATAAAATGTACCAAAGATTTTTTGCATATAGTATTTTATTGTTTGGTTTTAAAAACAAATAATTATTTGTTCTTGCTGAAAAGACCCAGAGCTCTACAATCATCCTTCAGTAAATGCTGCTAAGTCAGATAGTTTTGGGTCAAGTACCTGTAGGTCAAGTTGGCAGTAGAGAGTTCCCGTACACCGTGTCATTATAAATTCACATTCTTTGCTCTGGCTGTCTCAACAATTTTAAAGAAATTTGCTTTTATGATGAACTCGTTGCTATCATATTGAAATTCATAAAAGAAGCAGATCGGTCTGTTAATATCATCTCAGCGCCACATGTATGCTAAAATCTTGTCTGCATTGGAAGTATTCCTGGTTATAAGTGTAACTCATTATTTTTAGTCCCCTGTGTTGTTAGTCTGCTGTCTGCATCACATGCCAGTGGCTTCATTTAGCTGTCTAGTGTTTTATGAATAGTAGACGTCCACCAAAGCTGGCTAGCTAAGGATTAGACCATTAATGTCTAGATGTGACAAAATTGTCGCACTATACTGCAATATATGCTGTCGATAGTGTATGTTCTCTGGGCTGGTGTTGTGAAACAATCTCACATGCGCTATGTGTATAGCTGAGAAGATATTGTTAGATGAATTAGCTCTTTTCAGCATTATATTATAGATTGATACAATTATTATACGATGTAATATTATAATTTACTATTATGCTATATATCCTAGTATACATTTATCATAACTCATACTACATGTATATTATTAACTTTTAATGTAACTTCATAGTATATTATAACATGTTGTAGCTCTCATATCGAGCATTGTATATTACAACTCAAAATAGCAGTTTCGTGATCAGAAACTTCAGAAGAAAGGTTCTTTCATTATTTTCATAACTCTGTATTTACCGCTATAGTACAAAGGTGGCATACGCGCTAGATGACAGCTTGTTCCAAAATCATGGCTTACAATCGAGACTTGATTTATCTTTATAAACAAGGTTGTATGCGGGTCTCAAGAAAGTTGGTTGAATCTATGTCAAGCTTAGCATGCCATGTATATGATGTGTTCACAGTTGTTTTTCATTTAGCATAATATGTTCACGCGCATTTGTTGATGCGCCTCCTTGGAACAAATGGGCGCTGCAGTTAAACAATTAGAGTTTTGATTTTTTGATGAATAAAGATCTACTATGAGCTCTCCACCATAAGCTTGCCTATTTCAGTAACTCTTAATGAGTTGCTGGTGAAGTGGTCTTGTAAGGAGGCGGTGAGACTAGCGAGCAGACGGAGCTCATGGTCGACATGGCTCGCATTCCTTAACATGTGCAATGCATTAGCAGGCAGACTCACCAGCCTCACACCTATTTCCCCCAAACTCGGCTAACAAATCTTTTTGTTCTGCTGGCCTGTGAACGGGAATGTCTCAATTCTACTCAAATACAAAGCACCTGCTGTGAAGGAAGTACAATAGGATAGTGTAATGTGAATTCTCTTCTCTCTAATCACACTCAGATGGTCATAGACTCAGCAGTCATCTTTTACATACTTTCTCGGGGGATACTCTCCGCCCCTAAGGGAAGTTAAGGCGGAGGCTAACCGACTGTTAGACGGGTCCTAGCGTAACGCCTGAGAAAAATCAGACATATGCGACTGGGCTTGGAAGCACAACAACTCTCTTGTACCGACTCTCTACTCTCCTGTCTGGATATTCTGGCTGCAAGAGTTGCCACCTTGCCAGGCTTCTGAGGGAGCATCATAAGTGGTAAGTAAATTCGGCGTGTATGGTATATCTATACAGGCAGCATTTGTAAAACTAGCGTCTGAACAACCGACGTCAGTACAGGCAGTCTTTGTAGAACCACTGTCTGTACAACCGGTGCCTGTGCAACCACCTTTTATGCAGCTAGTAACAGCTTTCCTGTTCCTCACCTCGCGTCTCACTTATTCCAGGAGTTGAGTGACGGTGTTGTCATGTCTTTGACACACGCTCTGCTTAGCTGTGTCTGTCTTACTTCTCTTGTCTCCGGTCAGGGCACAAGTAAGTACAACTCCTTTACATCTTGCATCGCCTACTCGGTGTTGTGTTGCATTCATCAATACTTGCCTGTCTTATTAAAGTTTTTGATGTGTTGCTCACTTGTGCCAAGTAGTTTCACAGGTTATTTTACATGACTGAGTGAAATATTACAGGGGATTCTGGGATAGCATTTAGCCCCGCATGTCCTGTTAACAACGGGCCTGGAGACCACGACATTAAGGGTGAGTCGTCACTTTTGATCGCTTGAGTATTGAGTTGCTCAAAGTTTCATCTACTTCTTAGGATAGTACCACGTTAGGATACAAAGATATGATTTGAGTATAATATGAGTTAGATGGTACACGCACAGATTGTTACATTTACTACATTTCTATAATGTACACATTTATGGTGTGTTTACATGTATACTTGTATAATGTTTCTATGACACGGGTGTGGTACATGTGTGATATGCATAGAGATCTCCTCAGGCAGGTACATGTGGATTATCGTCAGTTTCCTTGACATCTTTTAGCCTATGACTTCATATCCCTTTATGGCCTCGACAGTGTAGACCAGATGCCTCCAGGTGTAAAAGTTATAGAAGGATCCAACTCTCTTCAGAAAGCATATAGACTAAGCAAAAAAGTCAATATACTCTCACCGACAAGGTAAGAACAGATTCAGGTTTGTCAACTCTGCTCAAAGTACCCTGCATTGCTTGTCAGCCCGAATTCTTTGAGAGTTATGAAAATTCTCTTAGGGTTTTCTAGAAATGAAGGAATTGAAAAGTTTGAATAAATTGATAGGCTGAGCCATAAAACCTGTAAGAACTAGTGTAGGCGCATGAAGTACGTCCCTGGTGAATTCTTGCATACGCTAATTTAATCAATCAAATCGATCAAAGCGCTTCTAAATACTACATCAAAAACTGAACATATCGAAGCCTTTGTGATAAAATATGAATATCATAATATTATATGCAGAACGACTTAGGAAATATATTACTGATTTATTTAGGAGATATTATTATAAATTGTACTCGAGTGTGCTCAACGTCAACAGTGATGCCTAACGACTGAAGCATTATGGAATACTCAATAAACTGACGGCACCAGGATCAACTTTATGTTTGGCTAATTTTCATTGTTATTTGAAACATGGGAAGACAACTACTTTTTCCAAAAGCCCTCTTGTAAAGTATCAATATTTTTTAAACTGCTGAAAAAGTTTTCCATTTTTATATTGTGTCTCAATCATCCGGTCTCATGAACTGGAATATGGGAACTACTTACATGTATGTCATATCCTAACAACTTACATGTATGTCATATCCTAACTACTTACATGTATGTCATATCCTAACAACTTACACATATGTCATATCCTAACTACTTACACGTATGTCATATCCTAACTACTTACACGTATGTCATATCCTAACAACTTACACGTATGTCATATCCTAACTACTTGCACGTATGTCATATCCTAACTACTTACATCTATGACATATCCTAACTACTAGTCTTCAGCAAACATAAACCAGTTATTGACGATGCTAAAACAAAGCCTGTAATCATGGTATTCAGGTGGGTGCTATGCGCTGTCAAACTCTTATTTTAATCTTAGTAGTTTCAAGTCAGCTGGCTAAGTCAGCTGACCAAGTCTGTAAAAAAGTTGACCTCGTGATCGATCGGTTAAAAATGTGGAGCAAATGAGAAGATAAATCACGAAAGGAAACGGGAACTTTGAGGATATGGAGAGAAGCCTTTACGCCACTTGTATTTATATCAGTCTTATGGAATACTTGAGTCTTCTCCTACCTCTCTGCTTGCAATTAAGAAACTGTTTTAAACATTTCCTTTCTTAATTTAAGCATAGGGAGTGAGCCTTTAGCTGATTAGAGAAGGATAAGTATTAGGTTACCCGATGCCTCTTCAACCTTTGACTGCCCACTCGGATGTCTCTACAGATGCATTTCAGCTTCTAATTTAAAATAATTCTAATAAAAGTTTGAAGTTACTTTGATAAGAATGGCTACAAAAGTTTGAGGAAATTATATTTGTCTCTAACAGTTTATCATCATTGCTTACCTTTCTTTGTAACCATAGTTACTATGGTTAAAGGATTGTTTGGAAAAAGTCAAATTTCAATTCACTGGCAAAAGGACCTGCGAAATAGCAAGACATTGGCAAAATTTTACCTGCAACTAATAAATGACAATTAGCTTAGTCAGTTTAACTGTTATGCAGAGGTTGTTTTATTTTATCATTGTTACCTGTCACGCCTCAAAGAGTTGTCTACTCCTATTAGTTTACTCTGACATATATCGATACTTATCATTCTACGCCATAAACAAACACATCTATGAATATGTTCAACTGAAAGACTGTCAATCATATACATTCACAGCTTGAGAGTTCTAGGCGATTTGATAACTTCCATTTTTTGAAATATGTTTAAAACATATAATTAGGTTAGACTTCATCATAGGTTTAACAAGGTTATAATAAAAACAGCTCAAGACAATGTAAGATACCTGTATCTTGACTATGACCTAGTTTCATCTCGCCTCGGCCTAGCTGCGGTTTCCACATACCGATGTCAGAACAACTCTCATGTCAGAGCTACATATCTTTTATACATTAAGTTGTTATTTTACTATACACAAAAGATAAGAACGTAACACTTTTCTATAACATTTCATCATTTGACATCTGACAACTACTACAAGACCAACATCTTTTGCTGACAAGACTGTCTGTGTCACCATTCGTGTCAGCCTCCATAAACATTCCAACTACGCTAATGATTTGTCCGCGTCCGCTTGCTTATCTTTGTCTGTGCGCCTGGAACATAATTAATTGTGTAAATATTACTCTGCAACCTTTTTGTATCTTGTGTTTGACTCATGCCACACATATTTTATGCAAGTCATACTCTCCTATATAAGGGAACTCCATCTTGTTTGTGAGGAGTTTTTCATTCAAACATTCATACTGATACTCTTACGCTCATATTTTATGATACATTCTCACTACGTAATATACATGTAGATCGTTAAATATACTGTTCTTAAATACAACCTCTGTCTCGTTATCGCAGTATTAAATCTTGTGGTAGAAAAACAGTTCTACAAACTTTGGCTTAAACAGAAGAAACTCCCTAAGGGTAACATTGCTAAGAAGGACATTAGCAACGGGTTATCACAACAATATTGTTTTGATGTGAAGACAAGATTATCGTGCTGAAGTCATTTCTTATGAATAATTCATGCGAAACATTTTTAAAAGTTGACAAATCAAGGTGAGGATTAAAAATAGAAAGAACCAAAAGTTATTATGATTTTCCACACTTTAAACTAATCAAAATAGTTTTGTTTTGGTATGTTTGTCAAATGAGTACCACAACATTTTTAATAACAATACTTTTGAAAGTACTATAATGGAAACAAATGCAGATATCAAAGTTCATAAGGTTAATAACGGCTATCAACATAGCAGTTTTTACTCTTACTTAACTAGTCGATCATTTTTAGAATGACTACTAGCTATTAAAGTGACTCTACTGTGTGATAGAGTGACACTAAAAACTGATAGAGTAACTCTACTAGCTGATAGAGTGACTCTACTAGCTGATAGAGTGACTCTACTAGCTGATAGAGTGACTCTACTAGCTGATAGAGTGACTCTACTAGCTGACAGAGTGACTCTCCTAGCTGATTGAGTGACTCTACTAGCTGATAGAGTAACTCTACTAGCTGATAGAGTGACTCTCTTAACTGATAGAGTGGTTCTACTAGCTGATAGAGTGACTCTACTAGCTCATAGAGTAACTCTACTTGCTAATAAAGTGACTCTACTAGCTGATTTAGCAACTCTATTAGATAGTAGAGTGACTCTACTAGCTGATAGAGTGACTCTCCTAGCTGATTGAGTGACTCTACTAGCTGATAGAGTAACTCTACTAGCTGATAGAGTGACTCTACTAGCTGATTGAGTGACTCTACTAGCTGATTTAGCAACTCTATCAGGTAATAGAGTGACTCTCCTAGCTGATAGAGTAACTTTCCTAGCTGATAGAGTACCTCTACTAGCTGATAGAGTGATTCTACTAGCTGATTGAGTGATTCTACTAGCTGATAGACTAACTCTACTAGCTGATAAAGTGACTCTACTAGCTGATAAAGTGACTCTACTAGCTGATAAAGTGACTCTACTAGCTAATAAAGTGACTCTACTAGCTGATAAAGTGACTCTACTAGCTAATAGAGTGACTCTACTAGCTGATAGAGTGACTCTACTAGCTGATAGAGTGACTCTCCTAGCTGATAGAGTGACTCTACTAGCTAATAGAGTGACTCTACTAGCTGATAGAGCGACTCTACTAGCTGATTGAGTGACTCTACTAGCTGAGAGAGTAACTGCTCACTCATGTAGAGGCTGCTGACTAAATTTTTACAACCCTGGCTACTCTCTGATGTGCTGAACAACAACTATTTTATTGCTGTAGGAATATTCTCCCTCATGGCTTGCCCAATGAATTCAGCTTTGGTACAACTCTGCGAATGTCAAAAACTAACTTGAGGGAAGTCTGGAGTATTATACACATCGATGATTTTGCCATGGAACCACAGTTTTCTGTCAGAATGAATGGCAGAGAAAAGCAGATAGAAGTTGTCTATAGGAATTATAACTATGAACTGGTCACCATTGTGTTTGGGGGAGGAGCCGTTGAAGATGTAAGTCTTTTGTGAATACCTGAAGGCTCTGATATACAATTATATTGTTATGTGTACACATGCATGTCTGGTGTATCATAGTGGGTGTAAAGCTTTTACATATTATGCCATACAGCCTATGCATGTGTCCGCTGTAATGTGTCCGCAGTAACAGGAGCTACACATCTACTTGCACCCTTGAATTGTATTATGAACCTATATGTACTTGTTCACATACATGCTTACATACATGCTTACATATGTACTTACATACGTGCTTACATTCATGCTTACATACATGCTTACATACATGCTTACATACATGCTTACATACATGCTTACATACATGCTTACATACATGCTTACATACATGCTTACATACGTGCTCACATACGTGCTTACATACGTGCTTACATACGTACTTACATACATGCTTACACACATGCTTACATACATGCTTACATACATGCTTACATACATGCTTACATACATGATTACATATGTGCTTACATACATCCTCACATACATGCTTACATACGTGCTCACATATGTACTTACATACATCCTCACATACATGCTTACATACATGCTCATATACATGCTTACATACATGCTTACATACATGCTTACATACATGCTTACATACGTGCTCACATATGTACTTACATACATGCTTACATACATGCTTACATATCTGCTTACATACATGCTTACATACATGCTCACATAGATACATAAATTTATTTATATAATTAAGGGTTATGCTCATTTCATTCAAATACTAATGCTTTCCTATATGTACATTTATTAAATAAGATATTGCACTAAAATGTACATGCATATGTACATATAATATACATGCCTATTATGGCATTTAAGTGACTGCATATAGGTACACATATTTGCTCATACATGTGTATCATACAGTTATCATATAGTTACTATTACATTTTGCTCACAAACATATATATAATACTGTCTGTTGTACTATGTACTCTGAATGTTGTATTATGTACAAAACCATATTATCATAAGTTGTACCATATACAAATACTTACTTTAGACTGTCTACTAATATCATATAGCTGCTTCCAAGTTGGTGTTATGGTCTGTTGCAGGTCTTTGATCTGAACTGGCACAAGATCAGCATGAGCTTTCTCGATGACAAGATCGTGTTGTACCTAGACTGTGTGCAGGTTGCTGAGGCACAATGGGGGCAGGATGTTCGCAGTCAAATAGGCACAAACGGAAATGTATATCTTGCCCTGAATGACCGTGACAAGTCAACAGAGGTAGGCCAAACTTGGCAGGCTATTTGAATGTTTGCAGAGCATTTTATTGATGCTAAAAAGCTGAGCCATCACAGATATAGTCTCTCAAACACTTGCACTACTAGTTAGTAGTTGTCACATCATAGAGTTACACTCTCAGACCTGTGCACTACTAATTAGTAGTTGTCACATCATAGAGATAGCCTCTCAAACACTTGCACAATTAGTTAGGAGTTGTCACATCGCAGAGTTAACCTCTCAAACACTTGCACCATTAGTTAGAAATTGTCACATTGTAGAGTTCACCTCTCAAACCCTTGTTCTATTAGTTAGGAGTTGTCATCTCATAGAGTTGTAACCTTTCAAACCCTCAAACCCTTGCACTACTAGTTAGTAGTGGTCACATCATAGAGGTAACCTTTCAAACCCTTGCACTACTAGTTAGTAGTGGTCACATCATAGAGCTAATTTCTCAAACCCGTGCACTACTAGTTAGTAGTTGTCACATCGTAGAGATAGCCTCTCAATTACTTGCACAATTGCATGTAGTTAGGAGTTGTCACATCGCAGAGGTAACCTCGCAAACACTTGCACCATTAGTTAGAAATTGTCACATTGTAGAGTTCACCTCTCAAACCCTTGTTCTATTAGTTAGGAGTTGTCATCTCATAGAGTTCACCTCTCAAACCCTTGCACATCATAGAAATAGCCTTTGAAATTGTGTCATTATTAGTTAATAGTTGTAAGTTATAAGATCATAGAGTTAACCTCCCAAATCCTTGTACTATTATTAGGTGGCGATGAAAATGCTAAGTTAAATTTCTAGCAACTTTATCAGTTCTATATTTTGCAGATTGACATCCAATGGCTGGTTATTCACTGCGATCCTTACCTGGCTGCAAAGGAAACCTGCCTGGAAATACCTCCTATTCAAGATGGCCCTGATATAGAGCCTTGTCAGGAGCAATGTCCCGCTGGTCCCCAGGGTCCACAAGGTTACCCTGTGAGTTTCTCTCTCGCCCTAATTGCCTCATTTGTAGCCAACTTGATAAGCTTTTATATCGTGCCTCAAATTTCATTACTATTTTTATAGGGAGAGAGAGGAGCGACTGGATTTGATGGACCAAAGGGCGACAGAGGTGCTACTGGTGCAGCTGGACGACCCGGCCAAGATGGCAGAGATGGATATGATGGAAAAACCGGAGAACAAGGACCACCAGGTGCACCTGGTGCAGTTGGTGCTCCAGGTAACCCAGGAGCACGAGGAGATCAAGGACCTCCTGGAGACTTTGGTTCACAAGGATTGCAAGGACCTCCTGGTGAAAGAGGACCTGAGGGTCAACCCGGACCAATGGTGGGTCAAGTGTTTCTGTTTCTCTTATAGATCAGTCATCAAACTAACATTGTTAATTAAATGAGCTGAAACAACTTCATTCCATATGCATAGGGAATGCCTGGAGAAATGGGAGTAGAGGGCATGCCCGGAGCTCCCGGCAAAGCAGGTGTAGGTTCACCAGGAGAGCCTGGGCCTATGGGTATAATGGGACCAGAAGGCCCAAGAGGACCAGAAGGCAGAGGTGGCCCTCCTGGAGCTAACGGTTTAGATGGACCATCTGGTGAAAAGGTAAGTAGCCTGAATAATGAAGTGCTGGATATGCTTTCTTCAATCACATGCCCATTGCATCAATCACCTGCCCATTGCATCAATCACCTGCCCATTGCATCAATCACCTGCCCATTGCATCAATCACCTGCCCATTACGTCAATCACCTGCCCATTGCATCAATCACCTGCCCATTGCATCAATCACCTGCCCATTACGTCAACTACCTGCCCATTACATCAACCACCTGCCCATTGCATCAATCACCTGCCCATTGCATCAACCACCTGCCCATTGCATCAATCACCTGCCCATTGCATCAATCACCTGCCCATTACATCAACCACCTGCCCATTACGTCAACTACCTGCCCATTACATCAATCACCTGCCCATTCCATCACGAATAGTTGTATGTAATAGTAGCATTTGTGTTCATTTACCTTGTAGGGAGATCGTGGACCTGAAGGTAAAGTTGGCCCTCCTGGTCCTACAGGTCCACAAGGTTCTATCGGTTCAACAGGACCTATGGGTTTAATTGGACCCACTGGAAACCCAGGCCCACAGGTATACCATAGCACTAATTCGCAACAATCATGTTTAAACAAAATATCAAAGCTTGTTTCCTCTTGCTATTCAGCGGGTACTGAATGGTAATACCCAAGTATCAGCACTTGCATACCGGAAACTTCCCAAAGATATTGTTAGACAAAAAAAACTGAGTCTAGTGGTGTGTAAATTGGAAAGTAATCTGGTGGATTTATCTTCACACCTTCACACTATATAGCGTACACGATCCATTATTTGTTATAGGGGCCACCTGGGCAACCTGCTCCTGCTAGCCAAGCGAGGGCTGCTAGACCCGGACCACCGGTAAGTGTTTAATACGCTCTATTTATTAATACAAGTCTTCTGTTGGTTGGTCCGTAAGCGCTCTCCCCAGTTCTTCTGGATACGACCTCTGTATTAGTATTACCTTCTCTTAGGGAGAGCGAGGACTAACTGGAGCACCAGGAATGGTGGGAGAGCCAGGTCCAAAAGGTCTTGCTGGACACAAAGGAGCTACTGGTATGAAAGGAGATAATGGAAGTCCTGGTGCAGTAGGGAGGCAAGGAGCCAGAGGGTTCCAAGGTGCCAGTGGACCACCAGTAAGTGATAACTTAAACCTTTTTTTACTTGTAGTTAAGGTTTAAGTAGGTCTAACCTTGATATATGCAGTTCATAAGGTGTAAGTAGAGTCTAACCTTGACATACGCAGTTCATAAGGTGTAAGTAGAGTCTAACCTTGACATACGCAGTTCATTAGGTGTAAGTAGAGTCTAACCTTGACATACGCAGTTCATAAGGTGTAAGTAGAGTTTAACCTTGACATACGCAGTTCATAAGGTGTAAGTAGAGTCTAACCTTGACATACGCAGTTCATAAGGTGTAAGTAGAGTTTAACCTTGACATACGCAGTTCATAAGGTGTAAGTAGAGTTTAACCTTGACATACGCAGTTCATTAGGTGTAAGTAGAGTTTAACCTTGACATACGCAGTTCATAAGGTGTAAGTAGAGTTTAACCTTGACATACGCAGTTCATAAGGTGTAAGTACAGTTTAACCTTGACATGCGCAGTTCATAAGGTGTAAGCACAGTTTAACCTTGACAAACAGGCTCATTCATTTCTACTACTTTTGCGGTTGTCAAAATTGCGCTATGTTTAAGCAAACATCGTTATATAAGGATACATTGAATGTCTTATTCATCATCCAAACAAATATACTAAAAAATGTATGTAAAAGTGAATGCAAGAAAAATAAATTACATTGTATATCTTAGGAATCAAATTAATATGGCTATAAGATGTGAAGACACATGTAGCCTTAGTATCTCATCAGATGAAGACATGTGTAGCCTTAGTATCTTAAGAGATGTACAGGGTATGATGGTAGAGACACGGTAAACTCTACTCTAGACTATGGGAACATTTTATTAATATTACATATTTATCTTTTTGTTTTGAAAGTTATCATATTGTATTTTTAGGTATTTAGTTTAGCCTTTCCACTTGATTTCATTTCAGAATTTCTTTTCTCCGCATCACTTTCATTTTTCTCCTCACAACAACTACCAGACAGGAACACAAATTTCTTAATAAATTAATGCAGAATTTGTTCACGTTTATCCACAAGCTTTTGTTTAAACGTTAAGGAAAGAGTTGTCTTCTTTTCTTTGTCACAACTCCAACCACTCTCACTAGTCCTCCGGTCTTCCAAGATTCTAAAAACTAGAAATAAAAAGGTATGAAATTCTGCTCAATATTATTCAAGCGATGAGGAAGCAAACTATTTCAGATGCCGATAGAAGTATTTTTATGCCTTAGCAAGGAAATCTGTATGTTGAGGTGACCATAGGCCAGCCTGATTGCATAAAGTGTAACTTATTGAAACTGCAATGCATCGCATATTGGACATTACATTGGCGGTGCTGTATCATGCGTGTGATTGATGTCTCCTACCAAATGTGTGACAATTTATCATGACTTAAAACTTCTGTTAATGGCTAGAAATCTGCAGGGTGGTGAAAAGCTTCTACTTGCAAATCTTGGCATGGACTTGTGGTTCTGCAATGAAAAATCTCCGGCACGCACAAAATCGGCTTAATGTAGAATTTCTTTCGTTACTATGGCATTCTGTAGGATAAAGCGATGACAGTTACAGTTAACATCAATATATTATAGTCGATGATTAGCGGACAACCAAGTATTGCTAAAAATGGCGCAGATATGGTTGTTGTTAAGACCACATACTACATCTGTGTCTCGACGTGTGTTAAAAAGTCACCAGACTTTCTGTTTTATTAACAAACGCTTAATTTTATGATCATATTTCTATTATCTATCCTGCATATTATGTTTCTAGCAGTGCTGACTATGTGGCAAGAGGTCTTTACCATGTGTTTTAGGGCATGCAGGGCAACAAAGGTCAAAGGGGAGAAGACGGTGCAGTTGGAGCTCCTGTGAGTACCACCATTCTTCCATAGTGTCGCGCTATTAACAAAGATATTACTGCATTCATTGGTGTTACCTGTTCCTCTACTATATCTACTATCTCTGCTGATATATTTACTATCTCTGCTGATATATCTATTGGCTCTGCTGATATATCTACTATCTCTGTTGATATATCTACTATCTCTGATGATATATCTACTATCTCTACTGATATATCTAGGTACTATATCTGCTGATATATCTACTATCTCTGCTGATATATCTGCTATCCCTGATGATATATCTACTATCTCTGCTAATATATCTGCTATCTCTGCTGATATATCTACTATCTCTGCTGATGTATCTATTATCTCTGCTGATATATTTACTATCTCTGCTGGTATATATGCTATCTCTGCTGATATATCTACTATCTCTACTGATATATCTACTATCTCTGCTGATATATCTAGGTACTAGCTCTGCTGATATATCTACTATCTCTGCTGATATATCTACTATCTCTGCTGATATATCTACTCTGATGATATATCTACTATCTCTGCTGATATATCTACTATCTCTGCTGCTGTATCTACTTTCTTTATCTCGATTGCTACTGCTAATGAATATGGTTGCTTTCTAGGGTAAAACAGGTCCTCAAGGTACCCCAGGCCTGCCTGGTGCCCAAGGAATACAAGGAGATATGGGGCTTCCAGGAGCTAAAGGAGCACAAGGGATTGCCGGTCCAGAGGTGTGTAGTTTAAGCATCGTGTGCAGACTAACAATGCCAGTTGCAACGCTAATTATGCAAATATGATGATGAAGAGAAGAGATAGTATCAGATCCACAAGAATTCCCTCTTGACTGGCTTCATGTCAACATTTCAATTCTATCTCTCCATCATCTTTTTTATTCTCGGGCTAATTGGACAGGAAGCCATACTGCTCTAACCTCCCACATCCAATTTTTTTCTGCTCATCTATTTGCATGTTTAATATTGTCCATCGGTGACCGCCCCTGTTTTGTGTTTGCGTAAACAGAGTGAAGAGAGACGTTTGCAGACTTGAAGGATGGGGTGTCATCTGGTGAGAATGGGTCTCGTTAAGCCTCTGTGAATGAACTGGCTTATCTCTAATATATATCTGAGAGAGAGCTTGTTGTTTACACAAAGTTATTTGCAATATTAACAAAGACCTGCATATCTTGTGATTATCTTTTAAATTAATAATCGGTAAGATTGTTGGGGCCCTTAATAGCTACTCGGCATACGAGTGCTCATGAGCATTCCAATCAGCGGATCATTACCCTAACCCTTCTACCAACCCATGCCCTCACTTCCTCTGCTTCTCTCTTTCATCCTTCTCTCCTCCCACGCCATCTCTTCCCCTCTGTGCTTCTCTCTCTTAAACTTCCATTATCATTTCATATGTCTGATTCTTGTCCTAGCCAGCTCAGTTTTCACCTGCTGCAGCTGCCACCACCTGACATTGCCATATATTGCTGCTTCCTCACTCAGCTCTTCCTGTAAGCCTTCATGGTGCATGGTGAGCCTGAAGTGTGTGGGTATTGAGTAGATACAAACAGTAAGTGTGTTGGTATTGGGTAGATACAAACAGTAAGTGTGTTGGTATTGGGTAGATACAAACAGTAAGTGTGTTGGTATTGGGTAGATACAAACAGTAAGTGCGTTGGTAATGGGTAGATACAAACAGTAAGTGCGTTGGTATTGGGTAGATACAAACAGTAAGTGCGTTGGTATTGGGTAGATACAAACAGTAAGTGCGTTGGTATTGGGTAGATACAAACAGTAAGTGCGTTGGTATTGGGTAGATACAAACAGTAAGTGCGTTGGTATTGGGTACATACAAACAGTAAGTGCGTTGGTATTGGGTAGATACAAACAGCAAGTGCGTTGGTATGAAATCGAGGCAGTCGGTAGGCGTGTGTGCCAGTATCATGCGCTCATTTACCAATGTGTCATCTTAGTTCCGCTTAATTGGCCTGTCATTCTTTTAGGGACCTCCTGGACCTGACGGCAGGAGCATTACAGGACCTGCCGGCGCCACTGTAAGTACAAACTACTAAAAGAATGATTTTCTCGGTCAAGTTTATGGCTTTATGACTTGCAAGAAAAAGAGTCACCAAAACAGCAAACACATATGAGTCAATGCAGTTTTACTGAAATGTATGAATTATATTCTATAAGTTCACATTCAAAAAATACTTTAGTTTTACCTTAAAACAGATGAGAGTAAGTCATAAGATGCATTTTTCATTTTTAGGGACCGATGGGACCAATAGGGGCTCCAGGAGCACCAGGTGAAGTAGGACCAATGGTTAGTATCGTACTTGTCTTCCTTAGCAAGAGTTGATTCATTTACAATAGCCCTTCTGAATATTTCATAATCCTCAAAGCTATGCTCTAGGGAAAACATTTTATTAACCGGTAGCGAGTTGTTATTTCTCAATATTTGATTTGGGAGAAACCTTTGATTGCACTAATCTGACAAGGAAAGTGTGGCATTGGCTAGCGCTAGCCAATGGCATGAATGAGATGTAGGATGCGAGAGTGCTTTGAGAATGTATATAGTAGTGGACTATTATGCAGCATAAAAAGACAGACACGGCATTACAGCATTACTGCGGCATCGTGTGCACCAAGCATTCTGACATTCATAAGCATTCATAGGTGTGAAACCTTTTGTGTATTTCGATCATCAAAGAACTAAAGCTTGCACTAAACATCTGAGATAGTTTATGATATTTTGTGTCAGAGCGTTATTATGACTGTGGAGGGGTGAAATGTACATGCGGAAGGATGTTTTGGTGCTCCTAATTCTTATACAAACTTTGAATGTGGCATCCGGAGACTCTGGGCGACATGCCTACACAGAGAGTGTTTCGAGTGGAGTTAAGAAATCTTGTAGATTCAACTGGGCATGGGAAACTGTAGTGTATGGAGACTTGTGTCTTCCTGCCAAGTCATCCTTCCTGCCTCGCAAGAAGTCATCATCAACAAACCGTCACAGACAGAGACATAGAAGCAAGAACTATGATGACAAACCAGGCAGTAAGAGAGGTTCCTTGCAGGAACGAGAGCTCGGAGGACTAATGTTTGCGAGTGGGGAGAATGCTCCTATAGATGGGCTCCTATTGGATGCTCCCCAGCGATACCAAATGGATGCCCCGGCATACCAGAAGATGGTGAGTCGCTCTAGCCTTCTGTTTACTGTTACAGGGTGCAATGGGACTGCCCGGTGCTCAGGGCCCTATGGGTACTACAGGAGACCCTGTAAGTGCGTCTTCCTTTTACCAAACCCCACTAAACCTCTTACACGCCTTTGCATGCGGTAAATGTAGAAGACTTATCAAAACAGCTTGTCGTTTAGGGTTTTATTCTACCAATCCATCTCTGGTGACTTCTGTGATTAAAAACTGTGAAGTTAGTGAACACTTTGATGGCCACAGGAAATCTCTGGCTGTCCTAACAATTCTTAACTAGGTATTCTCCCTCGTCTGGGTTCTACAAATCTATCTCATCTCTGTGTTGTGTGGTCTTGGTTTTGCCACTACTCCTGCACGGGTTCAGCTTGTAGCTTTTGGCTAGTGCATTTAACAGCAGGGAGGATGCATGTTGTTGAGTATACTGTATAACTGTAGCTGTCGCTGCAGATAACGTGTCAGCGGGGTCAGCAATCCCTAAAATTCAAATAGTAACATAGCTAGTCCAGCCAACTAAATAAACATGTAGGCAAAGGAACCATGAACAAAAGTAGTGGCTTGCCCAAACAGGAAAACGATGTATTAAGAGAATAGGGGGAGTGGGGGTGCTGGTAATTAAGAATACTTGACCTCGCTTAGGCTACTTGAGCTTTCTAGAACTTTCTGTAGCTAAAGTCACAAAATGGCTGTCCTTGTGTCAGAGAATTTTGGATTGGAATGATCTAACAGTTGGCCTGAGGCCGCTGTCAGTAAATGTGGGAAGCTGTGGAATCAAAGCCACAGTGTTTTCCCAGACTGTTTATTTAGATAAGGGTGCAAAGGGCTGAGATGTTTCCATGAATTGATGACATCAGTTGATCGGTTGATTTGATCGGTTTCATCTGTTGAACTATTTTAGAATCCTATTCATTCTTATGTAAGCTATGCAGAAAAAAGTAGATGAGAGACGCTGATTAGAGTAGGTTGATAAGACCACCTAGAGTGTAAGTTGATACGCGTAGCGGCATTACGCTGACTCAGCCTCTGCCCTCTGCCTCATCCCATCACGTTCACCAAATCACTTTTGATATCTATTTAACGAGTGAGCTGAGGTGTACCCACACAACTGAGCTTTAAACTCGTAGTCATTTTATTGCGGTATGCGCATGTGCTCCTGTCAGTTTCAAGAACCTGTTCAAACCATTTCAATGAAAACCATGTTTCTGTTAGGGTTTGCCTGGATTCATGGGACCAAGAGGAGAGCCTGGACAAATAGGTGCATCGGTGAGTTCCTATCCACTTACCATTTGCCAGCCTTCAGGATGAGATGAATAGAACAACCTTTTTATACTTTTATTGCTGATTGGGCGATACAACTTTTATTAATGAAAATTCCTTTACCGTTAAATGCCATAATTCACCTTCGTCAAAACTTTCACTCCCGTTGTATTGGCTTTCACTTGACTCTGGCCGCTTGACGAATGTGGGTACTGTTTGCTTTTCAAGTATTGCAAACACTGTCAACTCAGATTACCGCATGCAATACCCACTATGAGTAGTGTCTGCATTACTCACTATGAGTAGTGCTTGCATTACCCGCTATGAGTAGAGCCTGCATCGCCCACTATGAATAATGCAAGCTCTCTTATAATCGTGGCAGTTTGATCGAGCTGCTGCCATCACAAGTCGGGGCGCACAACTTCGTTTGTCCTTCATAGTTTCGAGTCATTGATAAGCATCTTCAAGCGAACTGCTATTTTCTTCCTAATCCAATACAAACATGATTCAATCACAATCTTCAAGATTGTTTTTAGCCAAGAGGGAGCTAATCCTATTGTGTCGAGCTCACACCTGGTAGACCCTTCGGCAGGCAGCTTCTTATAAATAATCAGCTAGCATCAAATCCAATTACTCGCCACAATATTTGTTTTTAACAGCAAAGCGTGCATCTTCTAGACACATCTTACTCGCAATTGGTTTAGTGAGCTCACCTCTGGTTGTATAGCGCTTCAGGCGCTGTTTCGATGCCGATGCCGCAATCGAGACTGATTTAAACTCGCAGTCACTCAGACGCTAGTAACATGTAATAGAAAGCATGTGACCAAGAACTGTTGCATAGTTGGTAATATTACGAATGGTTTTAGGGACCAAAAGGAGAAGCAGGAGTTTCAGGAGACAGAGGTCTTCCAGGAAGGACTGTAAGTGTGTTGTAGTATATGTTAGAAGTAACGACGCTGCCCTAGCTTACTGGCTCCACAGACAGAGTACTTGGAAAACAATTTTAAAAATTGTATATTTTACTCTGATAAGACCAAACACCTGTTTGATGCTAACTATTTGGTGATTTGACAGGGTCGAATTGGACCTCCAGGAGCTCCCGGTATTCCAGGCCTTGATGGAGAAAGGGTAAGATTAGTACTTTTAGCGAGTTACTTTAATGCAATTGCAGCAACAACATTTATTCATTTGAAAACTAATTTCATGACATCGAATAGGGAGAGCAAGGAGCTATCGGAAATCCAGGAATGGTAGGACCACCAGGTAAAGATGGAGTAGCCGGTGTGATGGGATTTCCGGGACCAACTGGATTGCAAGGACCCCGTGGACAAGAAGGAGCTACCGGGCCACAGGTAAAGCCTCCTTAACCTAATATTAGTTGTTTGTGTATTTTTGGTAGAGAACAATTGCTTTAATTAGCTGTTGGCAAACATCTTTACATAGGTATTAGCAAGAGTCTAAGAACAGGCCTCCACTCACGCCTAATTACTTACAACAAACCGCAAGCCTCATCTTTTGTTTTATAATTATAATTGCATTTTAATAGGGGTGAAAGGAATTGATAGGCACTTGCTACTGTCTATCGCACTTGCTACTGTCTGCCGCAGCAGACTGGCATTCAGACATTTTAAATGAACATGGCTGATGTCATGGCAGGTTAGATTGTTTCAAATCTTAACTCGTTACTCGATCAGGTGTTAATACTTAAGTCTGCCATCGCCAAACATATGCTAAATAATTTATTTTGTTGTAGGGACCACCTGGCCCTCCTGGACCTCCCGCAATTGTAAGTATATTCAGGTATCTGCCGACATGCATCAGTAGAATTTGTGCCATTAGGAAATACTACAAAGCTCTTGTGCATTGTCTAAAGCTTAATGCACCGAATTGTGTTTGTAGCTGACAGAGAGTGGCCAACTTATCGAGGGTCCTATGGGACCACAGGGACCAACAGGACCTCGAGGACCTGCTGGCATGGTAATGTATTACAAGATTTTTACTAGCGCCATTCAACTTGCTTTTTTAGCGCAAGACACACTAAAGCTCGGTGACTTTCTAACTGCTGTTATTTTAGAATGGCGAAAGAGGACCCTCAGGTATGCGTGGTCTTCCTGGCCCATCTGGTGCCGCCGGCGTTAATGGTATGCCAGGTCCACCCGGAGCCAGCGGACAACGAGGTTTCCCTGGTCAAGCGGGACCACCGGGCCTTCCTGGTTTGCCTGTAAGTAGAACAGCTATGCTTTTCAGAGTGCTGACAGAGAGGCTTGCATGATTTAGAACAACTTTCAAGTTTTTAATAAAATTTATTAAGAAATGGGCAGACGTTTTCGAAGCCCTAATTGTCACGAAGAAACTGAGCGGAAGTTTTTGAGAGAAACTAGCATAATTGATTACTCAGCAGGAGACGTTAATTGCTGCACCTGCTCTGGCTTGGCCTCTTCATTTGCGCAATACTTCTTCTCCGTTTATTGTTCACTGGCATGCCGCTCAGAGATCCTTGTGGCCTGTTTCTTAAGCAGTCACCAAGCTGGCGGCATACGAGGTCGAAGTAGGAGACCACCCGCTCTCAATGTTTGTGGATCACTCCGCAATTGTTTGCACCTCATGTTTTTGGTGGTTGTGTCGTGCCTTTTTATTGATTGATTGCATTAGCTAAGCGTGAATGGTGGGCATTCAGTGCACAAGCCTCGCTCAAACACACTACAGGCTTCTTCAGCAGTCTATCTAGAGTGCACGCTATTTGAGAGTTGTCTCATGCTCGATCGATCCTTGAAATGCTTTTAACATGAGCATTGTTGAGATCTAGTGATAATTGTATACAGAGCATACAGATGAGCATAGAGAAGAGGTCATTGTCTCTCATTGTTCAACATTCTTTGCTTATATTCTTGGCAGTTTGAGGTAAAATTTTTCATTCACCACCTCGAGAGTTTGCATGCATGGCTCGTAGCTAGAAGACCTTTTCTATCCCATCTGCTGATTTGTGATTTGAACTCAGTGCAAAATGTGGGGCATTGGAAACAGCTGTTATACTATCATGAGAAATTGTCAAATTGTTATTGGGTTTTCATTTTGCGAGTAAAATTCCCAAATATCTGACATTTATATATCAGCTTTAATCTATTTATATAAATCTCAAAGTCTGTCGTGCGGTGTGTCCAGCTATAGCTATTAAAAACTATGAAGGAAAGTTTTGGTTCGTGCTGGATTTGATCTGGGAATCTCTCAATAACTCGGCGTTATTCTTACCAAATAAGCTTCACGAGATGCCATGATTCATTAAGCAATATGAGTCGTTATGTCAGCTAAAATATGCATAGCACTCTGTATTATGCAACGCTCTAAGCTTGCTCTCGCGGCTCTTATTAGTAAGTTTAGCAACACGGATAGTAGCCGTTGGTGATGTGCCAGGTTAATGGCAAGTGGCAAACAACTACACTACCTGCCACTGTTTATACGCTGTTTTTAATACCCATGCAACGCCGGGAATTTGGCTAGTATTTATATATAAATCTCAGTGTCTGTGGACTGTCCAGTTATAGCGATAAGGTTTTAGTAACGAAAAATGCATTTTGCAAAGGATTTGATCTCGGAGCCTCCAGTTCTAGAGGTGTCAAGCTTATCCATTAGACTTTGTGTTCAACTGAGCGCAGTAATCAATAATGGTGAAGATATTCCTTACATCGGTTAAAATTATTGTCACACGTACCGATTACCAGCTGGCCTCACTAGTTGAATAGTAATAAAAACATCTTATAAACAGTTGCAGATAATGTAGTCTGAAGATAATGTAGGTAATTTAATGTTTATAAGCTGTTTTTTATTACCCGTGCAACGTAGGGAATTTTGCTGGTATTTATAATGTAAGTCAGATAAACACTCATTGATAATTTTTGTAATAATAACGATGTCAATGATAATATTATTAATAGCGAATCAGATAGATAATAATGGTAATTACTTACTTCGTGTGCCAGGCGGGGCATTTTAAACTCTCCTCTCTCCTTATTGTCCTCTTTCTTTCCCGCTTTTTTTCTAATGTTTAACAATAACAATAATAATAACAATTAGAATGTCAACAGCTTAAACTCTGCATGTTTCGCTCTCTACAAATTTAGGTAAATACAAGGTCAAGTTAACGAGGTCAAGGTTGTTAGCAATACTATTGGTACGCTCCTTGGCTCTGAAGAACTTTTGCATTCAATAAGCATTGTAGATAGCCTTGTTAGTGGTCTGTATGTTTCATTTTGTATGACTTTATTTAGGGTGAGGCCGTGTCTGTGAATGAAGTAAGGGCCATCTGCGCTCAGGTTCTCCGAGGTAAGCCAAGTCTATTACTACAGTACTCTCATATCTCACATTCCAAACATTTAAACACATTCTCAGCAGCAAAAAGGATAAACTCAAAAGGCTTTTCTCATCAATCTACGTGTAGTTAATACGTTCCCAATGTAGAACGCAACAATAGCCGTAAATATTGACAAGTGTATATGACACGCAAGGCGTCAAGGGCGCAGGAAATTCATTGAATAGGAGACTTGTCAATGGTGGTTAATTGCAAAAATGTGTAGAAACCAGTTGGCACGGCTTGTTACTCATTAACTCTGTTTCGCTCATCAATTGTTTGTGTGTAAGTGGGAGGGGTGAAGGGTAGGCCTTGACTTCAACTCGATACATACCTATCTGCATGTGTGTGCACTCCGTCACTGCGCACTCACTCTTGCTTGCATTCACTCAGTGACTCTCTACCCATTCAGTGACTCTCTACCCACTCGTTGACTCTCTACCCACTCGTTGACTCTCTACCCACTCAGTGACTCTCTACCCACTCAGTGACTGCCTCTTCTCACTATTTTATTCTCATCACTTTGAAAAGATCTTCATTTTTTTTTTTTAAATGTCCTCGTCTTGTCACGGCCAGTTTGCAACAAAAGATGATGTTGTTAGCGCAGTTTTGTACCCGAGTAGAAGCATTCGTGACTAAAACTGTACCTCGGTTCTCTGACGCAAAGCAAAACACGATGTGTATTCTACTATTACAGAGCAAATAGAAGATCTCACAGCTAGGTTACAAGGTCCACAGGGTCCACCAGGAGCTGGTTTCCCTGGAGTGCCTGGAGAGCCTGGTCCACAAGGTTTGACAGGTAGGATTTTCATTTTTACATAAAGAACCAACGTATTGCAAGGCTGAGTTATCCCCTCATGTTGAGCTGTACAGCCCTTTCCAGACAGTCATTGCTTGTGGTACTTATACAATAACTATTCATGCTTGCAGGAGAAAAGGGTAGCCGAGGTTTACCAGGAGAAATGGGTTTTATGGGAATGCCTGGAGCTCCAGGACCTCAAGGACCAGCTGGCGCAAAGGGTGACACCGGAGAGATGGGCCCAAGAGGGCCAGAGGGCATTGGTAAAGAGGGTCCTGTTGGTGCACCCGGTTTACAAGGAGTACAAGGACCACCTGGCATTGGTTTACCTGGTCCTCAGGGCGACCTTGGACCTCGTGGCATGAGGGGCGAAATTGGACCAATTGGGATGACAGGCAAACAAGGTAGGCCTATAACCTTTTTTGTTATGTTTTCGCACATCAGCGCAATTCAGGGTGGGGTTACTCTCTATCTGAAGCAAATCTATTGCTGCCACTGAATAACTTGTTTAAATGACACCATGGCGCATGTTTGACTTGCCCACATACTTACATAAGCAAATACTAACTAGCATTATTATTGGCTGGTAAAGAAAAGTGAGGTCATTGATCATTGAACACCTCGTGTGTTTAGTACACAGTCTCTCAACTTTCTATTAACAGTTCAGCTTTTTCTTATGCTCTGAAATACTTACAATGTACATGTAAGCTACTCGTGGTCTGCTTGTCCGTCTGTTTGTCTGTCTGTCTAGCCAGCAGTCTGTTAGGCACATATTCACCTTGATGGTTGCTTCAACAACGTTCTCTGTTCTGCTTGTAGGTCCACCTGGCTACTGCGCGGGTTGTAACGGAGGAGTACAGTCCGCACCCCGATTAAGTGGTTCAAAGGGCTAGTTTTGGCGACTGTTTCTTATCTTGAGTCAAGCATCAATCCTACATTTTGTAAAATACATGAAAAATAATTATAAAATATGTGAACGTAGCAAACTAGTACTTAAAGGAGAATAGTTTAGACAGTAGAGGCAGTCAATATTTCCACCAGTCAGCTATTTTTGGTTCACTTCTCCATCTTGTTCAGGTACAAGTACCTGCTTTGTTAATACTCATTAGTTCAACACTCGAATTTCCTTAGCAACAGATCAACAGATGTAGCGTTTGCCGTCTGACTTGGCATCTATTCTATATGTTAGTGGTATTTTTGTATAGATATGGGCACCTGCTACACCTGCTACAGACCAATATAACTCATTAAATGCCTCTCCAATATTTCTTACTTTTCAGCCGGGCAAAGCTTTTGTACAGAATTTCACACTTTGATATAAGCTGTTTGTTGAGACAAATATATATAAGTAAGAGATAGTCTTGTAGTTTACTACTATAACTACACCGGAGAAACATTTGCCGTGTACAGCTGGTCATGTGTATCCAAAGCATAAATCAACGCCGTGTGTTAATTATTGAAGAAAGGGGAGAGATTCATCTGACACGCCAATATATTGTTGAATTAGTTTGTGGATTGAAATATTGTTCACACACACTTGAAGATATATAAAAATGAAGCTCAGTACTGATTAGAATTGTTCATGAAATAGAGCCTTCTGCTCTTCATGGGGCCCTCAAGTCCTATGTTGTGATGGCATATAAAGAGTTCGATGAATAACAAGTCCTATGTTGTGATGGCATATAAAGAGTTCGATGAATAACAAGTCCTATGTTGTGATGACATATAAAGAGTTTGATAAATAACAAGTCCTATGTTGTGATGGCATATAAAGAGTTCGATAAATAACAAGTCCCATGTTGTGATGGCATATAAAGAGTTCGATGAATAACAAGTCCCATGTTGTGATGGCATATAAAGAGTTCGATGAATAACAAGTCCCATGTTGTGATGGCATATAAAGAGTTTGATGAATAACAAGTCCTATGTTGTGATGGCATATAAAGAGTTCGATGAATAACAAGTCCTATGTTGTGATGGCATATAAAGAGTTCGATGAATAACAAGTCCCATGTTGTGATGGCATATAAAGAGTTTGATGAATAACAAGTCCTATGTTGTGATGGCATATAAAGAGTTCGACGAATAACAAGTCCTATGTTGTGATGGCATATAAAGAGTTCGATGAATAACAAGTCCCATGTTGTGATGGCATATAAAGAGTTCGATGAATAACAAGTCCCATGTTGTGATGGCATATAAAGAGTTTGATGAATAACAAGTCCTATGTTGTGATGGCATATAAAGAGTTCGATGAATAACAAGTCCTATGTTGTGATGGCATATAAAGAGTTCGATGAATAACAAGTCCCATGTTGTGATGGCATATAAAGAGTTCGATGAATAACAAGTCCTATGTTGTGATGGCATATAAAGAGTTCGATGAATAACAAGTCCTATGTTGTGATGGCATATAAAGAGTTCGATGAATAACAAGTCCCATGTTGTGATGGCATATAAAGAGTTCGATGAATAACAAGTCCTATGTTGTGATGGCATATAAAGAGTTCGATAAATAACAAGTCCCATGTTGTGATGGCATATAAAGAGTTCGATGAATAACAAGTCCCATGTTGTGATGGCATATAAAGAGTTCGATGAATAACAAGTCCTATGTTGTGATGGCATATAAAGAGTTCGATAAATAACAAGTCCTATGTTGTGATGGCATATAAAAAGTTAGATGAATAATAAGAATGAAAGCTACCAAGTCGACGAATGAAATAAGCACAAATAGATAGGAGGGAGGTAGATTGAATGGAGAACAAGTGTTAAGGGAGAAAAATAGTTTATATGAGCAAAGGTGGCTTAGTGACTTACCTAGTGACCTACCTTAGTGACTTACCCTTCTCTACAACCATTTTAATGTTAGGCCCAAAATTTTTAGTTAACCAGCAAAGCGTGGTCACTGCTAAAGAATAGTGCTAATCACTGAAAGAATAATTCTGTATTCCCAATCAAAAGGTTTATAAATACGCTCATCTACAAATATTTTCAAGCATTTGGTAAGGCGAGTGGGTCAGCAGACTCAATATCAATAATAAAATATCAATATATCGAGATACATTGTGGAAATGTAACAAACAAGCCTTTGCTAGAGCTTGAGATAACCAGCTGACAGGAAAAAATTCAATCAACTTTCAAATCTATAATTCAGGAGCATGAAAAACAATATTGTTACTACAGAGCACTCATGTGGAGTTGTCTTCACTTCAGTCATAATGTTACTAACTCTTGGGCAAATGGTCAAAATATGTAGATATATCGGGGGACTAAAGCAAATAGACAATAGAAAAGGAGGATAAGAAACAGTAAAGGAAAACGCAAGTAGCCTTTTTCAACAGTTGTGCAACACAAAATATCAACTACCTCTATCATGTGCTTAATAGCGACCTTGAATAGCGACCTTGTTCCCATTGATAAGCTAATGCATTAAACAGTTTAATAAAAGGTAGAAAAATCCAATTATGGAATGCTATGAAATTTAGGATTGCATAAACTTCTTCCATGACAGCATTCGGATAGCATGCGACGATAAGTAACCCTCAAAACATCGCGGATAATCATTATAAGTACTTCTACCAATGATATACAGCCCCTGCTGTATATCATTGCTTCTACAATCCAACTTTGCTGATACGCTGTAATCATTCCGTTCCCAGGAGGCTGCCATAAGGGTGGTAGCAACTGCCTTATAACAAGAGATGGTATTGAAATACTAACTTTGACAAGAAATGGTTTGATAAAAGCCTGTAGGTAGAACACTAACAGATGTCGGCAGTAAAGTGATATAGTGATCTGCTCCCGTTTGAGTTCATGTTGTTATTATTAGATAAAACGTAAGAAGTGAGCTGCTTTGAAATGGTATATTTGGTAAGTGATAAACATGTAATAAGACAGTAAAAAGATACAAATAAATTAGAAAGCTTATAAATGTATAACATAGGTTTATATTTTTGCTAAGCATGTATACATTTGTTTTGAAAAACCACATTGAGCTACCTTGATTGATCTTCAGATTACATAACAGAGAGAGAGAGACTCTGCTGACTTATATATATGAGAGACTTTGTACTGGCTGTGCAAGACAGTCGTTCTCAGGCAGCTTCATGCATAAGCTATCCAGATAATCTGTTACCTGGCCTTGACAACTCTCTTGTATGGTTTCTGAAAAAAAAAACGGTGAAGAATTAATTCCCTCCGATCTATCTGCCTCTCAGAGACTGCTACAGAACAGTGTTCTAGGAAGAGATGGCTACAGAACAGTGTTCTAGGAAGAGACTGCTACAGAACAGTGTTCTAGGAAGAGATGGCTACAGAACAGTGTTCTAGGAAGAGATGGCTACAGAACAGTGTTCTAGGAAGAGACTGCTACAGAACAGTGTTCTAGGAAGAGATGGCTACAGAACAGTGTTCTAGGAAGAGATGGCTACAGAACAGTGTTCTAGGAAGAGATGGCTACAGAACAGTGTTCTAGGAAGAGATGGCTACAGAACAGTGTTCTAGGAAGAGATGGCTACAGAACAGTGTTCTAGGAAGATATGGCTACAGAACAGTGTTCTAGGAAGAGATGGCTACAGAACAGTGTTCTAGGAAGAGATGGCTACAGAACAGTGTTCTAGGAAGAGACTGCTACAGAACAGTGTTCTAGGAAGAGATGGCTACAAAAAAAACTGTGCTTAGCGATTGATTTGAGAAACACTGAAAATATAGTTTAGGTATTATTACTAGATTTCTCGTTGATTGAAAAACTTAAAAATGCCTGCTTTTAGAGATGCCCATATATGGTAGGTGACGCAGTGTGTACTTATGTTGCGAGAGATGCCCATATATGGTAAGTGACACAGTGTGTACTGATGCTGCTAGAAAGGCCCATATATGATAAGTGACTAAGTGTGTACCACTGTAGTCAAAGACACCCATATATGGTAAGTGATTCTGTGTGTCGCGATGCAACTAGAGATGCCTGTGTACGATAAGTGACTAAGGGTGTACTGATGCTGCTAGAGACGCCCATATATGGTAAGTGACCTGGTGCTGCTGTGTGGCGAGTGTCATCAAATAATGCTGTTATTTAAAGCAGATATTTGCTCAGTTTTATGTTTCAAGCCTACCATACATGTACATTCATCATTCATGTGTGTGGGTGAGTTAAGGGTGAGTTATGGGTGAGTTAAGGGTGAGTTAAGGGTGAGTTAAGGGTGAGGTAAGGGCGAGTTAAGGATGAGTTGAGGATGAGTTGAGGGTGAGTTGAGGGTGAGTTAAGGATGAGTTAAGGGTGAGTTAAGGGCGAGTTAAGGGTGAGTTAAGGATGAGTTGAGGGTGAGTTAAGGGTGAGTTAAGGGTGAGTTAAGGCAAGTGAAGTGAATAACTTGCCCACAGCTGGTCTATTACTATCAACTACTATTTAAAGGTATACGTATAGACAAGTGTTGTAATATTTTCTAGCGCCAGCAACATGCTCTGATACCCTGAAACAATAACAAAATATATAGCATAATGTAGAGCCATTCGCGGCTCTGTAAATCATTTTAATATTGACCATACCTAGACATATACTTTTACAGAGCTGTAACTCAAATCCCATCAGACATCTTGGGAACATCATGTTGCAAACACTCCATCTAGCCGCGAACTCATCAAAGGTGCAGTTTTGAAGAGCTAGCTCAGCTGCCATTGAGAAGTTGGCATATTGTTCACTAGAGTTGAGCCCAAAAAGCTGGTTTGGGTATGTTGTGTACGGCGATATATCACGACATTCAGGCGGCGATAAACTGCATTTCTCACTGCTGCAACAAATTAGTTAATACTATAGTAATAGTTCCTATAATATATATATATATATATATATATATATACTATATATCTATATATCTATATATATATATCTGTATATATATATTTCTCAAAGTCCGTGTGCTGGAAATCCGTCTGTCGGAAATCCGGCTATAGATCTGAAAA
Organism: Watersipora subatra; assembly: GCF_963576615.1. NCBI lineage: Eukaryota > Metazoa > Bryozoa > Gymnolaemata > Cheilostomatida > Watersiporidae > Watersipora > Watersipora subatra. The sequence continues at coordinate 703,526 of NC_088711.1, forward strand.
TCTTGAAATAAATATTCTGTACCGAATAGGATTCGATCTCGGACCAAGCCGTTCATCAGTCTAACCTGCCTAGCCCACTAGACTACGGAAGTCAAATTGCTAACCTGTCAATACATATAAGTCATTATATCAGAGCAATACCTAACTGCTTTACATATGACGCGGGTCATAGCATAACATCAGGAGAAACTGTTCACTCACATAATTAAACTGGCTAATAGCAAAACTCTCACTACTTCTCATTTTTTATAAGACAAAAAACTTTTCTCATGATATGTAGCTTGAAAGTTAGAATGGCAAATGTTGTTATATGTTAAATAAAAATCAATTTTCTGTTCAAATACTCTTCTATTACACATGCAACGCCGGGTCGCACAGCTAGTATATATATATATAGTTCATACTATAAATTGGTTCATACTATGGGCATTCCACATAGTCAAGCAGATCATAACTAAAAAGAAACGATGCATTTGCATATCTCTTACTACCAACATTGATGAAGCTGTGGGTGTAGTAGATGAGCTGGTGAAAAAGCACAGTGTGTAATTAGAGCTACTTTTAGAGTTATCTCATCCTTAACTAACTTAGCACCAGCCTATTACATTCATTTCTGTTTCACACAGAGCCTTACCAGGATATTTCATCTTTTCCGCTGTAACAGTTATAACTCAAATCACACACAGCGTCCTGAGGAATACATTGTCCGTCCCCGCAAGAAAACTCATCTTCTCCACACATATTCATCATGTTGTCGATAGGCTCTGACAAACATCGCTCTTCCGGTAGCTTCATGCACAGCATCACCAGCTGTTCTCGCCCTTCTCCGGAGCAATACTCGTACGTAGCATCTGCAAAATGAACAGTTGAAAATGACTAGTTAGAAATGTTTGAGACAGCGAAATGTAATTTCGAAACAGTCATTACAAGAGGGCAAGATAGAAGCGTACTTAGACATGTATTTCTACAGAGCTGTAACTCGAATCCCATCAGACATCTTGGGAACATCATGTTGCAGACACCCCATTTAGCCGTGAACTCATCTATAGTACAATTAGCCAGCGCCTTCTGAATGGTCGTCGAGAAGTTCAAATAGTCTTCTTCCGTCTCCAATTCAAAGATCTTATTTGGATAGGTGGTGTATGGAACGATATCTTTACACTCCTCGGGCGCAGGAGAACATTTTTCATCACTTCAAAACAAACAGAAAAATCATATCGAAATGGTTGAGCTCATGCTTGTAACTTCACAGAAGTTAGTACAGAAAGCTATGAACAGTTACAGGTAATGCGTAAATGTGAAAACACACCCATGTGAAAACCGCATTAAATAAACCTAGTCAAGTTCTGTCCATGAAGCAGGAGACAAGAAATTCGTATCTGACCATAAAGTACCCAAAGGTCCGGCATATGGAACGATATCTTTACATTCCTCGGGCGCAGGAGAGCACAACTCATCACTATTAATATTTAATAACACATAGCTGAGAAACTCAAAACATCAAACACATGCAATGGAAGATAAATTAACCTATAATGCAAATAATATTTTTAGTAACAAAGTCTTTAGAATATTATGAATTAACCCAAGGCTGTGAGTTAATACAAGTAACTGAAATGTTTAGACAGGAGTTGTAACTCTTGGCAATTGAATAATACCATATAATAAACTCTCATGAAAGTTGGTGAAAATGTCAAAATGGTGCCTTAAGAAGCAGTCAATATAATTTTTTGTCCCATTGAATGAACAGAATTGGGCATGCAAGGTCTAGGTCCAAAGCTCACCTCTGCAGTCAATAATATAATTACTAGAAAATTAAAAATATGACATCCCATTTACAATAATCTTATCCTATGCTACATTTAAGGACACGCGTGCACAGCAACCTGTTGTACATAGTATATTACCTAGCTATGTACATAGCATGTAATAGCTATATACATAGCTATTACATGCCATACAAATATAGTGAATGTGAAGCAGTTGCTAGGAATTCCATGATGCCAAAGTCTTGAGAAAGAAAAGTAAAAAAATTACACCATTATTAAAGGAAACTATTATTGTCGTTAGATACCGATTTTCGAACAGCTTGTATAAAATATGATTAATCATTATTAATATAATTAATAAAACTAGAAATTGCACTGTCATACAGCCCACGACCAAAGTGATATTCCCCTGTCATACAGCCCACGACCAAAGTGATATTCCCCTGTCATACAGCCCACGACCAAAGTGATATTGGAAAAAAGAAAAGGTATTGATGGTTGAGAAATGCAATATTAGCAGTCAAATGGCACTGCAGTGCAATAGGATAACTGCAATGGTAGCTGTAATGTACTGGGTGTGGGTGTTATTATATACAACAAACAGCAATAATGAAAGGAAAAGATTATATGTTTATATATCTCTCCCCCTGCAATAAGAGAAATGCAATATTGGCCAATATTAGAAGTAAAATGCACTGATATTATTAGAATAGCCAATATTATTAATATAGTAATAGTATAAAACTAATGCACAATTTTGTTTACATTTCAAAACGTCATAGCTAACAATATCAAGAAGTTGTGACATTTATATAGGTTTTTAGAAAATCTATTTAAAAAAGTGTTTGTTCATGACAAACAGCAATAATGAAATAAAAAGATTATATCTCTCCCCCTGCAATAAGAGAACTGCAGTATTAGAAGTAAAATGCACTGATATTATTAGAATAACCAATATTATTAATACAGTAATAATAAAAAACCAATGCACAATTTTGTTTACATTTCAAAACGTCATAGCTAACAATATCAAGAAGTATCAAGAAGAATATCCAAACTTATAATTAAAAATTGTAATAATCTCATTAGAATCGTTAGAAAAAAATATCATCATCATTTCCTTTACTTTAACTGCTTTGGACATCAGTTAGAATACCAAAGTACTCAAAAGTTTCCAAAATGTCAATTACTTTGAAATCGGCGAAATAGAAACGATTCCTGTACTTCTACGTTAATTACAGAAACCGTCGCCAATTTGACAATGTTATAGACTGGTGAACTTAAAACGTTATTTTTTCGTGAAAACTTAAGTGTTCTCTTTTCTGTCACTCAACGTTTTGATGTTCGCTTGGCGCTCTTAATGTTGATAAAAGTAAGGCTTGGCCAGTTTTAATAACGATTTTCGGCCAAATTAATCTGTCTATTTATGTATAATCCGATCAGATGGGTTAGTTTTAAGATTTTGCGGTAACCTTTCAAAGACCTGCAAACATGTTTAAATAGGTTTGTATGTGTTTTGTATCGTTATTATACTTTAACGAATCTACAAAAAATGGTTAAATTTGTTGATGAGATTTCGATGCAAGGGTTTCGACGTTGTTGATGAATAATTTTCGTAAGTTGTGTGCACATGCATTTATCATAAAAACTCTCAAACATTCTCTCCGCTCATTTTTTTGTGGAATTAATGAGCACAACAGATAAACTCTTAAAAAAGCTGAAAAAAATTAGGTAATAGAGTTTTAGGATCCGATTAATTGATAAAAGCCACGCAGAGTTTGTGTTAGTGAGAATAAAGCAGCCTGTGTCACCACGGAGGTTCTGCTCCTTCAGGGCTACCTTCCTTTTCAACTCAGCAGGCAGCTTTGCTATCTGTACACGTAGCCTCCAGGTCGGAGTCTTGGTTGAGGCCAGTATTTCCACGGGCTCAATCTCTCTAATAAGCAAAATATCCAGGTTGGCTCGAACAACTAGACTCCACTTTCTCTACTCTTTCGAAATGCTCATAAGTCTCAAGGGGTGCTTCACTCGGTTCACTTGGTCGTCTGCTTGGCATCACTTTGAAGAGAATGATCCGAGCAGGCACGGCTATTTTTTTCACAGGTTCCTCACACTCTCCTTCTCGGTTTCCAGGAAGTCCCATTACCTCATCTGAGCTAGCAGGGCCCTGCTCCTAAACATGAATATGGACTCTTCATCCTAGCTAAGCAGGTCTGCTAAGCGTTCCTCTTCTGCCATCTCTATTGACTCTAGCAGGCTCAACTTATTCGCAAAAGAGCTTACTGTCTCACCTGGTTGAGCCATGTCGACAGGTTTGTCAGAAAGTTTATCGGTGTCTGTGGCGTATATATCGCTATATTTCTGAGAGAAAGATTGCTCACTGTAAGGTGTAGAAGCAAATGGTTTTGGCCCATTAATCTCCCGAGATTGCCACCTTTCTTCAGCCCCTGTATTCATACGCAGGAAGTAATCAGGATTAGCTACCACTGCCGATAGGCCGTCCACTGTCCATACCAATCTGGCTGCCAAGTGATCCAGGAGTAGTGCTGAGTGACATCAAGTACCCTTTGCACCGAGCTTGAAAGCCGGACCGACGCGGGACTCACGGGTTGGGCTGACTTTTCTGAAACATCGCATGTCTGCTCTTCTAGCTGCCTTCAGAGCTCTTTTAGCCGAACCTCAAGTTCTTGAATAAACTCTGGGCCTCTGGTAGTTTCAGCACTGTGTTTTGCCAATTCCAATTCAGCCCTCAACCCGACTTGTCCTTCCGGTCTCTTGGCCTTGGCCTTTTTCATATTAGGGCCTTTACAAGGTTCCATTCCATGGTAGCTGATGCTCTTCTGGGCAGGCATGGAAGACTTCAGCCAGCTCTCAATTTGCACAGATGATTGCCCCTAGCACACTATTGAGCAAGTGTGGTTACACCAGGCCTTAATAACCTAGTAAAGTCCCAATAACTTTGCTTGGAGCTTTGGGTTATCCCTGCTTTTTTATCTTTTTTTAGGAGCTAAACACAGTCCCCTAGTTGCATATAGTGGAGGATATTTTTTGTTCTCCGATCGGATAGCTATCTGCTCTTCTCTAGAAGCTGCATGCATCTCCTCCAGCTTCTTCAGCATTTCCACCAAATATTCGTGTGAGGTCTTGGCTTCCGTAGGTGGTGGGCTAAACTCTAGCTAGTCAGGTAGGCGCAACTCCCATTCAAGCATTAACAGATTGGCCATCTCTTGTAGCCGAGTACGGTGTACCATGGTACGCTCTCATCAGTTGAAAGCAACATGTCCTACTTTTTCTGCCTTGGGGTCAGCAGTGGTGCTCGCAGAGAGTCACTCAGCTGTCCATTGTCGCGTTCTACTACATCATTGGCTTACGGGTGGCAAGGCATCGTGTGAGGCTTCTCTACCCGCCAGAGCTGGCACAGCTTGGTCATTAGCTGACTCTCAAACTGTACTGCCTGATCGGTGCAGATTTGTTCTGGCTTGTCTATATAGCAGAACACTTGCTCATCTAAGGTATTAGCCACAATTGGAATCATGGCTTTTAGGAGAGCCAGGGCGTTTTGCCATCTCGTAAAGTGGTCCGTTAGCACCATGATCCACTTGTTTCCTCCCAGTATATCCAGGATTGGTTCCGCTAGGTCCATGGTCACCTGCTGCTAGGGGCCTCTGGCATAAAGTCTATGTCTGCTGCCAGACGTTTTGGTGCCGCCATGCAGACGTCACAGTTTTTGATCAGTCTCCTAACTATGACTGTCATTCCTGGCCGGTCCCAGTACCAGGCAGGTCGCAGTCGGCTGATCGTTATGCTCACCCCAGAGTGAGTAAAGCTGTAAGTCTGCCAAATGGTTGTCTCCCTGATGGCATGCTGAACAGACCGTACACTGCTGAGGTTGGCCATAGTGGGATGTCCATGCCTCCAGTACCCCATTAAGTTGTAGCCTGAGGAATAACAACATCCTAGGTAGCTATTGAAGTTCCTGTACTCCCAGCTTCAGCTGATCCTGAGTCATTTCCTCTGCTCGAGCGGTGGCATGGTAAATGGTGGCCACAGGTCCACGGCCATTAACTTGCATCCGGGCCAGCTCCTGGTTGGTTTCACTTCGAGCCATTACCTGAGCGGTGTCACAGAGTTCCAGGATGGCCTCAATTGATCCTGGGCTGGCTCTCTAGGTTGCCGTGGCAAAACAAGCCCATATGACTGACCATCTGGCTCACAGTTCTGGAGAGCCCTGACACAACTGTTGGTCTACCCAGCAAGGTCTGACCCTCCATGGCAAGCTCCCTGTAAGTCAGCCCTCTGTCTCTCAGCTCAATGAGCTTGCAATGTTGTCCTCCCAGATCTGTAAACTGAGCGCATCAGCATTTCCATGTCATAGTCTGGCTCGGTATTCCAGACTATACTGAAACTCGACTAGGATTTCTAGCTACCTGGCCACTTGGTTCGAGGGCTCCTTTTGCTAGTATAAACATTAGAAAAAAGCCTAGTCTGTATGCAGACAGAGCTGCTGTCAATAAGGGTAGGACCGAAAATGCTTCAGGACTTTTACAATAGCTAACAGCTCCTCCGGGTTATACAGTAGTTTCGCTCTGTCGGTGCAAGGGTCTTACTGAAAAAAGTGATCACCTTCTTGGTCCTTTCTTGTACTTGTGATATCACGGCACTCACTCCTCAGCCACTGGCATCCGTATCCAATTTATATGGCTGGCTCGAATCAGGGTAGCCTAGTACAAGTGTTGAGGACAGATGCTCCTTCAGCTTGTCAAAATCCGTCTCCTTTTCCTCACACCATTTCTCACTTTTTCTTGTTAATTGGTCCAAGGGCTGTGCTGTGGTAATGAAGCTCAAAATATACTGCTGGTAGTAGCCTACCATATCCTGAAAGCATTACAGCTTCCTGAGCTCTCTCGAATCGGCCATTTTCAGATCACCTGCGTCTTTTCTGGGTCAGCAGATATGCCTTTATTGCTAACCACATGGCAAGGCACCTGTGACTGGAGTGACTCACTCTTCAAAGGTTTCAGCTTCAGCCTAGCTTTCTTCAAATACTGAAACATATTCTTCAACTGGTGCAGGTGAATGTCAAAACTAGGGGCAATGACGATGATGTCATCTAGGTACAACAGCAACATTCTCCAATGCAAACTGTGTAGCATGCGCTCTCTTAGCCTCTGAATAGTAGCTGGCGCTGAGTGTAGGACTAGAGGGACCTTCCAATTCCAGAGCCTGGAGCAGGTTTTAGACGCTGAATTATCCTGTGCATCGGTATCTAAAGGTTCTTGCCAGTAGCCACTGACCAGATCCAGTGTACTGAAGTATTTGCTACCAGACAAGGCATCAAGACTGTTGCCAATCTAGAAAAGGAGGTGTACTGCTCAGTGACGGCATTTAGCTGCCAGTAGTAAACGCAGAAATGCCAATTGCCATCCTTTTGTCGAACCAACCCTACCAGAAAGATCCAGGCACCTCCAGCCGGCTTGATGAGTCTTGCTCAGCAGGTCCTGGACTTGATGGCGCTTAGCCTCCGTCTCTTTCTCTAGTCCCAGCCTATGTAGAGGCTGCCGAATGAGCTGAGTTTGCTCCTTCAGTAAAATAAAGTGTTCCGCCTTAGAGGTTTATTCTACATCTCTGTCGCCGGTGTTGAATGTACTCTGGTAATGTGTTAGCAACTGTTCCAGCCACTTGACCTGCCCCTGCTTTGAGCAGGTCCTTCGAGCTGCTACAAACAGCTCTTGGAGGTGGACTGGCGTCCCTGTCTCTGACATGTTCACACTCTGAAATGCGACACCAGAACCAGAGTGGTGGTTAATCATCCACCTTGTGGTTTTTCACTCTCGTATGAGTGCTGACCGCGACGTCGGCTGGAAAGTGTAGGAGCTGGTCTGTAAGGTTGAGGCATCGCGTGACTACTCTTCCTTTTGGCCAAGGCTAGCTCAAGCTTGTAGCCACTGATAGCTCACCCGAGCAACCCTCTATCACCCCTAACAAACAGTACTTACATGTAGTCACTCAACATGGAACAGCAATCATGGTCCAGGCCGGCACCACCATGTCTCCCACTACCTGAACCTTGCTGAGCAACAGCCGGTTGTGTCTGTCTGTAAAGGTCAGCAGCCGGTTGTCCACAGAGACCACGGGCTGTTGATCCTTCATAGCATGCTGGTGTGCCACCAAGAATGGCATCCTTAGGATGGCATCTTTGCTAGTGTGACTCACCACAAAGACTTCTTTGGTCTTTACATGACTAAGCCGTGTGGGCAGACGTATGACTCCCATGGAATGGCAGCCGGATCCCATCAGCCAGGAAACTGTGGCTGTCACTCTCTTTTAGCAAGACTCTTGCCCAGAGTGAACTTGTTGAACACTTGCTTGCTCATCTAGTTTTTGGTACACCCGGTATCGATCAGAAATTGGACGGGTCACTCTTTCAACAACCCGGTGAGGAAGTAACTAGTAAAGTGGGGCCTGTTCAGAGCTTGTGAGCTGGTCAGTTCCATACTACCCGTACCTCGCAGGGCAAGTTTTTTGAGTTCGGGAACTCCTGGATTTGTTGGAGCAGCCTTCTGAAGTGTCCTCTGAGTGTAAGAGAGGGCGCACAGTGAGACAGCGCGGCCACCTTCAAGGAAGGTTTCCGATTATGTGCCGGCCGGCTTTCTTCAGACCCTGATCTGAGGATAACCTCAGAGAATTCACTCCTGGAGCAGGCTCCTGGGGTGTCGGATCAATTCGGAAGGAAGCATAAGGCATATTGGGCCGGACCCCAAGACAAACTTTGGACAATACAAAGAGCCGGGATCATTATGGCTGCAAACGCACTCCTGGCAACACAGCCTGGTATAGCTAAATCTAGTTTGAAGCTTGTTGCCAGGTTCGACCGGTCCTCCAGGCACTCGAGTTCCAGTTCCTCCAGAGCCTTGTAGTAATTTCGAAAAGCTACGGCCAGAGTCTCCTTCACTTCCATCTCGGCCACTGTGGTAAATACAGACTTCCTCCATCTTGGCATTCTACTACTCATTAAACCACTCCGGGTTGGAGCTCTTCCTGACAGGACATCTTCAACCAGCGGCATGCCAAACCGGCCATTTGAACGAGCTTCCAATATTGCACCACCAGAGATTCTTTTGTCAAGGAGGCGAAATTAGTTCGGGGCCTTATTGCAACCAGTAGTCAGCCCAACTGTTGGGGCCTCTTGCCATTTACCCGCTGCTGAGGCTTCCCATTTGGACGACTTCTACAGATATTCCACTGACCTTCACACGCCTAACATTATAGGAATTCCTCTCGGTGGCTTCCAAAAGCAGACCTTACTCTTGCGGCAACTGTTGGACCTGCTTTGTCAGCTGCTGCACAGGCAGTGCGAGCTATTTGAGAGTCTGGTGCTGGACCACTGCAATTCGCTTTTCTGGTGCCTCCTTAACGGACCTGACGTCGACTGACTGACAGCCTTGCAGCTTAACCTAGAGGAACTCTGTCCATGCTCAGACCACATCGGTCAACGTCGGAGTCGGCACAGCCAGCAGGTGTCGCTGTTGTCCAGCGTAGTTCACCGTGCTGCAGACCAGCTCTTTGCCAATGTCCATCCTACAAAGTGCTGGCAAGTTTCACTGAGCTCCAAGGACTAGGCGCTCTGCCAGGCAAGCATGATCCTGGATGGTAGTGACCACAACTCACCTAAAGGTACCCAATTTACAACAAGCCTGCCTGAAAAAGAGAGGCTAAAGAGGGCTCATAGCATGTCAAAGAGGGCTTGCGTGTGGCCAGCACGATCGCAGTTCTCTACCTCCTTGAAAAGCCTCTCGGGTCTGGGGCGAACTGAAAACTGGCAACCTCAAGCTAGCTGTTTGCATCTGCAACCTCCATGAAATGGCTTATAAAGTACTCGATGTCTTCCGAACCAGAACCAAAAAAGTGATCTGAATAGGTAACTCAGGGCCCGAAGGACAAACATCATTCTCTTAAGTAACTCGGCAAAACAGTCGGTAACTCAACTCCTGCTCCGAGGGCGTCTGTCGTACCTCTCAATGCCAACCCTTACGGGAAGTTGCCGATCGATAAGGAGCAGGCTGGCATTAAGCAGTGACTGCTCGCTTCTTGTGGAGTGCCACTTCTTGTAGAGACTGAATCAATGACCTCTACTGCTGCCGCCAAAGTAAAGCCGATATGAGCCGGGTCTAACCTGGTCATGGCCTAAGCTCGGGCGTCAGCAAAGACGCCAGCCGAAATCGGGGTGCTCTGCTGGTACAATATGACATTGCACTAAATATGATATAACAAGATAAAGGACATAGCACTAAAAATGATGTAACATTAAAGATGACGTTACACTAAATAAAACATGCCAGTAAAAAAAATAAAATATTGAATATGATACAACATTAAATACAACAAAAATTGAAAAATGCTTAGTATGATAAAATGATAAGTATGACAAAGCACCGAACACACTATAACATCATATTTGATGTGACACTAAATATTACACAACATTAAACATGATGTAACGCTAACTATACCATGACACAAATTATGATGTGACTTATGGTTCAGAAGTGTGTGGTATGTCTAAACAAAAAAAACTGGTTAAAAATGAAGACAACATGAAACGAAAAAACTAACTATCATGCGTCGGACAATGGAAGCGCCAAAACAGAAACCATACAAATGGATGAAGATATGAAAAAAGAAAACAACGGCTGAACAAAACAAAGGGCAACAGAAATGCATATAACAAAAGATAATATGAAAAGGACCTAAAACATGTAAAACAGAAAACAGCACACATATGTACATACCATATAACCTCATCGGAGGCATCGCAACAATCATAAGTCTTGTCACATACGCTCAGCCCGTGAATACATTTTCCGTCACCGCAAGGAAACTCATCTTCTCCACACATATTCATCATGTTGTCGATAGGCTCTGACAAACATCGCTCTTCCGGTAACTTCATGCACAGCATCACCAGCTGTTCTCGCCCTTCTCCGGAGCAATACTCGTACGTAGCATCTGCAAAATGAACAGGTGAAAATGACTAGCTAGAAATTTTTGAGACAACGAAATGTATTTTCGAAACAGTCATTACAAGAGGGCAAGATAGAAGCGTACTTAGACATGTATTTCTACAGAGCTGTAACTCGAATCCCATCAGACATCTTGGGAACATCATGTTGCAGACACCCCATTTAGCCGTTAACTCATCTATAGTACAATTAGCCAGCGCCTTCTGAATGGTCGTCGAGAAGTTCAAATAGTCTTCTTCCGTCTCCAATTCGAAGATCTTATTTGGATAGGTGGTGTATGGAACGATATCTTTACATTCCTCGGGCGCAGGAGAACACTTTTCATCACTTCAAAACAAACAGAAAAATCATATCGAAATGGTTGAGCTCATGCTTGTAACTTCACAGAAGTTAGTACAGAAAGCTATGAACAGTTACAGGTAGTGCGTAAATGTGAAAACACACCCATGTGAAAACCGCATTAAATAAACCTAGTCAAGTTCTGTCCATGGAGCAGAAGACAAAAAACTCGTATAAGACCATAAAGTACTCAAAAATCCGGCATATGGTTTCTACATATTACAGTGAACGCAGAACATCGAAAATACAACTGACATCGCATCGTTTATGAGTGTAAAAATCTCAAGTAGCAAAATCACCTGCGCGCGTATCTATAAATTCACTGCAAACCTTCCAAACAATTCTTATACATGAAGACGATGTCGTCGTAGGATAATGAATACGATTTGTTTAAAAATATAATCATTGCGTACCACATCTCGTCTGCTCCAGTCCTGCAATCATAAGTCTTGTCACATACGCTCAACCCGTGAATACATTTTCCGTCACCGCAAGGAAACTCATCTTCTCCACACATATTCATCATGTTGTCGATAGGCTCTGACAAACATCGATCTTCCGGTAACTTCATGCACAGCATCACCAGCTGTTCTCGCCCTTCTCCGGAGCAATACTCGTACGTAGCATCTGCAAAATGAACAGGTGAAAATGACTAGCTAGAAATTTTTGAGACAACGAAATGTATTTTCGAAACAGTCATTACAAGAGGGCAAGATAGAAGCGTACTTAGACATGTATTTCTACAGAGCTGTAACTCGAATCCCATCAGACATCTTGGGAACATCATGTTGCAGACACCCCATTTAGCCGTTAACTCATCTATAGTACAATTAGCCAGCGCCTTCTGAATGGTCGTCGAGAAGTTCAAATAGTCTTCTTCCGTCTCCAATTCAAAGATCTTATTTGGATAGGTGGTGTATGGAACGATATCTTTACATTCCTCGGGCGCAGGAGAACACTTTTCATCACTTCAAAACAAACAGAAAAATCATATCGAAATGGTTGAGCTCATGCTTGTAACTTCACAGAAGTTAGTACAGAAAGCTATGAACAGTTACAGGTAGTGCGTATATGTGAAAACACACCCATGTGAAAACCGCATTAAATAAACCTAGTCAAGTTCTGTCCATGGAGCAGAAGACAAAAAACTCGTATAAGACCATAAACTACTCAAAAATCCGGCATATGGTTTCTACATATTACAGTGAACGCAGAACATCGAAAATACAACTGACATCGCATCGTTTATGAGTGTAAAAATCTCAAGTAGCAAAATCACCTGCGCGCGTATCTATAAATTCACTGCAAACCTTCCAAACAATTCTTATACATGAAGACGATGTCGTCGTAGGATAATGAATACGATTTGTTTAAAAATATAATCATTGCGTACCACATCTCGTCTGCTCCAGTCCTGCAATCATAAGTCTTGTCACATACGCTCAACCCGTGAATACATTTTCCGTCACCGCAAGGAAACTCATCTTCTCCACACATATTCATCATGTTGTCGATAGGCTCTGACAAACATCGCTCTTCCGGTAACTTCATGCACAGCATCACCAGCTGTTCTCGCCCTTCTCCGGAGCAATACTCGTACGTAGCATCTGCAAAATGAACAGGTGAAAATGACTAGCTAGAAATTTTTGAGACAACGAAATGTATTTTCGAAACAGTCATTACAAGAGGGCAAGATAGAAGCGTACTTAGACATGTATTTCTACAGAGCTGTAACTCGAATCCCATCAGACATCTTGGGAACATCATGTTGCAGACACCCCATTTAGCCGTTAACTCATCTATAGTACAATTAGCCAGCGCCTTCTGAATGGTCGTCGAGAAGTTCAAATAATCTTCTTCCGTCTCCAATTCAAAGATCTTATTTGGATAGGTGGTGTATGGAACGATATCTTTACATTCCTCGGGCGCAGGAGAACACTTTTCATCACTTCAAAACAAACAGAAAAATCATATCGAAATGGTTGAGCTCATGCTTGTAACTTCACAGAAGTTAGTACAGAAAGCTATGAACAGTTACAGGTAATGCGTAAATGTGAAAACACACCCATGTGAAAACCGCATTAAATAAACCTAGTCAAGTTCTGTCCATGAAGCAGGAGACAATAAACTCGTATAAGACCATAAAGTACTCAAAAATCCGGCTTTTGGTTTCTACATATTACAGTGAACGCAGAACATCGAAAATACAACTGACATCGCATCGTTTATGAGTGTAAATATCTCAAGTAGCAAAATCACCTGCGCGCGTATCTATAAATTCACTGCAAACCTTCCAAATAATTCTTATACAAGAAGACGATGTCATCGTAAGATACTGAATACGATTTGTTTAAAAGTATAGTCATTGCGTACCACATCTCGTCTGCTCCAGTCCTGCAATCATAAGTCTTGTCACATACGCTCAGCCCGTGAATACATTTTCCGTCACCGCAAGGAAACTCATCTTCTCCACACATATTCATCATGTTGTCGATAGGCTCTGACAAACATCGCTCTTCCGGTAACTTCATGCACAGCATCACCAGCTGTTCTCGCCCTTCTCCGGAGCAATACTCGTACGTAGCATCTGCAAAATGAACAGGTGAAAATGACTAGCTAGAAATTTTTGAGACAACGAAATGTATTTTCGAAACAGTCATTACAAGAGGGCAAGATAGAAGCGTACTTAGACATGTATTTCTACAGAGCTGTAACTCGAATCCCATCAGACATCTTGGGAACATCATGTTGCAGACACCCCATTTAGCCGTTAACTCATCTATAGTACAATTAGCCAGCGCCTTCTGAATGGTCGTCGAGAAGTTCAAATAGTCTTCTTCCGTCTCCAATTCAAAGATCTTATTTGGATAGGTGGTGTATGGAACGATATCTTTACATTCCTCGGGCGCAGGAGAACACTTTTCATCACTTCAAAACAAACAGAAAAATCATATCGAAATGGTTGAGCTCATGCTTGTAACTTCACAGAAGTTAGTACAGAAAGCTATGAACAGTTACAGGTAATGCGTAAATGTGAAAACACACCCATGTGAAAACCGCATTAAATAAACCTAGTCAAGTTCTGTCCATGAAGCAGGAGACAATAAACTCGTATAAGACCATAAATTACTCAAAAATCCGGCATATGGTTTCTACATATTACAGTGAACGCAGAACATCGAAAATACAACTGACATCGCATCGTTTATGAGTGTAAATATCTCAAGTAGCAAAATCACCTGCGCGCGTATCTATAAATTCACTGCAAACCTTCCAAACAATTCTTATACATGAAGACGATGTCGTCGTAGGATAATGAATACGATTTGTTTAAAAATATAATCATTGCGTACCACATCTCGTCTGCTCCAGTCCTGCAATCATAAGTCTTGTCACATACGCTCAACCCGTGAATACATTTTCCGTCACCGCAAGGAAACTCATCTTCTCCACACATATTCATCATGTTGTCGATAGGCTCTGACAAACATCGCTCTTCCGGTAACTTCATGCACAGCATCACCAGCTGTTCTCGCCCTTCTCCGGAGCAATACTCGTACGTAGCATCTGCAAAATGAACAGGTGAAAATGACTAGCTAGAAATTTTTGAGACAACGAAATGTATTTTCGAAACAGTCATTACAAGAGGGCAAGATAGAAGCGTACTTAGACATGTATTTCTACAGAGCTGTAACTCGAATCCCATCAGACATCTTGGGAACATCATGTTGCAGACACCCCATTTAGCCGTTAACTCATCTATAGTACAATTAGCCAGCGCCTTCTGAATGGTCGTCGAGAAGTTCAAATAGTCTTCTTCCGTCTCCAATTCAAAGATCTTATTTGGATAGGTGGTGTATGGAACGATATCTTTACATTCCTCGGGCGCAGGAGAACACTTTTCATCACTTCAAAACAAACAGAAAAATCATATCGAAATGGTTGAGCTCATGCTTGTAACTTCACAGAAGTTAGTACAGAAAGCTATGAACAGTTACAGGTAATGCGTAAATGTGAAAACACACCCATGTGAAAACCGCATTAAATAAACCTAGTCAAGTTCTGTCCATGAAGCAGGAGACAATAAACTCGTATAAGACCATAAAGTACTCAAAAATCCGGCTTTTGGTTTCTACATATTACAGTGAACGCAGAACATCGAAAATACAACTGACATCGCATCGTTTATGAGTGTAAATATCTCAAGTAGCAAAATCACCTGCGCGCGTATCTATAAATTCACTGCAAACCTTCCAAATAATTCTTATACAAGAAGACGATGTCATCGTAGGATACTGAATACGATTTGTTTAAAAGTATAGTCATTGCGTACCACATCTCGTCTGCTCCAGTCCTGCAATCATAAGTCTTGTCACATACGCTCAGCCCGTGAATACATTTTCCGTCACCGCAAGGAAACTCATCTTCTCCACACATATTCATCATGTTGTCGATAGGCTCTGACAAACATCGCTCTTCCGGTAACTTCATGCACAGCATCACCAGCTGTTCTCGCCCTTCTCCGGAGCAATACTCGTACGTAGCATCTGCAAAATGAACAGGTGAAAATGACTAGCTAGAAATTTTTGAGACAACGAAATGTATTTTCGAAACAGTCATTACAAGAGGGCAAGATAGAAGCGTACTTAGACATGTATTTCTACAGAGCTGTAACTCGAATCCCATCAGACATCTTGGGAACATCATGTTGCAGACACCCCATTTAGCCGTTAACTCATCTATAGTACAATTAGCCAGCGCCTTCTGAATGGTCGTCGAGAAGTTCAAATAGTCTTCTTCCGTCTCCAATTCAAAGATCTTATTTGGATAGGTGGTGTATGGAACGATATCTTTACATTCCTCGGGCGCAGGAGAACACTTTTCATCACTTCAAAACAAACAGAAAAATCATATCGAAATGGTTGAGCTCATGCTTGTAACTTCACAGAAGTTAGTACAGAAAGCTATGAACAGTTACAGGTAGTGCGTATATGTGAAAACACACCCATGTGAAAACCGCATTAAATAAACCTAGTCAAGTTCTGTCCATGGAGCAGAAGACAAAAAACTCGTATAAGACCATAAACTACTCAAAAATCCGGCATATGGTTTCTACATATTACAGTGAACGCAGAACATCGAAAATACAACTGACATCGCATCGTTTATGAGTGTAAAAATCTCAAGTAGCAAAATCACCTGCGCGCGTATCTATAAATTCACTGCAAACCTTCCAAACAATTCTTATACATGAAGACGATGTCGTCGTAGGATAATGAATACGATTTGTTTAAAAATATAATCATTGCGTACCACATCTCGTCTGCTCCAGTCCTGCAATCATAAGTCTTGTCACATACGCTCAACCCGTGAATACATTTTCCGTCACCGCAAGGAAACTCATCTTCTCCACACATATTCATCATGTTGTCGATAGGCTCTGACAAACATCGATCTTCCGGTAACTTCATGCACAGCATCACCAGCTGTTCTCGCCCTTCTCCGGAGCAATACTCGTACGTAGCATCTGCAAAATGAACAGGTGAAAATGACTAGCTAGAAATTTTTGAGACAACGAAATGTATTTTCGAAACAGTCATTACAAGAGGGCAAGATAGAAGCGTACTTAGACATGTATTTCTACAGAGCTGTAACTCGAATCCCATCAGACATCTTGGGAACATCATGTTGCAGACACCCCATTTAGCCGTTAACTCATCTATAGTACAATTAGCCAGCGCCTTCTGAATGGTCGTCGAGAAGTTCAAATAGTCTTCTTCCGTCTCCAATTCAAAGATCTTATTTGGATAGGTGGTGTATGGAACGATATCTTTACATTCCTCGGGCGCAGGAGAACACTTTTCATCACTTCAAAACAAACAGAAAAATCATATCGAAATGGTTGAGCTCATGCTTGTAACTTCACAGAAGTTAGTACAGAAAGCTATGAACAGTTACAGGTAGTGCGTATATGTGAAAACACACCCATGTGAAAACCGCATTAAATAAACCTAGTCAAGTTCTGTCCATGGAGCAGAAGACAAAAAACTCGTATAAGACCATAAAGTACTCAAAAATCCGGCATATGGTTTCTACATATTACAGTGAACGCAGAACATCGAAAATACAACTGCCATCGCATCGTTTATGAGTGTAAAAATCTCAAGTAGCAAAATCACCTGCGCGCGTATCTATAAATTCACTGCAAACCTTCCAAACAATTCTTATACATGAAGACGATGTCGTCGTAGGATAATGAATACGATTTGTTTAAAAATATAATCATTGCGTACCACATCTCGTCTGCTCCAGTCCTGCAATCATAAGTCTTGTCACATACGCTCAACCCGTGAATACATTTTCCGTCACCGCAAGGAAACTCATCTTCTCCACACATATTCATCATGTTGTCGATAGGCTCTGACAAACATCGATCTTCCGGTAACTTCATGCACAGCATCACCAG
This sequence comes from Watersipora subatra, assembly GCF_963576615.1. Classification (NCBI taxonomy): domain Eukaryota; kingdom Metazoa; phylum Bryozoa; class Gymnolaemata; order Cheilostomatida; family Watersiporidae; genus Watersipora; species Watersipora subatra. The sequence continues at coordinate 721,120 of NC_088711.1, forward strand.
CTGTTCTCGCCCTTCTCCGGAGCAATACTCGTACGTAGCATCTGCAAAATGAACAGGTGAAATTGACTAGCTAGAAATTTTTGAGACAACGAAATGTATTTTCGAAACAGTCATTACAAGAGGGCAAGATAGAAGCGTACTTAGACATGTATTTCTACAGAGCTGTAACTCGAATCCCATCAGACATCTTGGGAACATCATGTTGCAGACACCCCATTTAGCCGTTAACTCATCTATAGTACAATTAGCCAGCGCCTTCTGAATGGTCGTCGAGAAGTTCAAATAATCTTCTTCCGTCTCCAATTCAAAGATCTTATTTGGATAGGTGGTGTATGGAACGATATCGTTACATTCCTCGGGTGCAGGAGAACACTTTTCATCACTTCAAAACAAACAGAAAAATCATATCGAAATGGTTGAGCTCATGCTTGTAACTTCACAGAAGTTAGTACAGAAAGCTATGAACAGTTACAGGTAGTGCGTAAATGTGAAAACACACCCATGTGAAAACCGCATTAAATAAACCTAGTCAAGTTCTGTCCATGAAGCAGGAGACAATAAACTCGTATAAGACCATAAAGTACTCAAAAATCCGGCTTTTGGTTTCTACATATTACAGTGAACGCAGAACATCGAAAATACAACTGACATCGCATCGTTTATGAGTGTAAATATCTCAAGTAGCAAAATCACCTGCGCGCGTATCTATAAATTCACTGCAAACCTTCCAAATAATTCTTATACAAGAAGACGATGTCATCGTAGGATACTGAATACGATTTGTTTAAAAGTATAGTCATTGCGTACCACATCTCGTCTGCTCCAGTCCTGCAATCATAAGTCTTGTCACATACGCTCAGCCCGTGAATACATTTTCCGTCACCGCAAGGAAACTCATCTTCTCCACACATATTCATCATGTTGTCGATAGGCTCTGACAAACATCGATCTTCCGGTAACTTCATGCACAGCATCACCAGCTGTTCTCGCCCTTCTCCGGAGCAATACTCGTACGTAGCATCTGCAAAATGAACAGGTGAAAATGACTAGCTAGAAATTTTTGAGACAACGAAATATATTTTCGAAACAGTCATTACAAGAGGGCAAGATAGAAGCGTACTTAGACATGTATTTCTACAGAGCTGTAACTCGAATCCCATCAGACATCTTGGGAACATCATGTTGCAGACACCCCATTTAGCCGTTAACTCATCTATAGTACAATTAGCCAGCGCCTTCTGAATGGTCGTCGAGAAGTTCAAATAGTCTTCTTCCGTCTCCAATTCAAAGATCTTATTTGGATAGGTGGTGTATGGAACGATATCTTTACATTCCTCGGGCGCAGGAGAACACTTTTCATCACTTCAAAACAAACAGAAAAATCATATCGAAATGGTTGAGCTCATGCTTGTAACTTCACAGAAGTTAGTACAGAAAGCTATGAACAGTTACAGGTAATGCGTAAATGTGAAAACACACCCATGTGAAAACCGCATTAAATAAACCTAGTCAAGTTCTGTCCATGAAGCAGGAGACAATAAACTCGTATAAGACCATAAAGTACTCAAAAATCCGGCTTTTGGTTTCTACATATTACAGTGAACGCAGAACATCGAAAATACAACTGACATCGCATCGTTTATGAGTGTAAATATCTCAAGTAGCAAAATCACCTGCGCGCGTATCTATAAATTCACTGCAAACCTTCCAAACAATTCTTATACATGAAGACGATGTCGTCGTAGGATAATGAATACGATTTGTTTAAAAATATAATCATTGCGTACCACATCTCGTCTGCTCCAGTCCTGCAATCATAAGTCTTGTCACATACGCTCAACCCGTGAATACATTTTCCGTCACCGCAAGGAAACTCATCTTCTCCACACATATTCATCATGTTGTCGATAGGCTCTGACAAACATCGCTCTTCCGGTAACTTCATGCACAGCATCACCAGCTGTTCTCGCCCTTCTCCGGAGCAATACTCGTACGTAGCATCTGCAAAATGAACAGGTGAAAATGACTAGCTAGAAATTTTTGAGACAACGAAATGTATTTTCGAAACAGTCATTACAAGAGGGCAAGATAGAAGCGTACTTAGACATGTATTTCTACAGAGCTGTAACTCGAATCCCATCAGACATCTTGGGAACATCATGTTGCAGACACCCCATTTAGCCGTTAACTCATCTATAGTACAATTAGCCAGCGCCTTCTGAATGGTCGTCGAGAAGTTCAAATAATCTTCTTCCGTCTCCAATTCAAAGATCTTATTTGGATAGGTGGTGTATGGAATGATATCTTTACATTCCTCGGGTGCAGGAGAACACTTTTCATCACTTCAAAACAAACAGAAAAATCATATCGAAATGGTTGAGCTCATGCTTGTAACTTCACAGAAGTTAGTACAGAAAGCTATGAACAGTTACAGGTAATGCGTAAATGTGAAAACACACCCATGTGAAAACCGCATTAAATAAACCTAGTCAAGTTCTGTCCATGAAGCAGGAGACAATAAACTCGTATAAGACCATAAAGTACTCAAAAATCCGGCATATGGTTTCTACATATTACAGTGAACGCAGAACATCGAAAATACAACTGACATCGCATCGTTTATGAGTGTAAATATCTCAAGTAGCAAAATCACCTGCGCGCGTATCTATAAATTCACTGCAAACCTTCCAAATAATTCTTATACAAGAAAACGATGTCATCGTAGGATACTGAATACGATTTGTTTAAAAGTATAGTCATTGCGTACCACATCTCGTCTGCTCCAGTCCTGCAATCATAAGTCTTGTCACATACGCTCAGCCCGTGAATACATTTTCCGTCACCGCAAGGAAACTCATCTTCTCCACACATATTCATCATGTTGTCGATAGGCTCTGACAAACATCGCTCTTCCGGTAACTTCATGCACAGCATCACCAGCTGTTCTCGCCCTTCTCCGGAGCAATACTCGTACGTAGCATCTGCAAAATGAACAGGTGAAAATGACTAGCTAGAAATTTTTGAGACAACGAAATATATTTTCGAAACAGTCATTACAAGAGGGCAAGATAGAAGCGTACTTAGACATGTATTTCTACAGAGCTGTAACTCGAATCCCATCAGACATCTTGGGAACATCATGTTGCAGACACCCCATTTAGCCGTTAACTCATCTATAGTACAATTAGCCAGCGCCTTCTGAATGGTCGTCGAGAAGTTCAAATAGTCTTCTTCCGTCTCCAATTCAAAGATCTTATTTGGATAGGTGGTGTATGGAACGATATCTTTACATTCCTCGGGCGCAGGAGAACACTTTTCATCACTTCAAAACAAACAGAAAAATCGTATCGAAATGGTTGAGCTCATGCTTGTAACTTCACAGAAGTTAGTACAGAAAGCTATGAACAGTTACAGGTAGTGCGTATATGTGAAAACACACCCATGTGAAAACCGCATTAAATAAACCTAGTCAAGTTCTGTCCATGGAGCAGAAGACAAAAAACTCGTATAAGACCATAAAGTACTCAAAAATCCGGCATATGGTTTCTACATATTACAGTGAACGCAGAACATCGAAAATACAACTGACATCGCATCGTTTATGAGTGTAAATATCTCAAGTAGCAAAATCACCTGCGCGCGTATCTATAAATTCACTGCAAACCTTCCAAACAATTCTTATACATGAAGACGATGTCGTCGTAGGATAATGAATACGATTTGTTTAAAAATATAATCATTGCGTACCACATCTCGTCTGCTCCAGTCCTGCAATCATAAGTCTTGTCACATACGCTCAACCCGTGAATACATTTTCCGTCACCGCAAGGAAACTCATCTTCTCCACACATATTCATCATGTTGTCGATAGGCTCTGACAAACATCGATCTTCCGGTAACTTCATGCACAGCATCACCAGCTGTTCTCGCCCTTCTCCGGAGCAATACTCGTACGTAGCATCTGCAAAATGAACAGGTGAAAATGACTAGCTAGAAATTTTTGAGACAACGAAATGTATTTTCGAAACAGTCATTACAAGAGGGCAAGATAGAAGCGTACTTAGACATGTATTTCTACAGAGCTGTAACTCGAATCCCATCAGACATCTTGGGAACATCATGTTGCAGACACCCCATTTAGCCGTTAACTCATCTATAGTACAATTAGCCAGCGCCTTCTGAATGGTCGTCGAGAAGTTCAAATAGTCTTCTTCCGTCTCCAATTCAAAGATCTTATTTGGATAGGTGGTGTATGGAACGATATCTTTACATTCCTCGGGCGCAGGAGAACACTTTTCATCACTTCAAAACAAACAGAAAAATCATATCGAAATGGTTGAGCTCATGCTTGTAACTTCACAGAAGTTAGTACAGAAAGCTATGAACAGTTACAGGTAGTGCGTATATGTGAAAACACACCCATGTGAAAACCGCATTAAATAAACCTAGTCAAGTTCTGTCCATGGAGCAGAAGACAAAAAACTCGTATAAGACCATAAAGTACTCAAAAATCCGGCATATGGTTTCTACATATTACAGTGAACGCAGAACATCGAAAATACAACTGACATCGCATCGTTTATGAGTGTAAAAATCTCAAGTAGCAAAATCACCTGCGCGCGTATCTATAAATTCACTGCAAACCTTCCAAACAATTCTTATACATGAAGACGATGTCGTCGTAGGATAATGAATACGATTTGTTTAAAAATATAATCATTGCGTACCACATCTCGTCTGCTCCAGTCCTGCAATCATAAGTCTTGTCACATACGCTCAACCCGTGAATACATTTTCCGTCACCGCAAGGAAACTCATCTTCTCCACACATATTCATCATGTTGTCGATAGGCTCTGACAAACATCGATCTTCCGGTAACTTCATGCACAGCATCACCAGCTGTTCTCGCCCTTCTCCGGAGCAATACTCGTACGTAGCATCTGCAAAATGAACAGGTGAAAATGACTAGCTAGAAATTTTTGAGACAACGAAATGTATTTTCGAAACAGTCATTACAAGAGGGCAAGATAGAAGCGTACTTAGACATGTATTTCTACAGAGCTGTAACTCGAATCCCATCAGACATCTTGGGAACATCATGTTGCAGACACCCCATTTAGCCGTTAACTCATCTATAGTACAATTAGCCAGCGCCTTCTGAATGGTCGTCGAGAAGTTCAAATAATCTTCTTCCGTCTCCAATTCAAAGATCTTATTTGGATAGGTGGTGTATGGAACGATATCTTTACATTCCTCAGGCGCAGGAGAACACTTTTCATCACTTCAAAACAAACAGAAAAATCATATCGAAATGGTTGAGCTCATGCTTGTAACATCACAGAAGTTAGTACAGAAAGCTATGAACAGTTACAGGTAATGCGTAAATGTGAAAACACACCCATGTGAAAACCGCATTAAATAAACCTAGTCAAGTTCTGTCCATGAAGCAGGAGACAATAAACTCGTATAAGACCATAAAGTACTCAAAAATCCGGCTTTTGGTTTCTACATATTACAGTGAACGCAGAACATCGAAAATACAACTGACATCGCATCGTTTATGAGTGTAAATATCTCAAGTAGCAAAATCACCTGCGCGCGTATCTATAAATTCACTGCAAACCTTCCAAATAATTCTTATTCAAGAAGATGATGTCATCGTAGGATAATGAATACGATTTGTTTAAAAATATAATCATTGCGTACCACATCTCGTCTGCTCCAGTCCTGCAATCATAAGTCTTGTCACATACGCTCAACCCGTGAATACATTTTCCGTCACCGCAAGGAAACTCATCTTCTCCACACATATTCATCATGTTGTCGATAGGCTCTGACAAACATCGATCTTCCGGTAACTTCATGCACAGCATCACCAGCTGTTCTCGCCCTTCTCCGGAGCAATACTCGTACGTAGCATCTGCAAAATGAACAGGTGAAAATGACTAGCTAGAAATTTTTGAGACAACGAAATGTATTTTCGAAACAGTCATTACAAGAGGGCAAGATAGAAGCGTACTTAGACATGTATTTCTACAGAGCTGTAACTCGAATCCCATCAGACATCTTGGGAACATCATGTTGCAGACACCCCATTTAGCCGTTAACTCATCTATAGTACAATTAGCCAGCGCCTTCTGAATGGTCGTCGAGAAGTTCAAATAGTCTTCTTCCGTCTCCAATTCAAAGATCTTATTTGGATAGGTGGTGTATGGAACGATATCTTTACATTCCTCGGGCGCAGGAGAACACTTTTCATCACTTCAAAACAAACAGAAAAATCATATCGAAATGGTTGAGCTCATGCTTGTAACTTCACAGAAGTTAGTACAGAAAGCTATGAACAGTTACAGGTAGTGCGTATATGTGAAAACACACCCATGTGAAAACCGCATTAAATAAACCTAGTCAAGTTCTGTCCATGGAGCAGAAGACAAAAAACTTGTATACGACCATAAAGTACTCAAAAATCCGGCATATGGTTTCTACATATTACAGTGAACGCAGAACATCGAAAATACAACTGACATCGCATCGTTTATGAGTGTAAAAATCTCAAGTAGCAAAATCACCTGCGCGCGTATCTATAAATTCACTGCAAACCTTCCAAACAATTCTTATACATGAAGACGATGTCGTCGTAGGATAATGAATACGATTTGTTTAAAAATATAATCATTGCGTACCACATCTCGTCTGCTCCAGTCCTGCAATCATAAGTCTTGTCACATACGCTCAACCCGTGAATACATTTTCCGTCACCGCAAGGAAACTCATCTTCTCCACACATATTCATCATGTTGTCGATAGGCTCTGACAAACATCGATCTTCCGGTAACTTCATGCACAGCATCACCAGCTGTTCTCGCCCTTCTCCGGAGCAATACTCGTACGTAGCATCTGCAAAATGAACAGGTGAAAATGACTAGCTAGAAATTTTTGAGACAACGAAATGTATTTTCGAAACAGTCATTACAAGAGGGCAAGATAGAAGCGTACTTAGACATGTATTTCTACAGAGCTGTAACTCGAATCCCATCAGACATCTTGGGAACATCATGTTGCAGACACCCCATTTAGCCGTTAACTCATCTATAGTACAATTAGCCAGCGCCTTCTGAATGGTCGTCGAGAAGTTCAAATAGTCTTCTTCCGTCTCCAATTCAAAGATCTTATTTGGATAGGTGGTGTATGGAACGATATCTTTACATTCCTCGGGCGCAGGAGAACACTTTTCATCACTTCAAAACAAACAGAAAAATCATATCGAAATGGTTGAGCTCATGCTTGTAACTTCACAGAAGTTAGTACAGAAAGCTATGAACAGTTACAGGTAGTGCGTATATGTGAAAACACACCCATGTGAAAACCGCATTAAATAAACCTAGTCAAGTTCTGTCCATGGAGCAGAAGACAAAAAACTCGTATAAGACCATAAAGTACTCAAAAATCCGGCATATGGTTTCTACATATTACAGTGAACGCAGAACATCGAAAATACAACTGACATCGCATCGTTTATGAGTGTAAAAATCTCAAGTAGCAAAATCACCTGCGCGCGTATCTATAAATTCACTGCAAACCTTCCAAACAATTCTTATACATGAAGACGATGTCGTCGTAGGATAATGAATACGATTTGTTTAAAAATATAATCATTGCGTACCACATCTCGTCTGCTCCAGTCCTGCAATCATAAGTCTTGTCACATACGCTCAACCCGTGAATACATTTTCCGTCACCGCAAGGAAACTCATCTTCTCCACACATATTCATCATGTTGTCGATAGGCTCTGACAAACATCGATCTTCCGGTAACTTCATGCACAGCATCACCAGCTGTTCTCGCCCTTCTCCGGAGCAATACTCGTACGTAGCATCTGCAAAATGAACAGGTGAAAATGACTAGCTAGAAATTTTTGAGACAACGAAATGTATTTTCGAAACAGTCATTACAAGAGGGCAAGATAGAAGCGTACTTAGACATGTATTTCTACAGAGCTGTAACTCGAATCCCATCAGACATCTTGGGAACATCATGTTGCAGACACCCCATTTAGCCGTTAACTCATCTATAGTACAATTAGCCAGCGCCTTCTGAATGGTCGTCGAGAAGTTCAAATAATCTTCTTCCGTCTCCAATTCAAAGATCTTATTTGGATAGGTGGTGTATGGAACGATATCTTTACATTCCTCAGGCGCAGGAGAACACTTTTCATCACTTCAAAACAAACAGAAAAATCATATCGAAATGGTTGAGCTCATGCTTGTAACATCACAGAAGTTAGTACAGAAAGCTATGAACAGTTACAGGTAATGCGTAAATGTGAAAACACACCCATGTGAAAACCGCATTAAATAAACCTAGTCAAGTTCTGTCCATGAAGCAGGAGACAATAAACTCGTATAAGACCATAAAGTACTCAAAAATCCGGCTTTTGGTTTCTACATATTACAGTGAACGCAGAACATCGAAAATACAACTGACATCGCATCGTTTATGAGTGTAAATATCTCAAGTAGCAAAATCACCTGCGCGCGTATCTATAAATTCACTGCAAACCTTCCAAATAATTCTTATTCAAGAAGATGATGTCATCGTAGGATAATGAATACGATTTGTTTAAAAATATAATCATTGCGTACCACATCTCGTCTGCTCCAGTCCTGCAATCATAAGTCTTGTCACATACGCTCAACCCGTGAATACATTTTCCGTCACCGCAAGGAAACTCATCTTCTCCACACATATTCATCATGTTGTCGATAGGCTCTGACAAACATCGATCTTCCGGTAACTTCATGCACAGCATCACCAGCTGTTCTCGCCCTTCTCCGGAGCAATACTCGTACGTAGCATCTGCAAAATGAACAGGTGAAAATGACTAGCTAGAAATTTTTGAGACAACGAAATGTATTTTCGAAACAGTCATTACAAGAGGGCAAGATAGAAGCGTACTTAGACATGTATTTCTACAGAGCTGTAACTCGAATCCCATCAGACATCTTGGGAACATCATGTTGCAGACACCCCATTTAGCCGTTAACTCATCTATAGTACAATTAGCCAGCGCCTTCTGAATGGTCGTCGAGAAGTTCAAATAGTCTTCTTCCGTCTCCAATTCAAAGATCTTATTTGGATAGGTGGTGTATGGAACGATATCTTTACATTCCTCGGGCGCAGGAGAACACTTTTCATCACTTCAAAACAAACAGAAAAATCATATCGAAATGGTTGAGCTCATGCTTGTAACTTCACAGAAGTTAGTACAGAAAGCTATGAACAGTTACAGGTAGTGCGTATATGTGAAAACACACCCATGTGAAAACCGCATTAAATAAACCTAGTCAAGTTCTGTCCATGGAGCAGAAGACAAAAAACTTGTATACGACCATAAAGTACTCAAAAATCCGGCATATGGTTTCTACATATTACAGTGAACGCAGAACATCGAAAATACAACTGACATCGCATCGTTTATGAGTGTAAAAATCTCAAGTAGCAAAATCACCTGCGCGCGTATCTATAAATTCACTGCAAACCTTCCAAACAATTCTTATACATGAAGACGATGTCGTCGTAGGATAATGAATACGATTTGTTTAAAAATATAATCATTGCGTACCACATCTCGTCTGCTCCAGTCCTGCAATCATAAGTCTTGTCACATACGCTCAACCCGTGAATACATTTTCCGTCACCGCAAGGAAACTCATCTTCTCCACACATATTCATCATGTTGTCGATAGGCTCTGACAAACATCGATCTTCCGGTAACTTCATGCACAGCATCACCAGCTGTTCTCGCCCTTCTCCGGAGCAATACTCGTACGTAGCATCTGCAAAATGAACAGGTGAAAATGACTAGCTAGAAATTTTTGAGACAACGAAATGTATTTTCGAAACAGTCATTACAAGAGGGCAAGATAGAAGCGTACTTAGACATGTATTTCTACAGAGCTGTAACTCGAATCCCATCAGACATCTTGGGAACATCATGTTGCAGACACCCCATTTAGCCGTTAACTCATCTATAGTACAATTAGCCAGCGCCTTCTGAATGGTCGTCGAGAAGTTCAAATAATCTTCTTCCGTCTCCAATTCAAAGATCTTATTTGGATAGGTGGTGTATGGAACGATATCTTTACATTCCTCGGGCGCAGGAGAACACTTTTCATCACTTCAAAACAAACAGAAAAATCATATCGAAATGGTTGAGCTCATGCTTGTAACTTCACAGAAGTTAGTACAGAAAGCTATGAACAGTTACAGGTAATGCGTAAATGTGAAAACACACCCATGTGAAAACCGCATTAAATAAACCTAGTCAAGTTCTGTCCATGAAGCAGGAGACAATAAACTCGTATAAGACCATAAAGTACTCAAAAATCCGGCTTTTGGTTTCTACATATTACAGTGAACGCAGAACATCGAAAATACAACTGACATCGCATCGTTTATGAGTGTAAATATCTCAAGTAGCAAAATCACCTGCGCGCGTATCTATAAATTCACTGCAAACCTTCCAAATAATTCTTATACAAGAAGACGATGTCATCGTAGGATACTGAATACGATTTGTTTAAAAGTATAGTCATTGCGTACCACATCTCGTCTGCTCCAGTCCTGCAATCATAAGTCTTGTCACATACGCTCAGCCCGTGAATACATTTTCCGTCACCGCAAGGAAACTCATCTTCTCCACACATATTCATCATGTTGTCGATAGGCTCTGACAAACATCGCTCTTCCGGTAACTTCATGCACAGCATCACCAGCTGTTCTCGCCCTTCTCCGGAGCAATACTCGTACGTAGCATCTGCAAAATGAACAGGTGAAAATGACTAGCTAGAAATTTTTGAGACAACGAAATGTATTTTCGAAACAGTCATTACAAGAGGGCAAGATAGAAGCGTACTTAGACATGTATTTCTACAGAGCTGTAACTCGAATCCCATCAGACATCTTGGGAACATCATGTTGCAGACACCCCATTTAGCCGTTAACTCATCTATAGTACAATTAGCCAGCGCCTTCTGAATGGTCGTCGAGAAGTTCAAATAATCTTCTTCCGTCTCCAATTCAAAGATCTTATTTGGATAGGTGGTGTATGGAACGATATCTTTACATTCCTCGGGCGCAGGAGAACACTTTTCATCACTTCAAAACAAACAGAAAAATCATATCGAAATGGTTGAGCTCATGCTTGTAACTTCACAGAAGTTAGTACAGAAAGCTATGAACAGTTACAGGTAATGCGTAAATGTGAAAACACACCCATGTGAAAACCGCATTAAATAAACCTAGTCAAGTTCTGTCCATGAAGCAGGAGACAATAAACTCGTATAAGACCATAAAGTACTCAAAAATCCGGCTTTTGGTTTCTACATATTACAGTGAACGCAGAACATCGAAAATACAACTGACATCGCATCGTTTATGAGTGTAAATATCTCAAGTAGCAAAATCACCTGCGCGCGTATCTATAAATTCACTGCAAACCTTCCAAATAATTCTTATACAAGAAGACGATGTCATCGTAGGATACTGAATACGATTTGTTTAAAAGTATAGTCATTGCGTACCACATCTCGTCTGCTCCAGTCCTGCAATCATAAGTCTTGTCACATACGCTCAACCCGTGAATACATTTTCCGTCACCGCAAGGAAACTCATCTTCTCCACACATATTCATCATGTTGTCGATAGGCTCTGACAAACATCGCTCTTCCGGTAACTTCATGCACAGCATCACCAGCTGTTCTCGCCCTTCTCCGGAGCAATACTCGTACGTAGCATCTGCAAAATGAACAGGTGAAAATGACTAGCTAGAAATTTTTGAGACAACGAAATGTATTTTCGAAACAGTCATTACAAGAGGGCAAGATAGAAGCGTACTTAGACATGTATTTCTACAGAGCTGTAACTCGAATCCCATCAGACATCTTGGGAACATCATGTTGCAGACACCCCATTTAGCCGTTAACTCATCTATAGTACAATTAGCCAGCGCCTTCTGAATGGTCGTCGAGAAGTTCAAATAATCTTCTTCCGTCTCCAATTCAAAGATCTTATTTGGATAGGTGGTGTATGGAATGATATCTTTACATTCCTCGGGTGCAGGAGAACACTTTTCATCACTTCAAAACAAACAGAAAAATCATATCGAAATGGTTGAGCTCATGCTTGTAACTTCACAGAAGTTAGTACAGAAAGCTATGAACAGTTACAGGTAATGCGTAAATGTGAAAACACACCCATGTGAAAACCGCATTAAATAAACCTAGTCAAGTTCTGTCCATGAAGCAGGAGACAATAAACTCGTATAAGACCATAAAGTACTCAAAAATCCGGCATATGGTTTCTACATATTACAGTGAACGCAGAACATCGAAAATACAACTGACATCGCATCGTTTATGAGTGTAAAAATCTCAAGTAGCAAAATCACCTGCGCGCGTATCTATAAATTCACTGCAAACCTTCCAAACAATTCTTATACATGAAGACGATGTCGTCGTAGGATAATGAATACGATTTGTTTAAAAATATAATCATTGCGTACCACATCTCGTCTGCTCCAGTCCTGCAATCATAAGTCTTGTCACATACGCTCAACCCGTGAATACATTTTCCGTCACCGCAAGGAAACTCATCTTCTCCACACATATTCATCATGTTGTCGATAGGCTCTGACAAACATCGATCTTCCGGTAACTTCATGCACAGCATCACCAGCTGTTCTCGCCCTTCTCCGGAGCAATACTCGTACGTAGCATCTGCAAAATGAACAGGTGAAAATGACTAGCTAGAAATTTTTGAGACAACGAAATGTATTTTCGAAACAGTCATTACAAGAGGGCAAGATAGAAGCGTACTTAGACATGTATTTCTACAGAGCTGTAACTCGAATCCCATCAGACATCTTGGGAACATCATGTTGCAGACACCCCATTTAGCCGTTAACTCATCTATAGTACAATTAGCCAGCGCCTTCTGAATGGTCGTCGAGAAGTTCAAATAATCTTCTTCCGTCTCCAATTCAAAGATCTTATTTGGATAGGTGGTGTATGGAACGATATCTTTACATTCCTCAGGCGCAGGAGAACACTTTTCATCACTTCAAAACAAACAGAAAAATCATATCGAAATGGTTGAGCTCATGCTTGTAACTTCACAGAAGTTAGTACAGAAAGCTATGAACAGTTACAGGTAGTGCGTATATGTGAAAACACACCCATGTGAAAACCGCATTAAATAAACCTAGTCAAGTTCTGTCCATGGAGCAGAAGACAAAAAACTCGTATAAGACCATAAAGTACTCAAAAATCCGGCATATGGTTTCTACATATTACAGTGAACGCAGAACATCGAAAATACAACTGACATCGCATCGTTTATGAGTGTAAATATCTCAAGTAGCAAAATCACCTGCGCGCGTATCTATAAATTCACTGCAAACCTTCCAAACAATTCTTATACATGAAGACGATGTCGTCGTAGGATAATGAATACGATTTGTTTAAAAATATAATCATTGCGTACCACATCTCGTCTGCTCCAGTCCTGCAATCATAAGTCTTGTCACATACGCTCAACCCGTGAATACATTTTCCGTCACCGCAAGGAAACTCATCTTCTCCACACATATTCATCATGTTGTCGATAGGCTCTGACAAACATCGATCTTCCGGTAACTTCATGCACAGCATCACCAGCTGTTCTCGCCCTTCTCCGGAGCAATACTCGTACGTAGCATCTGCAAAATGAACAGGTGAAAATGACTAGCTAGAAATTTTTGAGACAACGAAATGTATTTTCGAAACAGTCATTACAAGAGGGCAAGATAGAAGCGTACTTAGACATGTATTTCTACAGAGCTGTAACTCGAATCCCATCAGACATCTTGGGAACATCATGTTGCAGACACCCCATTTAGCCGTTAACTCATCTATAGTACAATTAGCCAGCGCCTTCTGAATGGTCGTCGAGAAGTTCAAATAGTCTTCTTCCGTCTCCAATTCAAAGATCTTATTTGGATAGGTGGTGTATGGAACGATATCTTTACATTCCTCGGGCGCAGGAGAACACTTTTCATCACTTCAAAACAAACAGAAAAATCATATCGAAATGGTTGAGCTCATGCTTGTAACTTCACAGAAGTTAGTACAGAAAGCTATGAACAGTTACAGGTAGTGCGTATATGTGAAAACACACCCATGTGAAAACCGCATTAAATAAACCTAGTCAAGTTCTGTCCATGAAGCAGGAGACAATAAACTCGTATAAGACCATAAAGTACTCAAAAATCCGGCTTTTGGTTTCTACATATTACAGTGAACGCAGAACATCGAAAATACAACTGACATCGCATCGTTTATGAGTGTAAATATCTCAAGTAGCAAAATCACCTGCGCGCGTATCTATAAATTCACTGCAAACCTTCCAAATAATTCTTATACAAGAAGACGATGTCATCGTAGGATACTGAATACGATTTGTTTAAAAGTATAGTCATTGCGTACCACATCTCGTCTGCTCCAGTCCTGCAATCATAAGTCTTGTCACATACGCTCAGCCCGTGAATACATTTTCCGTCACCGCAAGGAAACTCATCTTCTCCACACATATTCATCATGTTGTCGATAGGCTCTGACAAACATCGATCTTCCGGTAACTTCATGCACAGCATCACCAGCTGTTCTCGCCCTTCTCCGGAGCAATACTCGTACGTAGCATCTGCAAAATGAACAGGTGAAAATGACTAGCTAGAAATTTTTGAGACAACGAAATATATTTTCGAAACAGTCATTACAAGAGGGCAAGATAGAAGCGTACTTAGACATGTATTTCTACAGAGCTGTAACTCGAATCCCATCAGACATCTTGGGAACATCATGTTGCAGACACCCCATTTAGCCGTTAACTCATCTATAGTACAATTAGCCAGCGCCTTCTGAATGGTCGTCGAGAAGTTCAAATAGTCTTCTTCCGTCTCCAATTCAAAGATCTTATTTGGATAGGTGGTGTATGGAACGATATCTTTACATTCCTCGGGCGCAGGAGAACACTTTTCATCACTTCAAAACAAACAGAAAAATCATATCGAAATGGTTGAGCTCATGCTTGTAACTTCACAGAAGTTAGTACAGAAAGCTATGAACAGTTACAGGTAATGCGTAAATGTGAAAACACACCCATGTGAAAACCGCATTAAATAAACCTAGTCAAGTTCTGTCCATGAAGCAGGAGACAATAAACTCGTATAAGACCATAAAGTACTCAAAAATCCGGCTTTTGGTTTCTACATATTACAGTGAACGCAGAACATCGAAAATACAACTGACATCGCATCGTTTATGAGTGTAAATATCTCAAGTAGCAAAATCACCTGCGCGCGTATCTATAAATTCACTGCAAACCTTCCAAATAATTCTTATACAAGAAGACGATGTCATCGTAGGATACTGAATACGATTTGTTTAAAAGTATAGTCATTGCGTACCACATCTCGTCTGCTCCAGTCCTGCAATCATAAGTCTTGTCACATACGCTCAGCCCGTGAATACATTTTCCGTCACCGCAAGGAAACTCATCTTCTCCACACATATTCATCATGTTGTCGATAGGCTCTGACAAACATCGCTCTTCCGGTAACTTCATGCACAGCATCACCAGCTGTTCTCGCCCTTCTCCGGAGCAATACTCGTACGTAGCATCTGCAAAATGAACAGGTGAAAATGACTAGCTAGAAATTTTTGAGACAACGAAATGTATTTTCGAAACAGTCATTACAAGAGGGCAAGATAGAAGCGTACTTAGACATGTATTTCTACAGAGCTGTAACTCGAATCCCATCAGACATCTTGGGAACATCATGTTGCAGACACCCCATTTAGCCGTTAACTCATCTATAGTACAATTAGCCAGCGCCTTCTGAATGGTCGTCGAGAAGTTCAAATAGTCTTCTTCCGTCTCCAATTCAAAGATCTTATTTGGATAGGTGGTGTATGGAACGATATCTTTACATTCCTCGGGCGCGGGAGAACACTTTTCATCACTTCAAAACAAACAGAAAAATCATATCGAAATGGTTGAGCTCATGCTTGTAACTTCACAGAAGTTAGTACAGAAAGCTATGAACAGTTACAGGTAGTGCGTATATGTGAAAACACACCCATGTGAAAACCGCATTAAATAAACCTAGTCAAGTTCTGTCCATGGAGCAGAAGACAAAAAACTCGTATAAGACCATAAACTACTCAAAAATCCGGCATATGGTTTCTACATATTACAGTGAACGCAGAACATCGAAAATACAACTGACATCGCATCGTTTATGAGTGTAAAAATCTCAAGTAGCAAAATCACCTGCGCGCGTATCTATAAATTCACTGCAAACCTTCCAAACAATTCTTATACATGAAGACGATGTCGTCGTAGGATAATGAATACGATTTGTTTAAAAATATAATCATTGCGTACCACATCTCGTCTGCTCCAGTCCTGCAATCATAAGTCTTGTCACATACGCTCAACCCGTGAATACATTTTCCGTCACCGCAAGGAAACTCATCTTCTCCACACATATTCATCATGTTGTCGATAGGCTCTGACAAACATCGCTCTTCCGGTAACTTCATGCACAGCATCACCAGCTGTTCTCGCCCTTCTCCGGAGCAATACTCATACGTAGCATCTGCAAAATGAACAGGTGAAAATGACTAGCTAGAAATTTTTGAGACAACGAAATGTATTTTCGAAACAGTCATTACAAGAGGGCAAGATAGAAGCGTACTTAGACATGTATTTCTACAGAGCTGTAACTCGAATCCCATCAGACATCTTGGGAACATCATGTTGCAGACACCCCATTTAGCCGTTAACTCATCTATAGTACAATTAGCCAGCGCCTTCTGAATGGTCGTCGAGAAGTTCAAATAATCTTCTTCCGTCTCCAATTCAAAGATCTTATTTGGATAGGTGGTGTATGGAATGATATCTTTACATTCCTCGGGTGCAGGAGAACACTTTTCATCACTTCAAAACAAACAGAAAAATCATATCGAAATGGTTGAGCTCATGCTTGTAACTTCACAGAAGTTAGTACAGAAAGCTATGAACAGTTACAGGTAATGCGTAAATGTGAAAACACACCCATGTGAAAACCGCATTAAATAAACCTAGTCAAGTTCTGTCCATGAAGCAGGAGACAATAAACTCGTATAAGACCATAAAGTACTCAAAAATCCGGCATATGGTTTCTACATATTACAGTGAACGCAGAACATCGAAAATACAACTGACATCGCATCGTTTATGAGTGTAAATATCTCAAGTAGCAAAATCACCTGCGCGCGTATCTATAAATTCACTGCAAACCTTCCAAATAATTCTTATACAAGAAAACGATGTCATCGTAGGATACTGAATACGATTTGTTTAAAAGTATAGTCATTGCGTACCACATCTCGTCTGCTCCAGTCCTGCAATCATAAGTCTTGTCACATACGCTCAGCCCGTGAATACATTTTCCGTCACCGCAAGGAAACTCATCTTCTCCACACATATTCATCATGTTGTCGATAGGCTCTGACAAACATCGCTCTTCCGGTAACTTCATGCACAGCATCACCAGCTGTTCTCGCCCTTCTCCGGAGCAATACTCGTACGTAGCATCTGCAAAATGAACAGGTGAAAATGACTAGCTAGAAATTTTTGAGACAACGAAATATATTTTCGAAACAGTCATTACAAGAGGGCAAGATAGAAGCGTACTTAGACATGTATTTCTACAGAGCTGTAACTCGAATCCCATCAGACATCTTGGGAACATCATGTTGCAGACACCCCATTTAGCCGTTAACTCATCTATAGTACAATTAGCCAGCGCCTTCTGAATGGTCGTCGAGAAGTTCAAATAGTCTTCTTCCGTCTCCAATTCAAAGATCTTATTTGGATAGGTGGTGTATGGAACGATATCTTTACATTCCTCGGGCGCAGGAGAACACTTTTCATCACTTCAAAACAAACAGAAAAATCGTATCGAAATGGTTGAGCTCATGCTTGTAACTTCACAGAAGTTAGTACAGAAAGCTATGAACAGTTACAGGTAGTGCGTATATGTGAAAACACACCCATGTGAAAACCGCATTAAATAAACCTAGTCAAGTTCTGTCCATGGAGCAGAAGACAAAAAACTCGTATAAGACCATAAACTACTCAAAAATCCGGCATATGGTTTCTACATATTACAGTGAACGCAGAACATCGAAAATACAACTGACATCGCATCGTTTATGAGTGTAAAAATCTCAAGTAGCAAAATCACCTGCGCGCGTATCTATAAATTCACTGCAAACCTTCCAAACAATTCTTATACATGAAGACGATGTCGTCGTAGGATAATGAATACGATTTGTTTAAAAATATAATCATTGCGTACCACATCTCGTCTGCTCCAGTCCTGCAATCATAAGTCTTGTCACATACGCTCAACCCGTGAATACATTTTCCGTCACCGCAAGGAAACTCATCTTCTCCACACATATTCATCATGTTGTCGATAGGCTCTGACAAACATCGCTCTTCCGGTAACTTCATGCACAGCATCACCAGCTGTTCTCGCCCTTCTCCGGAGCAATACTCGTACGTAGCATCTGCAAAATGAACAGGTGAAAATGACTAGCTAGAAATTTTTGAGACAACGAAATGTATTTTCGAAACAGTCATTACAAGAGGGCAAGATAGAAGCGTACTTAGACATGTATTTCTACAGAGCTGTAACTCGAATCCCATCAGACATCTTGGGAACATCATGTTGCAGACACCCCATTTAGCCGTTAACTCATCTATAGTACAATTAGCCAGCGCCTTCTGAATGGTCGTCGAGAAGTTCAAATAATCTTCTTCCGTCTCCAATTCAAAGATCTTATTTGGATAGGTGGTGTATGGAATGATATCTTTACATTCCTCGGGTGCAGGAGAACACTTTTCATCACTTCAAAACAAACAGAAAAATCATATCGAAATGGTTGAGCTCATGCTTGTAACTTCACAGAAGTTAGTACAGAAAGCTATGAACAGTTACAGGTAATGCGTAAATGTGAAAACACACCCATGTGAAAACCGCATTAAATAAACCTAGTCAAGTTCTGTCCATGAAGCAGGAGACAATAAACTCGTATAAGACCATAAAGTACTCAAAAATCCGGCATATGGTTTCTACATATTACAGTGAACGCAGAACATCGAAAATACAACTGACATCGCATCGTTTATGAGTGTAAAAATCTCAAGTAGCAAAATCACCTGCGCGCGTATCTATAAATTCACTGCAAACCTTCCAAACAATTCTTATACATGAAGACGATGTCGTCGTAGGATAATGAATACGATTTGTTTAAAAATATAATCATTGCGTACCACATCTCGTCTGCTCCAGTCCTGCAATCATAAGTCTTGTCACATACGCTCAACCCGTGAATACATTTTCCGTCACCGCAAGGAAACTCATCTTCTCCACACATATTCATCATGTTGTCGATAGGCTCTGACAAACATCGATCTTCCGGTAACTTCATGCACAGCATCACCAGCTGTTCTCGCCCTTCTCCGGAGCAATACTCGTACGTAGCATCTGCAAAATGAACAGGTGAAAATGACTAGCTAGAAATTTTTGAGACAACGAAATGTATTTTCGAAACAGTCATTACAAGAGGGCAAGATAGAAGCGTACTTAGACATGTATTTCTACAGAGCTGTAACTCGAATCCCATCAGACATCTTGGGAACATCATGTTGCAGACACCCCATTTAGCCGTTAACTCATCTATAGTACAATTAGCCAGCGCCTTCTGAATGGTCGTCGAGAAGTTCAAATAATCTTCTTCCGTCTCCAATTCAAAGATCTTATTTGGATAGGTGGTGTATGGAACGATATCTTTACATTCCTCAGGCGCAGGAGAACACTTTTCATCACTTCAAAACAAACAGAAAAATCATATCGAAATGGTTGAGCTCATGCTTGTAACTTCACAGAAGTTAGTACAGAAAGCTATGAACAGTTACAGGTAGTGCGTATATGTGAAAACACACCCATGTGAAAACCGCATTAAATAAACCTAGTCAAGTTCTGTCCATGGAGCAGAAGACAAAAAACTCGTATAAGACCATAAAGTACTCAAAAATCCGGCATATGGTTTCTACATATTACAGTGAACGCAGAACATCGAAAATACAACTGACATCGCATCGTTTATGAGTGTAAATATCTCAAGTAGCAAAATCACCTGCGCGCGTATCTATAAATTCACTGCAAACCTTCCAAACAATTCTTATACATGAAGACGATGTCGTCGTAGGATAATGAATACGATTTGTTTAAAAATATAATCATTGCGTACCACATCTCGTCTGCTCCAGTCCTGCAATCATAAGTCTTGTCACATACGCTCAACCCGTGAATACATTTTCCGTCACCGCAAGGAAACTCATCTTCTCCACACATATTCATCATGTTGTCGATAGGCTCTGACAAACATCGATCTTCCGGTAACTTCATGCACAGCATCACCAGCTGTTCTCGCCCTTCTCCGGAGCAATACTCGTACGTAGCATCTGCAAAATGAACAGGTGAAAATGACTAGCTAGAAATTTTTGAGACAACGAAATGTATTTTCGAAACAGTCATTACAAGAGGGCAAGATAGAAGCGTACTTAGACATGTATTTCTACAGAGCTGTAACTCGAATCCCATCAGACATCTTGGGAACATCATGTTGCAGACACCCCATTTAGCCGTTAACTCATCTATAGTACAATTAGCCAGCGCCTTCTGAATGGTCGTCGAGAAGTTCAAATAGTCTTCTTCCGTCTCCAATTCAAAGATCTTATTTGGATAGGTGGTGTATGGAATGATATCTTTACATTCCTCGGGCGCAGGAGAACACTTTTCATCACTTCAAAACAAACAGAAAAATCATATCGAAATGGTTGAGCTCATGCTTGTAACTTCACAGAAGTTAGTACAGAAAGCTATGAACAGTTACAGGTAGTGCGTATATGTGAAAACACACCCATGTGAAAACCGCATTAAATAAACCTAGTCAAGTTCTGTCCATGAAGCAGGAGACAATAAACTCGTATAAGACCATAAAGTACTCAAAAATCCGGCTTTTGGTTTCTACATATTACAGTGAACGCAGAACATCGAAAATACAACTGACATCGCATCGTTTATGAGTGTAAATATCTCAAGTAGCAAAATCACCTGCGCGCGTATCTATAAATTCACTGCAAACCTTCCAAATAATTCTTATACAAGAAGACGATGTCATCGTAGGATACTGAATACGATTTGTTTAAAAGTATAGTCATTGCGTACCACATCTCGTCTGCTCCAGTCCTGCAATCATAAGTCTTGTCACATACGCTCAGCCCGTGAATACATTTTCCGTCACCGCAAGGAAACTCATCTTCTCCACACATATTCATCATGTTGTCGATAGGCTCTGACAAACATCGATCTTCCGGTAACTTCATGCACAGCATCACCAGCTGTTCTCGCCCTTCTCCGGAGCAATACTCGTACGTAGCATCTGCAAAATGAACAGGTGAAAATGACTAGCTAGAAATTTTTGAGACAACGAAATATATTTTCGAAACAGTCATTACAAGAGGGCAAGATAGAAGCGTACTTAGACATGTATTTCTACAGAGCTGTAACTCGAATCCCATCAGACATCTTGGGAACATCATGTTGCAGACACCCCATTTAGCCGTTAACTCATCTATAGTACAATTAGCCAGCGCCTTCTGAATGGTCGTCGAGAAGTTCAAATAGTCTTCTTCCGTCTCCAATTCAAAGATCTTATTTGGATAGGTGGTGTATGGAACGATATCTTTACATTCCTCGGGCGCAGGAGAACACTTTTCATCACTTCAAAACAAACAGAAAAATCATATCGAAATGGTTGAGCTCATGCTTGTAACTTCACAGAAGTTAGTACAGAAAGCTATGAACAGTTACAGGTAATGCGTAAATGTGAAAACACACCCATGTGAAAACCGCATTAAATAAACCTAGTCAAGTTCTGTCCATGAAGCAGGAGACAATAAACTCGTATAAGACCATAAAGTACTCAAAAATCCGGCTTTTGGTTTCTACATATTACAGTGAACGCAGAACATCGAAAATACAACTGACATCGCATCGTTTATGAGTGTAAATATCTCAAGTAGCAAAATCACCTGCGCGCGTATCTATAAATTCACTGCAAACCTTCCAAATAATTCTTATACAAGAAGACGATGTCATCGTAGGATACTGAATACGATTTGTTTAAAAGTATAGTCATTGCGTACCACATCTCGTCTGCTCCAGTCCTGCAATCATAAGTCTTGTCACATACGCTCAGCCCGTGAATACATTTTCCGTCACCGCAAGGAAACTCATCTTCTCCACACATATTCATCATGTTGTCGATAGGCTCTGACAAACATCGCTCTTCCGGTAACTTCATGCACAGCATCACCAGCTGTTCTCGCCCTTCTCCGGAGCAATACTCGTACGTAGCATCTGCAAAATGAACAGGTGAAAATGACTAGCTAGAAATTTTTGAGACAACGAAATGTATTTTCGAAACAGTCATTACAAGAGGGCAAGATAGAAGCGTACTTAGACATGTATTTCTACAGAGCTGTAACTCGAATCCCATCAGACATCTTGGGAACATCATGTTGCAGACACCCCATTTAGCCGTTAACTCATCTATAGTACAATTAGCCAGCGCCTTCTGAATGGTCGTCGAGAAGTTCAAATAGTCTTCTTCCGTCTCCAATTCAAAGATCTTATTTGGATAGGTGGTGTATGGAACGATATCTTTACATTCCTCGGGCGCGGGAGAACACTTTTCATCACTTCAAAACAAACAGAAAAATCATATCGAAATGGTTGAGCTCATGCTTGTAACTTCACAGAAGTTAGTACAGAAAGCTATGAACAGTTACAGGTAGTGCGTATATGTGAAAACACACCCATGTGAAAACCGCATTAAATAAACCTAGTCAAGTTCTGTCCATGGAGCAGAAGACAAAAAACTCGTATAAGACCATAAACTACTCAAAAATCCGGCATATGGTTTCTACATATTACAGTGAACGCAGAACATCGAAAATACAACTGACATCGCATCGTTTATGAGTGTAAAAATCTCAAGTAGCAAAATCACCTGCGCGCGTATCTATAAATTCACTGCAAACCTTCCAAACAATTCTTATACATGAAGACGATGTCGTCGTAGGATAATGAATACGATTTGTTTAAAAATATAATCATTGCGTACCACATCTCGTCTGCTCCAGTCCTGCAATCATAAGTCTTGTCACATACGCTCAACCCGTGAATACATTTTCCGTCACCGCAAGGAAACTCATCTTCTCCACACATATTCATCATGTTGTCGATAGGCTCTGACAAACATCGCTCTTCCGGTAACTTCATGCACAGCATCACCAGCTGTTCTCGCCCTTCTCCGGAGCAATACTCATACGTAGCATCTGCAAAATGAACAGGTGAAAATGACTAGCTAGAAATTTTTGAGACAACGAAATGTATTTTCGAAACAGTCATTACAAGAGGGCAAGATAGAAGCGTACTTAGACATGTATTTCTACAGAGCTGTAACTCGAATCCCATCAGACATCTTGGGAACATCATGTTGCAGACACCCCATTTAGCCGTTAACTCATCTATAGTACAATTAGCCAGCGCCTTCTGAATGGTCGTCGAGAAGTTCAAATAATCTTCTTCCGTCTCCAATTCAAAGATCTTATTTGGATAGGTGGTGTATGGAATGATATCTTTACATTCCTCGGGTGCAGGAGAACACTTTTCATCACTTCAAAACAAACAGAAAAATCATATCGAAATGGTTGAGCTCATGCTTGTAACTTCACAGAAGTTAGTACAGAAAGCTATGAACAGTTACAGGTAATGCGTAAATGTGAAAACACACCCATGTGAAAACCGCATTAAATAAACCTAGTCAAGTTCTGTCCATGAAGCAGGAGACAATAAACTCGTATAAGACCATAAAGTACTCAAAAATCCGGCATATGGTTTCTACATATTACAGTGAACGCAGAACATCGAAAATACAACTGACATCGCATCGTTTATGAGTGTAAATATCTCAAGTAGCAAAATCACCTGCGCGCGTATCTATAAATTCACTGCAAACCTTCCAAATAATTCTTATACAAGAAAACGATGTCATCGTAGGATACTGAATACGATTTGTTTAAAAGTATAGTCATTGCGTACCACATCTCGTCTGCTCCAGTCCTGCAATCATAAGTCTTGTCACATACGCTCAGCCCGTGAATACATTTTCCGTCACCGCAAGGAAACTCATCTTCTCCACACATATTCATCATGTTGTCGATAGGCTCTGACAAACATCGCTCTTCCGGTAACTTCATGCACAGCATCACCAGCTGTTCTCGCCCTTCTCCGGAGCAATACTCGTACGTAGCATCTGCAAAATGAACAGGTGAAAATGACTAGCTAGAAATTTTTGAGACAACGAAATATATTTTCGAAACAGTCATTACAAGAGGGCAAGATAGAAGCGTACTTAGACATGTATTTCTACAGAGCTGTAACTCGAATCCCATCAGACATCTTGGGAACATCATGTTGCAGACACCCCATTTAGCCGTTAACTCATCTATAGTACAATTAGCCAGCGCCTTCTGAATGGTCGTCGAGAAGTTCAAATAGTCTTCTTCCGTCTCCAATTCAAAGATCTTATTTGGATAGGTGGTGTATGGAACGATATCTTTACATTCCTCGGGCGCAGGAGAACACTTTTCATCACTTCAAAACAAACAGAAAAATCGTATCGAAATGGTTGAGCTCATGCTTGTAACTTCACAGAAGTTAGTACAGAAAGCTATGAACAGTTACAGGTAGTGCGTATATGTGAAAACACACCCATGTGAAAACCGCATTAAATAAACCTAGTCAAGTTCTGTCCATGGAGCAGAAGACAAAAAACTCGTATAAGACCATAAAGTACTCAAAAATCCGGCATATGGTTTCTACATATTACAGTGAACGCAGAACATCGAAAATACAACTGACATCGCATCGTTTATGAGTGTAAATATCTCAAGTAGCAAAATCACCTGCGCGCGTATCTATAAATTCACTGCAAACCTTCCAAACAATTCTTATACATGAAGACGATGTCGTCGTAGGATAATGAATACGATTTGTTTAAAAATATAATCATTGCGTACCACATCTCGTCTGCTCCAGTCCTGCAATCATAAGTCTTGTCACATACGCTCAACCCGTGAATACATTTTCCGTCACCGCAAGGAAACTCATCTTCTCCACACATATTCATCATGTTGTCGATAGGCTCTGACAAACATCGATCTTCCGGTAACTTCATGCACAGCATCACCAGCTGTTCTCGCCCTTCTCCGGAGCAATACTCGTACGTAGCATCTGCAAAATGAACAGGTGAAAATGACTAGCTAGAAATTTTTGAGACAACGAAATGTATTTTCGAAACAGTCATTACAAGAGGGCAAGATAGAAGCGTACTTAGACATGTATTTCTACAGAGCTGTAACTCGAATCCCATCAGACATCTTGGGAACATCATGTTGCAGACACCCCATTTAGCCGTTAACTCATCTATAGTACAATTAGCCAGCGCCTTCTGAATGGTCGTCGAGAAGTTCAAATAGTCTTCTTCCGTCTCCAATTCAAAGATCTTATTTGGATAGGTGGTGTATGGAACGATATCTTTACATTCCTCGGGCGCAGGAGAACACTTTTCATCACTTCAAAACAAACAGAAAAATCATATCGAAATGGTTGAGCTCATGCTTGTAACTTCACAGAAGTTAGTACAGAAAGCTATGAACAGTTACAGGTAGTGCGTATATGTGAAAACACACCCATGTGAAAACCGCATTAAATAAACCTAGTCAAGTTCTGTCCATGGAGCAGAAGACAAAAAACTCGTATAAGACCATAAAGTACTCAAAAATCCGGCATATGGTTTCTACATATTACAGTGAACGCAGAACATCGAAAATACAACTGACATCGCATCGTTTATGAGTGTAAAAATCTCAAGTAGCAAAATCACCTGCGCGCGTATCTATAAATTCACTGCAAACCTTCCAAACAATTCTTATACATGAAGACGATGTCGTCGTAGGATAATGAATACGATTTGTTTAAAAATATAATCATTGCGTACCACATCTCGTCTGCTCCAGTCCTGCAATCATAAGTCTTGTCACATACGCTCAACCCGTGAATACATTTTCCGTCACCGCAAGGAAACTCATCTTCTCCACACATATTCATCATGTTGTCGATAGGCTCTGACAAACATCGATCTTCCGGTAACTTCATGCACAGCATCACCAGCTGTTCTCGCCCTTCTCCGGAGCAATACTCGTACGTAGCATCTGCAAAATGAACAGGTGAAAATGACTAGCTAGAAATTTTTGAGACAACGAAATGTATTTTCGAAACAGTCATTACAAGAGGGCAAGATAGAAGCGTACTTAGACATGTATTTCTACAGAGCTGTAACTCGAATCCCATCAGACATCTTGGGAACATCATGTTGCAGACACCCCATTTAGCCGTTAACTCATCTATAGTACAATTAGCCAGCGCCTTCTGAATGGTCGTCGAGAAGTTCAAATAATCTTCTTCCGTCTCCAATTCAAAGATCTTATTTGGATAGGTGGTGTATGGAACGATATCTTTACATTCCTCAGGCGCAGGAGAACACTTTTCATCACTTCAAAACAAACAGAAAAATCATATCGAAATGGTTGAGCTCATGCTTGTAACATCACAGAAGTTAGTACAGAAAGCTATGAACAGTTACAGGTAATGCGTAAATGTGAAAACACACCCATGTGAAAACCGCATTAAATAAACCTAGTCAAGTTCTGTCCATGAAGCAGGAGACAATAAACTCGTATAAGACCATAAAGTACTCAAAAATCCGGCTTTTGGTTTCTACATATTACAGTGAACGCAGAACATCGAAAATACAACTGACATCGCATCGTTTATGAGTGTAAATATCTCAAGTAGCAAAATCACCTGCGCGCGTATCTATAAATTCACTGCAAACCTTCCAAATAATTCTTATTCAAGAAGATGATGTCATCGTAGGATAATGAATACGATTTGTTTAAAAATATAATCATTGCGTACCACATCTCGTCTGCTCCAGTCCTGCAATCATAAGTCTTGTCACATACGCTCAACCCGTGAATACATTTTCCGTCACCGCAAGGAAACTCATCTTCTCCACACATATTCATCATGTTGTCGATAGGCTCTGACAAACATCGATCTTCCGGTAACTTCATGCACAGCATCACCAGCTGTTCTCGCCCTTCTCCGGAGCAATACTCGTACGTAGCATCTGCAAAATGAACAGGTGAAAATGACTAGCTAGAAATTTTTGAGACAACGAAATGTATTTTCGAAACAGTCATTACAAGAGGGCAAG
Source organism: Watersipora subatra (assembly GCF_963576615.1). Classification (NCBI taxonomy): domain Eukaryota; kingdom Metazoa; phylum Bryozoa; class Gymnolaemata; order Cheilostomatida; family Watersiporidae; genus Watersipora; species Watersipora subatra. Next base: position 748,688 of record NC_088711.1, read on the forward strand.
ATAGAAGCGTACTTAGACATGTATTTCTACAGAGCTGTAACTCGAATCCCATCAGACATCTTGGGAACATCATGTTGCAGACACCCCATTTAGCCGTTAACTCATCTATAGTACAATTAGCCAGCGCCTTCTGAATGGTCGTCGAGAAGTTCAAATAGTCTTCTTCCGTCTCCAATTCAAAGATCTTATTTGGATAGGTGGTGTATGGAACGATATCTTTACATTCCTCGGGCGCAGGAGAACACTTTTCATCACTTCAAAACAAACAGAAAAATCATATCGAAATGGTTGAGCTCATGCTTGTAACTTCACAGAAGTTAGTACAGAAAGCTATGAACAGTTACAGGTAATGCGTAAATGTGAAAACACACCCATGTGAAAACCGCATTAAATAAACCTAGTCAAGTTCTGTCCATGAAGCAGGAGACAATAAACTCGTATAAGACCATAAAGTACTCAAAAATCCGGCTTTTGGTTTCTACATATTACAGTGAACGCAGAACATCGAAAATACAACTGACATCGCATCGTTTATGAGTGTAAATGTCTGAAGTAGCAAAATCACCTGCGCGCGTATCTATAAATTCACTGCAAACCTTCCAAATAATTCTTATACAAGAAGACGATGTCATCGTAGGATACTGAATACGATTTGTTTAAAAGTATAGTCATTGCGTACCACATCTCGTCTGCTCCAGTCCTGCAATCATAAGTCTTGTCACATACGCTCAGCCCGTGAATACATTTTCCGTCACCGCAAGGAAACTCATCTTCTCCACACATATTCATCATGTTGTCGATAGGCTCTGACAAACATCGCTCTTCCGGTAACTTCATGCACAGCATCACCAGCTGTTCTCGCCCTTCTCCGGAGCAATACTCGTACGTAGCATCTGCAAAATGAACAGGTGAAAATGACTAGCTAGAAATTTTTGAGACAACGAAATATATTTTCGAAACAGTCATTACAAGAGGGCAAGATAGAAGCGTACTTAGACATGTATTTCTACAGAGCTGTAACTCGAATCCCATCAGACATCTTGGGAACATCATGTTGCAGACACCCCATTTAGCCGTTAACTCATCTATAGTACAATTAGCCAGCGCCTTCTGAATGGTCGTCGAGAAGTTCAAATAGTCTTCTTCCGTCTCCAATTCAAAGATCTTATTTGGATAGGTGGTGTATGGAACGATATCTTTACATTCCTCGGGCGCAGGAGAACACTTTTCATCACTTCAAAACAAACAGAAAAATCGTATCGAAATGGTTGAGCTCATGCTTGTAACTTCACAGAAGTTAGTACAGAAAGCTATGAACAGTTACAGGTAGTGCGTATATGTGAAAACACACCCATGTGAAAACCGCATTAAATAAACCTAGTCAAGTTCTGTCCATGGAGCAGAAGACAAAAAACTCGTATAAGACCATAAAGTACTCAAAAATCCGGCATATGGTTTCTACATATTACAGTGAACGCAGAACATCGAAAATACAACTGACATCGCATCGTTTATGAGTGTAAATATCTCAAGTAGCAAAATCACCTGCGCGCGTATCTATAAATTCACTGCAAACCTTCCAAACAATTCTTATACATGAAGACGATGTCGTCGTAGGATAATGAATACGATTTGTTTAAAAATATAATCATTGCGTACCACATCTCGTCTGCTCCAGTCCTGCAATCATAAGTCTTGTCACATACGCTCAACCCGTGAATACATTTTCCGTCACCGCAAGGAAACTCATCTTCTCCACACATATTCATCATGTTGTCGATAGGCTCTGACAAACATCGATCTTCCGGTAACTTCATGCACAGCATCACCAGCTGTTCTCGCCCTTCTCCGGAGCAATACTCGTACGTAGCATCTGCAAAATGAACAGGTGAAAATGACTAGCTAGAAATTTTTGAGACAACGAAATGTATTTTCGAAACAGTCATTACAAGAGGGCAAGATAGAAGCGTACTTAGACATGTATTTCTACAGAGCTGTAACTCGAATCCCATCAGACATCTTGGGAACATCATGTTGCAGACACCCCATTTAGCCGTTAACTCATCTATAGTACAATTAGCCAGCGCCTTCTGAATGGTCGTCGAGAAGTTCAAATAGTCTTCTTCCGTCTCCAATTCAAAGATCTTATTTGGATAGGTGGTGTATGGAACGATATCTTTACATTCCTCGGGCGCAGGAGAACACTTTTCATCACTTCAAAACAAACAGAAAAATCATATCGAAATGGTTGAGCTCATGCTTGTAACTTCACAGAAGTTAGTACAGAAAGCTATGAACAGTTACAGGTAGTGCGTATATGTGAAAACACACCCATGTGAAAACCGCATTAAATAAACCTAGTCAAGTTCTGTCCATGGAGCAGAAGACAAAAAACTCGTATAAGACCATAAAGTACTCAAAAATCCGGCATATGGTTTCTACATATTACAGTGAACGCAGAACATCGAAAATACAACTGACATCGCATCGTTTATGAGTGTAAAAATCTCAAGTAGCAAAATCACCTGCGCGCGTATCTATAAATTCACTGCAAACCTTCCAAACAATTCTTATACATGAAGACGATGTCGTCGTAGGATAATGAATACGATTTGTTTAAAAATATAATCATTGCGTACCACATCTCGTCTGCTCCAGTCCTGCAATCATAAGTCTTGTCACATACGCTCAACCCGTGAATACATTTTCCGTCACCGCAAGGAAACTCATCTTCTCCACACATATTCATCATGTTGTCGATAGGCTCTGACAAACATCGATCTTCCGGTAACTTCATGCACAGCATCACCAGCTGTTCTCGCCCTTCTCCGGAGCAATACTCGTACGTAGCATCTGCAAAATGAACAGGTGAAAATGACTAGCTAGAAATTTTTGAGACAACGAAATGTATTTTCGAAACAGTCATTACAAGAGGGCAAGATAGAAGCGTACTTAGACATGTATTTCTACAGAGCTGTAACTCGAATCCCATCAGACATCTTGGGAACATCATGTTGCAGACACCCCATTTAGCCGTTAACTCATCTATAGTACAATTAGCCAGCGCCTTCTGAATGGTCGTCGAGAAGTTCAAATAATCTTCTTCCGTCTCCAATTCAAAGATCTTATTTGGATAGGTGGTGTATGGAACGATATCTTTACATTCCTCAGGCGCAGGAGAACACTTTTCATCACTTCAAAACAAACAGAAAAATCATATCGAAATGGTTGAGCTCATGCTTGTAACATCACAGAAGTTAGTACAGAAAGCTATGAACAGTTACAGGTAATGCGTAAATGTGAAAACACACCCATGTGAAAACCGCATTAAATAAACCTAGTCAAGTTCTGTCCATGAAGCAGGAGACAATAAACTCGTATAAGACCATAAAGTACTCAAAAATCCGGCTTTTGGTTTCTACATATTACAGTGAACGCAGAACATCGAAAATACAACTGACATCGCATCGTTTATGAGTGTAAATATCTCAAGTAGCAAAATCACCTGCGCGCGTATCTATAAATTCACTGCAAACCTTCCAAATAATTCTTATTCAAGAAGATGATGTCATCGTAGGATAATGAATACGATTTGTTTAAAAATATAATCATTGCGTACCACATCTCGTCTGCTCCAGTCCTGCAATCATAAGTCTTGTCACATACGCTCAACCCGTGAATACATTTTCCGTCACCGCAAGGAAACTCATCTTCTCCACACATATTCATCATGTTGTCGATAGGCTCTGACAAACATCGATCTTCCGGTAACTTCATGCACAGCATCACCAGCTGTTCTCGCCCTTCTCCGGAGCAATACTCGTACGTAGCATCTGCAAAATGAACAGGTGAAAATGACTAGCTAGAAATTTTTGAGACAACGAAATGTATTTTCGAAACAGTCATTACAAGAGGGCAAGATAGAAGCGTACTTAGACATGTATTTCTACAGAGCTGTAACTCGAATCCCATCAGACATCTTGGGAACATCATGTTGCAGACACCCCATTTAGCCGTTAACTCATCTATAGTACAATTAGCCAGCGCCTTCTGAATGGTCGTCGAGAAGTTCAAATAGTCTTCTTCCGTCTCCAATTCAAAGATCTTATTTGGATAGGTGGTGTATGGAACGATATCTTTACATTCCTCGGGCGCAGGAGAACACTTTTCATCACTTCAAAACAAACAGAAAAATCATATCGAAATGGTTGAGCTCATGCTTGTAACTTCACAGAAGTTAGTACAGAAAGCTATGAACAGTTACAGGTAATGCGTAAATGTGAAAACACACCCATGTGAAAACCGCATTAAATAAACCTAGTCAAGTTCTGTCCATGAAGCAGGAGACAATAAACTCGTATAAGACCATAAAGTACTCAAAAATCCGGCTTTTGGTTTCTACATATTACAGTGAACGCAGAACATCGAAAATACAACTGACATCGCATCGTTTATGAGTGTAAATATCTCAAGTAGCAAAATCACCTGCGCGCGTATCTATAAATTCACTGCAAACCTTCCAAATAATTCTTATACAAGAAGACGATGTCATCGTAGGATACTGAATACGATTTGTTTAAAAGTATAGTCATTGCGTACCACATCTCGTCTGCTCCAGTCCTGCAATCATAAGTCTTGTCACATACGCTCAGCCCGTGAATACATTTTCCGTCACCGCAAGGAAACTCATCTTCTCCACACATATTCATCATGTTGTCGATAGGCTCTGACAAACATCGCTCTTCCGGTAACTTCATGCACAGCATCACCAGCTGTTCTCGCCCTTCTCCGGAGCAATACTCGTACGTAGCATCTGCAAAATGAACAGGTGAAAATGACTAGCTAGAAATTTTTGAGACAACGAAATGTATTTTCGAAACAGTCATTACAAGAGGGCAAGATAGAAGCGTACTTAGACATGTATTTCTACAGAGCTGTAACTCGAATCCCATCAGACATCTTGGGAACATCATGTTGCAGACACCCCATTTAGCCGTTAACTCATCTATAGTACAATTAGCCAGCGCCTTCTGAATGGTCGTCGAGAAGTTCAAATAATCTTCTTCCGTCTCCAATTCAAAGATCTTATTTGGATAGGTGGTGTATGGAACGATATCTTTACATTCCTCGGGTGCAGGAGAACACTTTTCATCACTTCAAAACAAACAGAAAAATCATATCGAAATGGTTGAGCTCATGCTTGTAACTTCACAGAAGTTAGTACAGAAAGCTATGAACAGTTACAGGTAATGCGTAAATGTGAAAACACACCCATGTGAAAACCGCATTAAATAAACCTAGTCAAGTTCTGTCCATGAAGCAGGAGACAATAAACTCGTATAAGACCATAAAGTACTCAAAAATCCGGCTTTTGGTTTCTACATATTACAGTGAACGCAGAACATCGAAAATACAACTGACATCGCATCGTTTATGAGTGTAAATATCTCAAGTAGCAAAATCACCTGCGCGCGTATCTATAAATTCACTGCAAACCTTCCAAATAATTCTTATACAAGAAGACGATGTCATCGTAGGATACTGAATACGATTTGTTTAAAAGTATAGTCATTGCGTACCACATCTCGTCTGCTCCAGTCCTGCAATCATAAGTCTTGTCACATACGCTCAGCCCGTGAATACATTTTCCGTCACCGCAAGGAAACTCATCTTCTCCACACATATTCATCATGTTGTCGATAGGCTCTGACAAACATCGCTCTTCCGGTAACTTCATGCACAGCATCACCAGCTGTTCTCGCCCTTCTCCGGAGCAATACTCGTACGTAGCATCTGCAAAATGAACAGGTGAAAATGACTAGCTAGAAATTTTTGAGACAACGAAATATATTTTCGAAACAGTCATTACAAGAGGGCAAGATAGAAGCGTACTTAGACATGTATTTCTACAGAGCTGTAACTCGAATCCCATCAGACATCTTGGGAACATCATGTTGCAGACACCCCATTTAGCCGTTAACTCATCTATAGTACAATTAGCCAGCGCCTTCTGAATGGTCGTCGAGAAGTTCAAATAGTCTTCTTCCGTCTCCAATTCAAAGATCTTATTTGGATAGGTGGTGTATGGAACGATATCTTTACATTCCTCGGGCGCAGGAGAACACTTTTCATCACTTCAAAACAAACAGAAAAATCATATCGAAATGGTTGAGCTCATGCTTGTAACTTCACAGAAGTTAGTACAGAAAGCTATGAACAGTTACAGGTAATGCGTAAATGTGAAAACACACCCATGTGAAAACCGCATTAAATAAACCTAGTCAAGTTCTGTCCATGAAGCAGGAGACAATAAACTCGTATAAGACCATAAAGTACTCAAAAATCCGGCATATGGTTTCTACATATTACAGTGAACGCAGAACATCGAAAATACAACTGACATCGCATCGTTTATGAGTGTAAATATCTCAAGTAGCAAAATCACCAGCGCGCGTATCTATAAATTCACTGCAAACCTTCCAAACAATTTTTATACATGAAGACGATGTCGTCGTAGGATAATGAATACGATTTGTTTAAAAATATAATCATTGCGTACCACATCTCGTCTGCTCCAGTCCTGCAATCATAAGTCTTGTCACATACGCTCAACCCGTGAATACATTTTCCGTCACCGCAAGGAAACTCATCTTCTCCACACATATTCATCATGTTGTCGATAGGCTCTGACAAACATCGATCTTCCGGTAACTTCATGCACAGCATCACCAGCTGTTCTCGCCCTTCTCCGGAGCAATACTCGTACGTAGCATCTGCAAAATGAACAGGTGAAAATGACTAGCTAGAAATTTTTGAGACAACGAAATGTATTTTCGAAACAGTCATTACAAGAGGGCAAGATAGAAGCGTACTTAGACATGTATTTCTACAGAGCTGTAACTCGAATCCCATCAGACATCTTGGGAACATCATGTTGCAGACACCCCATTTAGCCGTTAACTCATCTATAGTACAATTAGCCAGCGCCTTCTGAATGGTCGTCGAGAAGTTCAAATAATCTTCTTCCGTCTCCAATTCAAAGATCTTATTTGGATAGGTGGTGTATGGAACGATATCTTTACATTCCTCGGGCGCAGGAGAACACTTTTCATCACTTCAAAACAAACAGAAAAATCATATCGAAATGGTTGAGCTCATGCTTGTAACTTCACAGAAGTTAGTACAGAAAGCTATGAACAGTTACAGGTAATGCGTAAATGTGAAAACACACCCATGTGAAAACCGCATTAAATAAACCTAGTCAAGTTCTGTCCATGAAGCAGGAGACAATAAACTCGTATAAGACCATAAAGTACTCAAAAATCCGGCTTTTGGTTTCTACATATTACAGTGAACGCAGAACATCGAAAATACAACTGACATCGCATCGTTTATGAGTGTAAATATCTCAAGTAGCAAAATCACCTGCGCGCGTATCTATAAATTCACTGCAAACCTTCCAAATAATTCTTATACAAGAAGACGATGTCATCGTAGGATACTGAATACGATTTGTTTAAAAGTATAGTCATTGCGTACCACATCTCGTCTGCTCCAGTCCTGCAATCATAAGTCTTGTCACATACGCTCAGCCCGTGAATACATTTTCCGTCACCGCAAGGAAACTCATCTTCTCCACACATATTCATCATGTTGTCGATAGGCTCTGACAAACATCGCTCTTCCGGTAACTTCATGCACAGCATCACCAGCTGTTCTCGCCCTTCTCCGGAGCAATACTCGTACGTAGCATCTGCAAAATGAACAGGTGAAAATGACTAGCTAGAAATTTTTGAGACAACGAAATGTATTTTCGAAACGGTCATTACAAGAGGGCAAGATAGAAGCGTACTTAGACATGTATTTCTACAGAGCTGTAACTCGAATCCCATCAGACATCTTGGGAACATCATGTTGCAGACATCCCATTTAGCCGTTAACTCATCTATAGTACAATTAGCCAGCGCCTTCTGAATGGTCGTCGAGAAGTTCAAATAGTCTTCTTCCGTCTCCAATTCAAAGATCTTATTTGGATAGGTGGTGTATGGAACGATATCTTTACATTCCTCGGGCGCAGGAGAACACTTTTCATCACTTCAAAACAAACAGAAAAATCATATCGAAATGGTTGAGCTCATGCTTGTAACTTCACAGAAGTTAGTACAGAAAGCTATGAACAGTTACAGGTAATGCGTAAATGTGAAAACACACCCATGTGAAAACCGCATTAAATAAACCTAGTCAAGTTCTGTCCATGAAGCAGGAGACAATAAACTCGTATAAGACCATAAAGTACTCAAAAATCCGGCATATGGTTTCTACATATTACAGTGAACGCAGAACATCGAAAATACAACTGACATCGCATCGTTTATGAGTGTAAATATCTCAAGTAGCAAAATCACCAGCGCGCGTATCTATAAATTCACTGCAAACCTTCCAAACAATTCTTATACATGAAGACGATGTCGTCGTAGGATAATGAATACGATTTGTTTAAAAATATAATCATTGCGTACCACATCTCGTCTGCTCCAGTCCTGCAATCATAAGTCTTGTCACATACGCTCAACCCGTGAATACATTTTCCGTCACCGCAAGGAAACTCATCTTCTCCACACATATTCATCATGTTGTCGATAGGCTCTGACAAACATCGATCTTCCGGTAACTTCATGCACAGCATCACCAGCTGTTCTCGCCCTTCTCCGGAGCAATACTCGTACGTAGCATCTGCAAAATGAACAGGTGAAAATGACTAGCTAGAAATTTTTGAGACAACGAAATGTATTTTCGAAACAGTCATTACAAGAGGGCAAGATAGAAGCGTACTTAGACATGTATTTCTACAGAGCTGTAACTCGAATCCCATCAGACATCTTGGGAACATCATGTTGCAGACACCCCATTTAGCCGTTAACTCATCTATAGTACAATTAGCCAGCGCCTTCTGAATGGTCGTCGAGAAGTTCAAATAATCTTCTTCCGTCTCCAATTCAAAGATCTTATTTGGATAGGTGGTGTATGGAACGATATCTTTACATTCCTCGGGCGCAGGAGAACACTTTTCATCACTTCAAAACAAACAGAAAAATCATATCGAAATGGTTGAGCTCATGCTTGTAACTTCACAGAAGTTAGTACAGAAAGCTATGAACAGTTACAGGTAATGCGTAAATGTGAAAACACACCCATGTGAAAACCGCATTAAATAAACCTAGTCAAGTTCTGTCCATGAAGCAGGAGACAATAAACTCGTATAAGACCATAAAGTACTCAAAAATCCGGCTTTTGGTTTCTACATATTACAGTGAACGCAGAACATCGAAAATACAACTGACATCGCATCGTTTATGAGTGTAAATATCTCAAGTAGCAAAATCACCTGCGCGCGTATCTATAAATTCACTGCAAACCTTCCAAATAATTCTTATACAAGAAGACGATGTCATCGTAGGATACTGAATACGATTTGTTTAAAAGTATAGTCATTGCGTACCACATCTCGTCTGCTCCAGTCCTGCAATCATAAGTCTTGTCACATACGCTCAGCCCGTGAATACATTTTCCGTCACCGCAAGGAAACTCATCTTCTCCACACATATTCATCATGTTGTCGATAGGCTCTGACAAACATCGCTCTTCCGGTAACTTCATGCACAGCATCACCAGCTGTTCTCGCCCTTCTCCGGAGCAATACTCGTACGTAGCATCTGCAAAATGAACAGGTGAAAATGACTAGCTAGAAATTTTTGAGACAACGAAATATATTTTCGAAACAGTCATTACAAGAGGGCAAGATAGAAGCGTACTTAGACATGTATTTCTACAGAGCTGTAACTCGAATCCCATCAGACATCTTGGGAACATCATGTTGCAGACATCCCATTTAGCCGTTAACTCATCTATAGTACAATTAGCCAGCGCCTTCTGAATGGTCGTCGAGAAGTTCAAATAATCTTCTTCCGTCTCCAATTCAAAGATCTTATTTGGATAGGTGGTGTATGGAACGATATCTTTACATTCCTCGGGCGCAGGAGAACACTTTTCATCACTTCAAAACAAACAGAAAAATCATATCGAAATGGTTGAGCTCATGCTTGTAACTTCACAGAAGTTAGTACAGAAAGCTATGAACAGTTACAGGTAATGCGTAAATGTGAAAACACACCCATGTGAAAACCGCATTAAATAAACCTAGTCAAGTTCTGTCCATGAAGCAGGAGACAATAAACTCGTATAAGACCATAAAGTACTCAAAAATCCGGCTTTTGGTTTCTACATATTACAGTGAACGCAGAACATCGAAAATACAACTGACATCGCATCGTTTATGAGTGTAAATATCTCAAGTAGCAAAATCACCTGCGCGCGTATCTATAAATTCACTGCAAACCTTCCAAATAATTCTTATACAAGAAGACGATGTCATCGTAGGATACTGAATACGATTTGTTTAAAAGTATAGTCATTGCGTACCACATCTCGTCTGCTCCAGTCCTGCAATCATAAGTCTTGTCACATACGCTCAACCCGTGAATACATTTTCCGTCACCGCAAGGAAACTCATCTTCTCCACACATATTCATCATGTTGTCGATAGGCTCTGACAAACATCGCTCTTCCGGTAACTTCATGCACAGCATCACCAGCTGTTCTCGCCCTTCTCCGGAGCAATACTCGTACGTAGCATCTGCAAAATGAACAGGTGAAAATGACTAGCTAGAAATTTTTGAGACAACGAAATATATTTTCGAAACAGTCATTACAAGAGGGCAAGATAGAAGCGTACTTAGACATGTATTTCTACAGAGCTGTAACTCGAATCCCATCAGACATCTTGGGAACATCATGTTGCAGACACCCCATTTAGCCGTTAACTCATCTATAGTACAATTAGCCAGCGCCTTCTGAATGGTCGTCGAGAAGTTCAAATAGTCTTCTTCCGTCTCCAATTCAAAGATCTTATTTGGATAGGTGGTGTATGGAACGATATCTTTACATTCCTCGGGCGCAGGAGAACACTTTTCATCACTTCAAAACAAACAGAAAAATCATATCGAAATGGTTGAGCTCATGCTTGTAACTTCACAGAAGTTAGTACAGAAAGCTATGAACAGTTACAGGTAATGCGTAAATGTGAAAACACACCCATGTGAAAACCGCATTAAATAAACCTAGTCAAGTTCTGTCCATGAAGCAGGAGACAATAAACTCGTATAAGACCATAAAGTACTCAAAAATCCGGCATATGGTTTCTACATATTACAGTGAACGCAGAACATCGAAAATACAACTGACATCGCATCGTTTATGAGTGTAAATATCTCAAGTAGCAAAATCACCTGCGCGCGTATCTATAAATTCACTGCAAACCTTCCAAACAATTCTTATACATGAAGACGATGTCGTCGTAGGATAATGAATACGATTTGTTTAAAAATATAATCATTGCGTACCACATCTCGTCTGCTCCAGTCCTGCAATCATAAGTCTTGTCACATACGCTCAACGAGTGAATACATTTTCCGTCACCGCAAGGAAACTCATCTTCTCCACACATATTCATCATGTTGTCGATAGGCTCTGACAAACATCGATCTTCCGGTAACTTCATGCACAGCATCACCAGCTGTTCTCGCCCTTCTCCGGAGCAATACTCGTACGTAGCATCTGCAAAATGAACAGGTGAAAATGACTAGCTAGAAATTTTTGAGACAACGAAATGTATTTTCGAAACAGTCATTACAAGAGGGCAAGATAGAAGCGTACTTAGACATGTATTTCTACAGAGCTGTAACTCGAATCCCATCAGACATCTTGGGAACATCATGTTGCAGACACCCCATTTAGCCGTTAACTCATCTATAGTACAATTAGCCAGCGCCTTCTGAATGGTCGTCGAGAAGTTCAAATAATCTTCTTCCGTCTCCAATTCAAAGATCTTATTTGGATAGGTGGTGTATGGAACGATATCTTTACATTCCTCGGGCGCAGGAGAACACTTTTCATCACTTCAAAACAAACAGAAAAATCATATCGAAATGGTTGAGCTCATGCTTGTAACTTCACAGAAGTTAGTACAGAAAGCTATGAACAGTTACAGGTAATGCGTAAATGTGAAAACACACCCATGTGAAAACCGCATTAAATAAACCTAGTCAAGTTCTGTCCATGAAGCAGGAGACAATAAACTCGTATAAGACCATAAAGTACTCAAAAATCCGGCTTTTGGTTTCTACATATTACAGTGAACGCAGAACATCGAAAATACAACTGACATCGCATCGTTTATGAGTGTAAATATCTCAAGTAACAAAATCACCTGCGCGCGTATCTATAAATTCACTGCAAACCTTCCAAATAATTCTTATACAAGAAGACGATGTCATCGTAGGATACTGAATACGATTTGTTTAAAAGTATAGTCATTGCGTACCACATCTCGTCTGCTCCAGTCCTGCAATCATAAGTCTTGTCACATACGCTCAGCCCGTGAATACATTTTCCGTCACCGCAAGGAAACTCATCTTCTCCACACATATTCATCATGTTGTCGATAGGCTCTGACAAACATCGCTCTTCCGGTAACTTCATGCACAGCATCACCAGCTGTTCTCGCCCTTCTCCGGAGCAATACTCGTACGTAGCATCTGCAAAATGAACAGGTGAAAATGACTAGCTAGAAATTTTTGAGACAACGAAATATATTTTCGAAACAGTCATTACAAGAGGGCAAGATAGAAGCGTACTTAGACATGTATTTCTACAGAGCTGTAACTCGAATCCCATCAGACATCTTGGGAACATCATGTTGCAGACACCCCATTTAGCCGTTAACTCATCTATAGTACAATTAGCCAGCGCCTTCTGAATGGTCGTCGAGAAGTTCAAATAGTCTTCTTCCGTCTCCAATTCAAAGATCTTATTTGGATAGGTGGTGTATGGAACGATATCTTTACATTCCTCGGGCGCAGGAGAACACTTTTCATCACTTCAAAACAAACAGAAAAATCATATCGAAATGGTTGAGCTCATGCTTGTAACTTCACAGAAGTTAGTACAGAAAGCTATGAACAGTTACAGGTAATGCGTAAATGTGAAAACACACCCATGTGAAAACCGCATTAAATAAACCTAGTCAAGTTCTGTCCATGAAGCAGGAGACAATAAACTCGTATAAGACCATAAAGTACTCAAAAATCCGGCATATGGTTTCTACATATTACAGTGAACGCAGAACATCGAAAATACAACTGACATCGCATCGTTTATGAGTGTAAATATCTCAAGTAGCAAAATCACCTGCGCGCGTATCTATAAATTCACTGCAAACCTTCCAAACAATTCTTATACATGAAGACGATGTCGTCGTAGGATAATGAATACGATTTGTTTAAAAATATAATCATTGCGTACCACATCTCGTCTGCTCCAGTCCTGCAATCATAAGTCTTGTCACATACGCTCAACCCGTGAATACATTTTCCGTCACCGCAAGGAAACTCATCTTCTCCACACATATTCATCATGTTGTCGATAGGCTCTGACAAACATCGATCTTCCGGTAACTTCATGCACAGCATCACCAGCTGTTCTCGCCCTTCTCCGGAGCAATACTCGTACGTAGCATCTGCAAAATGAACAGGTGAAAATGACTAGCTAGAAATTTTTGAGACAACGAAATGTATTTTCGAAACAGTCATTACAAGAGGGCAAGATAGAAGCGTACTTAGACATGTATTTCTACAGAGCTGTAACTCGAATCCCATCAGACATCTTGGGAACATCATGTTGCAGACACCCCATTTAGCCGTTAACTCATCTATAGTACAATTAGCCAGCGCCTTCTGAATGGTCGTCGAGAAGTTCAAATAATCTTCTTCCGTCTCCAATTCAAAGATCTTATTTGGATAGGTGGTGTATGGAACGATATCTTTACATTCCTCGGGCGCAGGAGAACACTTTTCATCACTTCAAAACAAACAGAAAAATCATATCGAAATGGTTGAGCTCATGCTTGTAACTTCACAGAAGTTAGTACAGAAAGCTATGAACAGTTACAGGTAATGCGTAAATGTGAAAACACACCCATGTGAAAACCGCATTAAATAAACCTAGTCAAGTTCTGTCCATGAAGCAGGAGACAATAAACTCGTATAAGACCATAAAGTACTCAAAAATCCGGCTTTTGGTTTCTACATATTACAGTGAACGCAGAACATCGAAAATACAACTGACATCGCATCGTTTATGAGTGTAAATATCTCAAGTAACAAAATCACCTGCGCGCGTATCTATAAATTCACTGCAAACCTTCCAAATAATTCTTATACAAGAAGACGATGTCATCGTAGGATACTGAATACGATTTGTTTAAAAGTATAGTCATTGCGTACCACATCTCGTCTGCTCCAGTCCTGCAATCATAAGTCTTGTCACATACGCTCAGCCCGTGAATACATTTTCCGTCACCGCAAGGAAACTCATCTTCTCCACACATATTCATCATGTTGTCGATAGGCTCTGACAAACATCGCTCTTCCGGTAACTTCATGCACAGCATCACCAGCTGTTCTCGCCCTTCTCCGGAGCAATACTCGTACGTAGCATCTGCAAAATGAACAGGTGAAAATGACTAGCTAGAAATTTTTGAGACAACGAAATATATTTTCGAAACAGTCATTACAAGAGGGCAAGATAGAAGCGTACTTAGACATGTATTTCTACAGAGCTGTAACTCGAATCCCATCAGACATCTTGGGAACATCATGTTGCAGACACCCCATTTAGCCGTTAACTCATCTATAGTACAATTAGCCAGCGCCTTCTGAATGGTCGTCGAGAAGTTCAAATAGTCTTCTTCCGTCTCCAATTCAAAGATCTTATTTGGATAGGTGGTGTATGGAACGATATCTTTACATTCCTCGGGCGCAGGAGAACACTTTTCATCACTTCAAAACAAACAGAAAAATCATATCGAAATGGTTGAGCTCATGCTTGTAACTTCACAGAAGTTAGTACAGAAAGCTATGAACAGTTACAGGTAATGCGTAAATGTGAAAACACACCCATGTGAAAACCGCATTAAATAAACCTAGTCAAGTTCTGTCCATGAAGCAGGAGACAATAAACTCGTATAAGACCATAAAGTACTCAAAAATCCGGCATATGGTTTCTACATATTACAGTGAACGCAGAACATCGAAAATACAACTGACATCGCATCGTTTATGAGTGTAAATATCTCAAGTAGCAAAATCACCTGCGCGCGTATCTATAAATTCACTGCAAACCTTCCAAACAATTCTTATACATGAAGACGATGTCGTCGTAGGATAATGAATACGATTTGTTTAAAAATATAATCATTGCGTACCACATCTCGTCTGCTCCAGTCCTGCAATCATAAGTCTTGTCACATACGCTCAACCCGTGAATACATTTTCCGTCACCGCAAGGAAACTCATCTTCTCCACACATATTCATCATGTTGTCGATAGGCTCTGACAAACATCGATCTTCCGGTAACTTCATGCACAGCATCACCAGCTGTTCTCGCCCTTCTCCGGAGCAATACTCGTACGTAGCATCTGCAAAATGAACAGGTGAAAATGACTAGCTAGAAATTTTTGAGACAACGAAATGTATTTTCGAAACAGTCATTACAAGAGGGCAAGATAGAAGCGTACTTAGACATGTATTTCTACAGAGCTGTAACTCGAATCCCATCAGACATCTTGGGAACATCATGTTGCAGACACCCCATTTAGCCGTTAACTCATCTATAGTACAATTAGCCAGCGCCTTCTGAATGGTCGTCGAGAAGTTCAAATAATCTTCTTCCGTCTCCAATTCAAAGATCTTATTTGGATAGGTGGTGTATGGAACGATATCTTTACATTCCTCGGGCGCAGGAGAACACTTTTCATCACTTCAAAACAAACAGAAAAATCATATCGAAATGGTTGAGCTCATGCTTGTAACTTCACAGAAGTTAGTACAGAAAGCTATGAACAGTTACAGGTAATGCGTAAATGTGAAAACACACCCATGTGAAAACCGCATTAAATAAACCTAGTCAAGTTCTGTCCATGAAGCAGGAGACAATAAACTCGTATAAGACCATAAAGTACTCAAAAATCCGGCATATGGTTTCTACATATTACAGTGAACGCAGAACATCGAAAATACAACTGACATCGCATCGTTTATGAGTGTAAATATCTCAAGTAGCAAAATCACCTGCGCGCGTATCTATAATTTCACTGCAAACCTTCCAAATAATTCTTATACAAGAAGACGATGTCATCGTAGGATACTGAATACGATTTGTTTAAAAGTATAATCATTGCGTACCACATCTCGTCTGCTCCAGTCCTGCAATCATAAGTCTTGTCACATACGCTCAGCCCGTGAATACATTTTCCGTCACCGCAAGGAAACTCATCTTCTCCACACATATTCATCATGTTGTCGATAGGCTCTGACAAACATCGCTCTTCCGGTAACTTCATGCACAGCATCACCAGCTGTTCTCGCCCTTCTCCGGAGCAATACTCGTACGTAGCATCTGCAAAATGAACAGGTGAAAATGACTAGCTAAAAATTTTTGAGACAACGAAATGTATTTTCGAAACAGTCATTACAAGAGGGCAAGATAGAAGCGTACTTAGACATGTATTTCTACAGAGCTGTAACTCGAATCCCATCAGACATCTTGGGAACATCATGTTGCAGACACCCCATTTAGCCGTTAACTCATCTATAGTACAATTAGCCAGCGCCTTCTGAATGGTCGTCGAGAAGTTCAAATAGTCTTCTTCCGTCTCCAATTCAAAGATCTTATTTGGATAGGTGGTGTATGGAACGATATCTTTACATTCCTCGGGCGCAGGAGAACACTTTTCATCACTTCAAAACAAACAGAAAAATCATATCGAAATGGTTGAGCTCATGCTTGTAACTTCACAGAAGTTAGTACAGAAAGCTATGAACAGTTACAGGTAATGCGTAAATGTGAAAACACACCCATGTGAAAACCGCATTAAATAAACCTAGTCAAGTTCTGTCCATGAAGCAGGAGACAATAAACTCGTATAAGACCATAAAGTACTCAAAAATCCGGCATATGGTTTCTACATATTACAGTGAACGCAGAACATCGAAAATACAACTGACATCGCATCGTTTATGAGTGTAAATATCTCAAGTAGCAAAATCACCTGCGCGCGTATCTATAAATTCACTGCAAACCTTCCAAATAATTCTTATACAAGAAGATGATGTCATCGTAGGATACTGAATACGATTTGTTTAAAAGTATAGTCATTGCGTACCACATCTCGTCTGCTCCAGTCCTGCAATCATAAGTCTTGTCACATACGCTCAACCCGTGAATACATTTTCCGTCACCGCAAGGAAACTCATCTTCTCCACACATATTCATCATGTTGTCGATAGGCTCTGACAAACATCGCTCTTCCGGTAACTTCATGCACAGCATCACCAGCTGTTCTCGCCCTTCTCCGGAGCAATACTCGTACGTAGCATCTGCAAAATGAACAGGTGAAAATGACTAGCTAGAAATTTTTGAGACAACGAAATGTATTTTCGAAACAGTCATTACAAGAGGGCAAGATAGAAGCGTACTTAGACATGTATTTCTACAGAGCTGTAACTCGAATCCCATCAGACATCTTGGGAACATCATGTTGCAGACACCCCATTTAGCCGTTAACTCATCTATAGTACAATTAGCCAGCGCCTTCTGAATGGTCGTCGAGAAGTTCAAATAGTCTTCTTCCGTCTCCAATTCAAAGATCTTATTTGGATAGGTGGTGTATGGAACGATATCTTTACATTCCTCGGGCGCAGGAGAACACTTTTCAGCACTTCAAAACAAACAGAAAAATCATATCGAAATGGTTGAGCTCATGCTTGTAACTTCACAGAAGTTAGTACAGAAAGCTATGAACAGTTGCAGGTAATGCGTAAATGTGAAAACACACCCATGTGAAAACCGCATTAAATAAACCTAGTCAAGTTCTGTCCATGAAGCAGGAGACAATAAACTCGTATAAGACCATAAAGTACTCAAAAATCCGGCTTTTGGTTTCTACATATTACAGTGAACGCAGAACATCGAAAATACAACTGACATCGCATCGTTTATGAGTGTAAATATCTCAAGTAGCAAAATCACCTGCGCACGTATCTATAAATTCACTGCAAACCTTCCAAATAATTCTTATACAAGAAGACGATGTCATCGTAGGATACTGAATACGATTTGTTTAAAAGTATAGTCATTGCGTACCACATCTCGTCTGCTCCAGTCCTGCAATCATAAGTCTTGTCACATACGCTCAGCCCGTGAATACATTTTCCGTCACCGCAAGGAAACTCATCTTCTCCACACATATTCATCATGTTGTCGATAGGCTCTGACAAACATCGCTCTTCCGGTAACTTCATGCACAGCATCACCAGCTGTTCTCGCCCTTCTCCGGAGCAATACTCGTACGTAGCATCTGCAAAATGAACAGGTGAAAATGACTAGCTAGAAATTTTTGAGACAACGAAATATATTTTCGAAACAGTCATTACAAGAGGGCAAGATAGAAGCGTACTTAGACATGTATTTCTACAGAGCTGTAACTCGAATCCCATCAGACATCTTGGGAACATCATGTTGCAGACACCCCATTTAGCCGTTAACTCATCTATAGTACAATTAGCCAGCGCCTTCTGAATGGTCGTCGAGAAGTTCAAATAGTCTTCTTCCGTCTCCAATTCAAAGATCTTATTTGGATAGGTGGTGTATGGAACGATATCTTTACATTCCTCGGGCGCAGGAGAACACTTTTCATCACTTCAAAACAAACAGAAAAATCATATCGAAATGGTTGAGCTCATGCTTGTAACTTCACAGAAGTTAGTACAGAAAGCTATGAACAGTTACAGGTAGTGCGTATATGTGAAAACACACCCATGTGAAAACCGCATTAAATAAACCTAGTCAAGTTCTGTCCATGGAGCAGAAGACAAAAAACTCGTATAAGACCATAAAGTACTCAAAAATCCGGCATATGGTTTCTACATATTACAGTGAACGCAGAACATCGAAAATACAACTGACATCGCATCGTTTATGAGTGTAAAAATCTCAAGTAGCAAAATCACCTGCGCGCGTATCTATAAATTCACTGCAAACCTTCCAAACAATTCTTATACATGAAGACGATGTCGTCGTAGGATAATGAATACGATTTGTTTAAAAATATAATCATTGCGTACCACATCTCGTCTGCTCCAGTCCTGCAATCATAAGTCTTGTCACATACGCTCAACCCGTGAATACATTTTCCGTCACCGCAAGGAAACTCATCTTCTCCACACATATTCATCATGTTGTCGATAGGCTCTGACAAACATCGATCTTCCGGTAACTTCATGCACAGCATCACCAGCTGTTCTCGCCCTTCTCCGGAGCAATACTCGTACGTAGCATCTGCAAAATGAACAGGTGAAAATGACTAGCTAGAAATTTTTGAGACAACGAAATGTATTTTCGAAACAGTCATTACAAGAGGGCAAGATAGAAGCGTACTTAGACATGTATTTCTACAGAGCTGTAACTCGAATCCCATCAGACATCTTGGGAACATCATGTTGCAGACACCCCATTTAGCCGTTAACTCATCTATAGTACAATTAGCCAGCGCCTTCTGAATGGTCGTCGAGAAGTTCAAATAGTCTTCTTCCGTCTCCAATTCAAAGATCTTATTTGGATAGGTGGTGTATGGAACGATATCTTTACATTCCTCGGGCGCAGGAGAACACTTTTCATCACTTCAGAACAAACAGAAAAATCATATCGAAATGGTTGAGCTCATGCTTGTAACTTCACAGAAGTTAGTACAGAAAGCTATGAACAGTTACAGGTAATGCGTAAATGTGAAAACACACCCATGTGAAAACCGCATTAAATAAACCTAGTCAAGTTCTGTCTATGGAGCAGAAGACAACAAACTCGTATAAGACCATAAAGGACTCAAAAATCCGGCATATGGTTTCTACATATTACAGTGAACGCAGAACATTGAAAATACAACTGACATCGCATCGTTTATGAGTGTAAATATCTCAAGTAGCAAAATCACCTGCGCGCGTATCTATAAATTCACTGCAAACCTTCCAAATAATTCTTATACAAGAAGACGATGTCATCGTAGGATACTGAATACGATTTGTTTAAAAGTATAGTCATTGCGTACCACATCTCGTCTGCTCCAGTCCTGCAATCATAAGTCTTGTCACATACGCTCAGCCCGTGAATACATTTTCCGTCACCGCAAGGAAACTCATCTTCTCCACACATATTCATCATGTTGTCGATAGGCTCTGACAAACATCGCTCTTCCGGTAACTTCATGCACAGCATCACCAGCTGTTCTCGCCCTTCTCCGGAGCAATACTCGTACGTAGCATCTGCAAAATGAACAGGTGAAAATGACTAGCTAGAAATTTTTGAGACATCGAAATGTATTTTCGAAACAGTCATTACAAGAGGGCAAGATAGAAGCGTACTTAGACATGTATTTCTACAGAGCTGTAACTCGAATCCCATCAGACATCTTGGGAACATCATGTTGCAGACACCCCATTTAGCCGTCAACTCATTTATAGTACAATTAGCCAGCGCCTTCTGAATGGTCGTCGAGAAGTTCAAATAGTCTTCTTCCGTCTCCAATTCAAAGATCTTATTTGGATAGGTGGTGTATGGAACGATATCTTTACATTCCTCAGGCGCAGGAGAACACTTTTCATCACTTCAAAACAAACAGAAAAATCATATCGAAATGGTTGAGCTCATGCTTGTAACTTCACAGAAGTTAGTACAGAAAGCTATGAACAGTTACAGGTAATGCGTAAATGTGAAAACACACCCATGTGAAAACTGCATTAAATAAACCTAGTCAAGTTCTGTCCATGAAGCAGGAGACAATAAACTCGTATAAGACCATAATGTACTCAGAAATCCGGCTTTTGGTTTCTACATATTACAGTGAACGCAGAACATCGAAAATACAACTGACATCGCATCGTTTATGAGTGTAAATATCTCAAGTAGCAAAATCACCTGCGCGCGTATCTATAAATTCACTGCAAACCTTCCAAATAATTCTTATACAAGAAGACGATGTCATCGTAGGATACTGAATACGATTTGTTTAAAAGTATAGTCATTGCGTACCACATCTCGTCTGCTCCAGTCCTGCAATCATAAGTCTTGTCACATACGCTCAGCCCGTGAATACATTTTCCGTCACCGCAAGGAAACTCATCTTCTCCACACATATTCATCATGTTGTCGATAGGCTCTGACAAACATCGCTCTTCCGGTAACTTCATGCACAGCATCACCAGCTGTTCTCGCCCTTCTCCGGAGCAATACTCGTACGTAGCATCTGCAAAATGAACAGGTGAAAATGACTAGCTAGAAATTTTTGAGACAACGAAATATATTTTCGAAACAGTCATTACAAGAGGGCAAGATAGAAGCGTACTTAGACATGTATTTCTACAGAGCTGTAACTCGAATCCCATCAGACATCTTGGGAACATCATGTTGCAGACATCCCATTTAGCCGTTAACTCATCTATAGTACAATTAGCCAGCGCCTTCTGAATGGTCGTCGAGAAGTTCAAATAATCTTCTTCCGTCTCCAATTCAAAGATCTTATTTGGATAGGTGGTGTATGGAACGATATCTTTACATTCCTCGGGCGCAGGAGAACACTTTTCATCACTTCAAAACAAACAGAAAAATCATATCGAAATGGTTGAGCTCATGCTTGTAACTTCACAGAAGTTAGTACAGAAAGCTATGAACAGTTACAGGTAATGCGTAAATGTGAAAACACACCCATGTGAAAACCGCATTAAATAAACCTAGTCAAGTTCTGTCCATGAAGCAGGAGACAATAAACTCGTATAAGACCATAAAGTACTCAAAAATCCGGCTTTTGGTTTCTACATATTACAGTGAACGCAGAACATCGAAAATACAACTGACATCGCATCGTTTATGAGTGTAAATATCTCAAGTAGCAAAATCACCTGCGCGCGTATCTATAAATTCACTGCAAACCTTCCAAATAATTCTTATACAAGAAGACGATGTCATCGTAGGATACTGAATACGATTTGTTTAAAAGTATAGTCATTGCGTACCACATCTCGTCTGCTCCAGTCCTGCAATCATAAGTCTTGTCACATACGCTCAACCCGTGAATACATTTTCCGTCACCGCAAGGAAACTCATCTTCTCCACACATATTCATCATGTTGTCGATAGGCTCTGACAAACATCGCTCTTCCGGTAACTTCATGCACAGCATCACCAGCTGTTCTCGCCCTTCTCCGGAGCAATACTCGTACGTAGCATCTGCAAAATGAACAGGTGAAAATGACTAGCTAGAAATTTTTGAGACAACGAAATATATTTTCGAAACAGTCATTACAAGAGGGCAAGATAGAAGCGTACTTAGACATGTATTTCTACAGAGCTGTAACTCGAATCCCATCAGACATCTTGGGAACATCATGTTGCAGACACCCCATTTAGCCGTTAACTCATCTATAGTACAATTAGCCAGCGCCTTCTGAATGGTCGTCGAGAAGTTCAAATAGTCTTCTTCCGTCTCCAATTCAAAGATCTTATTTGGATAGGTGGTGTATGGAACGATATCTTTACATTCCTCGGGCGCAGGAGAACACTTTTCATCACTTCAAAACAAACAGAAAAATCATATCGAAATGGTTGAGCTCATGCTTGTAACTTCACAGAAGTTAGTACAGAAAGCTATGAACAGTTACAGGTAATGCGTAAATGTGAAAACACACCCATGTGAAAACCGCATTAAATAAACCTAGTCAAGTTCTGTCCATGAAGCAGGAGACAATAAACTCGTATAAGACCATAAAGTACTCAAAAATCCGGCATATGGTTTCTACATATTACAGTGAACGCAGAACATCGAAAATACAACTGACATCGCATCGTTTATGAGTGTAAATATCTCAAGTAGCAAAATCACCTGCGCGCGTATCTATAAATTCACTGCAAACCTTCCAAACAATTCTTATACATGAAGACGATGTCGTCGTAGGATAATGAATACGATTTGTTTAAAAATATAATCATTGCGTACCACATCTCGTCTGCTCCAGTCCTGCAATCATAAGTCTTGTCACATACGCTCAACGAGTGAATACATTTTCCGTCACCGCAAGGAAACTCATCTTCTCCACACATATTCATCATGTTGTCGATAGGCTCTGACAAACATCGATCTTCCGGTAACTTCATGCACAGCATCACCAGCTGTTCTCGCCCTTCTCCGGAGCAATACTCGTACGTAGCATCTGCAAAATGAACAGGTGAAAATGACTAGCTAGAAATTTTTGAGACAACGAAATGTATTTTCGAAACAGTCATTACAAGAGGGCAAGATAGAAGCGTACTTAGACATGTATTTCTACAGAGCTGTAACTCGAATCCCATCAGACATCTTGGGAACATCATGTTGCAGACACCCCATTTAGCCGTTAACTCATCTATAGTACAATTAGCCAGCGCCTTCTGAATGGTCGTCGAGAAGTTCAAATAATCTTCTTCCGTCTCCAATTCAAAGATCTTATTTGGATAGGTGGTGTATGGAACGATATCTTTACATTCCTCGGGCGCAGGAGAACACTTTTCATCACTTCAAAACAAACAGAAAAATCATATCGAAATGGTTGAGCTCATGCTTGTAACTTCACAGAAGTTAGTACAGAAAGCTATGAACAGTTACAGGTAATGCGTAAATGTGAAAACACACCCATGTGAAAACCGCATTAAATAAACCTAGTCAAGTTCTGTCCATGAAGCAGGAGACAATAAACTCGTATAAGACCATAAAGTACTCAAAAATCCGGCTTTTGGTTTCTACATATTACAGTGAACGCAGAACATCGAAAATACAACTGACATCGCATCGTTTATGAGTGTAAATATCTCAAGTAACAAAATCACCTGCGCGCGTATCTATAAATTCACTGCAAACCTTCCAAATAATTCTTATACAAGAAGACGATGTCATCGTAGGATACTGAATACGATTTGTTTAAAAGTATAGTCATTGCGTACCACATCTCGTCTGCTCCAGTCCTGCAATCATAAGTCTTGTCACATACGCTCAGCCCGTGAATACATTTTCCGTCACCGCAAGGAAACTCATCTTCTCCACACATATTCATCATGTTGTCGATAGGCTCTGACAAACATCGCTCTTCCGGTAACTTCATGCACAGCATCACCAGCTGTTCTCGCCCTTCTCCGGAGCAATACTCGTACGTAGCATCTGCAAAATGAACAGGTGAAAATGACTAGCTAGAAATTTTTGAGACAACGAAATATATTTTCGAAACAGTCATTACAAGAGGGCAAGATAGAAGCGTACTTAGACATGTATTTCTACAGAGCTGTAACTCGAATCCCATCAGACATCTTGGGAACATCATGTTGCAGACACCCCATTTAGCCGTTAACTCATCTATAGTACAATTAGCCAGCGCCTTCTGAATGGTCGTCGAGAAGTTCAAATAGTCTTCTTCCGTCTCCAATTCAAAGATCTTATTTGGATAGGTGGTGTATGGAACGATATCTTTACATTCCTCGGGCGCAGGAGAACACTTTTCATCACTTCAAAACAAACAGAAAAATCATATCGAAATGGTTGAGCTCATGCTTGTAACTTCACAGAAGTTAGTACAGAAAGCTATGAACAGTTACAGGTAATGCGTAAATGTGAAAACACACCCATGTGAAAACCGCATTAAATAAACCTAGTCAAGTTCTGTCCATGAAGCAGGAGACAATAAACTCGTATAAGACCATAAAGTACTCAAAAATCCGGCATATGGTTTCTACATATTACAGTGAACGCAGAACATCGAAAATACAACTGACATCGCATCGTTTATGAGTGTAAATATCTCAAGTAGCAAAATCACCTGCGCGCGTATCTATAAATTCACTGCAAACCTTCCAAACAATTCTTATACATGAAGACGATGTCGTCGTAGGATAATGAATACGATTTGTTTAAAAATATAATCATTGCGTACCACATCTCGTCTGCTCCAGTCCTGCAATCATAAGTCTTGTCACATACGCTCAACCCGTGAATACATTTTCCGTCACCGCAAGGAAACTCATCTTCTCCACACATATTCATCATGTTGTCGATAGGCTCTGACAAACATCGATCTTCCGGTAACTTCATGCACAGCATCACCAGCTGTTCTCGCCCTTCTCCGGAGCAATACTCGTACGTAGCATCTGCAAAATGAACAGGTGAAAATGACTAGCTAGAAATTTTTGAGACAACGAAATGTATTTTCGAAACAGTCATTACAAGAGGGCAAGATAGAAGCGTACTTAGACATGTATTTCTACAGAGCTGTAACTCGAATCCCATCAGACATCTTGGGAACATCATGTTGCAGACACCCCATTTAGCCGTTAACTCATCTATAGTACAATTAGCCAGCGCCTTCTGAATGGTCGTCGAGAAGTTCAAATAATCTTCTTCCGTCTCCAATTCAAAGATCTTATTTGGATAGGTGGTGTATGGAACGATATCTTTACATTCCTCGGGCGCAGGAGAACACTTTTCATCACTTCAAAACAAACAGAAAAATCATATCGAAATGGTTGAGCTCATGCTTGTAACTTCACAGAAGTTAGTACAGAAAGCTATGAACAGTTACAGGTAATGCGTAAATGTGAAAACACACCCATGTGAAAACCGCATTAAATAAACCTAGTCAAGTTCTGTCCATGAAGCAGGAGACAATAAACTCGTATAAGACCATAAAGTACTCAAAAATCCGGCTTTTGGTTTCTACATATTACAGTGAACGCAGAACATCGAAAATACAACTGACATCGCATCGTTTATGAGTGTAAATATCTCAAGTAACAAAATCACCTGCGCGCGTATCTATAAATTCACTGCAAACCTTCCAAATAATTCTTATACAAGAAGACGATGTCATCGTAGGATACTGAATACGATTTGTTTAAAAGTATAGTCATTGCGTACCACATCTCGTCTGCTCCAGTCCTGCAATCATAAGTCTTGTCACATACGCTCAGCCCGTGAATACATTTTCCGTCACCGCAAGGAAACTCATCTTCTCCACACATATTCATCATGTTGTCGATAGGCTCTGACAAACATCGCTCTTCCGGTAACTTCATGCACAGCATCACCAGCTGTTCTCGCCCTTCTCCGGAGCAATACTCGTACGTAGCATCTGCAAAATGAACAGGTGAAAATGACTAGCTAGAAATTTTTGAGACAACGAAATATATTTTCGAAACAGTCATTACAAGAGGGCAAGATAGAAGCGTACTTAGACATGTATTTCTACAGAGCTGTAACTCGAATCCCATCAGACATCTTGGGAACATCATGTTGCAGACACCCCATTTAGCCGTTAACTCATCTATAGTACAATTAGCCAGCGCCTTCTGAATGGTCGTCGAGAAGTTCAAATAGTCTTCTTCCGTCTCCAATTCAAAGATCTTATTTGGATAGGTGGTGTATGGAACGATATCTTTACATTCCTCGGGCGCAGGAGAACACTTTTCATCACTTCAAAACAAACAGAAAAATCATATCGAAATGGTTGAGCTCATGCTTGTAACTTCACAGAAGTTAGTACAGAAAGCTATGAACAGTTACAGGTAATGCGTAAATGTGAAAACACACCCATGTGAAAACCGCATTAAATAAACCTAGTCAAGTTCTGTCCATGAAGCAGGAGACAATAAACTCGTATAAGACCATAAAGTACTCAAAAATCCGGCATATGGTTTCTACATATTACAGTGAACGCAGAACATCGAAAATACAACTGACATCGCATCGTTTATGAGTGTAAATATCTCAAGTAGCAAAATCACCTGCGCGCGTATCTATAAATTCACTGCAAACCTTCCAAACAATTCTTATACATGAAGACGATGTCGTCGTAGGATAATGAATACGATTTGTTTAAAAATATAATCATTGCGTACCACATCTCGTCTGCTCCAGTCCTGCAATCATAAGTCTTGTCACATACGCTCAACCCGTGAATACATTTTCCGTCACCGCAAGGAAACTCATCTTCTCCACACATATTCATCATGTTGTCGATAGGCTCTGACAAACATCGATCTTCCGGTAACTTCATGCACAGCATCACCAGCTGTTCTCGCCCTTCTCCGGAGCAATACTCGTACGTAGCATCTGCAAAATGAACAGGTGAAAATGACTAGCTAGAAATTTTTGAGACAACGAAATGTATTTTCGAAACAGTCATTACAAGAGGGCAAGATAGAAGCGTACTTAGACATGTATTTCTACAGAGCTGTAACTCGAATCCCATCAGACATCTTGGGAACATCATGTTGCAGACACCCCATTTAGCCGTTAACTCATCTATAGTACAATTAGCCAGCGCCTTCTGAATGGTCGTCGAGAAGTTCAAATAATCTTCTTCCGTCTCCAATTCAAAGATCTTATTTGGATAGGTGGTGTATGGAACGATATCTTTACATTCCTCGGGCGCAGGAGAACACTTTTCATCACTTCAAAACAAACAGAAAAATCATATCGAAATGGTTGAGCTCATGCTTGTAACTTCACAGAAGTTAGTACAGAAAGCTATGAACAGTTACAGGTAATGCGTAAATGTGAAAACACACCCATGTGAAAACCGCATTAAATAAACCTAGTCAAGTTCTGTCCATGAAGCAGGAGACAATAAACTCGTATAAGACCATAAAGTACTCAAAAATCCGGCATATGGTTTCTACATATTACAGTGAACGCAGAACATCGAAAATACAACTGACATCGCATCGTTTATGAGTGTAAATATCTCAAGTAGCAAAATCACCTGCGCGCGTATCTATAATTTCACTGCAAACCTTCCAAATAATTCTTATACAAGAAGACGATGTCATCGTAGGATACTGAATACGATTTGTTTAAAAGTATAATCATTGCGTACCACATCTCGTCTGCTCCAGTCCTGCAATCATAAGTCTTGTCACATACGCTCAGCCCGTGAATACATTTTCCGTCACCGCAAGGAAACTCATCTTCTCCACACATATTCATCATGTTGTCGATAGGCTCTGACAAACATCGCTCTTCCGGTAACTTCATGCACAGCATCACCAGCTGTTCTCGCCCTTCTCCGGAGCAATACTCGTACGTAGCATCTGCAAAATGAACAGGTGAAAATGACTAGCTAAAAATTTTTGAGACAACGAAATGTATTTTCGAAACAGTCATTACAAGAGGGCAAGATAGAAGCGTACTTAGACATGTATTTCTACAGAGCTGTAACTCGAATCCCATCAGACATCTTGGGAACATCATGTTGCAGACACCCCATTTAGCCGTTAACTCATCTATAGTACAATTAGCCAGCGCCTTCTGAATGGTCGTCGAGAAGTTCAAATAGTCTTCTTCCGTCTCCAATTCAAAGATCTTATTTGGATAGGTGGTGTATGGAACGATATCTTTACATTCCTCGGGCGCAGGAGAACACTTTTCATCACTTCAAAACAAACAGAAAAATCATATCGAAATGGTTGAGCTCATGCTTGTAACTTCACAGAAGTTAGTACAGAAAGCTATGAACAGTTACAGGTAATGCGTAAATGTGAAAACACACCCATGTGAAAACCGCATTAAATAAACCTAGTCAAGTTCTGTCCATGAAGCAGGAGACAATAAACTCGTATAAGACCATAAAGTACTCAAAAATCCGGCATATGGTTTCTACATATTACAGTGAACGCAGAACATCGAAAATACAACTGACATCGCATCGTTTATGAGTGTAAATATCTCAAGTAGCAAAATCACCTGCGCGCGTATCTATAAATTCACTGCAAACCTTCCAAATAATTCTTATACAAGAAGATGATGTCATCGTAGGATACTGAATACGATTTGTTTAAAAGTATAGTCATTGCGTACCACATCTCGTCTGCTCCAGTCCTGCAATCATAAGTCTTGTCACATACGCTCAACCCGTGAATACATTTTCCGTCACCGCAAGGAAACTCATCTTCTCCACACATATTCATCATGTTGTCGATAGGCTCTGACAAACATCGCTCTTCCGGTAACTTCATGCACAGCATCACCAGCTGTTCTCGCCCTTCTCCGGAGCAATACTCGTACGTAGCATCTGCAAAATGAACAGGTGAAAATGACTAGCTAGAAATTTTTGAGACAACGAAATGTATTTTCGAAACAGTCATTACAAGAGGGCAAGATAGAAGCGTACTTAGACATGTATTTCTACAGAGCTGTAACTCGAATCCCATCAGACATCTTGGGAACATCATGTTGCAGACACCCCATTTAGCCGTTAACTCATCTATAGTACAATTAGCCAGCGCCTTCTGAATGGTCGTCGAGAAGTTCAAATAGTCTTCTTCCGTCTCCAATTCAAAGATCTTATTTGGATAGGTGGTGTATGGAACGATATCTTTACATTCCTCGGGCGCAGGAGAACACTTTTCAGCACTTCAAAACAAACAGAAAAATCATATCGAAATGGTTGAGCTCATGCTTGTAACTTCACAGAAGTTAGTACAGAAAGCTATGAACAGTTGCAGGTAATGCGTAAATGTGAAAACACACCCATGTGAAAACCGCATTAAATAAACCTAGTCAAGTTCTGTCCATGAAGCAGGAGACAATAAACTCGTATAAGACCATAAAGTACTCAAAAATCCGGCTTTTGGTTTCTACATATTACAGTGAACGCAGAACATCGAAAATACAACTGACATCGCATCGTTTATGAGTGTAAATATCTCAAGTAGCAAAATCACCTGCGCACGTATCTATAAATTCACTGCAAACCTTCCAAATAATTCTTATACAAGAAGACGATGTCATCGTAGGATACTGAATACGATTTGTTTAAAAGTATAGTCATTGCGTACCACATCTCGTCTGCTCCAGTCCTGCAATCATAAGTCTTGTCACATACGCTCAGCCCGTGAATACATTTTCCGTCACCGCAAGGAAACTCATCTTCTCCACACATATTCATCATGTTGTCGATAGGCTCTGACAAACATCGCTCTTCCGGTAACTTCATGCACAGCATCACCAGCTGTTCTCGCCCTTCTCCGGAGCAATACTCGTACGTAGCATCTGCAAAATGAACAGGTGAAAATGACTAGCTAGAAATTTTTGAGACAACGAAATATATTTTCGAAACAGTCATTACAAGAGGGCAAGATAGAAGCGTACTTAGACATGTATTTCTACAGAGCTGTAACTCGAATCCCATCAGACATCTTGGGAACATCATGTTGCAGACACCCCATTTAGCCGTTAACTCATCTATAGTACAATTAGCCAGCGCCTTCTGAATGGTCGTCGAGAAGTTCAAATAGTCTTCTTCCGTCTCCAATTCAAAGATCTTATTTGGATAGGTGGTGTATGGAACGATATCTTTACATTCCTCGGGCGCAGGAGAACACTTTTCATCACTTCAAAACAAACAGAAAAATCATATCGAAATGGTTGAGCTCATGCTTGTAACTTCACAGAAGTTAGTACAGAAAGCTATGAACAGTTACAGGTAGTGCGTATATGTGAAAACACACCCATGTGAAAACCGCATTAAATAAACCTAGTCAAGTTCTGTCCATGGAGCAGAAGACAAAAAACTCGTATAAGACCATAAAGTACTCAAAAATCCGGCATATGGTTTCTACATATTACAGTGAACGCAGAACATCGAAAATACAACTGACATCGCATCGTTTATGAGTGTAAAAATCTCAAGTAGCAAAATCACCTGCGCGCGTATCTATAAATTCACTGCAAACCTTCCAAACAATTCTTATACATGAAGACGATGTCGTCGTAGGATAATGAATACGATTTGTTTAAAAATATAATCATTGCGTACCACATCTCGTCTGCTCCAGTCCTGCAATCATAAGTCTTGTCACATACGCTCAACCCGTGAATACATTTTCCGTCACCGCAAGGAAACTCATCTTCTCCACACATATTCATCATGTTGTCGATAGGCTCTGACAAACATCGATCTTCCGGTAACTTCATGCACAGCATCACCAGCTGTTCTCGCCCTTCTCCGGAGCAATACTCGTACGTAGCATCTGCAAAATGAACAGGTGAAAATGACTAGCTAGAAATTTTTGAGACAACGAAATGTATTTTCGAAACAGTCATTACAAGAGGGCAAGATAGAAGCGTACTTAGACATGTATTTCTACAGAGCTGTAACTCGAATCCCATCAGACATCTTGGGAACATCATGTTGCAGACACCCCATTTAGCCGTTAACTCATCTATAGTACAATTAGCCAGCGCCTTCTGAATGGTCGTCGAGAAGTTCAAATAGTCTTCTTCCGTCTCCAATTCAAAGATCTTATTTGGATAGGTGGTGTATGGAACGATATCTTTACATTCCTCGGGCGCAGGAGAACACTTTTCATCACTTCAGAACAAACAGAAAAATCATATCGAAATGGTTGAGCTCATGCTTGTAACTTCACAGAAGTTAGTACAGAAAGCTATGAACAGTTACAGGTAATGCGTAAATGTGAAAACACACCCATGTGAAAACCGCATTAAATAAACCTAGTCAAGTTCTGTCTATGGAGCAGAAGACAACAAACTCGTATAAGACCATAAAGGACTCAAAAATCCGGCATATGGTTTCTACATATTACAGTGAACGCAGAACATTGAAAATACAACTGACATCGCATCGTTTATGAGTGTAAATATCTCAAGTAGCAAAATCACCTGCGCGCGTATCTATAAATTCACTGCAAACCTTCCAAATAATTCTTATACAAGAAGACGATGTCATCGTAGGATACTGAATACGATTTGTTTAAAAGTATAGTCATTGCGTACCACATCTCGTCTGCTCCAGTCCTGCAATCATAAGTCTTGTCACATACGCTCAGCCCGTGAATACATTTTCCGTCACCGCAAGGAAACTCATCTTCTCCACACATATTCATCATGTTGTCGATAGGCTCTGACAAACATCGCTCTTCCGGTAACTTCATGCACAGCATCACCAGCTGTTCTCGCCCTTCTCCGGAGCAATACTCGTACGTAGCATCTGCAAAATGAACAGGTGAAAATGACTAGCTAGAAATTTTTGAGACATCGAAATGTATTTTCGAAACAGTCATTACAAGAGGGCAAGATAGAAGCGTACTTAGACATGTATTTCTACAGAGCTGTAACTCGAATCCCATCAGACATCTTGGGAACATCATGTTGCAGACACCCCATTTAGCCGTCAACTCATTTATAGTACAATTAGCCAGCGCCTTCTGAATGGTCGTCGAGAAGTTCAAATAGTCTTCTTCCGTCTCCAATTCAAAGATCTTATTTGGATAGGTGGTGTATGGAACGATATCTTTACATTCCTCAGGCGCAGGAGAACACTTTTCATCACTTCAAAACAAACAGAAAAATCATATCGAAATGGTTGAGCTCATGCTTGTAACTTCACAGAAGTTAGTACAGAAAGCTATGAACAGTTACAGGTAATGCGTAAATGTGAAAACACACCCATGTGAAAACTGCATTAAATAAACCTAGTCAAGTTCTGTCCATGAAGCAGGAGACAATAAACTCGTATAAGACCATAATGTACTCAGAAATCCGGCTTTTGGTTTCTACATATTACAGTGAACGCAGAACATCGAAAATACAACTGACATCGCATCGTTTATGAGTGTAAATATCTCAAGTAGCAAAATCACCTGCGCGCGTATCTATAAATTCACTGCAAACCTTCCAAATAATTCTTATACAAGAAGACGATGTCATCGTAGGATACTGAATACGATTTGTTTAAAAGTATAGTCATTGCGTACCACATCTCGTCTGCTCCAGTCCTGCAATCATAAGTCTTGTCACATACGCTCAGCCCGTGAATACATTTTCCGTCACCGCAAGGAAACTCATCTTCTCCACACATATTCATCATGTTGTCGATAGGCTCTGACAAACATCGCTCTTCCGGTAACTTCATGCACAGCATCACCAGCTGTTCTCGCCCTTCTCCGGAGCAATACTCGTACGTAGCATCTGCAAAATGAACAGGTGAAAATGACTAGCTAGAAATTTTTGAGACAACGAAATATATTTTCGAAACAGTCATTACAAGAGGGCAAGATAGAAGCGTACTTAGACATGTATTTCTACAGAGCTGTAACTCGAATCCCATCAGACATCTTGGGAACATCATGTTGCAGACACCCCATTTAGCCGTTAACTCATCTATAGTACAATTAGCCAGCGCCTTCTGAATGGTCGTCGAGAAGTTCAAATAGTCTTCTTCCGTCTCCAATTCAAAGATCTTATTTGGATAGGTGGTGTATGGAACGATATCTTTACATTCCTCGGGCGCAGGAGAACACTTTTCATCACTTCAAAACAAACAGAAAAATCATATCGAAATGGTTGAGCTCATGCTTGTAACTTCACAGAAGTTAGTACAGAAAGCTATGAACAGTTACAGGTAGTGCGTATATGTGAAAACACACCCATGTGAAAACCGCATTAAATAAACCTAGTCAAGTTCTGTCCATGGAGCAGAAGACAAAAAACTCGTATAAGACCATAAAGTACTCAAAAATCCGGCATATGGTTTCTACATATTACAGTGAACGCAGAACATCGAAAATACAACTGACATCGCATCGTTTATGAGTGTAAAAATCTCAAGTAGCAAAATCACCTGCGCGCGTATCTATAAATTCACTGCAAACCTTCCAAACAATTCTTATACATGAAGACGATGTCGTCGTAGGATAATGAATACGATTTGTTTAAAAATATAATCATTGCGTACCACATCTCGTCTGCTCCAGTCCTGCAATCATAAGTCTTGTCACATACGCTCAACCCGTGAATACATTTTCCGTCACCGCAAGGAAACTCATCTTCTCCACACATATTCATCATGTTGTCGATAGGCTCTGACAAACATCGATCTTCCGGTAACTTCATGCACAGCATCACCAGCTGTTCTCGCCCTTCTCTGGAGCAATACTCGTACGTAGCATCTGCAAAATGAACAGGTGAAAATGACTAGCTAGAAATTTTTGAGACAACGAAATGTATTTTCGAAACAGTCATTACAAGAGGGCAAGATAGAAGCGTACTTAGACATGTATTTCTACAGAGCTGTAACTCGAATCCCATCAGACATCTTGGGAACATCATGTTGCAGACACCCCATTTAGCCGTTAACTCATCTATAGTACAATTAGCCAGCGCCTTCTGAATGGTCGTCGAGAAGTTCAAATAGTCTTCTTCCGTCTCCAATTCAAAGATCTTATTTGGATAGGTGGTGTATGGAACGATATCTTTACATTCCTCGGGCGCAGGAGAACACTTTTCATCACTTCAGAACAAACAGAAAAATCATATCGAAATGGTTGAGCTCATGCTTGTAACTTCACAGAAGTTAGTACAGAAAGCTATGAACAGTTACAGGTAATGCGTAAATGTGAAAACACACCCATGTGAAAACCGCATTAAATAAACCTAGTCAAGTTCTGTCTATGGAGCAGAAGACAACAAACTCGTATAAGACCATAAAGGACTCAAAAATCCGGCATATGGTTTCTACATATTACAGTGAACGCAGAACATTGAAAATACAACTGACATCGCATCGTTTATGAGTGTAAATATCTCAAGTAGCAAAATCACCTGCGCGCGTATCTATAAATTCACTGCAAACCTTCCAAATAATTCTTATACAAGAAGACGATGTCATCGTAGGATACTGAATACGATTTGTTTAAAAGTATAGTCATTGCGTACCACATCTCGTCTGCTCCAGTCCTGCAATCATAAGTCTTGTCACATACGCTCAGCCCGTGAATACATTTTCCGTCACCGCAAGGAAACTCATCTTCTCCACACATATTCATCATGTTGTCGATAGGCTCTGACAAACATCGCTCTTCCGGTAACTTCATGCACAGCATCACCAGCTGTTCTCGCCCTTCTCCGGAGCAATACTCGTACGTAGCATCTGCAAAATGAACAGGTGAAAATGACTAGCTAGAAATTTTTGAGACATCGAAATGTATTTTCGAAACAGTCATTACAAGAGGGCAAGATAGAAGCGTACTTAGACATGTATTTCTACAGAGCTGTAACTCGAATCCCATCAGACATCTTGGGAACATCATGTTGCAGACACCCCATTTAGCCGTCAACTCATTTATAGTACAATTAGCCAGCGCCTTCTGAATGGTCGTCGAGAAGTTCAAATAGTCTTCTTCCGTCTCCAATTCAAAGATCTTATTTGGATAGGTGGTGTATGGAACGATATCTTTACATTCCTCAGGCGCAGGAGAACACTTTTCATCACTTCAAAACAAACAGAAAAATCATATCGAAATGGTTGAGCTCATGCTTGTAACTTCACAGAAGTTAGTACAGAAAGCTATGAACAGTTACAGGTAATGCGTAAATGTGAAAACACACCCATGTGAAAACTGCATTAAATAAACCTAGTCAAGTTCTGTCCATGAAGCAGGAGACAATAAACTCGTATAAGACCATAATGTACTCAGAAATCCGGCTTTTGGTTTCTACATATTACAGTGAACGCAGAACATCGAAAATACAACTGACATCGCAGCGTTTATGAGTGTAAATATCTCAAGTAGCAAAATCACCTGCGCGAGTATCTATAAATTCACTGCAAACCTTCCAAATAATTCTTATACAAGAAGACGATGTCATCGTAGGATACTGAATACGATTTGTTTAAAAGTATAGTCATTGCGTACCACATCTCGTCTGCTCCAGTCCTGCAATCATAAGTCTTGTCACATACGCTCAGCCCGTGAATACATTTTCCGTCACCGCAAGGAAACTCATCTTCTCCACACATATTCATCATGTTGTCGATAGGCTCTGACAAACATCGCTCTTCCGGTAACTTCATGCACAGCATCACCAGCTGTTCTCGCCCTTCTCCGGAGCAATACTCGTACGTAGCATCTGCAAAATGAACAGGTGAAAATGACTAGCTAGAAATTTTTGAGACAACGAAATATATTTTCGAAACAGTCATTACAAGAGGGCAAGATAGAAGCGTACTTAGACATGTATTTCTACAGAGCTGTAACTCGAATCCCATCAGACATCTTGGGAACATCATGTTGCAGACACCCCATTTAGCCGTTAACTCATCTATAGTACAATTAGCCAGCGCCTTCTGAATGGTCGTCGAGAAGTTCAAATAGTCTTCTTCCGTCTCCAATTCAAAGATCTTATTTGGATAGGTGGTGTATGGAACGATATCTTTACATTCCTCGGGCGCAGGAGAACACTTTTCATCACTTCAAAACAAACAGAAAAATCATATCGAAATGGTTGAGCTCATGCTTGTAACTTCACAGAAGTTAGTACAGAAAGCTATGAACAGTTACAGGTAGTGCGTATATGTGAAAACACACCCATGTGAAAACCGCATTAAATAAACCTAGTCAAGTTCTGTCCATGGAGCAGAAGACAAAAAACTCGTATAAGACCATAAAGTACTCAAAAATCCGGCATATGGTTTCTACATATTACAGTGAACGCAGAACATCGAAAATACAACTGACATCGCATCGTTTATGAGTGTAAAAATCTCAAGTAGCAAAATCACCTGCGCGCGTATCTATAAATTCACTGCAAACCTTCCAAACAATTCTTATACATGAAGACGATGTCGTCGTAGGATAATGAATACGATTTGTTTAAAAATATAATCATTGCGTACCACATCTCGTCTGCTCCAGTCCTGCAATCATAAGTCTTGTCACATACGCTCAACCCGTGAATACATTTTCCGTCACCGCAAGGAAACTCATCTTCTCCACACATATTCATCATGTTGTCGATAGGCTCTGACAAACATCGATCTTCCGGTAACTTCATGCACAGCATCACCAGCTGTTCTCGCCCTTCTCTGGAGCAATACTCGTACGTAGCATCTGCAAAATGAACAGGTGAAAATGACTAGCTAGAAATTTTTGAGACAACGAAATGTATTTTCGAAACAGTCATTACAAGAGGGCAAGATAGAAGCGTACTTAGACATGTATTTCTACAGAGCTGTAACTCGAATCCCATCAGACATCTTGGGAACATCATGTTGCAGACACCCCATTTAGCCGTTAACTCATCTATAGTACAATTAGCCAGCGCCTTCTGAATGGTCGTCGAGAAGTTCAAATAGTCTTCTTCCGTCTCCAATTCAAAGATCTTATTTGGATAGGTGGTGTATGGAACGATATCTTTACATTCCTCGGGCGCAGGAGAACACTTTTCATCACTTCAGAACAAACAGAAAAATCATATCGAAATGGTTGAGCTCATGCTTGTAACTTCACAGAAGTTAGTACAGAAAGCTATGAACAGTTACAGGTAATGCGTAAATGTGAAAACACACCCATGTGAAAACCGCATTAAATAAACCTAGTCAAGTTCTGTCTATGGAGCAGAAGACAACAAACTCGTATAAGACCATAAAGGACTCAAAAATCCGGCATATGGTTTCTACATATTACAGTGAACGCAGAACATTGAAAATACAACTGACATCGCATCGTTTATGAGTGTAAATATCTCAAGTAGCAAAATCACCTGCGCGCGTATCTATAAATTCACTGCAAACCTTCCAAATAATTCTTATACAAGAAGACGATGTCATCGTAGGATACTGAATACGATTTGTTTAAAAGTATAGTCATTGCGTACCACATCTCGTCTGCTCCAGTCCTGCAATCATAAGTCTTGTCACATACGCTCAGCCCGTGAATACATTTTCCGTCACCGCAAGGAAACTCATCTTCTCCACACATATTCATCATGTTGTCGATAGGCTCTGACAAACATCGCTCTTCCGGTAACTTCATGCACAGCATCACCAGCTGTTCTCGCCCTTCTCCGGAGCAATACTCGTACGTAGCATCTGCAAAATGAACAGGTGAAAATGACTAGCTAGAAATTTTTGAGACATCGAAATGTATTTTCGAAACAGTCATTACAAGAGGGCAAGATAGAAGCGTACTTAGACATGTATTTCTACAGAGCTGTAACTCGAATCCCATCAGACATCTTGGGAACATCATGTTGCAGACACCCCATTTAGCCGTCAACTCATTTATAGTACAATTAGCCAGCGCCTTCTGAATGGTCGTCGAGAAGTTCAAATAGTCTTCTTCCGTCTCCAATTCAAAGATCTTATTTGGATAGGTGGTGTATGGAACGATATCTTTACATTCCTCAGGCGCAGGAGAACACTTTTCATCACTTCAAAACAAACAGAAAAATCATATCGAAATGGTTGAGCTCATGCTTGTAACTTCACAGAAGTTAGTACAGAAAGCTATGAACAGTTACAGGTAATGCGTAAATGTGAAAACACACCCATGTGAAAACTGCATTAAATAAACCTAGTCAAGTTCTGTCCATGAAGCAGGAGACAATAAACTCGTATAAGACCATAATGTACTCAGAAATCCGGCTTTTGGTTTCTACATATTACAGTGAACGCAGAACATCGAAAATACAACTGACATCGCATCGTTTATGAGTGTAAATATCTCAAGTAGCAAAATCACCTGCGCGCGTATCTATAAATTCACTGCAAACCTTCCAAATAATTCTTATACAAGAAGACGATGTCATCGTAGGATACTGAATACGATTTGTTTAAAAGTATAGTCATTGCGTACCACATCTCGTCTGCTCCAGTCCTGCAATCATAAGTCTTGTCACATACGCTCAGCCCGTGAATACATTTTCCGTCACCGCAAGGAAACTCATCTTCTCCACACATATTCATCATGTTGTCGATAGGCTCTGACAAACATCGCTCTTCCGGTAGCTTCATGCAAATGTTTTCCAATTCTTGCGTTTGGTTCTTCAAACATCCTTTCTCGATTGCCTCTAAACATATCGAACAAAACTAGATAACAACAAAAATCATTCAATATAGCATTTTAAAACTTGTTAGCATTTTTATATTTTCTTTAAATCACTTTAAAGCTTTTACTAATTACTCTACAGATATAATAGTTTAGATTCTCAGACTTTTCGTCTTTCCGTTCCATCCATTTTTTACCTAAACAGGTCTGTCGACATATATGCTGTTCCGACCCCAGCAGACATCTGGGAAAGGTCAGCTTACAAAACAGGGAGCGGGCCACACATTCATCTATCTTACAACTTTCCAGTTGGTTCTTGACTTCCACCATGAAGTTTGATTTCTCATCAGAAGTGTTCAGGCTGTAGACGGTGTTTGACAATGTTGTATATGGTACAATGTCTCTGCATTCCACTGGTACATCACTACTGCATGCTTCAGCACTGCAATACAAGATTGGTTCTCATTTCATCTTTTCATGTTTTACCAGTTTACCCATGATTAGTTTCTTGATTTGTTCTTTTTGCATCATAAACAATCTGTATGTAGTAGTAATGGAGATAAGAGGAAATAC
This sequence comes from Watersipora subatra, assembly GCF_963576615.1. Lineage (NCBI taxonomy): Eukaryota > Metazoa > Bryozoa > Gymnolaemata > Cheilostomatida > Watersiporidae > Watersipora > Watersipora subatra. The sequence continues at coordinate 788,352 of NC_088711.1, forward strand.
ATATGTAGCTATTATATCAATTATAGGCCATGACATTAGTGACCCTGTCTCCAATGCATAATAGCATAGCTAATCAAGGTGCTGGGCCTGAATGTCAGTGAGCAAGCCTAGGTGTGGGCTATCTTACATTATCCAACAAGTACTCTTCCAATGCAATTTTAAATTTATCAATACATATTATCTCTGTGAGATAAACAGAAAGACCAACCGGACCAGGCCGCAGATATCTGATATGAGACCTGTCTGGGGCCACAATATGACATAAAAGTGGGCCTAGGTAACTGTAGAGTGAGCTAGTATGGTGCAGGTTTTAAGGCCATATATATATATATATATATATATATATATATATATATATATATATATATATATATATATATACATATATATATATATATATATATACCTGTCTTTGTCTGTCAATTTAGACTGCGGAGTAAGGTAGTATGGTACAGGTTTCAAGGCTATGTATATTTATACGTGTCCCTGTCAGTCAATTTGGCTAAAATTCGTCACTTACCAGCCAATTTCATCTGCTCCACTTTGGCAATCATATCTCTTGTCACAGACGGATAACACATCAATACATTTTCCATCCCCACAGTTGAATTGTTGATAGTCACATTGTCCGCTTTCCATAATAATTGACATGACAAGTTCAAAGACTGTCTGCCAATCAACTAATTCTAAACGGAAAACAAGCTAAATGTAAATAAATAGCATAAGTCAGCAAGCAACTTGTGATCGCAAGTTGCCCCTGGCAACATTTAACTTGGATCAATAAGCGGCTGTCAGCCCAGCAGCAAAAGGGCAGTTTGCAGCACAAGGGTCATACAGCAGCAAACAGATTTAAACAAATCTTGTGCCATACTATAACTTTTAACACGATCTGGTTTCCCAACAAGTTCAAATCTGAAAGCTGCTCTAACCTGTAACTGGGGAAACTTCTGTAGCATTCAATTGCGTGAGATAGCCAATCAGAGTTGAGGTGACATTTTCCAGCTCAGTAATAATTATTAGGCGGTCGATCGTCTGATTCTGACGGAAGACGAGAAGTACTTGCAGCACCAGATCGTTCATAGATTCCCTATCGATCAGGTTTATTAAATCAGTTAATAAAACAATGGTAGTAAATGCGGTAGTAAATGTAAGAAATTGCTGTCTACCCGCTTTAACAGCTTTCATGCATCATGTCAGCGATATTCTAGCATGAACTTTTGTAGCAAAATGTGAAAGGGCAAATGCACCGGCTTACAACATATCTTAAGAGCACTGACCAGACATTCCGCAGTCGGCAGCCGATGTAGACAGGCCGCAACGATGACTGAGCAATCCTCATATTTATAACTTCACACAACTGGTCAGATGTCTCGCCGAACTGTCTGCTCGAACTGTTGGTGAGTGTTTCATCTTTTGTCATGGCTGTTGTTATGTTTAGTACAAGTACAACTACAAGCAGAAGGTATCACTGCTAAGGTCATGTCTGATTTGTTGGCGTAACGGTGAGGTTCAGCCTAGCATAGGAACTTATTACGCGTTACATACAACCTTATATGGCAATCTTTACTATAATAAGAGCCGTGTTACATACAACCTTATATGGCAATCTTTACTATAATAAGAGCCGTGTTACATACAACCTTATATGGCAATCTTTACTATAATAAGAGCCGTGTTACATACAACCTTAATAGCCAGGCACATTACCAGCCGTGCCACTCAACCACCCTGCTACATCGCCGAATAATTGTACAGATATCTATTACACCCGATGATCTCTTACGGCACACCGGACGACCAGGGTACTAGTAATATATAAGCCAACATAGCGACATTTCACATAGCGGGGCTGCACATGGGTTAACATAGTCCAAGCTAACCGAAAATGGTAAAATAAAACATTGGGATACTTGAAAATTGGTGTTTGGCAACAACAAAAATAATGATTGACTGACTAAAGAAGCAACTATAAGGTCTGTTTAAGCAATTCCAAGCACTAAATTCATGCAATCGTCTTTATCGTTATAAGGCGTAAGCTGGAAAACGTTGTGGTTCCATCTCATTGGTCAAATGTAGCTCCTTAATACGTCATTTTGACTTTCTGCAATTTATTGGGATCTCTTCATTTTGTTTACAAGTTTAACAAGCAAACACTGAAGGATCAGCTTTGCCAGATCATCAAATATAGGCCGCCATTTTGTCTTTAAAAACATCCAGTTGACAATAGTGATAGAGGCTCATAGCCTGCTGGTGATAGCAATGTTTACTTACCCAGGTCGTCCGGGAGGGTCGGCTCTGTAGTGAACATAGAAGTAGTTGATAGGTGCTCTGTGCTGGTGCTCGTCATTGTCTGATCGAGGGTAGAAGCAGAGGTACTGGTGGTGGGGAGCGGGGCAGATGTTGACAAAGAGAACCCAATTATTATCAACAGCGAATCAATATCCTCTTCTGCAACAACTATTAGGAAACATGCTACTAGTTAAGCTCCTTAGCAGTGATAGTAAAATTTCTATTTAATGCTTCTTATCCCAACTTTCTCTATCCCAACTCTCCCTATCCCAACTCTCCCTATCTCGACTCTCCCTATCCCAACTCTCCCTATCTCAACTCTCCCTATCCCAACTCTCCCTGTCCCAACTCTCCCTATCTCAACTCTCCCTATATCAACTCTCCCTATCTCAACTCCCTATCTCACCTCTCCCTATCTCAACTCTCCCTATCCCAACTCTCCCTGTCCCAACTCTCCCTATCTCAACTCTCCCTATATCAACTCTCCCTATCTCAACTCTCCCTATCTCACCTCTCCCTATCTCAACTCTCCCTATATCAACTCTCCCTATCTCAACTCTCCCTATCCCAACTCTCCCTATCCCAACGCTCCCTATATTAACTCTCCCTATCTCAACTCTCCCTATCTCAGCTTTCCCTATCTCAACTCTCCCTTTCTTAACTTTCCTTATCCCAACTCTCCCTACCTCAACTCTCCCTATCTCAACTCTCCCTATCCCAACTCTCCCTACCCCAACTCTCCCTGTCCGAATGCTCTGACTGATTCTAATGATCCTCATAGCTATCCTAACAACCAGAGAACAACCTGCAGTAGTAAAGGCAATTGTTGCTTTACGAGGCCCACTCTGGGCCACACCAACTAGCAGACCCAACAGGTCAAACCACTAATTAGGAAAAGAAAAACATGAAGCAGCCGTGGCTTAATGGTCTGGAGTGCCTGTCCTGCAAACAGGAAGTTGCAGTTCCATTTTCAAAAAGCCCATTGTTGGTGACAAGAATTAAATTTTAAAGCGCTTTCTGCGGTTCCCTTGTCACTGGCCTGAGACATATTCAGCCAACACGCGCAGTCTCCACTTCCAGCAAGCAAAGCAGACTTCATACTCGATGTTTGAAGAGTTGCCCACCACACACAAGCAGTAGAATCCTATACAGGCATGAACTGCCTATTACTTTCCAGAAAACAGAGTGAAGGATACAGAGCTATGCTATTTGTGATATTCAGCTTTGCATGTTTTTGGCCACAGTAATCTAGTGTCAATATTTTTACTAAATTTTTCAAATCGGTTTCTACAATCGTGATTGCAAACAACCTCTTAAATTAAACAGCATCAGCACTTTTTTATATAAAGCAGCTTACTAGTGACTCTCTCCAGAAGCACTCCTTAAAAAAATGTTCGCTTGACACACTCAATGGTTGGTGCCAATGTGGCTTCCACCTGAACGAGTTGTATAACAGTGATATATCTTATCTGAATCAGTACTCACCATTGACAAAGACAGTGTCTGGTATTATGTCTGGCTGTTGGATTGGCAAGACCACTATAAGAACATCAAGCACCTGCTCCGCGTAATTATCTGCTACTGACATATTTGCTGCGGGACTTTCGTTGATGAAGGCAAATATTAGCACAAAATTGGCAATCAGGGATCCTGACCTAAAGACAAAGTGAAGTTAAGTTAACAGAGAGCTGATCAACACTGTGGAGAGATCACATGGGCTTGTTCACAATACTTACTCAAAGCTGGTCACGTGGCAGCCTTGATAGTCCGTTTCAAGGGAAGTGTTTTGGTAGGAGACAGCAACACTGGCGCAGAGATCTGAAGCCTCTGCCTCAAACTCGGGAGAAGACGAGTTGGCCAGTTCAGGTGAAAAGGTCTTGTTGAGGGCGAGTGAGGAGTTGTAGGCAGCTGTAAAAATGTTTGGTAACTTAAAACACATGGCAGACTACGGGCTACCTTCTATGCATGTATGTTGTAATCCCAAACTACAAGCACCTTTAGCCCTCTTAGCACCACTCTGTAGTATGGTTGACATGCAATACTACACAGCACCATGTACTCTACTGCAGGTCTCTTAATGACTTTTAAAGAGCAATGAAAAGCAAAATCTCCCTATTCTCTACTCCCTACGTACCGACGACTCGACCAGCTAAAGTTGTTGATGAGACAGCCAGCGTTTGTCCGGAGCTAGTAGTTGCCTCAATTGTGCTGTTTAACATTCCGGTTACTATTGTGGAACCTCCTGTAGCAGCAGTTGCGTTTGCAGAAACTGTTGATGTCACTGTTTCTGTAGACAAAGTCACAGCAACTGTTGTTGCACTTGCAGAAGAGATTGTTGTTGGAGAAGGTGCTGTTGTTGTAGATGAGGTTGTTGTTTCTGTAGGAGAAACTGTTGTTGCAGCAGGAGAGCCTGTTGTTGCAGCAGGAGAAACTGTTGCTGCTGTAGGAGAAACTGTTGCTGCTGTAGGAGAAACTGTTGCTGCTGTGGGAGGAACGGTTGTTGCAGCAGGAGAGCCTGTGGTTGCTACAGGAGAAACTGTTGTTGCAGCAGGAGAGCCTGTTGTTGCTACAGGAGAAACTTTTGCTGTTGTAGAAGAAGCGGTTGTTGCAACAGGAGAGCCTGTTGTTGCTACAGGAGAAACTGTTGCTGATGTAAGAGAAACTGTTGTTTCTGTAGGTGAAGCAGTGGTTGAAAATACTCCAAAGTTCTGGCCTAAAATAAAATTTACATCGTATAAAATGAATAATTTTATCTGTCAAAGAGTGACTACCATTTCCACTATAAATTCCTTATGAAAAGTATATTTGTTAGCCTGGAGTTTTATAGAAAGAAAAGAATAAAGAAAAGAGTAAATAAAAGAAACAAGGCAATAAGTTCCATCACTAGTAATTCATTGAGTGTATCCACAAACTTTGGGCCCAGTCTGTTTGTAGGTTGGCTATAAACACATGGAAGGAAATAAATTTAATTGGGAGCATAACTCCTCGGTAGTTTGAGCAGTTGCGAGTCTGTCTCGGGTGTAACAAATAGCTGGAGGTTTGTATGAGTCATACGATGAATTATTGTGGGCAGCCTCAGTAAACCTACCATCCAACTGCAGACTCGTAGGATCAACAGTGTATTCACCAAATGTATCAGCTGTGGCAGCAGAGAAAAGAGATTCTCTGAGGGCAGCAGTTATTGCATTGTTTGAGATATCAGCTTGAGATCTCTCATAGACCAGAGAGAATTCCACTATTACGCTTCCTGCACTGCAAATTATAAAATAGTGTGGTTTTTTGGGCTTCAATTCCATAATTTATGTCAGCCATCAACGAGGAAGGTTCTGAAAGAGTCAGCACACTTATTGAGTAAAATAAAGTAGATTTATCTAGCTTCTATGGCTGACCTCAAGGAGGCTGCAATACATGACGTACCAGAAAAAACATCTACATGATAAACATAAAACCATGGAAAGCAATCTATTAGTCAAGTTTGTTTAGAACATAATGAAAGTTATCAGCCATGATGGAATAATCAAAGATTTAACAAATATAAAACTGTAATAATTTCCTTTCTTCTTTGGAAATGCACCAAAGTCCTGTGCGTGCTTGAATAGTTTAAAGTTGAACAAGGATTCTCAATTATTGAATATTTATATAAAGGTAAAAAGTATATATTTACACGAGTTGCGTGACAGAACAGCTTGCATAAAGAGAAGACAATTCTGCAGTTTCTTCATTGAGTTTCTTCATCTGCATATATAAATTAAGGGTTTTAACAAACAGGGTGGCACAAAAACAGACATGCATTCGCATTATAGCTAACCACATGCAGCAGAAAGAAGGACAGAGAGACAAACAGACAGACAGCCAATTCAAACAAGATCCATTTGCGAAGAGTATGTCATTTACCACTTCTATGATGACATGTATATTTCCTTTTACGGTCTGGGTAAGTTTAAACAGCCCGGAGAATCCAGAAAAGCAATGTACAAGTTTGCTGACACAAAGAAACCTATAGGTTTGCTATAAATCCTGTCTTGAGATGAAAAGAAAAAAGGACTCGAGTAAGGGGCCAGGTCGAAAATAGACGAAGACAATGATAAAGAAAAGCTAACCACACAGACCACCTACCGATCTACAGAACTGAGTTTCAAAATCAGAGAATTGAGGAGAATTTTTATCAGCATACTCCGGAACATAGGCTATGTTTTCAAGCCTCATACTACCTGTGAAGGTTTCAGCTGTAACGATAAACCAAATAATGACAGGTGTATTTTTAGAACATTTTGCTAGTTGATAAAGTACAAATGCTGGAATGAATAAGAGAAGATATTACCTATGCTGTTACATGTACATGTATTAGGACTATATTATAAGAAGGTAATGACAAGACCAATACATCTAATTGTAACAACATACTTATCCCCCCCTTGCAATCCCCACTAGCCCTCTCTTGCTCTATAATGAAACTTCCAATTCCGTTTTGAGTTTTGTCTGCCGGTTTTCTTTTACCCTCATTCCCTTCAACTTCTTTACCCTCCATCTTTTTACCCTTTTTTGCTACTCTCCTTCCTTTTGCTCCCCTCCCATGACATGTTAACGTAAAGTAAGTACACGTATTCATAAGCATTATGAAACACTCTAAAATGCTTTGGGATTCAAACTATAAAAATGTAAGCAAGTAAATACTCACTAAATACAGTGCGTCTGACTGTCCCAGCAACTGTAACAGAGAAAACAACTTCCCAACAATAATCTCTCGCCATGATGCTACGTTATGTTCAATTTTGGAACACTTTTAAAACAAATAATTAAAAATTATAATATCAAAGCGTTATTTTACTCCTGGCAGCTCTAGGGCGGTGTACATAAGATTTGGCAGCCCTAGCAAAATGCTCTCACAACACCTGTGAGCATTGGCAAGACAGTCTATCAAAGATCAAAACACATATTATCAGCATAAGCTGAAAAAGATACCAGCTTGTAAAGGTGGGTAAAGCAATAAACGAACAGGTGAATAGCTTCATTTAAAGATGTTCAGCTATTATCTGGAAAATTAAACGAATATACCGATTATATCAGTATTAAAATTTTCAAGTAGTCTTTTGTTTCAATGAATGATTTTATGTCCATCTTGTTGCAAGTATGTAAGAAGATCTATGAGTTGTATGGATGACGGGGTGATAGGGTTGGGTGCACTTACCAAGTATAGATGCTGATACGATCGCTGTCAGTACGAGCAAGACACCAACTGCAAGCATTGTCCACACCATGCAACCATTCTCTCTTCTCTTCTTATTCAGCTTTACTAGCACATTTTCATACCACAAGCCACTGTAATATGAGAGTGCAAGTGTAGTTTAAACAAATATGCTACTACAGAGTAAATCAACAGAGTTACACTACTACAGGGTGAATTAATAAACGTATATACTACAACATAGTAAACCAATAGAGTTGCACTACTACACAGTGAACTAATAGAGGTATACTACTACAGGGTGAACTAATAGAGGTATACTACTACAGAGTAAACTAATAGAGGTATACTACTACAGAGTAAACTAATAGAGGTATCCTGCTACAGAGTGAACTAATAGAGGTATACTACTACAGAGTGAAATAATAGAGGTATACTACTACAGAGTAAACTAATAGAGGTATACTACTACAGAGTAAACTAATAGAGGTATCCTGCTACAGAGTGAACTAATAGAGGTATACTACTACAGAGTGAAATAATAGAGGTATACTACTACAGAGTAAACTAATAGAAGTATACTACTACAGAGTAAACTAATAGAGGTATACTACTACAGAGTGAACTAATAGAGGTATACTACTACAGAGTAAACTAATAGAGGTATACTATTACAGAGTGAACTAATAGAGGTATACTACTACAGAGTAAACTAATAGAGGTATACTACTACTGCTGAGCGAATTAATAGAGGTATACAACAGAGTGAACTAATACAGGTATACCTCTATAGAATGAGTTAATGGAAGCATGCTACTACAGAGTGAACTAACAGAGGTATGCTGCTACTAAAGAGAACCAATAGAGATATGACACATAAGTATGTCACAAGTTTGTTTGTTTTATTTTACATTAAATCTTAACATAGGGTAGCAAAATGATAGAAAAAGTAAGGTGTAATGTGGGCTCATATGTGCAGTAATATGGCTATTCGAGGCACAGAGCCCGAGTTAACAGATGAGATTGTTAATAAAGAAAACATGGATAGTCTAAGCAAAAGAAATCAGAACAAATCGATTCCAGAGAATCCAGCAAGTACTGCTTCAAAGCAGTACTTGCTGGATTCCAGAGAATCCAGCAAGTACTGCTTCAAAGCAGCCCTACAACCATCATGACTATCAATTTTCCTTAACCAAATTGTCAAGGAATTCCATGCTGATGACACACGATAGACAACCCGTCTATGGCCACCAGTAGAGGAGGATGGAAGAGGTAATGAAAATAAGGAATGACGAGTGTTGTAATGTGTTGACAAGTTAGTTTGAGATTTAAATTGTGTGAAGGCTAAAAGACATATTCTTAGTTGGTATAGTTGCTGTATAGGCAAAACCCGAGATGTTTTAAACAATACAATACAAGGGAGTTGATGGAAAATAAGAGTTTTCATATCTTATTCTAAGCAACTGCTTCTAGATGACCAAAATTTTGTTTAGGTAGCTCATTGGAGCATTTTCCCATGCTTCCAAGCAATAAACTATTTTACTGCTAATTAGAGTATTATATAAAAGCAAAAGAGGCATTTCTGGTTAGATCAATGAGGCCTGGTAAATAAGTCCCAAGCTTTGTCACAGTTGTTTTCTAAATAGTTCTGTTTCTTGACCAGTTTAGTGTACTATCTATTGTAACGCCTAAAAATTTTATGCTATTCGTCATTTATATGTTTTGTCCATTCATGGAAATGTTTTTTGTTAATCGAAACTTATTTTGTGGATTTTGAATAACTATGAAATCAGTTTTGTCAACATTCAATGTTAGTTTGTTTTGATCACACCAATTTTTTATCCCATCTAATTCTCTGTTAATTATAGCTATATCTTTATTTAAGTATTTAGCAGTATAAAATAAGTTCATCAGCAAAGAAAATAATTTTAAATTTATCGGTACTTTTTACAAGATCATTTATATATAACAAAAATAGTGTTGGTCCAAGGATGGATCCTTGGGGTACTCCACATTTAATTAGTAAAGGTTGGGATATTTTCTAAGATATTATAACACTTTGAGGACGATTTGATAGATAATTTTGAATTAATTCTAAACTCGAATGAAAAAATTTACTTGCTTTAGTTTATTAATCGAGAGAGAGTGATCTATTGTATTAAAAGCTTTTGAGAAGTCAATGAATATACCTAAAACAGATAGACTATTGTTTAAAGCTGAAAGTGTATTGTTAGTGAATTCTATCAATGCTTCACGAGTTCCTTTCTCCTTCTGAAATCCAAATTGAGTTTCTGCGATGTTTTCTTAAATAGTGTAGTTATGGATTTGTTGGTTAATAATATGCTCAAAATTTTTTGAAAAAAATGGCAAAATAGAAATAGGTCTATAGTTATTAGATAACAGCTTACATCCTTTGTTTTTATATATGAGTAAACATTAGCACATTTCAGTTTAAGTTTTATCAAAGTTAACACTAACCTTTGATAAAGTTTGGGTGCTTGTGGCTCGTGAACATAAGCACCTGCTGACCTCTGACCCCTCCAGTTGGGATAGCTGATGGGCACATTTGTAGTTGCTGTTGTCTTTCCATATAAAGCATCTTGGGGACTTTGATACCGCCTCCCTTCTTCTGCATAACCTAATCTGTCATTTGGGTGGTTCGCGCCACCCGAGGAGCTGGCTGAGGATTCCTATACAAATATTACTCAGTCAGCACACAATAGACCTCTCTAAGCTGTCTGAGCGGCTCGGCTGACCACATTTAGTTAGACTCAGGCTGACATAGCGAGAGCAAAACATAATGGAACTAGTTTCTTCAATGGAAAGTAGCAAATCTTTAGGAAACTACAGTGTCCGTATAAAGGAGTTCACTTCTTGGTGATGACAAGGCTCGGTAAAGGCTGAGCACACGCGTTTGAAAGTTATACATACCTGATAAGTCTTACCGATAAAGCATCGTTAAGTATATTAAAATTGTTTACTAAAAAACCTGGAGCTATAGAATTTAACAGGCCCTCTGACCAGTTCTAATGTATGCTGCAGCGATCTCACCTTACTGCACAAAGCAATCACCGTATTAGCTACAGTAGATGTACATAAATAGCAGACAATGAATATGTCTCAAATCAGCTGTAGATCTTGGCGCACAGAGAGTCGTCACATTGTTTAGTTTGTGGATATACCATTCCTTATTTTTGTTTTTTCTTTGTTTTCAATTTATTATTATCTCTGTTAATAAATCCCACTTTGTCATTGTGTGTCTGCATGTGTCTGTCTGCATGCACATGTCTGCAAAATTCAGTGCGTTCCCATATTTTCTCCTGACTTTGTACGAACTTCGCATGCATGCGCTCTGCGCTAGACCAAAAATATTGGGTATCAAACTCTGTTTGGTTCTTGAGAACCTGTTTCTTAAATGCCCATCAGATTAGGGACTCAAGGATATGTCTCAGCATGCATATGAATAGTTGTGCTCAAAAACCTATTTACGGATTGTTGTCAAAGCTGTGTAGCAGTTTGTGTGGAAAATCTACAAGGTGCTGTGAGCTATTAGATTGAGAATGAAAGAGAGCCTAGGTAATGGCTGGCTCACTGCTAGTTCAATAAATAATGGCTGACTCACTGCTAGTTTAATAAATAATGGGTACGTTGCGTAGAAGCATAAACCGATTAATATGATGCTAAACATGTGACTACATACGAAATGACCTGCACAATAAGTTCTTATAAAGATATACTCAATATATCAAAAACTAAAAAATGCTGCACAGCATGGAAACAAATGTTTTCTATGTTATAGTTATAGCCTTAGAAATGTGGTCATTGAGAGGCGGTTTCTAAAGCTGTCTCGATTCTTCCATCAACCACAGGTATTCGGTCAACTCACACAGTTCTGTAAGACATTCAGGTCCAGACTTACCTTCAGGGATCCGTACCACGGATCTTGATTCGCTTCAAAGACAGCCGGCTTGTGCTTTCGGCGACTGGGCATTGTATAGCCGTAAGTACGGCTTTAACACAGGCTGCAATAACTAAAAATCAATTTTACCAGGAACGTTTAAGCGCGCTGCCAGTTAGAAAAGAAAGAGAAAGCTTGCGACCATGTGTACACGCACATGCATATTGTTTAGCATAGCATCAAGCATTTGCTTTATGAAATCGTCAGCTCAGCTGGACCACGCCTAATTAAGACGTCGCATTGTTGATTCAATAAAGTTATTCGTCAAAGCATAAGAGCGGAGAGTAAATAGACTCAACTGACAGTGTTATATTGTAATATAAGCACTCTACCCCCTCTCAGATGTATTAGTACTAACATAATCTGTCAAGCCAGCAGACCTGCAGCAAGCGGCTGAAGAAAACCTGTGATACATGTGATACCATGTACACCCTCAAGCACCCTGCTGACCTCTTGTAGTATGTGTGATACCATGTAACACCATCTAACCCCGCCTGCTATCTAGTGGTCTGTGGTGGTACCATGTAACACTCTCCAGCACCTTGCTGCCATCTTGTAATAAGTGTGATGTTAAGCGCATGTAACACCCTTTAGCACCCTGGTGACTTCTTGTAGTACGATTGATACCATGTGACACACTCTAGTGCCCTGCAGTACCACAATGATTATCTTATGATAGTCGTAGCAGACATCAGTAGGTGTAGGAATAAGCTGAGCATGTCAACGCCGGAGGTTGACTACAGATGAGGTTGACTACAGATGAGGCTGGCTACAGATGAGGTTGACTACGGATGAGATTGACTACAGATGAGGTTGACGATAGATGAGGTTGACTACGGATGAGGTTGACTACGGATGAGGTTGACTACAGATGAGGTTGACTACAGATGAGGTTGACTACAGATGAGGTTGACTACAGATGAGGCTGACTACAGAGGAGGTTGACTATGGATGAGGTTGACTACGGATGAGGCTGACTACGGATGAGGTAGACTACAGATGAGGTAGAATACAGATGAGGTAGAATACAGATGAGGTTGACTACAGATGAGGCTGACTACGGATGAGGTAAACTACGGATGAGGTAGACTACAGATGAGGTTGACTACAGATGAGGTTGACCACAGATGAGGCTGACTACAGATGAGGCTGACTACAGATGAGGTTGATTACAGATGAGGTTAACTACAGATGAGGTTGACTACAGATTTGGTTGACTACAGATGAGGTTGACTACAGATGAAGCTGGTTACGGATGAGGTTGATTACGGATGAGGCTGACTACGGATGAGGTTGACTACGGATGAGGTTGACTACGGATGAGGCTGACTACGGATGAGGCTGACTACGGATGAGGTTCATTACAGATGAGGTTGGCTACAGATGAGGTTGACTACAGATGAGGTTGACCACAGATGAGGTTGACGACAGATGGGGTTGACTACGGATGAGGTTGACTACAGATGAGGCTGACTACAGATGAGGCTGGCTACAGATGAGGCAGACTACGGATGAGGTTGACTACGAATGAGGTTGACTACAGATGAGGCTGACTATGGATGAGGTTGGCTACGGATGAGGTTGACTACGGATGAGGTTGACTACGGATGAGGCCGACTACGGATGAGGCTGGCTACAGATGAGTTTGACTACAGATGAGGCTGACTACAGATGAGGTTGACAACAGATGAGGCTGACTACGGATGAGGTAAACTACGGATGAGGTAGACTACAGATGAGGTTGACTACAGATGAGGTTGACTACGGATGAGGTTCATTACAGATGAGGTTGACTACAGATGAGGCTGGCTACAGATGAGGTTGACTACAGATGAGGTTGACCACAGATGAGGTTGACGACAGATGGGGTTGACTACGGATGATGTTGACTACAGATGAGGCTGACTACAGATGAGGCTGGCTACAGATGAGGCAGACTACGGATGAGGTTGACTACGAATGAGGTTGACTACAGATGAGACTGACTATGGATGAGGTTGGCTACGGATGAGGTTGACTACGGAAGAGGTTGACTACGGATGAGGCCGACTATGGATGAGGCTGGCTACAGATGAGGTTGACAACAGATGAGGTTGACTACAGATGAGGCCGGCTACCCATAAGGTTGACACAGATGGGGTTGACTGCAGATGAGGTTGACGACAGATGGGGTTGACTACAGTAGATGAGGTTGACTACAGATGAGGTTGACTACATATGAGGTTGACTACGGATGAGGTTGTCTATAGATGAGGTTGACTACAGATGAGGCTGACTACAGACGAGGCTTTCACAGGTTGCTAGTACTCGCTAGTTCACAGCAGATCAATTATCAGAGACAGAAGGACAGTACTTATTAGTGCGATGTACACGCGTTGAGTGCTCACATGGCATAGGCGCTTCTCTTTAGACTGGGTTTGTTAAGCAGGTACAATGGAGAGCACAAGGGGTTTCATTTCCTTTTCATTAACTTTTTCTTAAAATGTGTCTCAAGTTTTTCCGCAGACTTTTCTGTAACCCATGATATACATGTATATAGTAATACAAAGATACGAGTATGTATTGTAATATATGTATATATACGTAGTAGCATATATGCGCATGTATATATACATGAATATAGTATATACAGTATATATATGTAGTATATACATTGTATGCTAACTAAATGCCCGGCGTTGCACGGGAAATAAAAAGGTTTGTGCACAGAAATTTTATTTTTAATTGGCGAAGTTTCTCTACCAAATGAATTGTAGTAACTTAGCTAATAACTTTACTATAATATAAGCCGTTATTATAACTTATGCCAGCATTAGGAAGAAAAATTGCATCGTGGTGTCACACGCAAGGCCAGCCAAACACACAGTCTAGTGGTTTAGCAAGCCAGTCTGCAGAGGTTCCTAAAACTTTATAACTATTAATAAATAGACACACGAACCACAAACAGCCAAATGACATCCACTGAGATCGATACATAATATATATACACTAAAAATGATCCTGGATGCAACAAACCATCCAACATATCATCAGTAGACGCAAGCAACTAGCCAGATTTGCAAATGCTCAGCGGAATAAGCGTGTCATAGGTGTCTATGTGGTGAGTATGGCCTTAATAAATCACAACACTGGTGGAAAGCTCCAGAGAAAGTCAATGAGAAATACTGTTCTAAGCTTCTTTGGGGCTTCTACACTACATCCAGACTGACAAGTATGTCTTCACAAACCAGTCATATATTGTAGTGATTGACAAGAAGAACAAGAGGGTTGCTATAATAGATATAACAGAGCCCAAAGACTACAACACAGCCAGCAAAAAAAGTAAAGAAATATCTCCCACTCAGAAAGTAGATTGAGAAGTGCTGGCATGTAAGATCAACTGTAATTCCGGTAGTTATCGGAACATTGGGTCCAATAACACAAACACATCACATGAGGCTTGCCCAAATACTGGCAACAGTCAACAAGTGAGTTGCAGGAAAGTGTTGTTGGGGATGACTATAATCTTGAAGCGAACGATTAAACTCTCAGGTATATATATATATATATATACCTGAGAGTATACCTGAGAAGCATACATACGTACATATAGCATATATATATATATATATACCTGAAAGTATACATATATATATCTATATATATATACATATATATATACACATGTATATATATATAATGTATATATACATAATGTATATATACATGTATATAGTATATATACATTCTTTCTTAAATTCTTATTCGCTACTATGCATTTGTATAACGTATTTGTTTACAAATAAATAGCTCTAAATGTATTTATATATATGCTGCTATCTATATAAATACTATTTGTATTATCTTATGTAACTACAAACTTACTTCCAAGTAGATGAAAGTAGGTCCATAGACTTAGAAAGCTTTTGGCAACGAATACTCTACTATCCAGCACTACACGCTAGTGCCCATTGCCATTGTGTATCCCCAGACACTAACATGTAATCACATGTACTAGAAGGCACTAACATGCAATGCTATGCGCTATTGTGCATTACCATGCACTCCTAATCTCACAAACACCCAAGTGAGATTCTACAGAGCTACCTTGAGCAACCTCGCACCAGGAGTTGTGACGCAAATGTAAAGACAGAGAGTAAAGAAAAGGTTCAGTTGGGGGAGATGCATAGGAAGGTTCCACTGGGGGAGATGCACAGGAAGGCTCAGCTGGGGGAGATAAATAGGAAGGTTCAACTGGGGGAGATAAATAGGAAGGTTCAACTGGGGGAGATGAATAGGAAGGTTCAACTGGGGGAGATGGATAGGAAGGTTCCACTGGGGGAGATGCACAGAAAGGCTCAGCTGGGGGAGATGCATAGGAAGGTTCAACTGGGAGAGATGAATAGGAATGTGCAACTGGGGGAGATGCATAGGAAGGCTCAGCTGGGGGAGATGAATAGGAAGGTTCAACTGGGAAGATGCATAGGAAGGTTCAACTGGGGGAGATGCATAGGAAGGTTCCACTGGGGGAGATAAATAGGAAGCGGATAGGAAGAGGCCAGAAACAAACAAATAAGAGTTTAAAAAGGCAAGCGTTGAGACAATCAGACAGACTATATTAGAAGCATACATACGTACTTTTCCTGCTTGACAAAAAGGAATTCAATAATTATAACATGTCGTACACAAAGGTTGTACATAATCCTTCAATATGTACACAGAAGGTGTAATGTGTACACAGACATGATATAAATATTCATAAAGCTATGAAAAACCCTGCAGTCAGTGAAAAATAAAGTAAGGGAGATAATTGTGGAATAAAATTAAATAAAGGATATAACAGATAAATAAAATTAATATAAGAATGGTGAGAATTACCTTTAGAGAGAAAGTAAAAAGGGTGCTATTTATCCAAATGGTTGGAGAACAGTTTAGGCTTATTGATACCTGACCAGTGTTCAGCATAGTCTTAAAACATACATTCAAATCTGCTCATTTCCCATCAGAGCCTGGGCTAGCTCTTAGCAATATCTTCCCTATATTCTTGCGCTGGTAAATTCGAGCCATCGCCTCTTTCACCTAAACACACATCAGAGTTCATGTTGAGCATTCATAAAGATACACAGCCATAAATGCAAATATAAGATCTAAATACTGCAGCATATAGCACCTAAATACTGCACCATATAGCACCTAAACACTGTAGCATATAGCTCCTAAACACTGTAGCATACAGCACCTAAATACTACAGCATATAGCACATAAATACTGCAGCATATTGCACCTAAATACTGTACCATATAGCACCTAAACACTGTAGCATATAGCTCCTAAACACTGTAGCATACAGCACCTAAATACTACAGCATATAGCACATAAATACTGCAGCATATAGCACCTAAATACTGCAGCATATAGCAACTAAATACTACAGCATATAGCACTTAAATACTGCAGTATATAGCTCCTAAATACTGCAGCATATAGCACATAAATACTGCAGCATATAGCATCTAAATACTGCAGCATTTAGCATCTAAATACTGTAGCATATAGCATCTAAATACTGTAGCATATAGCACCTAAATACTGTAGCATATAGCATCTAAATACTGCACCATATAGCACCTAAATACTGTAGCATATAGCACCTAAATACTGCAGCATATATCACCTAAATGCTGTCGCATATAGCATCTAAATACTGCATCATATAGCATCTAAATACTGCAGCATATAGCATCTAAATACTGCAGCATGTAACAGCATGGCACCAATAAGTATGTAACAGCATGGCACCAATAAGCATGTAACAGCATGGCACCAATAAGCATGTAACAGCATGGCACCAATAAGCATGTAACAGCATGGCACCAATAAGCATGTAACAGCATGGTGCTGATAAGCATGTAACAGCATGGCACCAATAAGCATGTAACAGCATGGCACCAATAAGCATGTAACAGCATGGCACCAATAAGCATGTAACAGCATGGCACCAATAAGCATGTAACAGCATGGCACCAATAAGCATGTAACAGCATGGCACCAATAAGCATGTAACAGCATGGTGCTGATAAGCATGTAACATCATGGCACCAATAAGCATGTAACAGCATGGCACCAATAAGCATGTAACAGCATGGCACCAATAAGCATGTAACAGCATGGCACCAATAAGCATGTAACAGCATGGCACCAATAAGCATGTAACATCATGGCACCAATAAGCATGTAACAGCATAGCACCAATAAGCATGTAACAGCATGGCACCAATAAGCATGTAACAGCATGGCACCAATAAGCACGTAACAGCATGGCACCAATAAGCACGTAACAGCATAGCACCAATAAGCATGTAACAGCATGGCACCAATAAGCATGTAAAAGCATGGCACCAATAAGCATGTAACAGCATGGCACCAATAAGCATGTAAAAGCATGGCACCAATAAGCATGTAACAGCATAGCACCAACAAGCATGTAACAGCATGGCACCAATAAGCATGTAACAGCATGGCACCAATAAGCATGTAACAGCATGGCACCAATAAGCATGTAACAGCATGGCACCAATAAGCATGTAACAGCATGGCACCAATAAGCATGTAACAGCATGGCACCAATAAGCATGTAACAACATGGCACCAATAAGCATGTAACAGCATGGTGCTGATAAGCATGTAACATCATGGCACCAATAAGCATGTAACAGCATGGCACCAATAAGCATGTAACAGCATGGCACCAATAAGCATGTAACATCATGGCACCAATAAGCATGTAACAGCATAGCACCAATAAGCATGTAACAGTATTATGCTCTATTCTATTGTACAACTACTTTCAACATTAAACAACACTTTGCAGGCAAGATGCAGTATAAAGCTTCACAAGCCTTAGATCCTCATAAATCCAACGAAGTAGGTGAACAAAGACTAATGACCAACCCAAACTTGTAATAAATTTCTAACACGAGAACACAGAGGGTAAGCTCAAAGGTCTCACCTCCTCAAAAGGATAAATGCTGTCTATGACTGGTTTTATCTTGCCTTCTTGGTACAGCTCAACCAATGACTCCATGTTCCTCCTAACAATGCTGAAGTTGGCACGGTCTTTAACAAGCTTCCCCACATGCAGCCCACCGACCATGACATTCTTGTCCATCAGCCCGAAGCCGTCATACGTGGGGGAGAAGAGCTTGTTGACTAGCGCTCTGTACATTCCATAGAACGTTAAGTTCTCTCCGAGTACATAACTTGAGCCACCTACATCACATTCTTACGGTCAGCAAGCATTAGACCAGCATGAAAGTCTGTCTTGTTTACGGTGATCCTATGCGGGAGTTATTGATAAAATTAATGGTGGGGGTATATAAAGGCCTTACAAGTTAGTCTACACAAATACAGACGGTTCCCAACCTACGAACGCGTTACGTTCCGGACGATTGTTCGTAAGGTGAATTTGTTCGTAAGTTGCTTCAGTGCTATATTTTGTATTATAATTTATGTTTAAAGCCTATATAAGTATATTGAAGGTTTATATAAATATGTTTAAGGCTTGTATAATTAACCTGTATTGGTTTGTACTGAAAAAATATTTAATAAAATGGAAATAATACTTTGGTGGACGCCGGGCCATGACACTGCATTTCTTATTTATTGTATGTCTTGTCCTTTCTATTATATTGTTGTTTTAATCGTTATGCTATCACTTATCGTTGTTGTCTTATTTTTTGTATGTGTTGTCAGTTTATTATATCGTTGTTTCACTCGTTATGCTATTGTTATATCTGATATACTGTCATAACACTATCACTTATCGTCACTTAGATTGTTGTCATACCAACGCTCTAGCGGTCCTATTCATTCACCTTGTTAGCCGGTGTTCTTACCGTTTGCCGTTAGCCGGAACGGTTGATATTATTGTATATAAATGAGTGCGCGCATTTAGTTGAGCAGAGCAAATAGCCGTATGCTTCTTGGCTGGTGAAAATTCCTTCGCTAATTAAAAGCTGAATGAAATTACAGGCACTCTCTTATCTTTATTTATTAGAAGAGATCTTGCCAAGTAAAGGCCGGCAAATCTCTTTACATTACGTATGTAAAGTTCAAACAAAGTTCAAACAAATAATTCAAAAGTTAATCGAGTTACGAACAACGTACATGCGTTCGTATGTACCGTTGTTCGTAACTCGAATGTTCGTAAGTAGGGAACCGTCTGTATACCAAATTCTTATAAGACAGGTCGGGGTTTTCAGAAGATGGGAGCTATTTATATGAGGGTGAACACACCTCTATTAGCTAAGAGGTAGAGAGTGAAGACACCTCGATTAGCTAAGAGGTAGAGAATGTAAAGTGTGATATAGAGAGTAAATAAAGAGCTTACCATAGTGAATGTGTTTACCAAGGGGCTTAAGGATGCTGTGAGAGCGGGATGAGTCGGAGCCACCCACCGGGTCAAGCATGATGTCCACACCTAAATCAACAGAGTGGTGGAAAGATGTGATGAGGAGTGGCAGAGTATAACACATTCCACATGAAACGAGCAAGCTTTTGAAAATGGGCTAGGTGTATCGTCTCCTTACACCATCTCAACCGTTCTAGCGCATACTTTGCTGATCTCTTAATCCACGCAGTAATGAACACACAAGATGATAGAAAAGGCTGTCTTAGGGACAAACAAACATTAAATACCTCTGAATGAACTTGACTTGACAACTTGTGCATAGTCCTGAGTCTTGTAGTCAATAGGGCAGGTAATGCCATGCGCCCGACAGTGTTCATGCTTGCTCGCTGATGCTGTACCAAACACTGTAACATCTGGCACGGTTTTGCAGAGTTGGCCAACCGCAGTACCCACCCCACCTATAGAGGCAAACATGTTTCTAAGATACAAGCGTAACTAACTACTTTATTTCAGTATAGACAGTTATACCAGGTACAGCTTGCCCTTATTAGTCTTGGCTCTTGCATATTGTACCATCAATGCTCCATGAGTACCTCTATATCTAGGGAACTGAAACTAGCCATAAAAGAGTGTTTCTCACTCTCTCATACTATAGCAAAGTTTTCTCATGTTAATGTTGTACTGTTTCTGTGCTACTCGCTGTTACAGTCCTCCTAAGTGCTACCTGTTGTTTCATACTATTACCTAACAGGATGTAGCTCTGTTAGTTTATTGTCATGAGCAACCCACTGTCATGTTCAGACTATCCGCTGTTATATATTACCTGCTGCCATATGTACAAATACGGACTGGCCAGGTTTGAGCACAGCTTGCTCAAACAACATAATGGCTGCTGTTACATAATTAACTGGAATGGCAGCTGCATCCTCCAGGGACATATTCTCTGGTATAACAAAGCAGTTCTCCTGCGGGAGAACCAGCTGGTCCTGCCAGGCACCCATGTCACTCAAAGCTACTACCCTGTCTCCTGTCTGTAATGCCAAAAGCCAGTTATTACCTGAGAGTCATGCATGGCAGACCAGAGATTTTACATCTATAAGAGCTATGGACTACGGGCAATAAGCAGTTATCATATCAGTTCTAAGGACTGCGGGCAATAAGCAGTTATCATATCAGTTCTAAGGACTATGGGCAATAACCAGTTATCATATCAGCTCTAAGGACTACGGGCAATAACCAGTTATCATATCATCTCTAAGGACTACGGGCAATAACCAGTTATCATATCAGTTCTAAGGACTACGGGCAATAACCAGTTATCATATCAGCTCTAAGGACTACGGGCAATAACCAGTTATCATATCAGTTCTAAGGACTACGGGCAATAACCAGTTATCATATCAGCTCTAAGGACTACGGACAATAACCAGTTATCATATCAGCTCTAAGGACTACGGGCAATAACCAGGTATCATATCAGTTCTAAGGACTACGGGCAATAACCAGTTATTATATCAGTTCTAAGGACTACGGGCAATAACCAGTTATCATATCAGCTCTAAGGAATACGGGCAATAACCAGTTATCATATCAGCTCTAAGGACTACGGGCAATAACCAGTTATCATATCATCTCTAAGGACTACGGGCAATAACCAGTTATCATATCAGTTCTAAGGACTACGGGCAATAACCAGTTATCATATCAGCTCTAAGGACTACGGGCAATAACCAGTTATCATATCAGTTCTAAGGACTACGGGCAATAACCAGTTATCATATCAGTTCTAAGGGCTACAGGCAATAACCAGGTACCATATCAGTTCTAAGACATGGGTAAGAATAAATCCTAAAAATATAAAAGACAGAATATAAGTAACCATCCGGCTTACCTTTATATCTTTGACAGCAGCGCCGACTTCCTTCACAAAGCCGGAGCACTCATATCCAGGTACAAAGGGCACTGGTGGCATCGGTGCATATAAACCCTGAAGTAAAAACAGGCTTTTGCACAAATCAAAAGTACGGATGCTCAGATAGATTCATGAAAAGTCTGACCGCTGAGACCAGCATCATAATAATATCTAACCTTTACTATAATAGGAGACATCTATCCATCTGAAGCCACACATGAATGTTGAAAAAAATTGCATCATACATGTTTCGAACTCACAGCATTCAGGTTGATAGACCAGCACTCTACTCTCTGCACTAATCGACCCCCTTACCACATTTTGGAAATATAGTGCAGTTACTTATTATACCTGATCATCTTCTACGGAGCACTGGACTACCAGGGAAATAGTAGGTATAGTAGTACAACTACAGCGTGGACAATGAGCTCTGGTATTATTTTTGTATCAGGTATCGCAAAGAAAGCATCAAGAAGTTGGATCGTTTACATGCAAGTGGAGACGAATGAATGCTGACCTGCCTCATACTGGCTTCAGCGAAATTGAGACCACAGAACTTGACATCAATCATGACATCCTCCTCACCAACAGCAGGAACAACTGTCTCTTTTACAACCAGGTTGTCCTCTCCCTTAGTCGAGACTAGTGTCAAGGACCTGCGCATCAAGGTTCTAGACTTTTCATCCATAACAGCAAACAATTTATGATCCTAGGGAACAACAGAACAGCTAAAGCTTAAAGGCAGCAATATTAATGTTACACTTACATAACGTATGAAAAGGTTTCATAACGGTTCTTTTATTGGCGTATTAAAGCACTCATGTCAAGAGCTATGAAAACCATTACAGGTCAGTCTTGAGTGCAATTCCTGTTTGTTTAAGTGCAGCGTATTTATTTGGCTTTCTTAATACGATTTATACCAAAGTAAGGCGGTGATTATAGGCCACAATATGCGCACAAGCTAAACCGCAAAATCACATAAGTAGGTTTGCTGTTGTAGTGTCAATAACTGACACATTTTTTCACAAATGGGTGCTTTATTTTGTCAACCAATGTTTTCTCTCTGTTATGCCCATCACTCTCACAAATGCAGATATTGAGCAGCACCCTATGTGGAGAGTGTCGAGTTATTTGCTTCCCTCAAAAATTTGAACGAGCAGCATTCTACGATAGTTTTGAGTTTGCTAACACATGCTGATACAAAGTTGAAACTCTCAGTATTCACTGAGATAATAAATGACAGATAGTGAAATACAAACTGCCTTCAACGCCTTCTGTTCAAGGTAGTTTTGGCGCTATCTTCACTACACATCCTAATGTTTAAAACAGGCGGAACTTGAGGATTTGAAACGTAAGAACTTCATGTGGCAAGCAGAAAACACAAAGTCAGAGTTAGTAGAATAAACGATTCAACTGGTGTTGACACATATTGCATCTTCAATTGGGTAACAACTTGTAGATGCATGTTATAATCCTGGTAAAAACTCAGTCCACGAGACTGCATGTTTCATATTTTCCTAATAAAGTTCCATCTTATAAATATAGTACGATGCGCTTTGATATTTGCTTGACTTGAGATGCCAGGTTCTCCTACTTTATTGACTGCAAGCACTTTGACACATAGTTAGCCCTTCAAGTTTTGTGCCAAAAAGTTTTTTTAGCCGTTGACATCTTTATGAAGGTGGCTAAATATGAGCTTTTTACTAACTGAAAAAATTTTTTATTACCTGCCACCTACTATTGGGTTTTTAAAAGACCGTGTGCATAATGGTGAGCATAGAGCTCATTGTACCTTCTATCACTTCAAACTAGTTTAATTTAATAGCAATATTTTTAAACCAATCTTCCACATTTTCTGATTTGTTTGCAGACCCTCTTTTGATTCAGACAGCTGTAACTGTATGAGGACTTTATTCTGTTGTAACTCTTACATATCATTCCAGGTAAAATAAAATTTGCAACTCTATGGTAGAAATATGAGACAATTCTGATAGCCCTGCTGACAATCAGATATGACAAAGCAAGTAGTTCCAAAATCATGTTTAAAGCTCAGTTATAGCATGACCAGTGACAGTATTATGGCATGACCAGTGACAGTATTATGGCATGACCAGTGACAGTATTATGGCATGACCAGTGACAGTATTATAGCATGACCAGTGACAGTATTATAGCATGACCAGTGACAGTATTATGGCATGACCAGTGACAGTATTATGGCATGACCAGTGACAGTATTATGGCATGACCAGTGACAGTATTATGGCATGACCAGTGACAGTATTATGGCATGACCAGTGACAGTATTATAGCATGACCAGTGACAGTATTATAGCATGACCAGTGACAGTATTATGGCATGACCAGTGACAGTATTATGGCATGACCAGTGACAGTATTATGGCATGACCAGTGACAGTATTATGGCATGACCAGTGACAGTATTATAGCATGACCAGTGACAGTATTATGGCATGACCAGTGACAGTATTATAGCATGACCAGTGACAGTATTATAGCATGACCAGTGACAGTATTATGGCATGACCAGTGACAGTATTATGGCATGACCAGTGACAGTATTATGGCATGACCAGTGACAGTATTATGGCATGACCAGTGACAGTATTATGGCATGACCAGTGACAGTATTATAGCATGACCAGTGACAGTATTATAGCATGACCAGTGACAGTATTATGGCATGACCAGTGACAGTATTATGGCATGACCAGTGACAGTATTATGGCATGACCAGTGACAGTATTATGGCATGACCAGTGACAGTATTATAGCATGACCAGTGACAGTATTATGGCATGACCAGTGACAGTATTATAGCATGACCAGTGACAGTATTATAGCATGACCAGTGACAGTATTATGGCATGACCAGTGACAGTATTATGGCATGACCAGTGACAGTATTATGGCATGACCAGTGACAGTATTATGGTATGACCAGTGACAGTATTATAGCATGACCAGTGACAGTATTATGGCATGACCAGTGACAGTATTATGGCATGACCAGTGACAGTATTATGGCATGACCAGTGACAGTATTATGGCATGACCAGTGACAGTATTATGGCATGACCAGTGACAGTATTATGGCATGACCAGTGACAGTATTATGGCATGACCAGTGACAGTATTATAGCATGACCAGTGACAGTATTATGGCATGACCAGTGACAGTATTATGGCATGACCAGTGACAGTATTATGGCATGACCAGTGACAGTATTATGGCATGACCAGTGACAGTATTATGGCATGACCAGTGACAGTATTATGGCATGACCAGTGACAGTATTATAGCATGACCAGTGACAGTATTATGGCATGACCAGTGACAGTATTATGGCATGACCAGTGACAGTATTATGGCATGACCAGTGACAGTATTATGGCAAGACCAGTGACAGTATTATGGCATGACCAGTGACAGTATTATGGCATGACCAGTGACAGTATTATGGCATGACCAGTGACAGTATTATGGCATGACCAGTGACAGTATTATGGCATGACCAGTGACAGTATTATGGCATGACCAGTGACAGTATTATGGCATGACCAGTGACAGTATTATGGCATGACCAGTGACAGTATTATGGCAAGACCAGTGACAGTATTATGGCATGACCAGTGACAGTATTATGGCATGACCAGTGACAGTATTATGGCATGACCAGTGACAGTATTATGCCGAATCATTGTGATGATGGAGAATGAGACATCTGATGAGGTACATTTAGTAGGCTTAAAGAGGTTAAGTCTCACAGTATAAACAGAAAGGCCAATGAAAGATAGAGAGAAGGCTTGCTCCCCTACATCTCTGTACAGGTTATAGTTATGAGGAACTTTAAGCAGAGGATAATATATTATCTTTAAATAAAGCATATCCTATGAATATAAAAATGGAAATAGAACTTCTCATGACAGCTGAATGACATCATATAAGCTCTGGCAGCAGCAGTGAGGTTGTACATCAAGTCACCTTAGAATGAATTTGTAAAACATACATGTATTAACTATGTATTTAATTTTATTAAAGCAAGAATAAACAGCAAGGAATCTAAACACTACTGCTGCTTGTTTACCAGTTTGTCAAACTTGCACCGTAAATAATATGGTACAAACAAGCTAACCAACATTTTAAAGCGTGTTTCAAACTAGGTCTACCTCAATATCAAATAAATGTAAAAAAGTGAGCCTAAGCTATGCTTCTATATATTATATTAACATCTTAGCACAATTTAGAATGAAGCATGTTTGTTATGTCTAATTAGAGCAAGCAACTGAATTTTTTTAACATTTTGAGGGCTGGATATGTGTGTATACAATAATAAAGAAAAGATAGTCAGTTGACCAGCTTCATAAAAGCTTTCTGCATATTAGTTTCTTAGGGGGAGGTGAAAAAGTTGCACCAGGGGGCAACTTGGGCCAGGCCACATACCTATGTGGAGTTGCATGCTATGTTTGTTTTCTTTAGTTAGGTCACTGAGAATATTTCAGGTCAAGGCAATTTTCTACCATTGCTCAATAAGGAAGATTTAACAGGTGAATGCTTTATTCGACATTTACTACTATTTTATATCAACAGTAAACTTTACCTGCCACATAGTACTATAAGATTTTGGTAGAAAAGCAGCAGTATGTTTATATGACTAATGGCTAAAATATCACCTTTAATTTAGTAATATAATAATAATAGTAATATAATTTAGTAGATAAATATTAGCAGCTGCTAGAACCAATATTGAGAATAAGTTCATTTTGTGCAAAAAATACAGCTGGGGAAAGTTGGGTTGACCTTTGCGAGGCAAGATGGGTCACTGGCCAAACTTGCCCCATAAGCTTTTATTGATCATCTTTTTGATGACATCTCTAAAAGGTAAGAAACAAATAATGGCCTTAGCAAATATAGGCCTAATAAATGAAGTCTTAATACAGTCAAGATAATCTTCACACTCAGTAGTAGTCTTTGAAAACACTACCAAAGGCACCACATGAAAA
This sequence comes from Watersipora subatra, assembly GCF_963576615.1. Classification (NCBI taxonomy): domain Eukaryota; kingdom Metazoa; phylum Bryozoa; class Gymnolaemata; order Cheilostomatida; family Watersiporidae; genus Watersipora; species Watersipora subatra. The sequence continues at coordinate 815,112 of NC_088711.1, forward strand.
AGCCACAGTAAAAACAAGAAAGAGAGCTTAGATTGAAATACTAGCTGATACTTAAGAGCAACAGCAACTGAAAAAATCCCAAGTAAAACGAAAGAAAATAAAAAATCTGAATACAGTTTCATCCTCAAACTTAGCTGAAGAAACTTTGATTGATTCAGACAATGATTTACCAGTGGCAGAGACTGATAATGGAAGGGGAGTTTTAAATTAAAAAGTGTGTTTTAGCAGTTTGCTAAAAATGAAAGCTTTTTGTTTATGTTGAAATGGTAACAGGATGTAAGGGATTGGATTGGCTGGTAGATTTTTACACTTAATAAAGATATGCTATGTTTTATGTTACTAATATTACTTATGCATAATATTATGTATATATGTACACGCACATAATAATTGTAAGTGTAGAAAATATTCAAGTGTAAATCTGAAATATACAGCAGTTGTAGTTGTAAAGCTTTATTGAGTCATAAAACAACTCTTCTGAATACTTCTATATTCACCCAACTTTCCTCATTGACTGACCTAACTTACCTAACAAGTGGAGTAAGTTGGGACACATGACAACAAGTTTTCAAAAGAGTATTTTGTAAGTTTGACCAAGGATTAACCATTGTGAATTTTCAGCAGAATAGAACACACTATTTATAGCAAACACCTATTTATATGAAAGGTTTCACAATCCTAGAGCTTCTAATCTTGTCATATTTTGCATAATTGCGATTTTTGACCCAGCTTGCTCCACCTTCCCCTATGTGTTTTTGGAGAAATCAGATTATGCACAATTCTTCTTCATCCATATGTATGTATATCTACTAGAAACTCCTCTGTCATACAGCCCACGACCAAAGTGATAATGGAAAAAAGAAAGGGTACTGCTAAAGACGAACTGTAAAGAGATTGGCTGGCAAGGCAGGTTGGTTCTGGCGTCGACGAAGGACAATGATGTCAATTTGTTGTAGTTGGCGAGGCAAATTTATAACAAAGTCATTCGCGTTCTGAGGGAAATTGATGACAAGACCTCTGAACCCAAATTGGCCACCACGCGGAAGATGGAACATTGACATTGTAGGATTAACCTTGGCAATGAGTAACTGTTCTATAAGTGTAAGAGAAGATAACAATTCAACAGATGGACCTGGGTCCATATTGTTGGCTGCACTGAATTTATTAACAGTGTCGGGTCTAACTTGTTGGCATGTATGACATAGTTGTATTTGAGCATTGTATGTAATGAAATGTTTCTCATTACATTAGGTACATGTGAGCTGTGATATGTTGTTGTCAAGTCTGCCTAGAAAGTTGTTACGCAGTTCTTGAAAATCAGGACAATCTAAAGATTGAAAATGAGGAATGTGATGAAGGGGGGCATTATTGAGAGGAGCGATATTGTTTTGTGCAATTTTTTCATGGTCAATGATGTCCAGAAATTCATGATCATCATCTGGAAACGAAGGGGCTGCCAAGTCCATGTCATTTACATCGCCTTCCACATCTACTAAAGAATTCTCTGAATCAGATGAGTTGTTGTTATTCAATTGAGTAGCGTGTTGTTGAACATTAGCATTTGATGTTGATGGTTGCTGTGAGGACCTTCTATTTATCCTCCTATTGAGCTGTAATAATTGAGAGACACGTGGATGGCCACTGCGTCGGTGACGGCCACAACGTGGTGTTCTGGGAAGTTGTATGTCCATGATAGTTGTCAAGTTGTTTTGAAATTAAATTCAAAGTCAATTATGCAAAACAAGAGGTCGTAAAAAATTCACACCTAATCTACTACTATCTCAAACTTATGTTTTACAACAATAAAATGAATATTAGTTAAAGCTGTAGGCCTAACCTACTGTAATGTATGTAATTTAACAATAGCAATAAGGAAATACGTTTATTATATCTCTGAAATGCAATATTAGAAGTAAAATGGCAAGCTGCCGTGTAATATACACAATTTGAAAGTTGGTTGCGTTGAATGTAGAATGGTTTTGATAGCGATCTGTAACAGAAAGCGAGCATCAGCATTCACGCATCTGAAAGTTTTCTGCAAACTGGAGCAAAACAAAAGTGTTCTCGTCATAAAGGGGCATCGTAGTTCGGCCCTAGCTTGTACATAAGATGTAAAGAATTTTAGCTAACGTTCTAAATAATTTAATGAAACCTTCGGTAATTGGACAAAAAAATCAGGCAGATAAACTGTGTACGTACCACAATTTCGTATCTGTAAATCGGTCTACGCCTCAAACGGTCTACGTTTATTACAGAAATCTTCGAATAAATAAATTCGAATGATTATTCTTATAATTAAATCTTATAATTTTATAAAAACGAGTAATTATTCTTATAATTAAATATTTTTGCAAGATATTAAAAACGGAAAGATATTAGAAATCTTCGGCAAATGGACAATGCCATACATGTAGACTGGTGAAATGTGCACGTTTTTCTCGTGAAATCTGCCCGACTTAATGGTTCTACTCTTGGTCGCACGGCTTTATCGGCGTTTCGTTGGCCGGTCTTAATTTTGATTTAAAAAAGCTTGTCAGGTTTTAATAGCGATTTTATGCCAAATTAATGTCTAGTTATGTATTATCCGATCAGATGGGTAAGGTTTAGGATTTGTCTACAAATTTCAAAGACTTGGTAACATATTTAAATAGGTTTATATGTGTTTTGTATTGTTATTATACTTAAACGACTCAATTGAAAAATGGTTAAATTTATTGATGAGATTTCGGTACAAGGGTTTGCGACGGTGTTGATGAATAATTTTCGTGAGTTGTGTGCACATATGCATTTATCATAAAGCTCTCAAACAATCGCTTCGCTCGTGTTTGGTCGTGGGACTATATAAACGGCAATCTGTGTGTATGTGCGTGTGTTAGTCCGCCTTATAGTGCAGCCTTTCCTTTTTCGTCGTACGGATTTCGGTCGTACAAAGCGAACTGAATTAATATTAGTAGTAAATAAATTATAGAGTGGGCTTTATTTTTTCCATTCGGTCATACAAAGCCAATTAAATTAATATGAGTAGTAAAAGTCGTACTTTTGGACTATTAGCTGCTACTTTTTTCTGATGATTTGAGCCAAGCGGCTTATATAAGGGTGCAACTATTCTGGGGTTTTTCTCTGCACCGCTAGAGCGCATTAACCGAAATCTCTGGTTAGTGCGCCTCTAGCGGTGATAGAGAAAACGAAACAATGCCCAACGGTATTGTTCCATTAGGCACTCGGTTAAAAGCGTAGGTTAATACGGAACAGTGCCCAAAGGCATGTTCCGTTTTAAACAGCAAAGTTGCTGTTGTGTTATAAGCACCGTCCTGAGTTCTGCGGCCTATACACAAAGGTGCCTATACAGCTATACAAATGTACTACTCATTAAATAAATTAATGAGTAGTAATTTACATGTAATTAATATTTACTGCCAATGAGAAAGGTCGCCGTGAAGGTTTGTTTTTTCCAGCCACCTAGAGAATTGTTTTCGCATTTTACCTACTAAATTTCTACCTCAAAAAGGAAAGTACTTCTCATTCAATGTTGTATTGTCTATGGATTGCTACACCTCCACTACTTAAAATGTTGGATTCGCCACTGTTCGTGATAGTAAACATGTTCATTTCTTTCAGCAGCTGAGTTACTAATTCTTTCCCAGTTTCGAGTACTGTAACTTACTACTACAGAACTTGCACGGGTACTCCGAGCGTTGCAATAGGCAATGGTGAGAAGAAAGAGAGCAGCTGATATCGATTTACTGTCACCCTGCTTTAGCCATTGCCAGCTGTACTGTCACCTGCTCAAAAGTAGGCACAAGCCGAAAACTGTTTGTTCCTACACCCGACAGAAAAACCAAAAATGTTGCCTATCTGCAAGTGTTGCATTGAACTAACATTGTGTTATTATTGTCATGCTTGCATTGAATTAACATTATGTTATTGTTATGTCATGCTATGTTTTTCCTGTTCAGCTATACCTACATATTATCCACATGCAGCCTTTTCTAACATATTTTTCAGTATATATATTTTCATGCATTCGTTTTCCTTATTGTATCCCATAAAAAGGCTATCATGTTGGCGTTGTTTTATTATTGTAAGGTGCTAATGCCGTGTCTGCCTTGACATTATACCGTCTGTGCTGTTATACATATAAATTTTATTGACACAACCGCATCACTGTTTGTATATACCATGTCACAACACAGGCTATAGACAAAGAACTGGTGAGCCTTGATTAGTGTTTTAAGCATGTAGAAGTCTCCATTCAATAAATGTTGCCGATAGCAAAATATTTTGTAGAAATTCTTAAAGCATGCAAAATGTTTCAATACTGCCAGTTTGAAGAACTTCAATTTGCCTAGCAATGTCAATTTCATTATTTCTGTACACAAATAGGGCAACTCCGATTTGAGTGGTTTGAGACTGATACATTGTAGACTAGCTGTAAAAAGTATTGCAGATTTCCATTGTCCTCCCCAGCATTATTGACATGTAAGACTGCATATGTGTATGCATAGTCTGATCAGGGCAAAAAATTTAGGTAGACTGCATACTTGGAGTTGTTTTACAGTATGAAAGAGCACTCTCAATAAACCTCTTGCTGTACGCGAATCTGTTCCCATGAACGGGTAATGTAGCTAGCGGTTTGGGTTTGAGGCCGTGGTGTCACTTGGGGATGCGCGTTAGACCTTTTTCACTCCGAGTGCAGCGAAAGACTCCAAGCGCGGCGCTCCGGATGAATGAGTTGGCGAGTGCGAGGCGATTGATTGCCAAGCGATTGAGTGTTAGGCGATTGATTGCGAGGTGATTGATTGCAAGTGCGAGGCAATTAGTTGCGAGGCGAATGATTGCGAAACAATTGATTGCAAAGCGATAGAGTGCGAGGCGATTGATCACGAGGCGATTGACTGCAAGTGCGAAGCAGTTGACTGCAAGGCGAGTGCAAGGCAATTGATTGCAAAGCGAGTGCGAGGCGATTGATTGCGAGGCGAGTGCAAAGGTGATTGCAAGGCGAGTGCAAGGCAATTGATTGCGAGACGAGCCGTTTGATTGCAAGGTGATTGAGGAGTGCGAGGCGTTTGATTGCAAGGCGATTGATTGGGGAGTGTGAGGCGATTGATTGCGAGGCTAGTGCAAGAGCGCGATTGTCAACTGCTTGGCGGGTAGACTGGTCGGCTGAGTCGGGGAATCGGCGGCAAAAGTGCGCGATTGTCAACTGCAGATATAGACAGGTATGAACGGATGCATGAATCTAGAATATTTACTAGATTATATTATATTATATAGCTGTAAAAACACATTGCAGATTTCCATTGTTCTCCCCAACATTATTAACATGTATACGTGTATGTATACTCTGATCAAGGCAACAATTTCAGTAGACTGCATATTTGGAGTTGTTTTACATTATGAAAGATCACTCTCAATAAACCTTATGCCGTATGTGAATCTATTCCCGTAGGTGGGTAATGCAGCTAGTATATATATAAAAAAGCAGATTCAACACATATACATGTATATATATATAATGTATATATATATATATATATATATATATATATATATATATATATCTTTGTTGAATCTGCTTTGTCATGTTGTTCTTGATTTTGATCCTGTTCAATTTGTGTGCTTTGTCTGCGGTTGTATGGACTAATTGATTAGTATTGATTCAGACACTTGTGAGAGTGCTTAGCTATGATCATAAGCAATATTTATAAGTAATAGTACGTCTTTATTACTACAAATCTAACACCTTGAATATACAAACTCAAAGATTGTAAAATAATAATCATAGTGACGAAAGGTTAAAAATAGCCAATGAAAGTTACACCGTTGCGCGAATAGCTGTCCATACTCTTTGCCCATTTCTTTGCAGATCTGCCAGCATCAGATATTTGAAAGATGTTGATTAGCTAAAAACTTGTCTTTCAGAGCGTTTTTTATTAACCTGAGAAAAAATGTTTGAAAAGTGGTTTGAAGATGGCTGCTGAGTGAACATACACTACAATATGTCAGGGAGCTGTCGTAAGCTGCCTCAATGTTGGTAATGTTTTAAAAATAGAACAAGGAATACGTCTCCCAAACTCCACAAAATTTATTTCCTTCAGGTATTGGCTTATGATAATATTTGCTTATAAAAAGTAACCAAAAAGGAGATGATGTTTCTGTTTAGTTTTTCTGTCCAGGTGTACGGCATGCACCTTCTGTGCGATGCAAACAAAAAAAGGTAGACGCCCTCTAATCTGTTTCTTGTAATCTCTGGTAGTTGGTACAAAAGGAACAGCAAATGAAGGAGTCGTGTAGTAAACTTAAAAATCAAGCGAAATATTTGAACAAACAAACTCTATGAAAATAGTGGTGGCCCTGAAAAGAGCCATAAGAGAAATAATTCCAGAAAATTATTCTATTTGGATGTTGTCCGTATCAAGGACATCCAGTTCATCGAGGCCGAGAGGATCTTGAGGGTTCTTGGCAACGATTCGAGAGGAGACTTCACAAATTTGAGTGGCCAAAGTCCTAGCCGAGTTGGATGGATGCCACACTGGTCTCCTGTGCCCACTTGGTAGCTGCCTTGAAGAAGATGCCCTCCTCTCCCTCGGTCTACTTGTGCACAGCGGTTTCGTGGGTGATGTATGTGTCGCCACAGATCGCTGGTGTACTTATTTTGTGTGCTGGACTAACATTGCCCTGGTGGCGAAGACGCTCTTGCAAGAGGGACACTTGATTTTCCTGACGTGACATATCTCATGCCGTCACAGCTCACCGAGTGAGGCGATACACTTCGGACACTCTGCACAGAAAAGCATGATGAACTGATCAAAGGAAAAGGTGACGTAGCCGATATATACATAAAAAAGTGACTTTTGGGATAGTGGTTAATCTAGAAAAGATAACAGACGTTATGTATCAAGCTTTTTACGCAATGAACAATCTTCTTTAATTTATTTCTTACTGTTCACTCATTTGAAGAATTTTCTTATGTTCTCATGGTTACGAGTCAAAATAATCTAAGTTTCTGTTATAATTGTTAGTTGTTTAAGATTACTTGAATAATTTTTGTTTCTGTTTATGTTCTACGTTTCTCGAAATAAGATTTTGTAATTAGTCCTTTTTATTCTCGAAATATGTCTTACTGTTTGTACGATTACTGTTCGCTACCCAGTATATGTAGAATTTTCTGGGCTTTCTGTTAGTGTCTAGATTGTTATACTGCAATAGCTCATGGTCTAGCAATAACTTTTATTGTCATGAAGGTAGATAATTTTTAGGTCATGAAGGTAGAAAGTCAACAGTCAGCAAGACGATATGATTGGTCAGTTTGAATGATAACGCCAATCTCTAGGCTAATCGCTTATGTAATATAAATACTGCCACAAATTTTTAGGCAGGTCAGCTTATGTTTGGCTTTTGAATTAGACACATAACTAGTATTACTATAATAAAGTTGTTATTGTTGAGAAATGTCATTATAATCGTCATCAACAGAAGAATATCAAGCTCACACAAAATTACTATAAATAAATTGGATAATTAAATTATTATCCTTATAAGAGTTGTGTTCTCTCCTGGTGGTTCCAGCAGGTTATAGCATTGGCAGCGTTGGTTTCAGCGCACTCTGTTGGTTTCAGCAGAGCACAGGTAAGTTAGGTTCAGCTCCCTCCTGTTGGTTTCAGCAGGTTGTATTGTCAGCAGCGTTGGGTTCAGCGCACTCTGTTGGGTTCAGCAGAGCACAAGTGAGTTGGTTTCAGCTCTATCCTGTTGGGTTCTACAGGTTGTAGCGTTGGCTTCAGCGCAGTGACTAGAAATAGGGGTTGTGCCCACCCCACTCTTGCGAGTTTTCTTTAGTAGTCCCCCCCTCCCCTTTCCTCCCTTTTTGTTTGGGATGATGAGCAAAATTCGTGCACCTGCGGAGCCTGTAATAGCTCAGCGATAGGAAGTATGTACTGCTTCAAAAACTTGGTACCACCCACTTTTGATGCACATTTATGATTGAGCTTCGACTTTACTGCTTTGTCAACCGCATTTCCTATATGTACTCCGTTTCTCTATTGTTTCTACCGTTTCGTGCATCGTAGAGACCTTGGTGAATTAACTCCGGACATGTATTATAGACGCGAGTTGATTGGCTGGTCTCTAGAACATCCCGACTAGTGTATGTATCGAGACGCATTATATTTTACTTTTTTCATAAAGAACAGTAATGCTTTATTTTGAATACAAAATGACAATATTTTTGGGTAAACCGATAATAGTACACGAGGTTGGTTATGACAGCAAACCCCAACACAAAAAATACTCTGAAAATGCTTTGGAAATATCAAAATTATCATAGAAAAATGCAACCTTTCATGTTATTAGGTTTATACGTGAGAGAGTCAATACATTTACAGCATAGATAACTCTTAAAACAACTGTATAAATGTGTAAATAGGAATCAACATGCAATATCATTATGTTTCATAGACGTAGATATATTCGATAGCTCAGCGTAGCTGTTAAAAATTTGATTAGGGTCAGAAAACAGTTCAGGGTCTTTTGAGTTTTTCATCCTCTGACTACACAGTGCCAAACTAAGCACTATTCGCAAAGTGCTTAGTTTGCGCTTCATTGTCTACCACGCAAGCTTGTATAAATTAAAAAGGTCGAGATCATACCAACTAGCTCTATGGTATAAATAGCCGAAGATAACTTTATGGATGGGAAGTAAGCTTCAATCGATACTTACGTAAGACCAATCGTTACTTGGCTTCCTCCTTAACTATCGAAATCAAAAACACTCGCTGTCATTGTTAAGCAGGGGAAAAAGGAAGACAGTATTCATTGAGCTCTAATAATTTGTGTTCGGTAAATGCGTGTATAAGAGTGTTGAAAAAAGTTTGGTCCGAGCTGGCCCTTCGAGACGAATAGCATTCCTACGTGTCCGATGTAGAGCGGTTGGTTGGAGCGACAATATTGTGTAAGGTGAAGGGCAGGCTGCCGGCTTGAATCTTATCGTTGTAAAGCTTTTACGAAATTTCGTACGTAGCTCCTCAATCATCATGATTCACTAAACCTCCAGACTTTCAGCGTTGGTCATAAATTATTTGGTTCCAGAGAGTGGGTTTGTGATTATGTTGGTATTACTGTTAAAAGTTCTACAAAGCTACTGCGAGGGTTTATCAAATCTTATGCGTGTCCCCTTGTTGAAATCCAGCTAGGACTATTGAGTTTGTGTCGATTTATGATAGTGTAGTTAGTGGTATAGCCTAGATTTTAAACTTTTTTGATTATGTTATCAAAACAACACTATATTATATTTTATGTGAGTATTTGCGCTTTCACGTTTATAGTTGCTAGCGATACTATAAAAAGCGATGGTAAATAATTAACATTCTATAGTTTTTGTGAAAAAATTTTCAAGCTTTTAGTGAAAGCAACAGTCGTAGCGTAGTTTGAGAATTGGGGTATTCAGCTTGCTGGCCAAATCTTCAGGGTATGAGTTGTGCAAAGTATAGGTCAAGACAGGATATCATCTTACCAGGATTTGATCTGCTCGGCTGCTTATAGTGTTGCCACTACAGTATGTCTTAGTTTTTACACAGTCAATGGTTAATTGCAGTTTGGAAAGCTATTGTCAACATCGCTTTTTATTACGTTTGGCTTTGGCAATCTGCCACACAATCACAAGTTAACAATTTGGAAACTGTGTACCAAGACTGGTCGAGATCGAAATTATGTTGAGTATTATTGACAGTCTGTGATTATTGAAGTATTCTAAGTAACTGAGTGAATTTTTAAAGAATTGGGCTGCATAGCATAAAAATATAATTGTTGAAACATTAATCAATAGTATGATTGACAAGAATAAACAAGCCTCAAGCAAATGCTGAGATCAAACTGAATTTTGTTAAAACTACTGATATGATTCTATTATTGAGAATGCTTTTTATTGGTGCAATATCAATTATAGTCGCATACCAATATGTAGTGGCAACAAAGCGAAAACTGACTTTTTGTGTACATTTATTGTATATATATTTATTATTGGGTTTTAGACTGTTACTCTGTGCTTTTGTTGTTGTTCTAGTGAAACGATTTGCCTTTTTGCATATCCATGTACTATTTTCTCTCGTGCTCATCATACACTGCTCATCCATAATTTTCATTGTTTCAAGTTTTATATTGTCGGTGTATTCTTTTGGTCGGTGGGCTGCTGGTTTTCCGATTCCTACCTGATGTGTTTGTGCTTTGTTTTAGAATATACATAATAATTAGTTTAAATTTTTGTCTAGTTTGGTGTAGGCTAACATACATATTGTACGACTAATCTCACCGGGATTATGCAACTGCTTTGTGATGTATTTGCGATGAGTTAATCGAAGTGTATAACTCTTAAAGTGATGACTCTTTAATAAGACAACTGTGGCACAATTCTAGCTCATTCTGTTCTCTGATTGTAAATGATAGCATAGAATGATAGCATTTCTTTAGCACATAGGACCTGACCAATAAAAACTAGTTACTACAAAACATAGCTTGACATACAAGCTCAATTCACTTGTATGCCGAGGTATGACTGTCTTACATGAATGCAATTCTTTGAATTGGCTCAGCACTGTTCTAAAGTGTATATCTAAAAAAGAGCTAAACATATTCGTGGTTGAATATTAAAGAAAAATGGTTCATAATAATTGCTTGCACCAGACAATAGATTTTCAGACTTTTTAGTAGGGTCAAGTGGGGTAAGTACACCATTGAAAAAGGGTAATTCAATTTCGCAGTCTTACTGCTTTGCTTTAACTAAATATTTGAGTCTAATATTTGTCATTGTGAAACTCCAGAATGTTCTGAGCAAGAATATCAGCACTAAAAGACTGTTAATTAAAGAATAGAGAAAGCATAATATTTTTATGCTTTATTATTTATCTTGAGGTGTTGACTGATGTTCTAAAAAAAGAATCAAGGAGATTGACCAGCCAGAAGCTGAGATATAGCCAGCCAAACACAGGTCTCCCAAAAAACATAAGTGTTTTGGTAATCATCAATATATGACGTATGAAATCGACTTGTGTGCCATTGGTCAATTAAGCCAACTAATGCGCTCTCCTATAACAATCACGGCGTTTTAATTGGTTTAATTCCTGAAAGTATAGAACAATCAAATTGGGCCTAACAATCATTGCTCTGAGAATTCCGAACCAGTCCCTCTGACGTGTAGATTAGTTTTAGAATAAAATAATTACACGCATCTATTATTTCGCAACATTCTGCTATCACTTTCTACAAATTATGGTAGTTACATCATTTATTCTATACGCAGTTATATTATTATTTTGTATAATATGCATCATGATTATTATATTAATCATAAAAAATAATCATAGATAAGATAATAGATCAATAGAAAAATCAAATCAAAAGTTATCGTTTTCTTTTCTTACAGCGAGAGCAGCACGGTCAAGTTATTCTTTTTTAAGATTATGGTTGTAGTGAACTTACAGTCTGTTAATAGTGACGATAATCATGAAAATCAACTAAATGCTGCAGTAGATACACAATAGAAAAATTATGAATGAACAAAAATTCACATTCTCATTTCTTATTCTAAACGAACTGCAATCGCGGATGTCGCATATAGACTATACACGCGCCGTTCGTTGAACAGAGGATCTTCGGAGCATATCCGTGGAGATCGAGTTAAAATTTGAAGCACAATAGTCAAAATCTGCTCTTCTGTTTTGAAAAATCACGGCGAGGGGTTGTGGGCAAATGCCTTTACCACACAATGTTTGCTTGATTTTCCTGAGAAACCAGAGCTAGTCTGTAAATTATTTACTATCGCGAGAAGCGTTTCCCATCTCGTAGCCAAAACAATCATTATACGTAACGGCGGTAAGGGTGCACAACTCTGGCACATGAACATTAAGTCGATTTTATACGTCACAGTTTTCGGGATTTTCGACGGGTTTTCCTCTGATTCTTTATTAGGTAGACCTGTGTTTGGCTGGCTATATCTCAGCTTCTAGTGGGTCAATCTTCTTGATTCTTTTTTTAGAGCATCAGTCAACACCTCAAGATAACTAATAAAGCATAATAATATTATGCTTTCTCTATTTTTTAAATATCATTGCTTTATATGAAGCGCTAAAAAATGTGTGTCTAGGTGGTGCATTTACCCCATATACAGGGGTAAGCGCACCACTTAGCCTTCTTTGCCATTGTTATGCATTGGTTGATAAACAGAGGCAAATGCACCAAATTGCTGATATTGAAATTATATAAAATTCAATAGAGATGAAAAAAAAAGTTTTTTTGAGCTCGTACCGCACCACTGAAATGTTGATCGTATTGAACATTAAAATTTTAAAAATTAGCAATTCTATACCATTGCAATTCAAGTGACCAGTTTTACTCAAGTGAACCACAAATTTGACATAGACTAACTCAAAAGTATAACAAAAAAGACTATAGAGATTGGAGAACTTGAAATAAGATTGAACCGTCTCTTTTGATGGAGAACTACATGTTTGCTGGGTGATGCACTTGCCCTGCCCTTGTTATATATTAAGGTGCACGTAGGTTAATGTTAATGTGTACTACATAGGTGCACTTGCCCCTGTCTCTAAAGTTATCAGGGGCAAGTGCACCACCCCAGTTAAAATAATACAAAATTATTTGTTTGGATTAAAACAAGAAAAAAGGTATTCTATGGACAGACACCAGTTGCACTCAATAGTTAGCCAAAACAAATATCCACTAAAATGAAAGTTATAAAATTATCAGTGAACAGCTCTAAATTTAAAGCCAACTACTTCAATAGCGCATTTACGTTTTTGTTGCTCACTTCACAAAAAATTTGAAATCCAGAATGCAGGGCTTATAGCTTCCTGTGGAGGATCATGGGTAATAGGTCTGCAACTCATAGACAGCTATGCAGGGATTGGCTGATAAAATATCAACAGCTGGTGCACTTGCCCCAATGGTGCACTTACCCCACTTGACTATATATATGACAGCTATAACATGCCCAAAGTAGTTGAACAATTTTAGATTATGGTTGCCTTACCTTATGGATTTTGTAACTACATGTAGATGTGCATTTGTGTCACCATACAAAATCATAGATGCAACAAATTCCTCAAGTGATTTTGTAATGATGAAAATTACTGTCATTAAAATAGTTATAGGGTCCCTTGCAAAGACAAACCGTGTTGTTAAAATGAGAAATTTTCATTAGATGTTTAATGAGTTTTAAAGTACCTAGTACTTTAAAACTCATAAAGCACTTTAAAGTCGATGCCACTTGTTCTCATCATAAGCCTTGGATTTCTATGTGGTTGTCATGAGAATCTCATTACAACCACATAGAAATCCTATGCTTTCAGGGAGTTATTCTGGTAACCGTTATGACATCCTTCCGCTACTCCTTTTTCAAAATGCTTGCTAGCGGTAGTTTTTATATTTTAGAAATAATAAGGTGGTTGTTCACGGGTGCTCCGGGATGGCTGGCTGGTCTCCCTTAAAAAAGATTGTAAGTATTGTCAGCTTACTGTTAGCTCGTTGTTACTTCTCAATAGTCAGCATGCTGTTTTCTGCCACAGTGTAACTATATTGCAGGCAGCGTCACTGTTGGGTGTTGCTGGTGCCGGTGCAGGGCTTGCCGCGTATAATTTTGAACACCATCCCGTACAAGCCGCCGATTTGCTTCTTCATTCGCCGAAGCTCGACTGGCATTTTCACAAGACATTTGGGTCTTACGATGTCAACAGGTTAGTTATGTTTATCAACTAGTTAAGGGATGTATTTAAATATACTTGCCTTCTCTCGCTAGAGGCTAACTCTTTTCTTTACCTGCAGTCTGCGTCGAGGCTATCTGGTGTACAAAAATGTCTGCAAGGCGTGTCACAGCGTAAAATATCTGGCATTCCGCGAGATGGTGGATGTGTTCATGACTGAAGACGAGGCGAAAGCAGAGGCCGAGGAGGTGAGAGATACAAGCTTGCACATTTTCATATATTGGATATCGTAACAATGTATTGTGTCGAGTGGGGAATATCTTTTCACTGTCCGCGTCTTCAGTTGGTTAAAGGTTGACTTGCAACAAAATTCACATTACAGTTATTTGGTATCAAAAGATTCACCATGTCTTACTCTGTTGTGTTGTAAGTGCCAAATATGTGGAAATGTGATTACAAGCTCTTAAAAGCTCAAAAACGAACAGAAAATCGCAGCCACACGAGACCGCCGTAGTTTGGATTCTCTTTCCAAAACTTTTCTATTTTGTTGCAAGTCAACCTTTAACTATAGTTGGTGGCTGCGACCAGCTTACTCAAACTCCTTGCCTGATTGAATTTTGATATGAATTACTTTCATAACAGGCTTGTTTCAGCAAACATTAAATCATTTTAAAAAACCGGTCGCAATATTTTATATACCATTTGTTAATCCTGCATTGCAATCACTGTCAAATTTTAAACATGATCAACACTTACAAGTATATATTGCAGCTGCGCACTGCTTTGGAAATCTATTAAGTCTATCTTTCTGCATTTATTAACACCTGAAAATAGCTGTGCTGGAGACATGTGCTACGATGTATGTGTCCGATAGGGTTATCTTGTTGTTTTATTCTAAAATTTTCAGCAAGTAACATGCGGATTGTTACTTTTATGTATTGTCTTTACATCATGTAAAAGTTACGTCAAAGCATTTACATCAAAGTAATCAAATTAAGTAGTGGGTAAGTAATAAGTAGGCTAGTAGTGACAGAGGTGCCTCCTTTCTTTAGGTTATGATCATAGATGGGCCAGACGAGACAGGCGAGATGTTCGAAAGGCCTGGCAAGTTGAGCGATAAGCTCCCCAATCCGTACAGAAATGATGAGGAAGCGAAGTTCGCCAATGACGGAGGTTTACCCCCAGACCTCAGCTACATTACCAGGGCCCGACACGGTGAAGAGAACTACGTTTTTGCCATTCTGACAGGCTACTGCGACCCGCCTGCGGGATACAGCATTGCAGACAACCTCCATTACAATCCCTACTTTGCAGGAGGTGCTATCAACATGGCCCAGGCACTTTACCCTGGTATAATGGAGTATCCTGACGGTATGCTATCTCCCTCTCTCCTTCACTCTTACTTTTATAGCTAGCAGGCACTCTTCAGTGTTTTACTTTTTCCTAATGCAGGTACCCCAGCATCCGTGCCCCAGCTTGCTAAGGATGTGACAGAGTTCCTTTCTTGGATTTCACAGCCAGAACTGAACACGAGAAAGGAGATGGGCATCAAGGTAGACTATTTTATCATACAAACAATTATTGTTATATTCAGTGTTGATATAATATAGTTGTTGCATTTAGTGTTTATTGTATATAATATAATTTACTTACCTCTCTTTGGCAGTTCCTTATGATAATGGCCTTGGCCATTCCCATCTCATACTACTGGAAAAGGCAAAAGTGGGCTTCAATTAAGAACATGAAGTTTGAATTCAGACCCCCCAAGCCTCCCACGAGGGAACAGTCATCAGTGAACACTCTCCGGTTCCGTAAAACAGTACCTAAGTAACCTGGACATGGCAGATAGGAAATATTTTAAAGGGTGTAGTTGTCATGGTTGTCATGGTTGTTGTCTGTTGCTGATCACACAGCACTTCTCTTATTTATACCATTCTTGCTGTTTTATATCAAGTTCCTTGCTCATGCTCATGATCCTGACTGAGTTTTATTTAGGAGTCGATCCTCCTGGTGCACTAGAGTTTCCAATATAAAGAGTGTTCTGTTGAAATATATAAATAAATCTCTTCGGTCAGCAAGCTGTTCCCCGTTTATGCTGATTGAAACAGGCCTATCTGTTTCTTTAAGCAGGCCCTCGTGTCTGTTTGAGGCACCCCGCTTCTGTCACTTGCACCTACGTGTCACCATGTATGTCATTGTTACCAGACTGCCTTCATGCTCCACTCTTCAATGCTTTTCCTAGAGTTCTCGAACCTACACTAATAGACTTGCCACTTTTGTACAGAAATACTCTATAGGTTCTCATGTTATGTTGGTCTCAATTGTGACCCTGGCCCTCTTTTGTCTCCTTGTTATGAATAAAACTAACCGCCCCATTTGACTGCAATTATAGCTCTTATCATAGAGTCATTATTCATGGAAAGATAACTAATTGTTCTTTTTAGCAGTTATTGTGATTGTTATTTATTAACCCTAGTTCTTAGGCATTTGGCATACACTGGTTCATGGTTTTGGCGAAGATGTATTGCGATACGTGGTAAAACCTATAGCTCATTCCTCTGCTATTCCGTTATAGTTGAAAACTATTTTGGTTTTGTAGGCTCTATAATGCTATTTAATGGTAACACCTTTGACCACAGGTCTCTCGTAACGAGTAGAATAAGCTTTGAACAGGCCAAGTAGCTCCCTCTACCAAGTACAAACACTCCTATCCAGTAATAAACTGTCAGATTTAATCCAGCACCTACATGTATGTGTATGAATGTGCAATGCTTGGGTTTGAATTGAATATCAATTATCTCTTTTTCAACAGATACTAGCTCTCAATTTGGTAGTCGTCTTGCCTCTGTAGAGCTCTGATATCAGCTTCTCACTGGCGCTTTCAGTCATCTCTAATAGGCATCACAATATTGTATATACAAATTACTATTTACCGCAACTGTGCTGCCTCTTTTGGGCATCAATTATAAGTTTAGTAGCGGACTTGCAGTATCAAAATGCATCTATTCAAATGCAGGGTAGCTTACCTCAGGCTTAACTGTAGTTCATTCAAAATATAAAATCTGAGCTCTCCTAGACATCACCAAAATTTACCAACCCTTTTGATATAACATATCCGTATATTTATACCAGGTGAAAGCCTGGCATTGCACAGGTGATAAAAAGGTTTTTGGGTAACATGAATTTGTATGAATAGGAACTGTATAAAGCTGAGTAACATAAGCTAGTCTAAATCTTTACTATAATAAGAGCCGTGTTCGTGCTTCTGTCTGGGTGTTAAGAAAATAGATTGCACTTAACGGGAATCGAACCCATACATCCGGATGCAAATAAGTCCAGCCAAGCACACTCACTAAGCCATGCATGGATGGGAATAATTGTGCTTATAATCGTTGAACATCGTGACCTCACGGCGCATCAGACTGCAAGTGTTGTTTTTGGGAAAGCCTGGCACTTATTTTTTTTCTAGTAGTTCAAGAATGTTTCTGATCATTTGCTTCTAGTAGGTCAAGCGCTGTAAGTGTGCGTATTTTAACTAATCGCTATAAACTGGACATACAACAGACAAATAAACACTTAAATTTATATAGATATAAGACGTATACATATATATAATGAATAAGTAGTCGGGGCTACTGCTAGCTGCACTCTACACCCTGAAAAGTGCGGTGTGTTATGCCGGTAAACAACTAGAGTGTTGGAACAGGTTAAAGTCACTTCCCTTTTTCCAGGTTGATGTTTCTCTCTAGAGAAACAACTTTTACAAAGATAAGTAACTTAAACCTATTCCAGCAGGCTAGTTGTTTATACATATACGTATATATTTGAAAGACAATATATATGAAACATTGCCTCCAAAAAAATAACCTGCAATTTTGACAAATTTTGAAAACCTTTATGGTTGTTTTAATTTTCTCTCTTAATTTATTTCAAATACACCAAACACTTTTCTCATGATATGTAGTTTGAAAGTTGGAATGGCAAATGTTGTTATATGTTAAATACAAATCAATTTGCTGACCAGACTTTTATTACCCGGCAATGCCGGTTAATAGTATATGTATACTAATATTTTTAAGAGGGCTCACCGCTTGTCACCTGAAGAGCGTGGTTGTGTGAAACAGAGTTGTAATGACTTAGCTAATTAATTTTTACACTTGACTATATTATTAATATCATTTCACTCATAAATTTTATGTTCAGTATAATATATTCAGTCATTTTCATATATGCATTTATAAATACACATTTATATGTAGACATAAATGTATAAGATCATATAAGGTAAGGAATAGGTATTGATACAGACTAGGTCACAGTCTACTCTTTAGGTCACGGTCTACTCTTTAGGTCACGGTCTACTCTTTAGGTCACGGTCTACTCTTTAGGTCACGGTCTACTCTTTAGGTCACGGTCTACTCTTTAGGTCACGGTCTACTCTTTAGGTCACGGTCTACTCTTTAGGTCACGGTCTACTCTTTAGGTCACAGTCGACTCTTAATTCACAGTCTACTCTTTAGGTCAGTCTACTCTTTAAGTCACAATTTACTCTTTATGTCACAGTCTACTCTTTAGGTCACAGTCTACTCTTTACGTTACAGTCTACTCTTTAGGTCACAGTCTACTCTTTAGGTCACAGTCTACTCTTTAGGTCACGGTCTACTCTTTAGGTCACGGTCTACTCTTTAGGTCACAGTCTACTCTTTAGGTCACGGTCTACTCTTTAGGTCACAGTCGACTCTTAATTCACAGTCTACTCTTTAGGTCAGTCTACTCTTTAAGTCACAATTTACTCTTTAGGTCACAATCTACTCTTTAGGTCACGGTCTACTCTTTAGGTCACAGTCTACTCTTTAGGTCACAGTCTACTCTTTAGGTCACGGTCTACTCTTTAGGTCACGGTCTACTCTTTAGGTCACGGTCTACTCTTTAGGCCACAGTCTACTCTTTATGTCACAGTCTACTCTTTACGTCAATATGACTTCAAAGCAGATGAATAATTGATATCTCTACACATACAGCTATTAACTAGGTGCATGATTAGATAAACTAACTACCGTAAACTGTTAATATAAGCCACTGATGGAGTAGGGTGACCTCATCCAAAGGTTAAAAACTGCTTAACTCTTAGTTTACACTCATTTGACAGTTAGCTATGACTAGTGGTGGGGCCAGACTATCTGCATGCTGGATCTGCAAGCGGGCTGTGAAATAGTTAGCTAGTTAGCATCTTAACATTACCTGCTAGCACTGCACCCTGATTGCTGCATGCCAGCAATCATCTTAACATTACCTGCTAGCACTGCACCCTGATTGCTGCATGCCAGCAATTCACAGTGTAAGCTTGCTCAAGATCCCATCCTACTTCAGATGGCATGTCTTCCAACTTGAAGATATCTTAGAGTTGCAGATTGACAATTAACTCACGGTGTCTCAAATTTACTTTAATCTACTGTTACTATACATGGTATGACCATATATACATTTATAGAAGGAAATTTTTTTGTAGTCGCAATACTAAGATGGCAGCTGCAATCACTAAATAAAGTTCCTCAATGTTTCTTACAATCAACTAATATTTACTTACCAACTATTAATAATAGTCAATTGCGATGACCTGAGAGCCTAGTACATAAACCACATTTATTCCTTTCAGCAGATGGGAGAGTCAATACTTGCACATTCGAAGTCAGTGAATGTCCAGCTCTACATAGATTAATAAAAGTCTTCATTTATGAAAAAGTGGATAGATGATAAGTGGTTGTTGCTATAAATTGATTTGCTCTATGTTTATGTGTATAAAAATAAAAAAAATTATTTTCACACACATAGTGTAAAATATGCTTAGTTTTTATTAAAACTTATCAAACATGCATAAAAGTCAGCTAGAAATGCTTTAGAGTTTGCTGAAGCTTTAAAGAACCTGGCCGTGAGACTTTTACGCCTTGTAATGTTTTTGCAAAAATTTAGCCTCAATCTAATCTAAAATTTTCCCACTACACCCTTCCAGAAAGAAGGAAAGGCGTGGGAACTCTTTTATTACAAAAATTCTTTACTAAAAACCTCTCAAGTCTCGAGTTGTTCTCGGCCAAAAAGAATTAAAAAACGCATTTGTTCGGATTGTTGGCACAAACAGACCTGTTTTCTGTCGAGTGTTGTGGTGCTTGATAGTATTTTTAAAATCAGGAACCATAAAGTTCCTTTCCACTGCTTTTAAATAAAATGCACACCTAATATCTTTTCGCCGTTTAGCTAAACTCTCGATCCCTGTATTTGCTCTTATTTCTGTAAAACTGACTTGCCCCTTTAGTTTAAAAATGAACCTTAAAGCGGTGTTCTGTATTTTCTCAAATCTCTTGGTATCTTTTTTCATAAACGGGTCCCATACCGTGCAACCGTACTCTAAAAGTGGCCTCACCAAAGAAAAATAAGCAATCTGCCGAGTTTTTGTGTCAGCATGCTTTAAAACTCTCCTTAGCATAGGTAATGTTCTATTAGCTTTGCTTATTATTTGTACATAGTGAATTTCCCATTTCAGGTTATTTTGCAACTCAATGCCAAGATATGGATGTGAATCAACATTGTCTAAACGTTGGTCACATAAAAAATAACTTGCTTTTGAATTCGACTCTCCAACTGAAAGAACAGCACATTTAGAAACATTAAAAGTCAATTGCCACTCATTAGAATACTTTTGGAGTACCCTAAGGTCTTGTGAATTTCAATGTGAATTGAAATGTCAATGTGAATTTATTTTTTCCAACTAAGTATTATAGGAATTTTTATTTAGTTTAAAGTCTTTGTTATCAACGTATTCGTCTAAATTAACGAAAACTTGGATTAGTAGTGTGGGCCATTGTTTTAGCGCACACATTTCTCAGTGTCTGCTTTCAACTATATATTTTATTTGTACATTCTCTCTAAATTCCTGTTGTGTTTCTATCTATTTAAATAATTGCATGGACATATACTCTTACAAAAAGCATTAAAAATCCAGTATGGTATGTTGGTTAAAAATGCCTAAACTAAATTGTACATACAATTTACATACATGTACTAATTAATTCAGTAAACATCTTTTACAACTACCGAAGAGATTTGGTAGCACTACATCAATATAAACTATATTTCGAATACATATACATGTACCATGATTTAGCCTGTCTTGACAAACTTGTTTTTGCGGAGTTGTTCCCCCCCCCGGCAAGCAAACCGACGCTGTTGTTTTGCTCGTTCCGCTCGCCGGGGAGGGGGCCAACTCTGCAAAAACAACAGTTTGTCAAAACAGGCTAACCATGATTTATGAGCGTTGCTACTTGTTACCCAAACTAAGAAGGTCGTCACAAACTACATGTTGTCAGTTGCAGTGGATGCATAACTTTATGAACGAAAGTCCGTATGAGATTTTTTGAAGTTAAGGTGAAGGTCGCTACGTTGGGCGTCTTCAGTAGTGCGTTTATCTGGGTCCGCATAACTACCTTCAGTCTTTGTGGCGGTTTTTCAGTCACTCCCCACTTAACATCACTGAACTTTTTATGTTTATATTAGGAGAGGTATTCGACTTGAAGATTAACTGGCAGGATTTTAAAGTGACATTTGCATGTAACAATATAACCATGATATACCAGCTTTCAGCAATGATTTTAATGTTGGAAATCCAAAAAACTTTTTTAAAGACGAAAAGACTTGCGGTGTAAGCTCAAAGCTGTGACATGGGGAGATTTTGTTGACAAAACATAGGTGTATGAATTACAATGTCAACGGTGATGATTAGACAACCAGTAAACTCAGGTCAAAAGCACTTCTGTTGGCTGACATTTTCCTCACCTATTTGCAATATATTGCAATAACATTGTATATATACAATGTTTTGGTTACCCAACATGACAGATAAATATATACCGAAAAGGTTGGTGTTGTATTTATATGTCTCAGTGTTAATTTTCTGTCGGTGGTTATAGATCTGCACTAGTTGGTTTATGCGTATCATTTTTGGAGTGCGCCAGTGAATACTTCATCCTTTGTTCAAGTTGAA
The DNA here is from genome assembly GCF_963576615.1 of Watersipora subatra. Classification (NCBI taxonomy): domain Eukaryota; kingdom Metazoa; phylum Bryozoa; class Gymnolaemata; order Cheilostomatida; family Watersiporidae; genus Watersipora; species Watersipora subatra. The sequence continues at coordinate 836,853 of NC_088711.1, forward strand.
AATTTAAATATTGTCTGTAAAACTTAGCTATTCTTGGACGTCATCTATGGAGAAAGTGCAATATGTGGGGGATGTGGTTAGTGGCGCCGATATGGAAACCAGATCTACAAAGATCAAAGTGGTAAAGGAATGGCCTGTGTATTAACACACAAATCTGATGTCCAGTCCTTTCTGGGCACTTGTGAATACTACTATAGTTTTATTGAAAGTTGTGCTCCCCTATTTCAGCTCCTTAGCCAGTTGAGCTCATGCCAAGCTTGGTTCTGTAGGATGAATGTCAGTGTTCCTTCCACACTCTCAAGCAGTATTTTGTGATGGCACCTGTGATGGCTTACTTGAAGTCATTCATTTTGGACACGGCTGCCAGCTAATAACATTGCAGCAGTCCTATCCCAAAAACAACGGAGTTGAGAAGCAGTGGTCGCGAATTATTCTAAAATGCACTTTTAAGAAATTAATTAGTGCATAACCCAGTGGGAATTACTGTTTGTTGTGAAAGCCCTAAAACATTTTTGTCCACAATTGTATATTTGGAGATTTGAAATATGCACAGATCATGCCAATTTGACATGGTTCCCTTGAGAATTGGCTCCAACAATTTTACTCGCCTGATGACATGAAAGTTCCTCAGAATTTGAGTTCACATTACAGCATTACAAGTTGTTGAAACACAATACCGATAGACTAGGTTGACAGATTTTCTAAAACTGCAAGCATTGTCAATAGTACATTGCCTATAAGAAATGCAATGCCAGAACAGCACATTCACACAGGTATGGTGTCGAGAATCTCTTAAGAGTGACAACAACTTTACCAGGGTTCAGCAGACGGATGAGTACTTTAGTGTCATCAAACACAAGTTCCTAGATCAAAAATGTTTCTCAGATCAACATTTAGGATGGCCATCAAAAAACTTCTGAAATTGTGAGATCGTCTGAGGCAAGATGGGTCTGGTATGAGTAAAGTTACCCTGTCCAAGGAAAGCAAACCAGAAAGTTGATAGGCCTCCAGGTAAAGCAAGAGGAGATGATGGAAGCTGCTCACCGTGCAAGACCCTGTTTTTAATCTACCAGAAGTAGCACTAGCCAGACATGGTAAGCTATGTCTGAAAGTATGTACAGGGCCCAATCCACCCAGCATTGACATCTAGTTGGTAAAAATAAGTTGAGCATTGAAAAACCATGGCAAATTGTAGCTATAGATTTATGTGGACCCTTTTTAAAAATGTCAGAAGGCAACACCAAAATTTTGGTTTCTTCCAACCGCTTTACCAATGGTGTTCCAATCTATAGTAGGCAGGTTTGTGTATTAGGCATAGATGAGTGTTTATCTATACTCTTTGTTGTAACACAGACATATTCAAAGACATAATTTTAGTCAGCCACGTTTAAAAATTTTTGTAAGCTATAGAGTTGCCAAAAAGATCCACTGTATTTCATAAAACCCGCAAGGAAATTCTATAGTTGAGCAACTAAATTGAAAAATGGCAAACTCTTCAAGGGCTTTGGTGGCAAAATCAGCACGTGTCGACTTGGAGATCATGCGGATGGTACATAACACATAACCTAAGTACCGCGGATATGCTTCACGCTTTGAAGAGACGTCAAGCTACTGCAGGATCTACTGATGAACTCTCCGTCTAGGTCAGTTTGCACAGAAACTGAACATGCAACCTGACCACAGGAGGATATGCAGACACCTTACAACAGGCTATGTGAGCAGCAACTACAATAACTTATAACAGATGATGACAATGAAAAGCTAGTATTTGTTAATATTGACTGTGTATCAGCGCACACGAAGTCCAGCAAGTTATATCTCAACAAGCATTGGGTTCAGTGCTATGTGTTAGTTTCAGCAGAGTTTAATGAATTGATTTCGGCAGAGTTTATCGAGTTTGTCCCGTCTTTCTTTTGAATCCAGCAGGTTGTATTTCAGGTAGAATTGGGTTAAGCACACTTGGTTTCACGGTCTACTGGTGTATATTCATTCTTAGGCAAAATTAATGTTACACAATCGTACAGAATTCAGCTAAGGGAAGATGTGAAATTCATTGTGTTACACGTGTCGTACGAGGTGTTTCAATTGCGACTATCGATAGTAAAAAACAATTAGATGAGATGGCAAGTAAGGATATAATTACTTATACCCTTACTTTCCAGTAGAAGGAGAATTTTTGTAATCAGAGCAAACGATGAAAGAGTTGGTTTCACCTTTTGCTCTCTTGGGGCCATCGGGTTGTATTATTGGGAGCATTGGATACAGCGCCCATGGCTGGTTACAGTAGAGCATAACAAGTTGGCTTTAGCTCCTTTTGGGTTCAGCAGGTTGTATTTCAAGTAGCATTAGGTTCAGCAAACTCTGTTGAGTCTGGCAGGTTGTATTACAGTAAAGATCGGGTTCAGAGCCTTTCATTAGTTTCAGAAAAATATACCGAGTTGGTTTTAGTTTTTCTGAAAGACGCCCAATGTAGCGACCTTCACCTTACTTTCGGTAAATCCCATACCGACTTTCGCTCATAAAATTATGCATCACTGCAACATGACAACATGTAGTTAGTGACGACCATTTTAGTTAGGCAATTCCTAATTACAATAGCTGCCAACAACTGTACGCTTGTATACAGATATACCGTACACTTGTATACAGATATACTGTATGCTTGTATACAGATATACTGTACGCTTGCACACGGATATACTGTAAGCGGGTATACAGATATACTGTATGCTTGTATATCGATATACTGTAAGCTTGTATACAGATATACTGTATGCTTGTATACAGATATACTGTACGCTTGTATACAGATATACTGTACGCTTGTATACAGATATACTGTACATTTGTATACAGATATACTGTACGCTTGTATACAGATATACTGTACGCTTGTATACAGATATACTGTGAGCTTATATACAGATATACTGTACGTTTGTATACAGATATACTGTACGCTTGTATACAGATATACTGTACGCTTGTATACAGATATACTGTACGCTTGTATACAGATATACTGTGAGCTTATATACAGATATACTGTACACTTGTGTTCAGATATTATTTACTGTTTGCTTGTATACAGATATACTGTATACAAGATGTATTCTGCAAAAGCTTACACAATCTAAAAGTAATGCTTATAGTGTTTAAAACTATTGCTTATCTATTGAGACTTGCCAATGTTAGTGAATAATAATTATAATAGTAATAATTATATGAATGGCATGAATTCAAGTAACAACATTCTGTGCAGTTGGTTTTAATGGAAGCACATGTATCATTTTTAACTTATAAACGCACAAATGTAATGTTTATATTGTGTCGCCTGTTAACAGCCTAGATAGTTAAGTTGATTTGATTAAAATTGTAAAGGCCGAAGGACAATCTAAAGATTATATAAGATTTATAAGTGCAACTTCTGATTATACAGAAGATAATCTCATCACACTTTGCTGGTGAAACTATTTGTCATCGCAATTTGACTCGGTATTCCTTATGGTGTTATAACACAGGGATTTATATTAGAAATATTTGTTGTTGTTTATTACTAGCCCTTACATTCAAGACTAATCAACTATGGCTGACTTGGATGAATTCCAATTACTAGAGAGAGCTATCAATATCTTTCAAGAGCAATTCGAGTCTGAAGCCTCTTATGCAGCCTGTGCTCCTGGTCGTGTCAACTTGATTGGTGAGCACACCGATTACAATGATGGATTCGTCTTCCCTATTGTAAGTTTTAAAAATTGCAATTAAATGATGTTATAATATTTAAAAGTGTAAACTGTAAAAAGGGTTGAATACGTCTGCTAAAGTACATGGAACAGTACGAGTACATATGGATATAATACTGATGGTCTGTATATATCATGGTACAGTATATTAGTATATATATATAAATATATATATGGATATATATATGGATATGATACTGATAGCCTGTATATATCACGTACAGTATATCAGTATATATGGATATGATGCTGATAGTCTGTATCTATCATGGAACAGTATATTAGTACATATACATGGATATGATACTGATAGCCTGTGTGTCATACATTTAATAAAAAAGATACTTTTATACTTGTAGGCAATTCCTCAGGTTACAATGGTTGTAGGCAGACCAAATTCTGATCAGATGATTAGAGTGTTTACGGCTGTTACCGAAGTTGATCACCCGTTTCTTGTTAGATTTCCTGTTCCAACAGCAACTAGCAAGCTTGCTCCTGGCAGCCCAACTTGGGCTAACTACGTAAAGGGAGTCGTCTCCCTCTATCCTGGTTTGTCTTTTGTGTTTGAACAATTTGATCAGTGTTTGCTAATCTCGCTACACAGATAGATGGAGTCACTTCCCTAGCTACGTTTCAGGGACTCTCTCTGGATTTGACATGGTTATTGTGAGCTCTGTACCACTGGGTGGCGGCCTGTCCAGCTCTGCTTCTTTGGAGGTTGCAACCTTCACACTCATGCAATCAATGTTCCCGTGTCAAGTGTCTGATAAGGAAAAAGCCCTCATTTGTCAAAAAGCTGAGCATACATTTGCCGGAATGCCTTGTGGTATCATGGACCAGTTTATATCTAGCATGGGCTCCAAAGACCATGCGCTACTCATAGATTGTGAGTAAGTGTCTCGTCTATGGATCGTTCACATTATTCTCTCATTATGCTGGCTGATGGCTCTATTTTCTTCACAGCGATAGGGTCATGAGTGTTATAGCAAACAAGCTATTCACAGCTCCGTCTGTGATAGCAAACAAGCTATTCACAGCTCAGTATCTGATAGCAAACAAGCTGTTTACATCTGAGTGAGTGTTATAGGTAACATGTTCTTCGCAGCTGAGTGTGTGTTATATACCAAACAAGCTACAAGCTGTTCACAGCTCAGTGTGTGTTATATAGCGAACGAGCTGTTCAGGGTTGAATGTTATGAACGCTCTGAGAACAGCATAGCAATAATTGAACTTGTTATAGGAGCATGGAGAGCAAACAGGTGCAGCTGCGTCTTCCTCGCCAGTCGCTCCTCATTATCAACTGCAATGTGAAGCATCAGCTGAGTGGCAGTGAGTATCCTTCCAGAAGACAGAGCTGTATAGATGCTGCTAGTCTCCTGCAAGTAAAGAGCCTGAGATATGCTGATCAAACTATGCTGGAGGCACACAAAAATGTGAGAAACTAGTATGTGAGAGGTAATTGTAATACAGTTGCATACTGCAGGTGATACAATACAGTGTCACATCGTGTAGTTTATGTTATCATTGTGTCACCTCATGAATCACAGCATGTGTTACATGCACATGTCATGCATTCCATACCACTTCACTTGTCACGTAGATGTCACCTCATGTGTCAACTCATGTGTCAACTCATGTGTCAACTCATGTGTCAACTCATGTGTCAACTCATGTATCAACTCGTGTGTCAACTCATGTGTCAACTCATGTGTCAACTCATGTGTCAACTCATGTATCAACTCATGTATCAACTCATGTGTCAACTCATGTGTCAACTCATGTGTCAACTCATGTGTCAACTCATCTGTCAACTCATGTATCAACTCATGTATCAACTCATGTGTCAACTCATGTATCAACTCATGTATCAACTCATGTGTCAACTCATGTATCAACTCATGTATCAACTCATGTATCAACTCATGTATCAACTCATGTATCAACTCATGTGTCAACTCATGTATCAACTCATGTATCAACTCATGTATCAACTCATGTATCAACTCATGTGTCAACTCATGTATCAACTCATGTATCAACTCATGTATCAACTCATGTATCAACTCATGTGTCAACTCATGTATCAACTCAAGTATCAACTCATCTGTCAACTCATGTATCAACTCATGTATCAACTCATGTATCAACTCATGTATCAACTCATGTATCAACTCATGTATCAACTCATGTATCAACTCATGTATCAACTCAAGTATCAACTCATCTGTCAACTCATGTATCAACTCATGTATCAACTCATGTATCAACTCATGTATCAACTCATGTATCAACTCATGTATCAACTCAAGTATCAACTCGTGTGTCAACTCATGTATCAACTCATCTGTCAACTCATGTATCAACTCATGTATCAACTCATGTATCAACTCATGTATCAACTCATGTATCAACTCATGTATCAACTCATGTGTAAACTCATGTATCAACTCATCTGTCAACTCATGTATCAACTCATGTATCAACTCATGTATCAACTCATGTATCAACTCAAGTATCAACTCATGTATCAACTCATGTATCAACTCATGTATCAACTCATGTATCAACTCATGTATCAACTCAAGTATCAACTCATCTGTCAACTCATGTATCAACTCATGTATCAACTCATGTATCAACTCATGTATCAACTCATGTATCAACTCAAGTATCAACTCATCTGTCAACTCATGTATCAACTCATGTATCAACTCATGTATCAACTCATGTGTAAACTCATGTATCAACTCATCTGTCAACTCATGTATCAACTCATGTATCAACTCATGTATCAACTCATGTATCAACTCAAGTATCAACTCATGTATCAACTCATGTATCAACTCATGTGTCAACTCATGTGTCAACTCATGTATCAACTCATGTATCAACTCATGTGTCAACTCATGTGTCAACTCATGTATCAACTCATGTATCAACTCAAGTATCAACTCATGTATCAACTCATGTATCAACTCAAGTATCAACTCATCTGTCAACTCATGTATCAACTCATGTATCAACTCATGTATCAACTCATGTATCAACTCATGTATCAACTCATGTATCAACTCAAGTATCAACTCATCTGTCAACTCATGTATCAACTCATGTATCAACTCATGTATCAACTCATGTATCAACTCATGTATCAACTCATGTATCAACTCAAGTATCAACTCATCTGTCAACTCATGTATCAACTCATGTATCAACTCATGTATCAACTCATGTGTCAACTCATGTATCAACTCATGTGTCAACTCATGGATCAACTCATGTATCAACTCATGTGTCAACTCATGTATCAACTCATGTATCAACTCAAGTATCAACTCATGTATCAACTCATGTATCAACTCATGTATCAACTCATGTATCAACTCATGTATCAACTCATGTATCAACTCAAGTATCAACTCGTGTGTCAACTCATGTATCAACTCATGTATCAACTCAAGTATCAACTCGTGTGTCAACTCATGTATCAACTCATGTATCAACTCATATGTCATCTCATGTGTCAACTCATGTATCAACTCATGTATCAACTCATGTATCAACTCATGTATCAACTCATGTATCAACTCATGTATCAACTCATGTATCAACTCAAGTATCAACTCATCTGTCAACTCAAGTATCAACTCATCTGTCAACTCATGTATCAACTCATGTATCAACTCATGTATCAACTCATGTATCAACTCATGTATCAACTCAAGTATCAACTCATCTGTCAACTCATGTGTCAACTCATGTATCAACTCATGTGTCAACTCATGTATCAACTCATGTATCAACTCGTGTATCAACTCATGTGTCAACTCATGTATCAACTCATGTATCAACTCATGTATCAACTCATGTATCAACTCATGTATCAACTCAAGTATCAACTCATCTGTCAACTCATGTGTCAACTCATCTGTCAACTCATGTATCAACTCATGTATCAACTCATGTATCAACTCATGTATCAACTCATGTATCAACTCAAGTATCAACTCATCTGTCAACTCATGTGTCAACTCATGTATCAACTCATGTGTCAACTCATGTATCAACTCATGTATCAACTCATGTATCAACTCATGTATCAACTCATGTATCAACTCATGTATCAACTCATGTATCAACTCGTGTATCAACTCATGTGTCAACTCATGTGTCAACTCATGTGTCAACTCATGTATCAACTCATGTATCAACTCATGTATCAACTCATGTATCAACTCATGTATCAACTCATGTGTCAACTCATGTGTCAACTCATGTGTCAACTCATGTGTCAACTCATGTATCAACTCATGTATCAACTCATGTATCAACTCATGTATCAACTCATGTATCAACTCATGTATCAACTCATGTATCAACTCATGTATCAACTCATGTATCAACTCATGTATCAACTCATGTATCAACTCATGTGTCAACTCATGTATCAACTCGTGTGTCAACTCGTGTATCAACTCGTGTATCAACTCATGTATCAACTCATGTATCAACTCATGTATCAACTCATGTATCAACTCATGTATCAACTCATGTATCAACTCATGTATCAACTCATGTATCAACTCATGTATCAACTCATGTATCAACTCATGTATCAACTCATGTATCAACTCATCTGTCAACTCATGTGTCAACTCATGTATCAACTCATGTATCAACTCATGTATCAACTCATGTATCAACTCATCTGTCAACTCATGTGTCAACTCATGTATCAACTCATGTATCAACTCATGTATCAACTCATGTATCAACTCATCTGTCAACTCATGTGTCAACTCATGTATCAACTCATGTATCAACTCATCTGTCAACTCATGTATCAACTTATGTGTCAACTCATCTATCAACTCATGTATCAACTCGTGTGTCAACTCATCTGTCAACTCATCTGTCAACTCATGTGTCACCTCGTGTGTCACGTAGATGTCACCTCACGACTGTAGGACATGAGTGATGAGACATATCGAAGGTCAAGGCATGTAATTTCTGAGATAGAGCGAACCCGTGAAGCCGTTATAGCATTTGAAAATGGTGACCTCGCCAAGTTTGGAAAATTGATGGTAGCAAGTCATAACTCGCTCAGGTAGGGTATAGACAGATCCTGAATTGAATAGGTAGGGTATAGATATATCTTGAATTGAATGGATTGTATTTCTACAACTCTTCGCCCCTTTACGAAGGCGTATTTGAGAGACTAACAAATATTAACCCAGCTGCTTCAAGTTACTATATCTTTTAACTAAACTGTGATAGTAACAGTAGTTGGAGACCTATATAGTAAAATTGTCTACTAACCAGCTGTACATCTGTTCAACTTTACTTTAAATTCTGCTGAGCCTTTAAACCGTAGCAAACCAACCTTCACTGCAGCCTGTCACACGCCGGTTTGCACGCCACTAGCAGCTCGCGATCTATTTTATAATTGCCATTGCAAGGGATGACTTTGAAGTCTCATGTCCTGAGCTTGACAGCCTCGTGGAGATCGCGATGTCCGTGTCTGGAGTGTATGGCTCCCGGATGACTGGAGGTGGCTTTGGAGGCTGCACAATAACTCTGTGCGAGACAAGTTCCCTAGAGCAGCTCATGGCTGAGGTGAAGGTGAGTGAATCTATCAAACTTTCAACATAGCTCCAGGCTGACTGTGTTACCAACTCAGCTTTTCAGATGCGAACTGCTTCACTCGCTCACATTTGTTTCAGCAAAGGTATGATGGTACTGCCACTTTCATTCATGCATCCGCTGCCGCTGGGGCCCACAGCATTGTGCTACCTAACCAGGACTAGCTGCTGCCTTACCAAGATTAGCTGCTGCCTTCCTATTTTTATACCTCTTTCAACATTCGCTAAGAATGACGATGCGCGTCTCTTATTGAGGGCTATCATCTCTGGTGTAATAACTCCCTAGTTAAGTAATTAAATTTATATGTATTTTAGTAGCTCTTGCAGTTGATACCTCTTGTGGTCCAGAACAGTTGCTATGGCCTTGTCTCCTACATCTAATAACAAATAAAGTGGTCATATATGAATAATTCATTGTGTATGTAAGTGTCATTGTTCAGTGTTAGACCTGCTTTTGTCATACCAACCTTTCTGTAGTCCTTCCCACGCTTATCCCATCTGCCCACATGGCACTGGGCAGTGGATTAACAGTGTCAAGTCTGTATGACAGGTCCACAAATAGCCAGTCTCTAAGAGACAAATGCTGTGACATTTGCAAGACCTGAAAATATACATATTGACAGTTCGCACTACCTCCTGCCTAATGACCTTGGATGCTAAGGTATTCTGCGCGCATGAGCAATAGTTTGGCTATATGTATAGACAGTCAGTAGTCTGTATCAAAACCCTATCAGCATGGGTAGAAGCCAAGGTGTGAACATCAGAGTATTACCGTTATAGGTATAATAATAGGCATCTGTAACATAGACATAGAGGCATAGACATGTGTAATAAAGCTCTAATTATAGACATTGCAGCCAATAATTGAACTCTTAGAATCATAGAAACTGGTAATAGTACTCATATATATATGCATTCCGATAGCCATATATATATTATAGATAAACAGAGCTACTGCTTTAATAGGTTTAGAAACAACCGGAGCCCTATAACCAGACAAAATAGTGGGCCAACAGGATCATAAGCTATAAGATGAAAGGTGTGGATAGGTAGTGAAGTGTGGTATAGCTGGAGTCGGAAGGAAAGGTAATAATGCGAGGTGGTGGTGGACTGGAGTAAATCACCTATTCCCTCAGAAGAGGGAAGGTGGGTAGAAGACTGGAGCAAATAGCCTATGGCGTCAATAGGAAGAAGGGGCGGGTGGACCGGAGCAAATAGCCTATGGCGTCAATAGGAAGAAGGGGCGGGTGGACCGGAGCAAATAGCCTATGGCGTCAATAGGAAGAAGGGGGCGGGTGGACTGAAGTAACTGTTGCACCTGAAAAGAGCTGACCATATACGAAACAATAACAGAGACCATGAAGATTTATAGAATATTTTAGAATCTAGTCCTAACAGAAGATCTGAAAGCTGCAAGTTTAGAATGACTGCAACAAGGCAAAGATTGTACCGGTTGTTATGGAGTTATTGCCACTTTGTAATAGCCACCTATTCTTAGTTGGGTTGCCTCCACAATAAACTCGTTCATAAGGAATTATTTGGTCATTGAACAAGGTGAGTTGCGTATAATATAATATAATCACTCATGGTCAAATCATAAGAGTAAAACATGATGTTAGAGTGTAAAGCAGATGAGGCACCAGTAAGAAATGGTGTCAGAAGTGATAGGAGAGGTGGGCGGTGGGCAGATGCAATCTATGTATACGAAAGCATACTCTACAGGTTTCTCGAATAGCGTTACAAGTGTGCAGGCAGGTACATCGTCACAAGACAGTGGCAAACTAAGCCTATTTAATATAATGCGGCATTTGCTTTCAGGTAGCATATTCAATGAAAATTAGTTAATCCCTAAACCCAATTGCTATTAAATACACGCTGTTGCTGTGCGCAGCAGACAGCGGGTAGAACAGCGAATAACACAGAGAAAACTGCAAGCTCATGTTGCCAATGCTCTGGTATAATTAGAGAGAAGGAAGAACTCTCAAGGGCTGCTTGTCATTAGCGGCAGCTACCGTTGTCTCATGCGCAGCAGAAGAGAGACAGGGGAGGTGGAGTTAGCACTGAACAAGGTAACTGATGCTATTCTCCCATTATCTCTTCCCTTTTGTTTCCAATTGTCAATAATTGATTTGAAGGGCAAACAGTGATGGGCAAGCCAAACAACCATTGTCAGTAGAGGGAAATACGATAGCTTTCACGCTCTCGGCTTTATTGCTAGGAGCAATCGTAGAACTCGGCAGCAAGACATCTCCAGCGATAATCTCTATGCATTTCGGAGAGAAACGGGAATATGGGATAAATTTACTGGCTTGTTTTCCTCAGTCCTTTAGACTTCTCTTGATACGAAGTTTGGATCATGCAGGTGGCTGTTGGCTCTGCTCCTCGCCCTGGAGGCGCAAACCCGTAAGTTATTTATGTTGTTTTTTGCTAAGCTGGACGTGACTAAATTTATAGAAACACGATGCTAAATATAGTTGAGTGGTAGAATGAGCCATACTGACTCTACAATATCTGAGGCAACGGTCACTTCGTTTTATCAATGTCTGAGGCAATGGTCACTTTGTTTTATCAATGTCTGAGGCAATGGTCACTTTGTTTTATCAATGTCTGAGGCAATGGTCACTTTGTTTTAACGATGTCTGAGGCAATGATCACTTTGTTTTAACGATGTCTGAGGCAATGATCACTTTGTTTTATCAATGTCTGAGGCAATGATCACTTTGTTTTATCAATGTCTGAGGCAATGATCACTTTGTTTTAACGATGTCTGAGGCAATGGTCACTTTGTTTTATCAATGTCTGAGGCAATGGTCAGTTGGTTTTATCGATGTCTGAGGCAATGGTCACTTCGTTTTATCAATGTCTGAGGCAATGGTCACCTAGTCTGTTGTATTCCGCTTCCAAGGCCTGTAGATGGGACGTGCTCAATGTTTGCAAGGCACTACTCATGTATGTGACATATGTGTTCCACTATGAAGGATTTAGTATTAAGACAAATTGGTCGTCCTTAAAAATTATTGTCTCTCTTTTAGTTACGAGTCTTCCATGCTAGCCAATTAAGTTCTTGGACTCCCTTGTAAGTTTCTCTTATTTAGGAGTTGAGTCTAGTTTACCCATAGTTTAAGGCGCAGATTGACGACTATTTTATGAATGATGTTGTTTGTCCATACGAACTGAAGAGTGTGCTAGCCTTTCACCTTCTCTAAATTACTTACAGCGTTTCTAAAATAGTTCTATATCTCTGCAGTAAACTAGTATGTACATTATAGTGTAAATATTTATCTGACATCTACACATACACTCTCACGCAATAGCTGACCTCCTTTTTATGAGTTGACTATTGACTGCATACCACTTTACACCGCCAAACACTCAACAAATGTGGGCTTTTGTCTCGATGACATCTTCCTGTCAGCACGCCGCTTGCTGACAGGAGAGAGTTAAGGCTGTTAGAGAATACAGGCATTCTTCTTTATTCATCTTGTTAAAAGGTGTTTGTATTGCTTCTCTATTGATTGCCTATCATGTCTTTGCTACTCGTTACAATAATAATCCCTGCGCCAGAGTTTTGACACAGAGGGCCCAAGTAACATCTAGGGATATGTGTCATTACATCTGCCAGAGTTTTGACACAGAGGGCCCGAGTAACATCTAGGTATATGTGTCATTACATCTGCCAGAGTTTTGACACAAAGGGCCCGGAGTCACATCTAGTGATATGTGTCATTACATCTGCCATCGAGGCAATGTTACTGTCGCAGTACCCAGCGTAAGCTTAAAATGCTTCTGAGTGCAGGAAGTAGAATACCAAACAAGCAAATAGATGAAGATTTTGACATGAGCCACAACATAACATAATAATTACATGTGGGTATTCAGTGGTCTCTCGCAATTATGTGGAATACCCGGTAGACTAAAAGAGCAGCTCAATCTATGGACCTGTGTTTGTGAGTTTCTGTTGAGAATGAAGGGACTTAGGCAAGCGGGCTTTCCACCATTTTATGGAAGTGAGATCCTCGACTGGTGCTGTGGAGGGAAGGAGGTGTAGAAGGTAGTGAATTATCAGACTTTGCCTTTTATTCAATATACTCTAGTGTGCTTTACCAAGGCTTTCAATAGGCCACAAGACCCTTGAGTGGCTAACTCGATACAAACTAATCACAACTGCCTACCTCAGCAATACCAGAAATATAATAGCATTATCCAACTGTCTATCTTCGCTTCCAGAGGTGAAGGCCAAAATGCTTGTCATTTTGGCCTTCATCTAGTTGAGGAGCAAATGAACAAATCTTTACCCCATCATTTGTCAGATACAGGTTCAACCCTATCTATTGCCAGACATTGACAGGTGCAGGTTCAACCCTATTTATTGCCAGATATTGACAAGTACAGGTTCAACCCTATTTATTGCCAGACATTGACAGGTATAGGTTCAACCCTATTTATTGCCAGACACTGGCAGGTGCAGGCTCAACCTTTTTTATTGCCAGGTATTAGCAGTTACAGCTACCCGCTACTAAGCTTTTATATGTTCAACTACTATTATATTGGATAATTTTTAAAGAATTGAACCTGACCATTTCATTTGACAAGCTCTGACAGGTTGTAATCGCCTTACATATTCACCCGATATTTCCTAAGCAGTGCCTGCTGCATTACACTCGGGTATCAAAGTGTTGCCACAGCAATTGTGTGCTATGTGGTTTCACAAGGGAACAAGTTTGTCTGCTAAATTTAGATATCAACCCATACAACTATGCAGTGCAATAAAAACAGCAGTGATTTTGTTCGAAATATAATAAAATATAATAAAATATAGTCTACTATAATATAGTACATTAGGTGATTTTGAAAAAAGGAAGAATGTGTTAACGTTTGTTTATGTAAGCTGCCAGGTGTTAAAGTCCATTCCTACTGTCTTCCATCGACACTTGTACCTGAATATAAATACCTGTGTGGGGTTGGCAGGCATGTAATCAGGTGTTAACATTTGCTCATGACTTGATTCAACCATTCATTGGCGAGTGTTTAGCCTAGACTAACTTCTGACCTTTGGCTATGCATGAGAGAGGTAAGATTCCAGTGATCATCTATTTTGCTACAGCCTGTAATTCAAAATGACTAACCATTTTTATGTTAAACTTTGTTGGAGTTGTCTTTTCCATAGCAGACTTCTGAAAGTAAGTCTTTTTAATGCTCATGCTGAGAAATTGAAAAGTCAGTGATTTGCTCTAAAAAACTTAAGTGTTTGAAAAGGGATGACAAAACCATTAAAAACATTATCGAATCTATGAGAACAATGCTCTCACTGGGAGAAGTTTAACTGTCAGTGAGACTGTATCCCATGTGTGATATATATGAAACATTCAGTGAGACTGTATCACATGTGTGATATATATGATACATTCAGTGAGACTGTATCACATGTGTGATATATATGATACATTCAGTGAGACTGTATCACATGTGTGATATATATGAGACATTCAGTGAGACTGTATCATATGTGTGATATATATGATACATTCAGTGAGACTGTATCACATGTGTGATATATATGAGACATTCAGTGAGACTGTATCACATGTGTGATATATATGAGACATTCAGTGAGACTGTATCATATGTGTGATATATATGATACATTCAGTGAGACTGTATCACATGTGTGATATATATGATACATTCAGTGAGACTGTATCCCATGTGTGATATATATGATACATTCAGTGAGACTGTATCATATGTGTGATATATATGAAACATTCAGTGAGACTGTATCATATGTGTGATATATATGATACATTCAGTGAGACTGTATCACATGTGTGATATATATGAGACATTCAGTGAGACTGTATCCCATGTGTGATATATATGAGACATTCAGTGAGACTGTATCATATGTGTGATATATATGATACATTCAGTGAGACTGTATCACATGTGTGATATATATGAGACATTCAGTGAGACTGTATCATATGTGTGATATATATGATACATTCAGTGAGACTGTATCACATGTGTGATATATATGAGACATTCAGTGAGACTGTATCATATGTGTTATATATATGATACATTCAGTGAGACTGTATCACATGTGTGATATATATGAGACATTCAGTGAGACTGTATCATATGTGTGATATATATGATACATTCAGTGAGACTGTATCACTTGTGTGATATATATGAGACATTCAGTGAGACTGTATCACATGTGTGATATATATATGATACATTCAGTGAGACTGTATCATACGTGTGATATATATGAGACATTCAGTGAGACTGTATCACATGTGTGATATATATGAGACATTCAGTGAGACTGCATCATATGTGTGATATATATGATACATTCAGTGAGACTGTATCACATGTGTGATATATATGAGACATTCAGTGAGACTGTATCATATGTGTGATATATATGATACATTCAGTGAGACTGTATCACTTGTGTGATATATATGAGACATTCAGTGAGACTATATCACATGTGTGATATATATATGATACATTCAGTGAGACTGTATCATACGTGTGATATATATGAGACATTCAGTGAGACTGTATCACATGTGTGATATATATGAGACATTCAGTGAGACTGTATCACATGTGTGATATATATGAGACATTCAGTGAGACTGTATCACTTGTGTGATATATATGAGACATTCATTGAGACTGTATCACTTGTGTGATATATATGAGACATTCAGTGAGACTGTATCATATGTGTGATATATATGAGACATTCAGTGAGACTGTATCACATGTGTGATATATATGATACATTCAGCGAGACTGTATCACATGTGTGATATATATGAGACATTCAGTGAGACTGTGTCACATGCGTGATATATATGATACATTCAGTGAGACTGTATCACATGTGTGATATATATGAGACATTCAGTGAGACTGTATCATATGTGTGATATATATGATACATTCAGTGAGACTGTGTCACATGTGTGATATATATGATACATTCAGTGAGACTGTATCACATGTGTGATATATATGAGACATTCAGTGAGACTGTATCATATGTGTGATATATATGAAACATTCAGTGAGACTGTATCATATGTGTGATATATGAGACATTCAGTGAGACTGTATCATATGTGTGATATATATGAGACATTCAGTGAGACTGTATCATATGTGTGATATATATGATACATTCAGCGAGACTGTATCACATGTGTGATATATATGAGACATTCAGTGAGACTGTGTCACATGTGTGATATATATGATACATTCAGTGAGACTGTATCACATGTGTGATATATATGAGACATTCAGTGAGACTGTGTCACATGTGTGATATATATGATACATTCAGTGAGACTGTATCACATGTGTGATATATATGATACATTCAGTGAGACTGTATCATATGTGTGATATATATGAGACATTCAGTGAGACTGTATCACATGTGTGATATATATGATACATTCAGTGAGACTGTATCACTTGTGTGATATATATGAGAAATTCAGTGAGACTGTATCACATGTGTGATATATATGATACATTCAGTGAGACTGTATCACATGTGTGATATATATGAGACATTCAGTGAGACTGTATCACTTGTGTGATATACATGGGACATTCAGTGAGACTGTATCATATGTGTGATATATGAGACATTCAGTGAGACTGTATCATATGTGTGATATATATGAGATATTCAGTGAGACTGTATCATATGTGTGATATATATGATACATTCAGCGAGACTGTATCACATGTGTGATATATATGAGACATTCAGTGAGACTGTGTCACATGTGTGATATATATGATACATTCAGTGAGACTGTATCACATGTGTGATATATATGATACATTCAGTGAGACTGTGTCACATGTGTGATATATATGAGACATTCAGTGAGACTGTATCACATGTGTGATATATATGAGACATTCAGTGAGACTGTGTCACATGTATGATATATATGATACATTCAGTGAGACTGTATCATATGTGTGATATATATGAGACATTCAGTGAAACTGTATTGAACTTTCAGGAGTAAACAACCCCGATTGAGCCCTCATTCCAAATTTCAAACAATTTCATACTATGGGTTTCAAGTTTCATGATTTTTTTAGTTTACCTGTGGACCTGTTTACCAGGCTTGTAAATAAACCACCAGGTACCAATGGCGTGGTTTCAACTAGACAGTTTTGAGTTGTATTAAATTTTTTGTTCTCATTTCACTTACCTGTCTCATTTAGGAGCAGCTCTCATTCTGCAGATTTTGGAGTTGTCTGTAAACACATTCCAGAATTAACGGCCATTAATCCTGCCAAAAACCTAATAGAGAGGCAGCATTTGAGAAGCACTTGAAAGAAGCGACTGTTAACTAGCTTAATCCCTCAGATATTACAAGCTGCTAGCAAGAGTGACATGAGAGTCTCTCAGTCTATATTGGTATTTTCTCTAACCTAGTCACTTTCTCTCCTTTTATAAGAGAGCGAGCAAGATAGGACAAATCTTAGCTTTTCTAACCAGTTTCGCCCTTTTAAGGGTCGCTCGTAATCAGGAGTATACCATATCCTATTTCATGATACACTAGTTTGCTCTGATGTCCTCTTTACCTTCTACATTTTGTGGCTCTCTTCTTCGGTGATTAAAGGTATCGGCTTGTATTCCATAGCCTTGTTACAGTCTTACCAGCCTTTCCTCCAATTATTCCTCACCGCATTCTATTAGACACCTATGCCACAGAAGTAGGAGTTGCCCTCTCTGACTTCTAATGAACTTTATGAAGCCATGACGGACATTTGTATACTGATTAGAAGCATTTCTGTGTTTATGCCGAGAACATACATAATCTTCGTGTTTTCATTGGCTCCGCCCACCCACTACTTCTGTTTGTTCTCATCTGTCTCATTTTCGTGTCTTCCTCTTAAGTTTCGATTATCTCACTCTTTTTTGTCTTATTTTATTCGTTGCCGATCTCTCAGCTTTACAAGATCACCCTGCAGATTGGCCCAAATTATTATTATGTCCTCCTGCTACAAAATGACCAAAAAACTTTAAAAAACTCCAACTTGCAAAACCTCCAACTTGCATCAGCACGAGTTATTTGATAGGCTTTAGTCTAGTAGTTTGGTTGGCTCGCATCCAAACATGTATAGTCTAAATGAGGAGCTGGCCTTAAGAAGCCATCCAAGCACTTATCCCATCTCTCAGTTTGTCTGAGCAAGATTCATTATCTCATTTATTTATGTTTGGACTCTCCTTACATCAGACAGCGCACTTTGAGCTAGATGTTACAGCAGCGCAGCGTGTATTCCAGCTGCCATACTAAACTTCTTGTTAGCCTATGCTTTTCCTAATCTATCTGTTTATAAAGGGGTGGATCCAGAGCCGGCTTCCTTCTCAGCCTGCAATAATCTAAAAAAATTCAATTTCTGTTCGGTATTTTCTTGAACGGGCGCAATGTTTCTTAGAGAGCCTCACATCTTATCACAAGCTTCTGCTGATTTTGATATCCTGCATTTAACAAATTATTCTATAAGGGCGTAAGGTATTTTCTCCCTTCCTACCCCACCTTGGTTCTGCAATAAGAAGTTAATATTCAGAGGCTAAAGTGTAGGCGTAGGGGATTAGTAAAGAACACTTGAGCTCCCAAATTGAAAGAGATCCTGGATACTTTAATTGCATTGCAACTCTAAAGCGACCATTCTCAACTCTCAACTGTCAGCTAAGAGAGAATGCACTAAAAGGCAGCAGCAGGAATTAAGCTGCCGCAGCTTTGACATAAAAGAGCTTGTTGAGACGCTGCACAAACAGATGTAGGTGTGTAATTACTGCGGATACCCTCTCAACAATGGCTACCCGCTTGTGAAGCTTGTTCGAGCATCTCACTTCCAAGAAGACAGCGTCATACAAAAGAGGAAGCTTCTTAAGGAATCTGGTGGGATCGACTGCATATGGAGTTATGCTAGCAAACCGTATGCTTGCTCGTGCTTTGAAGTACAAAAAGTTTGTATTCGCTGACTCGGGAGCCACAAGAAGCTGCCAGCATGATAAAAGATGTCAGCAGAGGACAAGAAGCGAAGCGAGTGGGACCAAATCAACAGGCTGCCTACAGGAAACAGCGACAGCAGATCGAACGATCAGCACTCAAATCAGCTTTGCATCTCAAGCTGCCGCGACCGACAGCTGTCAAGTCTGTCTCTCCAGTCTCTCGCGTGTCAGAGCTTATGTGGGAGGTACCCAGCTGGGCCAGTCGTCACCGCAGAAGTTCAAACCCCGGAGCACACGAGGAGCCGAACAAAAAGAAAGAGATTTGTAGATCATGCTCGCAGCCTGTATTTAACAATGAGGCATCAACATTATACAGTCCAATCAAGTAGGTGCTTAAATTCACAAGTCTCATCAAGCCTGCATAGAAAAGTATTCTGTATGTCTGTCTGTATGTTTCTAGTGGAAGCTCTCTGCCTTCCTTTACCGGGGAAAGACATTCTCTTCACCTGTTTGATTTTGTGGCCCCCTCCTCGAAGTTTTCGTACAGTTTTAGGGTTTCTTTTGAACTCAACACCCAGTCATGCAGTCACCCAGTTTGACGAAAAAAACATTAACCGAACAACTTGCTTATTTTTTTCTAGTTTTTTTATCATTATATCATATCATTACATTATCATTATATGTTGGTGTTTGAGTTGAGCTGCTGGCTTGTGTTAAAATCAGTCATCACTATGAGAAAAGTTGTTATTCTCTGGTATCAGCTAACGTTCCTCTAGATCAGAGTGAGTAACTAAACAGTCATACAATTATAGTCTACTTCAAAATCCTGTTCTCTCCAATTGACTACTAAACATCCCATTTTAGGTAGTTTTTTATTAGACATCAACTAAGTACAACTGTCAATATGTGGCTAATTCAACAGAATGACGATAGCTTTTTAAAGCGCAGCTCTGATGTATACAATTACTCTCTCATCGGTCAGACAACTCCCGCTACTCAACTAAAGCACTTATTTTCAATCACCTAAACCTATGTTTACTAAACTAATATAGCTGATATTATGAACAAATGTGTAAAAAGGGAAAGTGAGAGTTTCGGAGCTGGAGAGTGAGGATGATTAGATTCATTGAGAAAGGGTAGGAGCGTGGCAGCGGGAGGAATACTGCACTATTCCAATGCTTGACTCTGATAGCCTGCTGAGATGGCATTCCCATCACTCTTAAACGGCAGCTCTATTACTTGTGATTAGCAGTTCACTCACCTAAATGTGTAGGCGTGCCGCAAATAAAACTCATCCCTCAATCTCATATGGCTCTAACCATGCGCTCGCTGGTTTGTTTGGTTGAAGCTTGTCATGCCTGGTATTCTCACCTGTATTTGGTGGTGAGAATTCCCATACTAATTACGCTAGATAATTGCGTTGCTGACCCGTGCACAAAATGACATAATTACTGACATCTGGGAACCGTCGCATCTGTAATCAGGTTACTAATACACTGAGCATCCTGACAGCCCCCTCAAACACCCGCGTGTGCCTCATAACGTAGCTTTTGCCTCATTTGCTGGGAAAAGTTCTCTCTGATGACTTCAAATAGGATACTACCAACTTTCATATTCACGACGACAAATATGATGGAAACTTCGAGCTGTGGTTTGCTGACTTTTGTAGGTTACCAGAGCTGATCGAATTCTATTCGTTCTTGACTAATGCAATAGAACTCTATTAGCTCTTCGCCCAGATCACAAATATTATCGAATATCATTTGGCCTAATATAATTGGACCAAAATACTAGATACCAGCTATAAATGAATTATGGTCAAGTTCGCAGTCTCACAAACAATCAGCTAAATCTGCAATTAGAGCTCGTTGTCTTTGCTTCTACAGAGTAGAAGTGCTGTCTTTCTCAACTATGTGCTCAGAATGCTGAAACTGTTGAAGGACATAAATTGATGGAAGAAAAATGGAGTTCTTAAAGATCTTACAAACAGTTTTGCTTGATTTTATCAAAAAGAATGGATACTTTTCTAGCATTTTCAGTTGTTTTTTATCTTTGAGGTGATCTGACTGCCAGAATGTCTCGGGATTAAAATCGCCAAAACTTGATCGCAGTTGAAACACTCAGATCAAGCGAAAGTACGATTATGACATCTATAAATGGAAAGAGATCGACAGAATAGAGACACGTAGCGCTGCAACTTGAACACAATAGTCGATACCAACTATCACAATGATAACAATTAGTGATGTCATTCTGCACGTATTTTTTTCTGAGCCATTTAACTGCAATCAAGTTTCGTTGATTTTAATATTGAAACATCCTGACAGTCGGATCACCTCAAACATTAAAAACAATTTCAAATGATAAAAAACAACAATAATTTCTGATAAAATCTACTAAATTGTGTGTAAGTCCATCTTTGAATGTTTAATTAAAGCTTATATCTATGTCTATGCCTATATCTATGTCTATATCTATGTCTATGTCTATGTCTTCATCTATGCCTTCATCTATGCACAGCCATATCAGTATCTGCTCTCTAATACAATATACCACTATAATGCTGCTCTTTTGCTTTGAGAGAGAGTAAAGTTCACTAAGACTTGGAGCTGTCAGACTCTTGAAGGGTGACACGCACACACCTGCACACGCCTGCCCGTAAGCAAGCTGCTACTCTTCAGATCATTTGCTTTAATTCCAAGCAAAATTTTTTAGGTAGTTTTATTACTAGCTGCTGTTGCGATGCTCTGTAAGAGTCTGTAGCCATCAGTAAAAATTTATTCAAAAGTAAACGAGTGAATTAATAGAGTAGGAACTAGGTAGAGGTTTGGTCTGTGCGAGTCAAGGCCAGGGTGTAAATGAACCACTCGTAGGTACATCGTTAGAGTTTTACCAATATGAGATCATTCTTAACTTAGGAATTTAATGTTCGCCGATTAGCAGAAAGTGATGAAACCTGAGCGCAGATTATGCAATAGGATTGAGTGCGAGTCAATTACTCAGATGATGATAGAAGTTTAATGCAAACAAAAATGTGTGCCAATCTAGCCTGTGTATGCAAAATAAAAAGCCAAATGCTCTCTAAAACATGCAGAAGGATTCTTAAATCAGGTCTTTGTAACTGGTTACATGTCTTGAAACATAAAAATAATTTGAATTGTTTGTACATATTAATAGTTAATGGACTTGTTTTAACATCAGTTAATAGATTTGTGTTAACATCAGTTAACTAATTTGTGTTAACAGTAGTTAATAGATTTATGTTAATAGCTGCCTATTCTTAACCTAAAGTCATGGTTTGTTGGGTTAGTAGCATTTATTATTACCTGTTTGACTCCTAGCAAAGCCATACAAGGATTGAAAAGCATTTAAAATACTCGACTTCTTGAAATTAGCTGAATCATTAGCTAAGAACGCTGAAAACAAAAATACAGCTAAAACAGGTCATAGACATGTTTTAGACACGTTTAAACAAAGTGTAGATACATTTAAACAAATTTAAGACACGCTTTGACAAAGCCAAGACATTCTTGGACAAAGTTTAGACATTCTTGGACAAGTAAAAATTGTTTGAAACAATTAGACATTTTTTTGACTCGCTATTTAAAGAATCTGTGCTATGTCAAAGTTGAGACATGATGACAGGGCTCTCTTTGCCTTTCATCTGAACCGTCTGCTTCTAGGTCAACCAAGCGGTTTGCAGCTGATGAAACCCATTGTACCAGTGTTCTCAACTAACATAAAATGGCATTCGACTTCATAAATTTGTAATATTTATTCCCTTTGACTGTCAAAAAGCTGTATGAAGAAATTTCTTGTTTTCGGTTTAAAACAAGAACTAGATTTTACAACAGTTAAGTACACTATAAGACTAGAGAGGTACAACAGTCAAGTACACTAGAAGACTAGAGAGGTACAACAGTTAAGTACACTAGAAGACTGGAGAGGTACAACAGTTAAGTACACTAGAAGACTAGAGAGGTATAACAGTTAAGTACACTAGAAGACTTGAGAGGTACAACAGTTAAGTACACTAGAAGACTAGAGAGGTACAACAGTTAAGTACACTAGAAGACTAGAGAGGTACAACAGTTAAGTACACTAGAAGACTAGAGAGGTACAACAGTCAAGTACACTAGAAGACTAGAGAGGTACAACAGTTAAGTACACTAGAAGACTAGAGAGGTATAACAGTTAAGTACACTAGAAGACTTGAGAGGTACAACAGTTAAGTACACTAGAAGACTAGAGATGTACAACAGTCAAGTACACTATAAGACTAGAGAGGTATAATGAACTGTATGACAGCTGCTGGGGAAGGTGGTTTTTAAATGACCCGTGACATAGGTAAACAGACAAAGAATTATCTAAAAATATACAACTATTTACAAGTATTGATTCGCTAGCATACTTTACAAACAAACTATTGGTGTAGATTTCAGTAGTATGTTTCGACCAATGGATTAGCAGCATTACGTCTGTCAAAGTCTGCGGCTGGCCTCTTTGTAAGACTGGATCTTTTAATAAAAACATCGGCTGTATGTATTGATGTACGAATGACTTCGATGCCTTTCTCAATTACTTTGCTTGCTGCTGTCTTTGTTTCCTGCTTTTTTTGCTATGACCTCTCACTACTTTGTCTCGCCGCCTTGTCTCGCTGCCCATCTCGTTATATAATCTTATGGCGTCTCAGGACTGTCCTTCTCAGTTGCTCAGAAGGATGGTCTGGCCTTAACAGGTGACGATAAATATTTGATGAGACAAGTGAATGGAGGGTATAGCGAGTCAGAGAGGAAGGGAGGCAGTCATCTGGAAGGATATGACGCTGCTAGTACTGCTATTATTGTGAATAGAGGACAGCGACACCTGGCCATGCTCGTGGCAGCATCACAAATGCTAGAGTTGCATCAATATATTGAGCCGATATCAGACAGGCACTTTACCTGTGGGTAGCTCGCTACAATCAGGCCTCAACTACTAGCACCCATAGCAGACTTTCTCTTCAATTTACTTCACTAAGAGCTTTCCAGGCAACTAGTCAGCGAGTGCTTAGATGCGTCAGCGAGAGGTTGGGTGTCGCTAGAGAATGCTGTTTTGGATATAAATGAACAGGCAAGAGAGGAGAGCGTGAGGGTTTGAGAAGTCTGACGTATTGCGTATAATTATGCTCACTTCTCTTCTTGTCTGAGTCGTAAAACGAAAGCAGTTCAAGGAACTCTTGAAACGGGACTATTGCGGTTGGGAGACTAGAGGGTCAGACGCATCCCTCAACTCACTGAGCTGGTTTAGAGGGATGGTCAGTTAGCAAATCTTCTGCAACTATGGCTACCATAGTGGCGATGCTTGATGGACTGTAAGTACACCTGTAAGTCCACTGTAAGTATATAGTGGACTATAAGTATAGTTGCACCTGCATAACATTTCTTGTCATCGTCACTCGCAAATTTTTAGCCTTTCGTGCCTCGGCCATTCATTTCATTTTACACCACTCTCTCCTCCTCACAGTAATAGACAGACTCTCTCTCCTCACAGTAATAGACTGACTCACTCCTCTCACAGTAATAGACAGACTCTATGGCTGTATTGAGTGTATCAACCTGCTGAGTATGACTGCTTTGAATTTTCGGCCTAAAGAGTCTTATGATATCTTTGTTTAGTTTGTACTCTAATTCCTGAAAGATGCTACGGTCAGAAACATCTTCTGCTCAACTCAACTGATCACAAACATCTTCTGCTCAACTCAACTGATCACAAACATCTTCTGCTCAACTCAACTGATCACAAACATCTTCTGCTCAACTCAACTGATCACAAACATCTTCTGCTCAACTCAACTGATCACAAACATCTTCTGCTCAACTCAACTGATCACAAACATCTTCTGCTCAACTCAACTGATCACAAACATCTTCTGCTCAACTCAACTGATCACAAACATCTTCTGCTCAACTCAACTGATCACAAACATCTTCTGCTCAACTCAACTGATCACAAACATCTTCTGCTCAACTCAACTGATCACAAACATCTTCTGCTCAACTCAACTGATCACAAACATCTTCTGCTCAACTCAACCTCAATAAGTTTGTGTCTTTGGGAAATAACATAAATTAAAGAATTAAACATTTTTGTTTGTTCAATTTTAAAAACCAGAAGGTTAGCACAGAAATCAGAGACATCTGTATATTGGAAGCGTGGCTATCAACAACATTAATTGCTGAGGTGATGAAGTTGTTTATAGGATCCCACAATAGACACTATCCTTAGGCAGGTTTGATCGTTCTCTGGCTTCCTTGTCGAGGCTAAACATCAGGTCTTTGCGCCACAAGTAGAATGATGAGGAAAAGGGGAGGAGAGGATGTTGAATAAAAGGAAAAAAAGGGTTGGGGGAGGAAAATTGAGTGAGAAAATGAGCATGGGCTAAAGTGAAGCGAAAGGCTGTAGATTGAAGAGGCCAATTTTGACTGCTAGTAGTAGGGTAGGAGACACGCCAGTCCTGACTACTTACTCTCTGTCCATCAGTTTTTTATCACACGAAAAAACAGGAGTTTTGTTGATAGTAAGTTGACTAGTTCTTCAAATGTACGATAATTGTATGAAAACAAACGTAAGTCTAAATCTGCGTTCACACCAGCCGATTTCATGTTGATTCTCTGACTGATTTTTCTACTGACCAAGAATCGCATCGCGTGAACAGAGCAAACGAGCTCGAAAGCAATTTTGTCCAGAGAAAAATTTTGTCGGACAGTGGCCGATCGATGGCCAATTCTAGGCTGATTTTCAATTTGAGTAGCCAATGAAATGACTTTCACAATGAGTCACACATCGACATTTAAAGTGAACGAACCCATAATTGTCTTCATATTTGTGCATGTCGTAGCTTCACTCGCGAGTAATAATTTTGTTGATAGCACCCCTGAAGGGTGCTATCAACAGAATTATTGCTCAGGTTCAATGATTATAGCAACAGTATAATAATTGAAGCATCTGCTTCAATTATTATGCCGTTACTAAATTAGTTGAAGCAGATTATGTTAGCAAATCGTCTTCCCTAAAGTTATGCATTAATAGTAATAAGCTGGACAGTACAAAATAATTACTAAACTTATTACAAAACAATTTAAACTTATTAAAAAACTTAGCTAAAAACGTCAACGAGGAACATTGTAGGAAACAGTTAACAAAATGCGAAGCATGACTCATTAGAAATATGTCAGCTGAAGTTATCTGACCCTGGTCTAAATGGTCCACTCTCAGTCCAAACCAGGCCTAATGTAAATAAAAAAAATCTGGCTTATAAAAATCTAGCTTCTATAAAATCGTTCAGAGATTTGCCACGAAAACTCGGTTTGCAAAATGGCTAGTATGAACGCGGGTTAAGTACTCTTTATGAGATTAACTGAGCGCGTAGGAGCTCTATGAGCGCATGAGCATGTTAACAGCCTTTTCTGTTGTATGACTGAGGCGTTCTATAACAGCATTTAAATCAAAATAATGAGTTAGGTAAGCTGGATTGGTTTAGAAAGCTGGAGATTCTATCATTTAGGGGTAGAATATAAATGGACAAGATGAAAAAATGCAAGAGAGTAGATAGATAGAGTGAAATAGATTCAGATGTCTAAGGAACCAGCTGAGACTTTAACTCTTCCCATAATCTAAGATATCTATTTATGGCCACTACCCATTATGCCTGTATACATATTGATTAAATTCTTTTCAATTACATTATGAATAACTGGTGAGAATTGATTATAAATATCGTGATTGACATTGGCGGACAACTGATGGGGCTCAACTCGAGGTAAACAGAAGTAATACCTTGTTTTGCTGACCCTTGATATTGGTCATCACAGGGTGGAGTATAAGTAATACTCATATATTGATAACCCTCGTTATGGGTCATCACAGGGTAGAGTATGAGTGATATATATTGCAGACCCTTGCTATGGGTTATCACAGGGTGGAGTAGGAGTGATACTCATATATTGCAGACCCTTGCTATGGGTTACCACAGGGTGGAGTAGGAGTAATAAAACAGGTTTTAGGTTGTTCTTCATTTGTGTTTAGTATTTACGCCTCTTCCATGAAGATATTGTTTTACTATCTCATAAAACAGAAAGTTCCGTGTGGCCCACAATTAGTTTCTCTATAGTTGGTTGGTTTTAGCCTGTTTTAAACTGCTGAGAAAGTGTACATCGCAAGAGATGTTTGTCTGTGCGACTGAAACCTCCTTCATTTCAAGCATACACGATGAACTAGTTCAAGCCTCCCGAAGAGTTGTCTTCCCCTAACCTTGTCAGATTTGAAAATAATTTTCTGCTGTACTCTGTGTTGATTCGCTAATCATTGCTGGCTTGAATAAGATAATTGAGTTAGGATTGATAGGCTGTAATGGGCAGCGCACGTGGCTCAACTGCAATTCTACGTACATACTGTTTCAAGTGTTGGCAGGTGCTCATGTAGAGGCGAGCATTTCTTATGAGTGGTTAGCGTTGTGAGTGTGCGCGGATACTCTTTAAAAGCCACTCTTCTAGATGTGTCTAGATAGCAAGGACATACTTAGTAAGGACTTGGGCAGACTACAATATGGAGGCTGCCATTGTTGGAGTTGGAGATATGCTGGATGGGAGTGTAGGCTATGGACATCATCCTGCAGGAGTGCATCACCATAGTAACCCTTATCCGCACCCTAAACACAGGCACCCTAACAACAACAACACCAACAATCATTACTCACTGCACAGACAGTCTAATGCTTTCGTAGTCGACTCAAGCTCAAGGTCTCTGCTTCTCACTCTCACCCGCTCTTATTCCTGCTCTTAGTAATCCTGCATCAACTCGACTGACTTGCTTTTTTATCACGGAAAATCTAGTGATACCATAATTTACTTAACCCAAATAAGTTCTGACATTCAAATGTTTTTGCTAGCAAAAAGTTTGACCGTATAAATTGAAAATTTTTTTTAATGAAAGATTAGGTCGAGTGCTAATCATTTGGATGATAAGATGCATGTTTGGTGTGAGTACATACCAGGTACTAGTACAAAGGTAAGTATACTGTTCTATTCATTTGTATATCTCGCCTTGAATACTGCTCGATAGCCTGTATTGTGAATGGTTAGTATAGGCATTCACATTGCAATTGGCCAACTAGGTTGGCTCTAATTTGATCGAGGAAATCCTTTGAAAGTTGAATGTCTCTAAAAATCTTGTAGCAGTAGTACAGTATGTTCTTTTTATGATTATTGTAACACAGAAAGTTCATAGCATTTGGTTGATTAACAGAAAAAATCCGACTAGAGTAGAAGAGCATATATTAGGGAACACACGGATCGACTGTTATACATGTATAGCTGTCACACATAGTCATATGAGCTGCATGGGAAGGGTAGAGATTGTGGTACAGAGGTGACGGTAGTAGCAATACACAGGAAGGGTAGAGATTGTGGTACAGAGGTGACGGTAGTAGCAATACACAGGAAGGGTAGAGATTGTGGTACAGAGGTGACGGTAGTAGCAATACACAGGAAGGGTAGAGATTGTGGTACAGAGGTGACGGTAGTAGCAATACACAGGAAGGGTAGAGATTGTGGTACAGAGGTGGCGGTAGTAGCAATACACAGGAAGGGTAGAGATGGTGGTACAGAGGTGACGGTAGTAGCAATACACAGGAAGGGTAGAGATTGTGGTACAGAGGTGACGGTAGTAGCAATACACAGGAAGGGTAGAGATTGTGGTACAGAGGTGACGGTAGTAGCAATACACAGGAAGGGTAGAGATTGTGGTACAGAGGTGACGGTAGTAGCAATACGCAGATAGAATAAGCCATGCAGGATTAGAGGAAATTAGGTAGCAAAAACGTTATGCAGTAGAAGGTCGTTAAACAATCACATCTCAGACGCTGCCAGAATTTGACTCCACGATGCCTTCTCATATACTTGTGTGGTATAGTTAGTGAGTGAGTGTCTTTCAAAGTTAAACAAAAGGTGTATTTAATAAGTTGTTTTACTCAAAGAGGTTTAAATAAAAAGGCTGCTATAAATAGTTGCTCGCGAGAGCAACTTGAATAGAGCGATAAGCTGCTGACATAACTTACTCCAGTTTATAACGTTGGAGAGTAAAAGAATGCTGATCAGGCAACTGTCCGTCAGCCGACAGGCGCAACTCATGAGTTGAAAAACATTAACTCTGAATGCAGCAAATTGTGAGTTGGTGCAGCTAAACATAGTTCCATCGTCATAGTTCACTGACAGTACCCTATGTCTCACCGCTACCTAGCTGTTAGATAGCTGCTAGATAGCTCCTGTCTCACATGTATTAGAACCCAGTAACTGGTTTTCAGGTTACAAAGAAGAGAATGGGGTCGTCAACTTTATCATTTCAAATGAAAGGAACAATGCCATACTCTGGGTCTCCAGCAGTCAGAGCATTTCAGAGCCTTTTTCTTATTTTATAAATAGTTTTTAATTAACTGACTACTAGAGATGGCTTGACGCTGCCAGTTTGTCTGATGCTGCCAGTTTGTCTGACGCTAGCCAGCCTGTCTTTAACTATTCAGGGAAATTAAAATCTTTTGACAATCAATAAATAAGTGAAGAGTAAATGCAAATAGATGCTGTCTTACTATCAGCTATACCAGTGGTCAGCTACAAGTCCCGGTATAAGTGTACCAAATATCCTTGAGCACTTCGTACATCTGTGTATGTAACATTTCTCCATCTGTATAGTACGTGTACACATTTATTTATCAATCATGTTTATGTATCATAGATATACTTGCGTATCTGTCTCTTTCATAAATTAGTCACGCGTGCTCATGCACTATGGTTATACAGTACTTACCTACTCATGCATATTATTAATATGCCTATTAGAGTTTTATCCAAACGCATGTATCGCTCACATATACACACGCATGTATCGCTCACATATACACACGCATGTATCGCTCATATATACACACGCATGTATCGCTCACATATACACATGTATGTATCGCTCACATATACACACGCATGTATCGCACATATATACACGCATGTATCGCACACATATACACGCATGTATCGCACATATACACACACGCATGTATCGCTCATATATACACACGCATGTATCGCTCACATATACACATGTATGTATCACTCACATATACACACGCATGTATCGCACATATATACACGCATGTATCGCACACATATACACGCATGTATCGCACATATACACACGCATGTATCGCTCATATATACACACGCATGTATCGCTCATATATACACGCGCATGTATCGCTCACATATACACATGTATGTATCGCTCACATATACACACGCATGTATCGCTCATATATACACGCGCATGTATCGCTCACATATACACATGTATGTATCGCTCACATATACACACGCATGTATTGCTCACATATACACATGTATGTATCACTCACATATACACAAGCATGTTCTACACGTATAACCAAATGCATATTTTACATATGCATGCACACATGCATGTATTGCATATCAACCCAAATACATATATTATGCATATATTCAAATGTATAGATTATGTGTATACCTACATGCACAAATTACACAGATATCCACATACATGTATTACACATCTACCCACGCACATGTATTTTGTATATGTCCACATGCATATAGTGCGCGTATGTGGGTATATGTATACCAACGTACACGATATGTATGTCACGATATATGTATATATGTCATTGCTGTGCACCCTACTTGTACACCTACATGTAGTTATACACATTAAGACAATGTTAGTTTAAACGTGCTTATATGAGTTTTATAGCCTGCTTTGTGTACATGAAGGTTTCTTGTTGGTCTGTGTATAGATACATAGAGTTATGTGTAACTGTGTATAGATATATAGAGCTATGTTTAACTGTCTATAGATGTATAAAGCTATGTTTAACTGTTTATAGATAGAGATAGAGCTACGTTTTTGTCAGTATATCTAATGATATAGCACAAATATCTCAATACCTAACCCTTGAACAGCCAGAAGTTTTAGCAAGGAGTACAGGTGGCTACAGGTGGCTACAGGTAGCTACAGGTGGCACTGGTAGAACTGTTTGCAGAGCTTGTAGAACTTATGGCTAACAATAAAGTAGCTAAAAAGCAAAGTATTATCTGCGTATTTGGAAAAAATAAATCAGTTGTGGATACATATTGTTGAATTGTCAACTATTGGCAAATGGCGCGCAGAAAAAAGCTTGTCTTACGAAAGAACTCTCTTGGGTAGAAGTTAGGAAATGAGAATCGCTGACCTGTGTTTGTGATGGCCTTTGACGAGAATTGTAATGTTCTCAATGTGTCTACTATCGTCAGCATCGACCGATAGCTGTAGCTGTAGCTAAGATAAACTACTTCTTGAGGGTAACATCGGTAGCAACAAACTCGCTTTTCTTATTAGATTACTCAAATTCAGCGGAGTCTGTGTTTCCTGGCCTCCGTCATCAAAGACTTCTTAAACAAGCACTTTACAAAACTCAGAATAGCTCAGAAAGTTTTAGTGGCTTGGGACAATTATAGGCTAGCACCCTGACAATCAGTGGTAGCCATAGGCACTGACTAACATGGCACCTTATACCTGGACTGAGCAGGTACCCTTGCATT
Source organism: Watersipora subatra (assembly GCF_963576615.1). Classification (NCBI taxonomy): domain Eukaryota; kingdom Metazoa; phylum Bryozoa; class Gymnolaemata; order Cheilostomatida; family Watersiporidae; genus Watersipora; species Watersipora subatra. The sequence continues at coordinate 868,903 of NC_088711.1, forward strand.
TGCCAACTAGTTTGACTGGCCGTCGATATAACACATGGAAGAGATTGCTGCTCGCTTACAATTTGTCTAAGCCATAGCATGCCATTAGATATGTGTGTAAATTAGTGAGATCGAGGTCTTGCTGATAGCCATTTACGAGGTGACCTGGAAAAAACGTGAGGGTGGTGAAAGGACCGTGACTGTCTAGTTGTGTTGCTATTCAAGGTCAAAGCTATCAGAGTGCAGAAGAGGGTCAGCGATGAGAAAATGAATGAGTGACTAGTAATTAGTACTGTTCTGTTGGTAATTTTTTACTTGCTGCTAATGCATCGCATGACTAGTAACTTGTAGCAATCACAGTGGCTGATGAGGCTCTCTCTTTTTCAGATCATTTCCAAAGATTCCTGACGATGTCTGCACAGAGACAGAACCAGGCACTGGTAATGTTTATGAGTGCCAAGAAAGAATGGTTATTAACGTTAGTGGAATGCGATACGAGACTCAACTTAAAACATTAGCTCAGTTTCCAGACTCTCTTCTTGGAAACGCGAACAAGCGTAACCGGTACTATGATCCACTCAGAAATGAGTACTTCTTCGACAGAAATAGACCGAGCTTTGATGCAATTTTATATTATTATCAGAGCGGGGGCCGCTTACGGCGGCCTGTAAATGTGCCACTTGACGTTTTTTCTGAAGAGATCAAATTTTATGACCTTGGGCAGGATACAATTGAAAAGTTTCGAGAGGATGAAGGGTTTATCAAAGAAGAAGAACAGGAACTTCCCTCCAATGACTTTCAGAAGCAGGTATGGCTGCTGTTCGAATACCCTGAGTCATCTATGCCGGCCAAGGTAATCGCCATCCTCTCTGTAGTCATTATTCTCTTATCTATCGTCACATTCTGCCTAGAAACGCTGCCGCAGTTTAAGCACTACAGAGTAGACAATGTGACTAGAGACAAGGGTAACACTTCCGTCTACAGAGAACTGATCACAGAAGATGATGTACCCAAGTTCTCCGAGCCCTTCTTTATAATTGAAACCGCTTGCATTATATGGTTCACCTCCGAGTTGTTGGTACGATTCGCAGCAAGCCCTGATAAACTCGCATTCTTTAAAAACGTTATGAACCTCATAGACATCATGGCCATCGTGCCCTACTTCATTACCCTTGGCACAGTCATCGCTGATGATCAAAAGTCAACTCAAGTAGCTGTAGTTGACAATGGGGATGGAGGGAACCAGGCCATGTCTCTGGCAATTCTCCGAGTCATCCGTCTAGTCCGCGTCTTTAGGATATTCAAGTTGTCGAGACATTCTAAGGGTCTGCAAATTCTTGGTCAAACACTCAAAGCCAGTCTCCGAGAGCTCGCGCTGCTCATCTTCTTCCTCATCATCGGAGTTGTCTTGTTTTCGAGCGCTGTCTACTTCGCGGAAGCTGACAATGATGATACCTTCTTCAAAAGCATTCCTGATGCATTCTGGTGGGCAGTTGTGACAATGACTACTGTCGGTTATGGAGACATGCGTCCAACAACTCCTTGGGGTAAACTAGTTGGCTCACTCTGCGCCATAACTGGCGTTCTCATGATCGCTCTTCCTGTGCCCGTAATAGTGTCCAACTTTAATTACTTTTACCACAGAGAAACAGAAAATGATGACAAGTCTCCAAACCAGCACATCGAAACTTGTCCATCAGTGCGCGGCAGCCACCGAACTCGTTCTACACTTTCCATAACTTCCGATTTTGATGAGCTCGACTGCGAAAGAGAACCCCTTAATCCCCCAACTTTTATTAACCCCTCAGAAAGAAACAACACTCCTATGCACAACCACATTAAAATAAACTCTTCTACCACTAGCCTAGAGACAGATGTATAGCGACTCCACCAAAAACCTATTTTTATTTTCCTACGTATGTACGTGTTTCTCTCTCAGTTGTCTAAGTCATGTTGACTTCTCTTACTGCCGCTATAACTATTTGAAATGTGTAAGAGATACACAGCAGCTATTTCTAATTACGGAACAACGGAACAGCGGAGCAGCGGCTCTGAGTGGCAAGTCTGTTTGTGGGAGAGTATGAGAAGATAATTGGAAAGTTATTATGCAATTATGAAGAACAGCCTTTTTAGCCCTGCCTATGGATTTGTTTGGATGCAAGTTTGCATGATCAGCTCTCATCTGGTCCATAACTGCTGGTCTCAAGGTAGGCACATCATATATTTTCTTCTTCATTTTGTTTTATTCTACGGTCTTATCTGAGTAGTCAATCAAAAATAAATTTATTTAAAAATACCAACTCATTCTGGGAATCTGGTACCTAATAAAGTTCTATTTCCCAAAGGAGCGGAGATTATCAGAGGGATGTGTTTCCTGGCTATAAATAGCACATACAGGCCATTTCCCTAAAGTAGTTAGGGCCTTAGTTAGCCATACAATTTACACTCTCTTCCTTAACGCTGACTCGCTGTTCGACTCCCCTCTAATGAGTGTTTGCTCCATAGTTGAAACCTTTAGTCATTTCCTAGACAAACTCCAACCAAAATAATTATTTCACTAGACTGGTCCACCATGCATAAAGGACTAGACTGGTCCACCATGCACTGAGGACTATACTGGTCCACTAACTGTATCTAAATGTTTGCTAGTAGGAAGAGAATGCTTGATACAGTCCTGCTGATAGAGCGTATGGAGCATTCCGGACTTGTATCTATTTACGCGTCTGCATGATTCTCGTCAGCCTTAACACACGCATGCATTAGGTTTGCTCCGTCAATCATTAAGTATTTACATTTGTTATCGGATATGCCTAACCATTTCGTGGGAGGTAGTTAATCTCTCTTAACCTGCTCGGTAAACAGAGAGTCGAGGGTGTATCTGCAGATCTCTTATACTCCAGGCGTTCCTTGTTCATTTCAATTCAGCCATAATATGCTACATTCCTTTTTATCCTGTATCAAATACCGTCAGATTAGCGTTCTATTCTGACTCGGTTGTTATAAAGAAGGGAATTTGGAGTATCTAAAAACTGGCAGCAAAATTAGCAAGATCGGAATTGTTTCCCTCACTGGAAAATGTTCTCATCTTAAAAAAGCAAATGTAGCATTTTAGTACACTAGCACTACAAAAGCTGCAAAACTTGACAAATAAACACTTATATAGCTATTTATATTCTTATTATATTATTAATTATTTTCAACGAGTTCATCACAAATTTTTTATTTCATTACATTGATTTTGTTGACAATTTTACCATATACTTTGACCATTAAAATAATGTTTTGACATTCACCGGCTCCTGCTTTATAAAAATATTTGTTGAGTTTGTCTAGTAGCAGTGTCAGTTTCTGCATGTCAAGGAAAACCAGAGTTGTCTTGCACCAGCTTCTGTTGAAAGACTGTTTCAAGCTGTTTTACATCCTCTCCTGATGACTCATACTTTTGTTTTGTGCGAAACTAACCTGTACAACTTTTGTGATGAGTGAAAACTGCTAACTCCCAGTTCTTTATCATCAAACTTCTACCTAGGCTGTGCTTAGCTCTCAGTTCTAAATGTTAGCTCAGAGTCTAATCTGGCTAGTTCTCAGTCTAATATCGCTATGCTAAAATCTATATCTATGCTTTCTACCCTAATGTCACTACTTCAGGGTCTAATACCAACATATTACACTAGATACTGTGATACACATTAGCAAGGTTTGGTGACCACTTAGTGTGCATCTGTAGGAAATGTTAGAATTTAATTCTTATAGATATACAATGAACTTTCATTTATTAACAAATAAAACAAATCTTTATAATATTTGTCATACTGTGATTTATGGTAGCTTTATATTCATTCTTTACTATCAGACCAACCCTTTAATTCTTTACTACCAGACCAACCCTTTCATTCTTTACTACCAGACCAACCATTTCATTATTTACTGCTAGCCCAATCATAGTTACAAGAGAAGCAATCAGGTAAAATAAATTATCTTCATTTATTTTCTGTCCGTCTGTTGTGCTACCAAAGATCTTGCTTAAGCAGGGGCAGCTAACTCTCCACCCTAAAAGGTTTCATTGACCAATTTCTTACATAACTTTCTTAACTTTGTTTTAAAAACATATGAAATGAGCTGCTACCTGACTACTGAAGTCTGAAACAATTTAATTTTTGTAAAACACTTTTATTCAAAGCTTGCTGAACATTGTGTATGTCGCTGAATGTTGTGTATGTCGCTGAATGTTGTGTATGTCGCTGAATGTTGTGTATGTCGCTGAATGTAGTGTATGTCGCTGAATGTAGTGTATGTCGCTGAATGTTGTGTATGTCGCTGAATGTTGTGTATGTCGCTGAATACTCTGCATGTCGCTGAATGTAGTTTATGTCGCTGAATGTAGTGTATGTCGCTGAATGTAGTGTATGTCGCTGAATGTAGTGTATGTCGCTGAATGTTGCGTATGTCGCTGAATGTTGCGTATTTCGCTGAATGTAGTGTATGTCGCTGAATGTAGTGTATGTCGCTGAATGTTGTGTATGTCGCTGAATGTTGTGTATGTCGCTGAATACTCTGCATGTCGCTGAATGTAATGTATGTCGCTGAATATCTAGCAAAATGTTGTGCAAGATTTACCAAGATGAATAATACCAAAGCAAGTTTGATTTGTGTAGGTAGAATCTAATCTCACTGACTTACTCATAAAATAAACAAACATTCATTTTTACAACAGACTTACACAGGCTCACCTAAGGGTATGTCATGCCCAATATTCGCACCAAAAGTTACAACTTTGGATCAATGTAAAAATGAAACTTAAGATTGTGAAATCATGCACATCGTGTACAAAACTGCTGGTAAACTGAGAAATCTATTCACCAAGTCCACTTTCCGTGTCTTGTTAACTTTGTTTTTATCAGTAGGCTGATAGTAATCCTAAACAAAATTAATAGATCTTATGACTTAGTTCCAGATAATAAAGTGGGAGTTGCGCTTCTAATAACACCATGAAGAAGATAACTCCTAAATTTATACTTAATGTTTTCACTCAATTTTTTAGCCCCTGGTGACTATTGTCGGTGTAACGAGGTCTCCTACTTCTAAAGCATTTTAATTCTTTGCTTGATATAGAGCTAATTATGGAGACGCACCCATAGATCAGTTCAAGAGGATATAAGATTAGCCAGGTCATCAGCTGATGGCATATCACGAATACAGTGAATGCTGAACGTGACCTACAGTGATAAGATGGATGCACAACACAAACTGGTATTCCCAACTCCTACAGACCTCAAAGTTGAACAATGTTTCAGGAGCAGCAAACTCACCTCCAGCCAATCCTAGGCAGCAAAGAATCTGTCATAGACTTTTCTGCTAAGTATCTACGAGAATTACCAAATGCCACCCTTAGTGAGACAGGTGACCGTCGCTGAACCAAAGCAGAGCCAATGCTTAGATCAGAGGATGAAGGCGGGTGTAGCACTTGTCCAACCCCAAACTTGCACTTCTGTCGATGCATGTTTGAATTTTAGGAATATCCGCTATATTGATGACCTATAAACTATATTGATGACCTATAAACTATATTGATGACCTATAAACTATATTGATGACCTATTAACTACTGCAAACTATATGTAAATTAGGAGCTCACACTTTCACATTTATTTTAATACTGACATTGTGACATGACACATCGAATTAATCTCTTACCCTCATACTCTACCATTAATTGTCCATTTTTGTCAATCTCCTCATTTGACACTTATTGTTTTGTTTAAATAGAAAACCGTTGATCTGCATTCGTGAGATCTTATGTATGAAAAGATTCGTCTAGTAAGAGAAAATAATCAGAAGACAGCCATTGCGCATACAACCCGCATACAACCGATCACTTCAATGTATTACAATACAAACTAACAAGCTTGACAACACAAAACTAGTATGAAACCCAAACATGGATCCTATTGGTTCCAGCCAGTTCCTCTTGTGAGGCTCTCGGCTACATCAATCATTTGTATAAGATAGACAAACAAACGTTAGTGCTCAATGCAACAACAGCTTGTGAGAGGCTTGTGAGAGGCTAGTGCCAGTGACGCTCCATCACCTCCTTATGGTAGCCCTTTTCGTATTGCGAGTGAGCATAGTACTCCTCTATGGAAAGGTCATCCCAGACACCCTTACGGTAGTAGATAGGCGTGCCATAGAAGGTGCCTGGTACCCAACCTGGCACATCCTTCATTATCTCTTTCTCTGCCTCACGGTTTCTGACAAGCTGCTTGAGGTAACTGAAAGGAGAAGCGAGAAACAGCCATGTTAGGAGTTTAATTGAGGCAGAAGTTTACCTCATATGTTATATTTATGCCTGTAAGTATAGGGGAGTTCAAAGAGATTATCGACACGATTAGAAAAATAAGGTCTCTAAGCGACCTAGCCTGTGTTCTTAAGTGGAAACTGAAATTTGGGGCAAACAGATATGAGTAGACAACTTCGACTTCTACTAAACACATTAAATGTCTATTAAATTAATTAAATTCTATTAAATGTAGCGCATGTTGCTTACTGGCAACTTTAGCTCTGCATAGAATAATCTAAATTGAGAAATACAAGGCCAGCTGAAAGCTTGACTGGCTTGTTCCTGCATGATGGGCATCACAGGATCTTTTAGCAACAATATCTACAGCGAAGATATCATCATGTAAAGTGGTCATGAGAATCAGGTTAGTTTTCATTCTTTTTCACAGGTAGACATTGTGATTAGTTTAGGAAAAACAGATATACATGTATCTATATATATAATATTTGATAGAATCATTGCGGTAATCTGATCTTACAACGGATCGACGCTCCTAACTCTTCTTCTATTGCACATAAAACGCTAGTTTTGGCTGCAAACTGTAGCAAACATATCAATGAGTGCAATGAGCTTTTATGCAACATTGCTAAATATGGATATAAAATAAAAAAACCTCTTCAATTTAAAATGAAACAAACATCAAAAGCTCCAGCAGATTGCAAAGCAAGACACAGGCTATAATATCATTGCGGGTTAATTGCAAGCAACAGATATCAACTGGTAGAGATATTTCTCAACTTCTCAATGCATACTTATTAAGAGATCCTTGTCAAGTTGGAGGTAAGTTAGCAGATTGATTGCATCCAAAAGGGTTAATATTGTTCCATCGGAAAACGAAGGTCAAATATAGGCGACATTCGCCATGCCCGTAAAAGGGCTAAATTTATCTTCCCACAATTCTGAAGAGCCGTTTAAAAAATATAACGCCAGCCTCTATTTGACCGCCACCTCTATTCTGCCCAGTGCGCACTATAGAAAAAGGGTTGAAAAGTAGAGCGCCATGGCGTTCAATTATAGGTTTTATGGTATATATGTATGTGCATGCGTGAGGAAATGTATTTGAATGTATAACATATGGAATGCGTATGAACATTTGTATAAGAAATAATAATTGTGACAAAGAAAAACTTAATTGTTTCCTGTACAAAGTTGTTTCACTGCCATTCTAAACTATACACTTGGTGGCTATGCCAAATGTAGGTATGTATAGGTTAATGGACCATTGTTTCAGTACGGGCAGTTGGTATGCTAGGAGCGGTTAACTCTTAGCATACCAACTGACAGAAAGTTACCTCTGTCATTCAGGCAGCTTTGCAGATGATTATCTTGTATGCAAAAAGGTAGTGTCAACTTTCAGTGTTGTAAGGTTGCGACTGTACTATAATCTTCCAATTATTTTAATGGCCAAGTTTTAGTGTTGTAAGGTTGTGACTGTACTATAATCTTCCAATTATTATAATGGCCACGTTTTAGTGTTGTAAGGTTGTGACTGCACAATAATCTTCCAATTATTCTAATGGCCAAGTTTTAGTGTTGTAAGGTTGCGACTGTACTATAATCTTTCAATTAATATCATTTGCTATTATTTTGTGGAATGCTAAACGTTTTAGGAGTAATAATTATCTTTGTTTTATTGTGACAAAAATATTCCTGCTGGTTTCCAATCTACTCGTGAACTTTGTTGTATACAAACTAAAGAAAAAACTACCTAAAGAAATGATACCTCCTACAAAACAGGCAGCAGACTAAGAAGTTCTGCTGCCTGTTAAGAAAATTGAGAAGTCTATAGAAATGAAAACAGGGGAATCTAAGAAACCGAGAACAGATGTTCATGAGACTGAAACGTGCAGCATATAAAGCCTAGAAATATAAATGTGCATATAAGACTGATATGGGGGGGGGGGGGAAGGTAGACCTGAAAACTGGCAACCTGTAGAATCGAAATGATAACATCTGTAAGGAGTTCTTATGAAAGTGGCTATAACGCTAATACTAAGATACTGATGCAGCCAGGCAACCCGTTCAATGGTTATAAAATTCATTTGAGGACACTTACTGACGATTTCTCTCCGCCAGAAGAATTGGTTCCATGGCTATGTGAGCTTCTCTATTCTCTAATTCTGGCTCACTACAAGCAAACATAGCTCTAGCAAACATAGCTCTAGCAAAAAAGGAAAAGGTACAAATCGGAAAAATAGAACATTTTGGCCTGCATTTAAATGTTCAAAGTTCTATTTTTTCAGTGCTCGTTTTAAAATATATATTTTATATATATTATATATAAAATATATATAATATATATATTTTATATATAAAATATATATAATATATATATTTCAAAACTGTATATGTGCAGCTCTAGTAGATATATATGTGCAGTTCTACTAGATATATATATGTACAGCTCTAGTATATATATATATGTGCAGCCCTAGTAGATATATACGTGCAGCTCTATTAGATATATATGGGCAGCTCTAGTAAATATACATGCGCAACTCTAGTAGAAACTTCTTTGATTCAAAGAAATACCGAGACTAGTGATTGGCTTCACTAGCAAACACCTCAACTCAGTTTTAGACTTTGATAGCCCAGATCATAAGAGTAATCTTACATAGTTGGTCATTTTACTATTCCTGCGACGTTTACCTGCCTTCAAATAAACATACACATATACATCATGCTGACATTGATTGTCTGTAATAAAGGCCGGCAAGACTACAGAGGTATTCCATCAGTATTAATCATTCAATAAATTGGCAAATGCTTCAAATAATTGATGACAACGATAAAAAATGAATACCTTCATATAACATCAAACAAGAGATTATGAAACAAAAACAACTAGAAGAGGCAACACTATCAGTCTACTGACAGGCCTTTTTGAAAATTTCCTCATTGGTTATTGACAAAACCTTTCGATTTAGCGAAAACAGCTTGAACTTTTCACAATATTTATTTTTATGTTAAACATTCCTCACACTTTCATGTAAAATTTAAAGGTTGACTTGCAAAAAAATTCACATTATAGTTAGTATTTCAGCAGTATTTCTTTGGGAACCAGATGAAAAACAACTGTCCAACATATTAAACAAACTTACCAGACAAGAGGCTGCCTTCAAATAATTTTGGCACAAACAAGACGGGTGGTGAAACAGAGTGTCATTGAGCGCTTTTAGTCTGGGGATAATCTGATAAGAACAGCAAGCTGATGGCAAACACCTTAAAGGTTGACTTGCAATAAAATTCACATTACAGTTATTTGGTATCAAAAGATTCACCATGTCTTACTCTGTTGTGTTGTAGGGGCCACATATGTGGAAATGTGATTACAAGCTCTTAAAAGCTCAAAAACGAAAAGTCATTACGGTTTGGTTATGGTCTTGTCACATGATGTTCTCACGTGAATTGAAAAGCCAATAAAAAGCTCGATATATAACTTATCGTAGCACTAGTCTATGACAAACACTTCAGTTTTTACCGAAGACTCCGTATCAAATATAGATGCTCGCTACTTAACAGTTTTGGCTTGATCTAATCATCAAGTCGTAATCTGATCATGTGACCCAATACTTCGCAAATAATTTTTGCAACATTTTTCGATTATCACACGTGACCAACAGGCTTGTCATGATTATCAGACAATGTTAATTCATGAAAATGTCAGTGACAATGACAATCCTTCGAGGTAAGGTTAAAAAATTAAATGAATTTTTACGGTAAGTTATAAGATATCACTGCTAAAAGTGACAGCATTACAATGACGATAAAATAGACGGGTAAGAACAATAGACATGGTTTTATCGAATGCGTGAAGTTTATTTGTGAAAATATTTCGACGAATAAGGTTGCATGAAAGTGTAAACAGAAACCATCTCCCACAACTACGTCACATTTGAGCCGTTTTGGAAAGAGAATCCAAACTACGGCGATCTTTGTGGCTGCGATTAATTGTTCGTTTTTAGCTTTTAAGAGCTTGTAATCACATTCCAACATATTTTGCACCTACAACACAACAGAGTAAGACATGGTGAACCTTTTCATACCAAATAACTGTAATGTGAATTTTGTTGCAAGTCAACCTTTAAATTAATTGAAAACTTTTTAAAAATTGATGTCAATAATAAATGTATTAGATTGATCTATCTCAACTTTGCTAGAGCAGTCAACTCACATAACATTCTTTTTAAATCCCCATCTATGTATTGCAAGCGCTGCCGTAGTCCAAGCAGCGAAGCCAAGAAAAAGAAATTTACCTACAAAAACAACGGATAATTCAGCAAAGTAAACAACCTGCAACTGGTAAGATAGCTGGGCTAAATCTATAGCGAGCAAGATATTTGCATCAAAAACATAAGCTTGATCTGATCCGAGACCTGATCCAAATCTAACGACTCAAACTTTCATCCACTAATTGTTCATTAAAATGTAACGCTGAAAGATAAGAGCATGTTACACATTCGCTTTTACTGATGATGCTGGTAAGGGAAATTGTTGGATCTAAATTGCATCAGCAAAGACGCACCTATTGATCATTTTACTACAAACATTATGTTAGTGCGAGAACAACATCGACTCAAGCATAACAACTGATATTGTTGACTAAACATGTACAAAGTGCAGTAAAGGGAATGGCCAGTTAACTTAATATAATAAAACGAACTTGTTGCGCAACGAAGCGGCACAACACGGGCAAAACCACAAGAAAGCAAATATTTACACTCATATCAATGAAAACTATTCCCTGTAAATAAAATTAATATCTGAAATCTGTCTCAAAGTCAAAAGAATTACATTTCTCCAGTATATATAACGTATTCATAAATATAAAGAGCAAAGCAACGTTACCACTAATGAGTCGCGGTTTAACTCTTCGCACAAAATCGTATGGATGGTAGCCCCCTGAGGGTGGCATGTCTTGCTTATAGGTGGCCATTGCGCCTTATGAATGCGCAAGACCACCGCAGTGTAGTTCAAAAATCAGTGAATTTTACAACATATACACCTTTGTATACATATACACCGTCTTCAAGTCGGTTAAACCTCGTGTTTGGCGTAACTACTCGGTGAAATTACTGATCGTCAAATAACAAAGCGTCAGATGGATAATCTTATATGTACCACCAGGCGAACAACAAAAGTCGGTATGTATTTGGTAAAGGCGATTAATTATGTAAGTTATTCGACACGCAAATTAACCTACGAAAAGTTCACAGCGGGCCGGCTAATAGCCTTGACCACAGTAGCAATCCTGTCTATTACCTATGTCCAGAGCCATCGAGTGTTACACTCGATGGCTCTGCCTATGTATACAGTCTACACGACGTGTCGAGGACGCCGTGAGCACACTATGGCTTAGACTCGGACATGGATATATAAAGATGTATATCTCACGGAGATACGCGTTCGCTTGAACAATCAATGAGGCAGAGGTGACAACTTCCACTTTGAGTTTTAGAGTTCTTATAATTACCGTTTATATGCTTCATTGTATCCAACAGATTGTGCTGAGCCTAAGTTAGGTGTTCTGTCATGCAACCTGCTGGATCCAACAAGGAGGAGCTGAAACCATTGATATACAGACCCCACATGGGGGCTGTATATCATTGCTGAAACCAACTCATACTCTGTTGACACCAACAGGTGGGGGCCAATTCAAGTGCCTGTGGGTATTGCGGGCTATTGTAGAGGTTATAACAACAGTAGGAAAATGGATCACCGGAGAAAGTTTTTAGAGCTACGAGCTGTGCCAAGCAAATCAATTCTGCACTGGATGAATATGAGATTAGAAGAAGTGAGATTTTTTTATGATGATCTAGACATAAAAAGTGTTCCATACACAATCTGAGTGGCCAGCTAGCAAAGTTCAAACTGAACTCGGAGTTGATGCATCGGTTATGAAAACGCCAGAGCTTGTGGCGCGTGTATCAAAACTCGCTTCAGCTAAGTAAGGCCTTCGCACTCCAGGCAATCGTATCATCGCCTGTGTGTGTGTACATTGACAACATGTCTCAAACATTGTTCAGCATATACAGCGGAGACAATGTATGTTGTCACACATCAACAGATCAACTTGCTAAGCTGGGAAGCTTGCACAAGCCTAAAGCTATTGGCATGCAATGTGCTACATGTTAAAGATAACCAAACTTCAACCTATCAACAATACCCTGCAGTTTTTAAGGGCTGAGGTTCGTCAATGACTACTCTTATGAAATTGGTCTCAATGATTGATACAATACTGTACATTTATACAGCCTGCTCAGTGCCACAACCTTTACTACCCAAAGTCAAGGACAAACTTAATGAAATGGTGGCAATACGCGTTATATCTACTGTGAAAGAAGCTGCAGAGGGGTGCAGGGGAACAGCAGCTGTATGTAAACCTGATGAATCAATACTTATCCTATATGTGGAGTTGTCTCATCTACATCACTCTGTCAGATGAGAGATACACCCAACTGCTTGTGTGGATCAGTTTCGCCCAGCTTGGAGAGAGAAAATATTCTCCCATAATTATTCTAACTCTGGCCACCACTAACGCAACCTCATGGAACAACCGCGAAATTTACCACATTTTTCACCCTATCTGGCAGAGATGCATTCAAATGATTACGCTTTGGAATTTCAAAAACACCATAGGTGTTTCAATGGTAGGCTATGTGAATGAACGGCTTAGCAGTTTTGATAGTGTTATCGCACATACGGATGAGACTCTGGACACTTGTTCCTACTGGTGAGCTCTTTGACAACGTCCGAAACAAGTTCTTGTGTGTGTAGCCCGGCATGACTCACACTAAAAATAAATGCCTTTTTAGACAAACCAATGTCAAGTTCTTAAACCAGTGTATGGTGTTAAATACTTTGGAGTTGCCTTACCTAAAGCAATGTGCACATTGTTTCTGATGCATGACATTTTAAAGATAATTTGTTGATCTAGGAAAGACATTTCAAGAGTAATGACACTTTTCCATTTCTAATAGAATGTTCTATGAATAGACTCTTATTACCAAATGTTCCATGACCAAACACTACACTACTGAATCTTAGTTTTAGACCACTCTGGAGCTTAACAAATTAACATTGAGAAAAAGATACTTGTTATATGTATATGCATCGTACTATCTCACTCTCTTTCGCAGAAATCACGCATAAAGATTTTAACCATATAAAATATTAAAATAAGGGTTTGCCTAAATGCTTAGTGGAAGACTACGTAGTAAACTTGTTGTAGGGACAATTCAGCAGAAGCAGATACAAAAAAGGAGCAATACCTACAGCATGGAACATACATGAAAGAACATGCAATGCTGCAACGAATAAAACATGTGATACACCAGAGGACCATCAGGAGAAACAGTCCTAGAATCACCGACAGATTAGAAACTTTCGGTGGAAGGAATGCATCAGAGAAAATCCTTCAATCAGCCAGCTAGGAGAACAGCGAAAAAAAATTAGAGGCGATGACACGAATACAGCTCTGCCAATCGCTACTAGTGACGACCAAAATAACAGGAGTAATCTTCATTTGCAACCAGTACATTTCCATGATGTACTCAAGAAAAGTCCATTAAAATACCAACCCTGTACAACGTAAAGAACAGAACCTGAGCATCTAAACACTGCTTTACTCTATTGCTATAAAATTTTGTTAGTTGTGTATTTGAATTGTTTAACATATAGATTAAAGAAGTATCCTTTGCTGGTGAATATCAGTTGTGCTCAACACCTTCACTAACGTCTAAACCAGTAATAATCAAATCAGTTCATACAACCTAAGCCAAAGTGCACAAACTAATCATTGTCAATATAGAACACGATGACAAAGCAAATTCAAGACTGATGTATGTGCGAAGGCCAATTAATTGTGTGTAGTATAAGTTTTTTTTCAGGCCACACAACAAAATATATTGGAGCTAAATTAAATGCTCCACTTGCCAATTTTTTTCAGTTAGTGTTGTAACATAATGTAATCATGTCACATATGCATCAACTATAGCATTTTTTGCAACAGCCGGAACTGATTTGAAGTGTGATATGGGTTTTGTTTAGGTAGCAGCCTACTTTCTCACCGTTTTAAAGAGTCAACACCATTAATGGCGACTTAAATGTTTTCAACTTAGTTATCCATCATACAGTTTGTTCTAGGAACTCCCAAAGATTTCAAGGTCGCCATAAACAGAGAACGTTTGCATTATCTCAGCACGGAGTTTAGCACTTTCACCTTTCACCTAACAAACAGTAAAAATTGCTAGCAGACAGCAGTAGAGTGAAATAGTCGTAGAGAACAAGCGGTACATTGTTTTGGTCGTCTCCAGAAGGCCGAGTTTGGACATTGGCTATACACATGTGTCAAGGATCCGTGTGACATAAAACATTTGGAACACGGAGTATTGACACAACAGAAAGCTATGGCTCCATTGAATGTCTCAAAATATAGAACATTACAGCATAAAATAAAGACTAAAATAATGCACAGCATCAGTGCATAAATAAAACAGCTGTATATCCAACTTTTTACTTTTAGTCTACCTATTAACCAGACTCAAGTCTTTTCATCCTTCCAGCTTAAAGGAAAAACGCGATTTTTTATGCCATACCTATAATCGTCATTTTGTCAAGATGAGATAACTCTTATGCGACGCACAGTTCCCAGTATCGAGTTATGACGTTAATGATAGATACTGCGTTACAGCGCCCATCTTCATATTAGCTAGTCTTGCATTACAGGTCACCTATGCTAGTGCCTATAAGGATTTGTGAGTTAAATTCTCAAGCTCCTTAAATGTATCATGTTTGTAATCAAGGGGATAACGACGCCTTGATAATAGCATTTACTAAGTGACCCAAATTTGTCTCGTCTAACATACTCATAGAAATGGATGAACAGTATGTATGAAAAACTGTGCAAGCACATGCCATATTATAGTTCAGTTGGTGTTGGAATAATCAGAGATGAGAAGTTTTATGATAAATATGCAACTAAATAAAGCATTAGCAACCATAAGTAGAGATCCTAATTTTTATTCTTAACTATGACCCAGTTGAATACAGCATTATTTATACATTATTTACATAATAGAATATCTTTTGAGTCAAAAAACAGCAGAAAAGCCGATTCCAACCACTTAACTAAAATTGCAGCAACAACGGCGCAAACGTTGAAGATGTATTTGGACAGGTTTGTTCTGAGCCCAATAGAGTTAGTTGAGTCCTCACATAGCCTTTGGGAAGCTAGGCAGTGTCCATCTATTAATAGAATAAACAGGTGGTTTGCTAGTGCTAGAAATCTATTACAATCAAACAGCATCATAGATTTGTACAACAGACGGAGTATATAACTAACCTTGTTTCTATAAGCATCCAGCTCGGCATCAAGAGTGTCAGCGCTGGGTGGAGGTCCACGTGACCTTCCACCTCTACCGCCCCGACCACCTCTGCCCCTTCCACCTGAACCTCTACCCCGTCTACAAGCAGTGGAATATCTTACAGATAACGGTTCAGTGCGACACCAGACAACAGACTAATCAGTCACATCAGTATAATACAATATACAGTGAAACATGGATAACTCGCCCACGGATAGCTCAAACACATGGTTAATTCGAACGGTTTCTTTGGTCCGTTCCCACGTAATGATAAATTGCTATAGATAACTCGAACTCAACACTGTTAATTCGAACTGTTTTTTTGCCCAACGGCTACCGAAACGGTTGTTATCGCTTTAGAAAATTACTTTATTCCAAGCCATAGAGGTAAACCGCAACTTTTCGTAATTCATAAGCGTCGTTATTACCACCATCGGCAAAATATTTTTGTCAACGACTTTTCTAAAGGTTTGGTGAAGTTTGATTTATACCAAACATCCGCTTACATTTGCGATATTATATTAGCGATCGCCTTTCGGAAGCAAGGTAAAGTGAGGTAATCTTAGCATAAACTTCAAGAAAAATCGGCAAAATTGATCGTGGGTCAAACGCTCAAAAGAAAAAGATGTCTTTTCTTTTGAGCATTTCAACAACGATCAAGTTTTGCCAATGTCAATCTAAAAAACGTCCTGGCAATAACATCACCTCAAACAACAAACCAATCCCAAGTGATAGAAAAATCTCTATACTTTTTGATAAAAACGTTTTAAACTTTACATTAGAAGCATTTAATTTGAAACAAGCCATTTGTGCTTTTGATTTATATTATAGTTTGAATATGTACATGTATCTACTAATAAATAAGTAAATACATGGACTTGTGACAGTGCTCTGATAACTTGACCGCTCTGATAATTCAAACACTTTTGCTCAGTCCCGTGAAGTTCGAGTTATCCATGTTTGACTGTAGTTTGTCCGATTCACAACTACAGTAGATGCTCCTACAACTTATACCTTCTATAACAAATTCCAGATAACGTAAAAAATTTATGAAAAGTTTTTGCTTCCTACTACGTAAAAAATTCCACATAACAAAAAGTCGGGAGTTTTCAAATTCTATTTCAATGTTAGTTTATCTTGCCGCACTTGCGGAAGAAAAAACGCCACGCGTATACCGCATTTATAACTTTCGCGACGTTCTAGTTTGTCATATAGACTTAAATGTGTCGACGAAAAGGAAAATAGGATAGCTGCGCAATTGTTCATAAATACTAAGGCGATCGATAAGTGCATGTATTACATCGTAGAACCACATTTATAATAAGAATATTTTGTTGTTTTGCCTTATTGTACACGTGCAAAATATTTGTTATTAGTTTTACTTTGCAGAATAGAATTTGCTGTAAAGAAAAAATGAGAAAATCGTTGTAAAGAATGTCAAAAATGTGCAGTCCTCATCAAATTGCTGTAAAATTATCACAATTAGTCTATAAAACCAGTGAGATTGCGTAATTGTAAGGGTGGGGTGTATTTAAAATTTAAATGCATACAGATATATTTTACAGCAGTTTTCTATGTTAATTTTTGAAAAAAAAATTATGAAAAACATCTCAATTCCAAAACCATGCAGGTTGATCAAGTGCAAGGTTTGGACATTTTCCTGATGTCTGGACTTAAGCCAAAGGATACAGTTTCAAGATTCTGTATCTGACAAAATCAAAGTGATCAATACTGAGACAATTTATAGCTCATTACATAGGGTATTTACATTGAGCTAAGTTTTAACACTTTTAAGCCGGGGCCTAAGATAGCTAGGAAATATGTCTTTCAACCTGATCCTATACCGAGTAAATTTCGTTGCATAGTTTCGCTTTGTTTTTACGTCCTTCCAGTTTAATGAGGAAGACAAAATTTGGGTGACTTTCTGTGGTATAGGATTTCAGTACAATTCCTAAGTTTCAAATCGATAGAACTCTTGAGATATATGTTATAAAAGCATAGGTTCTTGAGATATAAGCGCTTCTATCCAAACAAGAAATGAAGAATGGGCTGTCAACAAATAGCAAGTTCTTACAGCACTTTCGTACCTCTAGTTTACGGAGAATTACGAAAATTTGATCGCCTGTAGAGGAAACGTAACAGACCGAGAAATGAAAAATGGCTGCCGTTAGAACATTTAGTTCTTTTTGCACTCGCGGTTTACAAAGGATTAATAAACTTCAATTGCTTCAAGTGCAGTAATTATTTTCAGCACGATATCTGTTTCAAGTTGATTAGACTGTTAGTTATGAAGATATTAGTTATGAAGATATTATTCATGAAGATATTGTGGAAGTAGTGAAGGCATTTCTAACTGACACAGAAATGATAAATAGCTGTCATGAGAACATTAGTTTCTACTGACATACTGATTGGAATCATTTTAATGGAGATAAAAACTAGGCAAGCTAATTAAATAATAAAACTAGTTTCTCTTCAGCAACAAGAACTTCAAACTGATATATAACGATATACATACTTTACTAGACTCTGGCTATACCAACTATTTTCCTTTAGTTACCTCTAAAACATGATCTTTCAAAGTGTGAACAAAAAGTTATTGACTATATATTCAATTTCTGTTTTTTGATTGAGTTCCACAAGCTTGGAACTTCAATATGATATTCAATTCAAAAATATTTCTACCCTATGTACATTCAAAGTCGATTGAAAGTTGTTAATACGGTATAGGATCAGGCGGTCTTGTTTGTATATACAAGGTTAGGCTTGTATTGTATTGTTTGTACTACTTGTTTGTATATACAAGGTTAGGCTTGTATTGTATTGTTTGTACTACTTGTTTGTATATACAAGGTTAGGCTTGTATTGTTTGTACTACTTGTTTGTATATACAAGGTTAGGCTTGTATTGTTTGTATTGTTTGTACTACTTGTTTGTATATACAAGGTTAGGCTTGTATTGTTTGTACTACTTGTTTGTATATACAAGGTTAGGCTTGTATTGTTTGTACTACTTGTTTGTATATACAAGGTTAGGCTTGTATTGTTTGTACTACTTGTTTGTATATACAAGGTTAGGCTTGTATTGTTTGTATTGTTTGTACTACTTGTTTGTATATACAAGGTTAGGCTTGTATTGTTTGTACTACTTGTTTGTATATACAAGGTTAGGCTTGTATTGTTTGTACTACTTGTTTGTATATACAAGGTTAGGCTTGTATTGTTTGTACTACTTGTTTGTATATACAAGGTTAGGCTTTAAATTATTAATGCACGATGGTGGCAGCATTTCAAATTGTGGTCAATATAAGGATGCTTTTGTATTTTTTCACCCATATTAAGGCCATTGTACATAACATCTATTGGAAACTGTAGTGATCTCTGACTGCATGGTTCGAGATAAAACCGTAAGACAAATATAGGTTCGTAAAACCTATATTTGAATGCAACTTATTTTTGACCGCCATTATTTGACTTTCTTAAATGTTGACTAGCAACAAAATTCACTTTACAGTTATTTGGTATCAAAAGGTTCCCTATGTCTTACTCTGTTGGGTTGTAGGTGCAAGATATGTGGAAATGTGATTACGAGCTCTTAAAAGCTCAATAACGAACAGTTAATCGCAGCCATCCCGAAAACGCCGTAGTTTGGAATCCCTCTCCAAACCAGGTTCAAATGGGACGTACGTAGTTGAATATGATGTGCTTCTGTTTACACTTTCATGCAACCTTATTCGTCGAAATATTTTCACAAATATACTTCACGCAATCAATAAAACCATGTCTATTGTCTTTACGCGTCTATTTCACCATTATTGTAATGCTGTCACTTTGAGCACTGATATCTCAAAACCTAGTCTAATAATTGGTTTATTTTGTTAACATTAGCTCGAAGGAGTGCATATCATCCTCTGATAAACATGATGAGATTGTTGGTCACATGTAATAGTTGAAAAAATGCTGCAGAAATTGTTTGTGCCATTTGGCAGGAAGTAAGGGTCCCATGATTAGTCTTACTGATGATCATGTAACCCATACTGGTAAAAACATGTTTGGATGCTAATGTAGACTAACTCAGCTGTGAAGAAGAGGAATCGCGGTCGAAAGACTCAGTGGAAGGTATTGAACAGCCAGAATATGAAATGGTTCCAAATCGGAACAACAATCATAACATAACTGGTCGAGCAAATGATGCTACTATTTTTGTTTCAAAAATGTTAATTGTTGTCTTACAATGTTAATTTTTGTTTCTGAATGTATTATAAATATGGTTTTTTTATGTCATTTGTTCCTGAATATATATTTGTAGCATTTGATAGATTATTATTATATACCTTATAAATTTGCAGTTTTGTAGCTTATTATTTGCTAGCATCATTGTGGTAATCTGAATCGGCTTACAATGGATTGACGCTCATAACCCTCTTCTATGTCACATAAAAAGCCTGTTTCGGCTGCCAACTGTAGCAAACATATTAACAAACGTTTATGCAACGTTGTTAAATTCAGTGCACCCTCGGGTTACGATGTACCTGTTATACAATTTTTTCGCATTAGGAACTAAAACACGATGACTTTGTCTTTACTATATGAATTTTACTGCGCATACGAATTTGTTTTTAAACTTAATCATGAAGGCAGCATATAGAGAATCTTTACTTTTACCCCTGCACTAAAATATGAAACAACCAGCACCTTTCCTGACTTTTTGCACGGATTTCTGCATGAAGTATTACGTAAGCAATAATAAAAATGCAGAGTCAGCAGCATTTGAAAGCGTATCAAATAAAAGGCTGACCGAAGCAGAAACAATTAACACTGGTTTTGACATAAATACAACTACAAAACAGTTTTCAGTGCACAAAGATAGCGAAATTCAACTTTCAACACCACTTCCAAGCAAGAACAAAAAGGGAGACTGTGAAGTACTCCCATTTCGATATTATAATCTGTGCCAAAAAAATCTAGACATTTTTCTCTCCTGACTTGCACCGTTACTACTGCCTGTTTTTTTTGTAAAAGAGTAGAGCAAACAAAACGTTACCGCTTTCAACTTTTTAGTAAAATGTTCCACAAAACACAATGGTCATCATTTTGCACATGAAATTTATGGGAATGAAGCTATTGCAACCAAGATGAATATATTTTTTTGCATCAAGAAACTGTACAGCAGATAAATGTGAAGATGAAAGCAAAAAATCTGACAAAAATTGCGTAAGTGTTCTCAGCGGAACAACTCTCCATTATATCTGTTGTTTAACCCATTCATTACTAATTAGCTATCGGTTGACTGTCCCCCAAGCCTAATTTATTTTTCAGTATCCTTATAATTAAAATGGAGCTGCACGAAATTGAGTATAATTGGAGTACTTTTTAAAATTATGTAGATTTGTTTTTTGCAGCTTAAAGGAAATATTCCAGACTATAATTTGATATGAATATCTGTGTACCTTTACAATTTTTACTAACCACAATTTGCAGTACTTCCGTGAAAAATCTTTTTGATCAAAGTGAATGTCTATGTTTCAATGCAGCTCACAAGCAGATTTTGGGTACTGACATTGTTGGATTATGTTAAATTGATAGGAAGCTTTATCAGCAGCAAATCAAAAAAAATATTTCTCAACTCCAAGCAATAGCACAGGTGTTACGAGCTTCTAACCAACACCATGTCACAACACTACCAAACACCATGTGCTTATTATTGTTCCAATATAGTCTTGCCTTTGCCTAAAGCCTTTGGAGGACGACATGACGGTAAATTATAGATGTGGCACTCTGAGAAAACATTCAGAAAGCAGAAACAAGCTACAAACCAAATTCCCAAATTTATCTAGATACATTTTTATTTCAGATTTTTCATATTGCAAAAACGATCGTTTTATTTCTCAAAATGGCTGATTTTTTGCTGCTAACAAAAAGCAATTTATTTTAGCTTGCTGTTGGTATAAAAATTAAACAAAAAAGGCATGAATGTAACCAGAAATCGAGTTATAAAAACGTTCGCGTGGCGACATAATAGTCGCTCTGCCCATTAGCGTCAGTATCACAAAACGAAAATTATGTTGATATGCCTGCAAAAGAGTTAATTACAATGTTAAAATCATGTGTAGCATAAAAAAAAATCCATCTCTTACACAGTTAGAATATAGTTTGTTTGAAAATCACAACCAAAATTTCGGTTCTTTTTTCGTTTGTTTACCGGTTTAATTCTATACAGTGCCACGTAAAACTTACCGCCTTCCATGACAATGTTCTAATTTTCTTCTTGAACATTACTTTTGTTGCCATTTTCTTCACCTGAGCTGATTACCACATCTAATTCACTTAAGAAGTTTGCCAATGTCCAGATAAACTTTTTCCAAAACGGCAATCAACAAACTTTCAGAACAGTTTACATCTATCGCGTAATTTGTTAGTCAAAGATCTTTTGTCCAATTACATGTTGGGTATCAAAATGATGCTCTTAAACTTCGTTTGGTGAATTAATAAAACCGATGTAGCTAAAAGGCTAAGCAATAAAGCGACTCAAAATTTGTCCCGAAACACTCGGGATCAGGCCACAAGAAAACAGAACTCATCCCGAAATATTCGGGAACAGGCCTGAAAGGGTTAATGACTTACTGTTTAATGCTTATTAATGGAAGTGTAAGTAGTAAAAAGATTAATTCAATCTCATATACAAGGACAATACTATTTCGACATAGACAAGGCCAACATACGGTGATCTGGCAGCGAATCCACCCCTGCGAGGTGCTCCTAGTCTGCGGTTAGCTGGAACCTGAGCTGAAGTGCTGGCGACAGCCCCAACCAAATTGATGCTCATAGCTCTGCCTACAATGTATGCGCTTGTGATATAGTGGTGAAATTTTGACAGTATCACCCAATAATCTGGCGTAAGCTAGCAATGATGGCTTTACTACATTTTACCCATACTGTTGCTGAGGACGTCCAACTGTGCGACCACCATTTACTTTATAACCCTAGCTAAGATTGCTGAACGATTAGAGAAAAAATGCACCAGAATGAGACAGCTTCTATCAAGCGACAGAGAACTCAAGTTGTTCCTGAGAGAGCAAGCGTTGGTCCAGCGCATGAGCATGTCTAGCCGCAAGTCCTGCCACAGAGGAACAGCCACACCTCCTCAAGGATGCTCGAGAGCACAACAGGGGAACCAGTATAGTAGAAAATTATAAAAGCAGACTGTGGAGCGTTGTTCCAGCCATCTCCCAGTATCTGCGATGGAGGCTTCTCACCATCAAGCGGTACACCATTGTACTGCTTCATAGCCTTAACGGCATCACTGTGCCGCTCGTACCACACCTCAGCTGTGCCAAGTGAGCGACCAGATTTGTCATAATGGACTGCAGCCTTCTTCATTGCTCCAAATTCAGCAAACAACTCCTACAAACCAAAAAATAAGTAAATAACACAGACTGAAGCAATGTTTTGCGTACATATACAGCACGCCCTCGGGTTACAATGTCCATTAAACGATTTTTTCGTCTTACGAAGGGAACATGATGATTTTTCATCCTCAGCACACACATCTTAATTCGCCATACAAATTCGACAAAAATTTCTCTCGAAATTCCAAATTTGGCAGTCGGTGCGCTTATGTCGAAATGACAAAGATGCCGATATGCTGTTCGCGGAACACTTCACAACGTCTGAAAGAGATACGATGACCGACTTCTCTAAGCTCGGCATTCTTCACGTGAAAAAGGTAATTCACATTACAGTTATTTGGTATCAAAAGATTCACCATGTCTTACTCTGTTGTGTTGTAGGTGCCAAATATGTGGAAATGTGATTACAAGCTCTTACAAGCTCAAAAACGAAAAGCCGCCGTAGATTAGAATATCTTTATTTCGATGACGTATCCACGAAATTTGGTTATTGTCTTGTCACGTATGTTCTCACGTGAATTGTAAGGCCATACAAAGCTCAATATAAAACTTATCGTAGTACTAGTTTATGACAAACACTCGGGTTTTACCGAAGACCCCATATCAAATATAGATGCTCGCTACTTTACAGTTTTGGTTCGGCCTGGTCTAATTGGCACGTCGTAATCTGATCATGTGATACAATACTTCGCAAATAATTTTTGCAGCACTTTTCGATTATCACAGGTGACCAACAGGCTCGTTATGATTATCAGACAATGATATGTACTCCTTCGAGGTAAGGTTAAAATGTTTAATGAATTTTTACGGTAAGTTATAAGATATCACTGCTAAAAGTGACAGCATTACGATGACGATAAAACTGACGAGTAAGAACAGTAGACATAGTTTTATTTAATGCGTGAAGTATATTTGTGAAAATATTTCGACGAATAAGATCGCATGAAAGTGTAAACAGAAACCAGCTTGTAATCACCTTTCCACATATTTTGCACCTACATCACAACAGAGTAAGACATGGTGAATCTTTTCATATCAAATAACTGTAATGTGAATTTTGTTGCAAGTCAACCTTTATCGTAGTTTCTAGGTAAATCAGCCATGCTGATTCCGATTTTGTACTCAAAATAAATATTGGTCCACTAACCTTCAAAGTCATTTAAGCTTTTTTAAAGCGTTTCAATAACCGTTTCGAAAACAACACTATTGGCATTACAAGCTCCACCCATAAGTATGTGACGAAACCTAGCTTTTTCAGGGACGGAAGTTAGGAATGTTTAGCCCGATTTAGAAGAATAGAGATGGGTGTCTTAAAACCCAACATTATCTAAATCCAGCCTGTAAAATAATCGCAGTCTTTTATGAAAGGTATATAAACTATTTAAAATTGCTCGTAGCTGGTTTAAATAGGCTGGACGCCGAGAAAAATGAGCTCAAAAAGCGCGGTTTTATCACAAGCTGGCGTTGTTATCGCGCTTTTTTAAATATGCAATGTTAAATAAGCTAATCTACCTTTCAGAAAAGACAGATTATTTTTAATGCTGAATTTAGATATTAATGGATTTTAAAACACCCGTCTCTATTATTCTAAATCGGTCTAAACATCCCTACGTAACTTCTGTTCCTAAAAAGCTAGGTTACGTCACGTATTTATGGGCGGAGCTTATTGTGCCGATTGTGTTGTTTTCGAGACCGATATTAAAACGCTGTAAAAAAGCCTTCATTACTCTGAAAGTCAGTGGACTAATCTTTATTTTGAGTACAAAATTGAAATCAGTGTGTCTGACTACCTAGTAAATACAATAAAAGTTGTACGCGACATCATGGTTTAACATACCATTTTGTTTACCAATTTTTAACATTTAATTTTTTACTAGTTATATAAAATTAAATTTTTTTTAATTTTATATAACTAGTAAAAATTGTACTAGTTATATAAAATTTTGATGATCTTTATCAAGGGATGTTTGCATTATATAATTACTATGGGTTTGTATACCCCTTTGGCCAACGCTGGAACGGATTAAAATAGTACGGCAAAGGGGCACTGCATAAAAATGCTAGTCAAGGTCTCTAGGCGTCCAAGTGAAATGGTGCCACCACAGTTCCAAGGATAGATGCTATCCAGCAGACCTATTCAATCTTCATCAAATGTTATGTACGCGCATAAATAGCAAAACAATCACAATTTTTTCTGAATTAAATATTCGATCCTGTTATTCTTATCACATATTTACATTTCTTCCTGGTAACCAGACACTTGTGTTTCAAGCCATGATTGCAATCAAGGTTGGCTGATTAAAATCACCCTAAAAAAATCATGTTTGATGATTTTTTCCATGTCAAAAAATGGGACTTATAGAGAGGGTCTATTGTGAATATGAACTGCACAACTTGTCAAAATTAAAATAAAAACGACATTTAATTAAGTGATGCAAAGTTGTTTTGTTGCTAATGTTTTCATGTGGCATACTTCAACAAAATAATATTATGTTGGCAGCCATGAAAAAAAGCTAGTAATTTAAAAAAAAAATCTGATTTAAAATTAAAAAAAATATCATGATTTTCCCCATCCTGATTGCAATCAAAACATTGCATGGGACTCAAAGTGTTTTTATCACAATACTTGACACAAGACATGCTACTCCGGCTCATCGAAGAATAATGAGTTTAATTTGAACAATATGAGCTGGAAATATTTTTTTCCCACTTTTTCTGACGTTAATACAATTAGTTCACAATCTGCATGAAATGAATTCTTTACGAATTGAATATGCATTTTTTATGAGCTGCCATCAGCAAGTTTTCAACATCAACAATTATAGTCGCTATAAAAGTTCTAATTTAATAATGAAAATATCCGAAACTCGCTAAAGGTTAAATGACAACAGCAAATATCATTACATTACCATTTACATTAGCAGATTAATAATTTTACATGTTGGGTTTTGAATAATATTATTGGTAATTTCGCCCAAAAACCCGAATTTTTCAACATATAAATGAGAATGTTTAAAACAGATTCGTGATCGTTACAAAATATTGACAAAAAATCCTACATAGGCCTATTTATGATAAAATTGATCATATTTTTACTTATCAGATTTTCTAAAAATTGTCCGTTAAAATTCCTTACATATTAAAGAAGAACATGTGTCAATTATCAAAAGGCTTTATATAGATTAACTAAAAAAATTGTTTTACATATTTTTGTAATTTTCCAATTTGTGTAAAGATAAATTCTTTTCCAGCTCACTCAGCACAATCGATCAGTGTAATTCGATAACCGCCATTCCATATGTGATTAATACAGGATGCTATAATTATCTGCAATGTTCAGTAACCAAAAACAACATAGCATGGTGGCTAGGAGAAAATGTATGAGAATGGCTAACAGAAACTCAGTTTTGTCTCAAGCTCATCCAAAGGCTAATCATTGGCATCGTAATTTATATGTATATGTTTTGCTGACAAAACGGACAACCTGATGTCACAGGTTAGAACTTGAATTGGGAGTGTTTTTGTCTAGAAACTTGGGTTTCTGTTTTTCTGACACTAGAATTATTGCTAAAAAATGAAATATCATGATAATGATGTTATAAATAGACGGAATTTTTAACACCAGCGAAACCTCCAAAAGATAAATATTATAACCTTAATCACAAACAAACAGCATGCTCTAAATGACAGTTACATGGACATCAAGAAAGCAACAACAGACAAGCACAGAAAACTTACATCAATATCAGAATCACTGACGCCGAAGTCTAAATTTGAAATCAATAACTTTCCAGCTCCAGCTCGATTAACAGTTGTAGTTCGTACTGATCCGCTATCTGCGAATTTGTCATGCGCCCAGACATCGGGCATCGGTCCCTACAACAAGGGTGAACCACACAAACTATTCAGTCTGCAAGGTTGAATTACAGTTCCATCAAAATACTAGTGGTCATAAACCAGGGAATAAAAGTAGATTAAACTGATCAAAAAATTACTTTAATCGTGGACAATAGCATCATTAGAATTACTGTATGCCCCAGATGACTTATAGATGAATGTCAAACACTTTTGTAGTCTACATTAAATATTACACTGAGTGCAAACCTATAGTTTTGGGAAGGATTTTCCACCAATCACTAATCCTTTGCTATTGCTCTATAAATCCATCAATCTTCATTTACAAAAACTCTCATACAGTAGGCCTAACACATTCTTTCAATAACGTTGTTGTTAGATTACTTGACTAAAACTTGCAAACGCTGAAAGTGCTCTTGTGACAATATTGTAATATAGTTCAAATCGTATTATAGCACTGAAACATTAAAAGCTACTTAAAAGACACTAACCCTGTTGTACGTATTAGATTGACGGCCTCGTTTTTGAACGCCGCCTCTGGGAGAATTAAAACCACCACGACGAACGTTCCCACCGCGTTTACTTATTGTGCCTCGAGCTCCACCACTACCTCCTCTTTTACCAACACCACCGCGTCCACCTCTTTTTAATGAATATTTTCCTTTGTTTGCGCTAATAATGTCGTCCAAACTCTTGTCCATCTTTATCGAATTTGTGAATTAAAGCGCGAATAGAGTGAAACAAGATGGAAGGTACTCTCATCCGGGTAAATAAGCAGCTTATATGTGACGTTTAGGGTATCGCATCCGTTGTCTGAAAATGCGGCTGTAACTTACGGTAGGGGCACTCCAATCGGTGCCGGTGTTAGAAGGGGGAGAGGGGTTGATGCAGCTAATATCATCAGGAGATAATTTTATATCTACACATGTACATGTAATTGTCAGATAAGCGTGTGCGTAAATCTTTACATACCGTATACATGTATGTACACTACTCAACGTAATAGTAAAGCTGTATATATCTATCATTTAGTCAAAGCCAAAAGATTTGAATAATTAAAAGCAGTAAAACAAAACAAAGGGTGCAAAAAATTTATTTTTCAACGAGACACTGCGTAGAACGTGCGTTTAGCCATTTGCTGTCAGAATCAGAAAGGAGTTTTTTCCCTAAGATCCTCAATATGAGGCAAAAAAGCATGAGAATTCATTTACTAATATGTCATCATACCTGCCAACTCTCACGCAATGGGCGTGGGACTCACGCAATTACCCAAAAAAAATGAAAATGCGTGAGATTTTTGACCCAATTTCCACAATTTTATATATACTATCATTGATACATCAATTGCCCCAAAACCAAATCTCACGCATTGCCCCACTCTTGGGTTGGTAGGTCTGTATGTCATCACTTTTTATCTTATTCTTTTGCTTACACATATTCACCTATTATTATATAACAAAAATACAAACTGTGCATATAGCCTCTAGACAGATATACATGTATTTATGTGCATGCCATGCGTATTACGTTGTCTATGGGCGTTGTCTACTGTCTGCTCATAATATCTCTCCGTTTACTAGGCTTTCGAGTCGGTCTTCGATTATCGTTAAAACCCACGCGATCAATAAAAATCTACTTCTGATAAAAGATCATTCGTGAATTACACATTTATACACATTTATTAAAAAATTAACCAACATGCAAATTAATGACAAATATAAATTAATTTTGATGTCTACCGGTAAATTATTTTTTCATTGGCCTTGCTATACGTATATTGCCTCCACTTGGGCTCGCCGAGTTGCTAACCTATTGATAACTTCGCGTAATATTCCTCGACGAACCAGAAAAATTGCAACGACAATTCTTACTGCCGTGGTTCCAAATTTACCGTAAACCAGTTACTTAAAAATCAGCGAGTAGATGTTGTTTTCAGATGGAAAGGGTCATATATAATTCGACGACGTAGATTATTGCGGAGGTCTGTTTTTTATTATAAAACTTAGAGTGCTCAAGTGATAAAACATGTAATTATTCTGGTGTGATGACGAATAGTTACACTTATCGTTTTGGTAGTCGAAAGCACATTAGAAGTGCTATTAATGTATTAAGTGTTGGATGATCTATTGTTAGACTGGTTGTGTAGACCTAACTGGGACTGCATGTCAGATGAGCTGACTGATTATAACGAAAGTTATACGCTCCCAAATAACATCATAATTGTTAACAATTCGATGATAATAATAGGATCATTCATTAACAAACTATCACACTATTGGTGGCAATTTGAGTTGAAACTTTCTCGTTTTTGCAGTGTGTTGAATATAGATAGTTAGCATATCTAACCAAACACATTTTTCAACAACTGTCTCCAGGATCCCATCTGTGAACTCTCAATACGCTAATAAATATTTTACACAACACATCAACTTTATTTTGGAAAGGGAATGTGTGTTAGGTGACTACCTGACACACTGTGTTTTGTTCCTTTTGGGTTCTTAACTCTATATAATAGCCTGTACATCTTTCCTATGAAACCTGTACAATTTCTTTTTGACATAATTTTTATTAGCAAGATTGACGTATTTTTTATAATGAAGAAATGTGGTATCATTACGTGATGCTGCAGGAGCCGCTCATAAAGTTATGATGGCATTATTACAATAGTACCATGTAATACTTTTGCCACCCATGTATTTTTTTAATAAACTGTTTATGGACGGATAAAGTTGAATTGCAACAAGTATATGAAAACATATCATACCTATTTGTGAGCATCCATGCCATACATTCTTTCAGGTCAGCCTGTTTTATGTAAACCTAGAATGTAAAAGTACAATTTTTAATGCTTTATTTTATGTTATTGTCAATATATAAGCATCATTAGCTTCTTTTCTTTGATATTTTGGTAACAAAAATTAAAATATGAAATTATGGCCTGAAAGATGCACTAGTTAGCTAGATGTTAATTTCATCTGAAAAGGAGTTAACGCTATGAGACATTGCGCAATATCTACTACGTCGATACACAATTTAGTTACGTTGCTTATTTAGCAGTACAAAACAGCACTGATTATTGCATTGTTATCATTTTACATATCTAGGACATTTTACTGCTCATCCATGTTGATTGGTTGTTGAAGCCCTGCTGTCACAGCTTTCAGTGATCATGGCATCTACATTACCCATAGATTTAGGCAAGGTCGCTTCTACCTCAAATTTGCCCAAAACTCACGAGACCATGTTTATTGACTAAAGTATTTATTGAGGCCTTTTTAAAATGCTGATATATTAGGAGGCACGAGTTTATGGTAGCAAATATTTTATGACATTGGTGATTGCTTGGTTATGCAGTGAGGTTTCTGTGTTGCACCTGCAGGTTTGTTTTTCTGGTTTGATAACTATTTGTTGTTTTAGCTTTGCTTGTAGCCAATTTTACTGCTTCAGTCTGGTTTGATAACCATTCTGCTTTTTCTGATCAGTTGACTGCCACCATATTTACTCAGTCAAACGTATTTTTATCAATTACTCTTTGCTTCGGCTCAGGAAACCTTGCAGAACAGACATTCCTTGTGCCCATCATCTGAGCTTTTCTTAATTTGTTGTACTATGCATGATGGCTGGCTCATCTATGTCAGATACTATTACCAAAGTTATGAAAGACTATCTTGCTTTTTTAATGTTTATTGATGGTTTTCTCAGATATTCATCCATGTTGTGCCCAGGCTTCTATTTGATATTTCTGTTGTCCCACTCAGTTATTGTGCCATATACAATATGCTGAGCTTTTTGAATCATAGTTAAATCTTTTGTTGCTAGGATTTAGTTGCTCCAAAGTGTTCCATAGAGCTTGCGGTATCACCATTTTAATCCTTTCTATATACAATTCTGCCAAACTTATCTATCAATGTTTATTGTGTTCAGATCTATGAGCTTAAGTCAGTGACTGAAGATGGCCATTAGCCTAAAGCAGTTTTCATATGTTGTGTGGGTCAAAGATCTGATGTTTTCACATGTTGTGTGGGTCAAAGATCTGGTGTTTCCACATGTTGTGTGGGTCAAAGATCGGATGTTTCGACATGTTGTGTGGGTCAAAGATCTGATGTTTTTTGTTAAATAGCTTGCCTCTTGCATCCTTAATCTATTTGTATTCTTTCAACTTCACATTAAATGTTTTCAGTCTTCCTTGCAGGGTATCTGGTATAAACGACTATTGCTAACTTCCTTGTCATTGGATTGATGCTCAGACTGCTTTGGCATCTATTGAAACTCGAGGCATTCATTACCTTCTAATAGTAAATCTTTATAGATGTGATATTATTGACTGATTCTTTGGAGCGTTTAATGATATTTGGTTCAAAATGAACTCAGTTTAATGCTCAGTATGGATGGGTATATATTGTATTTCACAATGCCAAATTTTTGGTATTTAAAGTTGGTAATGCTAAACTAAATGCAACAGCTAAGCATTCAAGTTCTATTGGAACAAAAAACTTAGCTTTTAGTGAGACAACTTAAAGGTTGACTTGCAACAAAATTCACATTACAGTTATTTGGTATCATAAGATTCACCATGTCTTACTCTGTTGTGTTGTAGGTGCAAAATATATGGGAATGGGATTACAAGCTCTTAAAAGCTCAAAAACGAACAATTAATCGCAGCCACACGAGACCGCCGTAGTTTAGATTCGCTTTCCAAAACTGCTCAAATAGGACGTAGTTGTTACAGGATGGTTTCTGTTTACACTTTCATGCAACCTCATTCGTCGAAATATTTTCACAAATATACTTCACGCATTCAATAAAACCATGTCTATTGTTCTTACATGTCTATTTTATCGTCATTGTAATGTTGTCACTTTTAGCACTGATATCTTATAACTTACCGTAAAAAATCGTTAAACTTTTTAACCTTAGCTCGAAGGAGTACGTATCATTGTCTGATAATCATGACGAGCCTGTTGGTTACCTGTGATAATCGAAAAGTGTTGCAAAAATTGTTTGCGAAGTATTGGGTCATGTGATCAAATTACGACTTGACGATTGAATAATGCCGAAACAAAACTGTAAAGTAGCGAGCATCTTTATTTGATACGGACGGGGTCTTCTGTAAAAACCGAAGTGTTTGTCATAGACTAGTGCTACGATAAGTTACATATCGAGCTTTTTATTGGCTTTTCAATTCACGTGAGAACATCACGTGACAAGACGATAACCAAATTGTAATAACTACGTCAGATAAATAAACAGATTCCAATCTACGGCGGCTTTTCGTTTTTGAGCTTTTAAGGGCTTGTAATCACATTTCCACGTATTTGGCACTTAAAACACAACAGAGTAAGACATGGTGAATCTTTTGATACCAAATAACTGTAATGTGAGTTTTATTACAAGTCAACCTTCAAGGTGTTTGCCATCAGCTTACTGTTCTTATCAGATTATCCCCAGACTAAAAGCGCTCAATGACACCCTGTTTCACCACCCGTCTTGTTTGTGCCAAAATTATTTGAAGGCAGCCTCTTGTCTGGTAAGTTTGTTCAATATGTTGGACAGTTGTTTGTCATCTGGTTCCCAAAGAAATACTGCTGAAATACTTAACCAACTGTCTTATTAGTTCATTTTAATCGAGAGGCTCATAAACAACTTGGTCAGATAGTTTGGGTGTTGTCTTTGTTTTTATTGCTTTGACTGTTTTTTAATCTGGTTTTACATCTGTGTTGTGTACGACCCATTCTATGCGTTCAGGCTTTGTAAGTAAAAACCTATTGTCTTTATATAGCTTGTGGTTTATGTTGAGAGTTTAACAGCAGTGCTTCTAGCGTTCATGATAGATTAAAAAGATGGTTAGTTTCATTAATAAAAACAAAGGATTTTGGAGCATCTTAAGTCGTCTAGTGTATTAAGTCGTCTAGTGTATTAAGTTGTCTAGTGTTTTAAGTCGTCTAGTGTATTAAGTCATTTAGCGAGTCAAGTTGTCTATCGTATTAAGTTGTCAAGCTTGTTATGTTGGGTAGTGATAAGGCGATACTCGTGTGAGGGATCTATTCCTTGCTCAAAAGTCCGCTTCTTTCCAATATGTAGGAATTCTTTCAGTTATTAATGTTATTTAGTAGTTGCATAGGGTTACTTTTTTAAGTTGTGAAATAAGCAACCTGGTAAAATGTCCTTAATGAGAACAAGGAATCACACTGAGTAAGTTTTTACTTTCATATAGTTTTGCATAAGAGTTAATTTGGATTTCACAGAAATTTGGTCTCATTTTATTGCCGGTTACTTGTTTTGCAGATTTTGTCTAAAATTCATCTATAAACTATTAATTCTATGGAAGTTTGTTGCTGAAGTTAACATCAGAAAATAGTGTGGTTGCGCAGTATGTAACACTTTCATTCCAACATGAAACCTCTGATATGCAACATTCTTCTTCAAACATGTGGAACCTTAGACATGTAATACTCTCCTTCAAACGCATGAAACTTCAGAAGTGTTACATTCTCCTTCAATTATAAAACCTCAGACATGTAACACTTTCCTTCCAACATATTAAACCATAGGCATGCAACACTCTCCTTTAATCATATGCAACCTAAATATGTAATACTCTCCTTCAGACGAATGAAACCTTTGACCTTTGACATGATAAAACCAAAGTGTTTTTATAGATCATCTTACTCGAAGTATCTAGCCTGCCATTTTGAATCGTATCATAATGATGCTATCAACTTGCTTTTTTACATCAAACTCGTTCTGCAGCCCATCATCAATAACGGAAAACAAAAACAATGTCAGTGCTCTCAAACTGTGAGTCTGTAATACTGTCTGGATAGAATTTGTGTGATTGTGTACCACTGGAGTACCACTGACAGTAATAGTGTATTACACTGGAGCCAATAATAATAAAATATCTTTATGCTAGTGACAGTAATTTGAGTATCGAGGATTCTGTCTTTTTATTAAAAAATGGTTTGTTTAAATATGAGAAAAACTCAAAAACATTATGATTTGTGTCTATATGTATATAGATATATTTAGTGTATTAGTTTATGTAGGAGTGAGGCGGTATACGTTTTACCTTGTGCATATTTCCATTTTTCCAATGCGATTGACCTAAACAGAAAAAAGTTGTTTAAGATATTTCCAGGAAAAAACAGTAAATACTTGCCATTAATCAGCCTCTTGGTCAAAATCTGAGATGTTTCATTTTCGAGGAATAGCTCACTACATCTATCTGTTTTATTTTACAAAACATTTACATTTCTCTGAATTATATCATAAACATATTTTTATTGTCGAATCAAGTCAAAATAAAGCTTATCTACAGTTAAGCATTTGCCTATATCTAAAATCCAGGCACTTGTGTCACTGGTGCTGTTGATGCAGTAAATCCAGGCACTTGTGTCACTGGTGCTGTTGATGCAGTAAATCCAGGCACTTGTGTCACTGGTGCTGTTGATGCAGTAAATCCAGGCACTTGTGTCACTGGTGCTGTTGATGCAGTAAATCCAGGCACTTGTGTCACTGGTGCTGTCGATGCAGTTTAGCCAGTATGCCTGTTTAAATGGGATAAAGAAAAAGACATAGAAACTGATGATGGCGTAACCTAATTCTAGAATGTCTACTTTAATTTTTGTTGATGTTTTTCCTTTCTCAATGAGTTGGTTAATAGTTTCAGGTCATTATTTAGGATTTGAATTGTAGGGGACCTATTTTGGTTTGATGAATTTATTTTGACGTGCATTGATAATTTAATTGTAGTTCAATCAGTTTGTAGCTTGACTTTATTTGAAATAAAAACAAGTGGTTTGGCAAAGTTCTCTGCTCTTCACTTTATGATATCTGTAGTATATCTGAGTTGTTCTTTATTCTATTTCTGAGCTTTTATTTACATTGCATTTACATTGGGCTTACTACTTCTACATCCCTTCGTACAACACCAGTTATACCAACACTCATACAATATCAGTTGAAGCTGGTGTTTTATGCATAGGTTTTAACATCGATAAAGCAATACAACAATTTGTGTAAGCGCCTCGGTCGAGTTGGGCTGCTCATGGCTGTTAGGTATGCTTAAACACGGTGCTACAATATTTTAATTGCCAATACGTGTACATACATGTACATACATGATACTTTGATATATACATATCAAAGTAGAATCCACCCGACTTTAAACCTATAGACTTCTTTTATGTGTAATTTTGTAAATATTATACTCAACTATTTCTAGCTTCAGCTCCTTCACTTTCTCTCTCTCTGCTCTGAAGAGTAAGCCCCATCAACAAGTGTCTGAAAGTCGGAATGAGTGGGGTAAGCTTAAGCTAACCGGATAAGTTTTGGAGTGTCGGCTATGCTATACTTCATTTAGATAAAAGTTTATGTTCTATGAATACATATAATAGCTGTTTTATCTCCTCCCTATCAGCATTCTATGACTACCTGTAATAGCTGTTTTATCTCCTTCCTATCAGCATTCTATGAATACCTGTAATAGCTGTTTTATCTGCTTCCTATCAGCATTCTATGACTACCTGTAATAGCTGTTTTATCTGCTTCCTATCAGCATTCTATGAATACCTGTAATAGCTGTTTTATCTGCTTCCTATCAGCATTCTATGACTACCTGTGATAGCTGTTTTATCTGCTTCCTATCAGCATTCTATGACTACCTGTAATAGCTGTTTTATCTGCTTCCTATCAGCATTCTATGACTACCTGCAATAGCTGTTTTATCTGCTTCCTATCAGCATTCCATGACTACCTGTAATAGCCATTTTATCTCTTTCCTATCAGCATTCTATGACTACCTGCAATAGCTGTTTTATCTGCTTCCTATCAGCATTCTATGACTACCTGTAATAGCTGTTTTATCTCCTTCTTATCAGTATTCTAGGACTACCTGTAATAGCTGTTTTATCTCCTCCTTATCAGCGTTCTATGACTATTTGTAATAGCTGTTTTATCTCCTTCATATCAGCATTTTATGACTACCTGTAATAGCTGTTTTATCTCTTTCCTATCAGCATTCTAGGACTACCTGTAATAGCTGTTTTATCTCCTCCTTATCAGCGTTCTATGACTATTTGTAATAGCTGTTTTATCTCCTCCCTATCAGCATTCTATGACTACCTGTAATAGCTGTTTTATCTCTTTCGTATTAGCATTATGAATACCTGTAATAGCTGTTTATCTCCTCCCTATCAGCGTTCTATGACTACTTGTAATAGCTGTTTTATCTCCTTCCTATCAGCATTCTATGACTACCTGTAATAGCTGTTTTATCTTTTTCGTATTAGAATTATGAATACCTGTAATAGCTGTTTTACCTCCTTCCTATCATCATTCTATGACTACCTGTAATAGTTGTTTTATCTCCTTCCTATCAGCATTCTATGACTGCCTGTAATAGCTGGTACATCCTCTTACCTAGTTACCTAGCTGTCTCAACTACCTACCTAATGCGAATGCACAGTTACTTATATCAATTACTAGCCGATGCTTGGCGTTGCTTGTGTAATAGAATAATTATTTTATCACTTTGAATAACCCACCTGGAAAGCTTTTGTGATTTAATGTTTTTATACTTGAAGGTTTCCTGTGTTGAGAAGGCGAGCGATGACGAGACGCGTGTGCTTACCGTATCACTGATTGAGTCAAATCACTCTGCTATACTCAAAGAATCATCTTACTACAGGGTGAGTGTATGTTCAGGATATACGTGAGAGCTATTTGACCTTCTTGGTGTCTATTTTTTCATATTCCTTGTAGATGGACAAGCTTGTGTGGGAGATGAGACAAGCCAAAAGTGGCCTCGAAATGAAAGTGCAAAAGGGTTTTTTTAGTTCCGTAGCAAATGCCTGTACGGGTAAGTCCTCTATACCTTTACCCTGTAGAGTCATGTTCTGAAGCTCAGGAGTGTTAAATCTCTTTATTATGCTCTTGGGTGCCGCTGTTGTTCCATGGTGTATCCACTCTAACACGCTTGTTCGTCTGTAAATACTAACGCTATATGTCAGCTCCTTTTCCCACTGCAGGCCATCCCTACAGATCTCGGTAAGCACATGATTTCCGCTTCAATTTCATTAATCCCTTCACTGTGTGTGAGTCTCTTCTCTATTTGAGATATTATTGTTGCGCAGATGACGAGTTTGCTTTATCGCATCTAGAAGTATACTTTCTTCCTGTCTTGATTGCTTCTAGATATCGCGCACTGATTTAACCTGCTGTGTAATTGTCACGCTTTTTCTAATAGTTTGGTACATTTGTTTGGTGTGTTGTGTATTATCACTTTAGCGGGAGATGAGAAACATTGTCTATGCTCTGTATTCAGGCAAGGAGCTCGTTCAGTGGCTGCGTTTGAAATTACTAACTCCGACAGAGGCGGAGGCCCTACATATCGCCAATGCCCTCTATCGTCTCGGATACATTGTGCCAGTTAATGAACGGCTGTCATTTGTGAAGTTTGACAACTCCTGCTACCGAATTCAGGTAACACATTCATTTTCCACCGCAACACTAATATAGCTTGCTATTAAAACATTCCCTGATGTTGGTGTTGAAACCCTTCTTGATGTTGGTATTAAAACTCTCTGATGTTGGTGGTAAAACATTCCCTGAAGTTGGTGTTAAAACACTCTGATGTTGGTGTTGCAGATGCTGTTATCATGCGATATTTTTTTACAGAGGCCAGCACTTTGGCCTAGTAGGAAGTGGGAGGTGGCACCCCAGGAGTACGGTGAGTGTAATTAGACAGTTATCACTTTAGAAAAGTAACTATATAAAACTTATTTCATATCTTAGCCTTTTTTCTTCTCATCTAAGCCTTGTTCCTCGTCGTGTTTCTTCTCGTCTTTGCCTTGTTTCTTGTCATTGCCTTGTTTCTCGTTTTTGCCTTGTTTCTCGTCATTGCCTTGTTTCTCGTCTCACCCTTGTTTCTCATCGTAACCTCGCTTATCATCTTAGCCTTGTTTCTCGTCTTAGCCGTGTTTCTCATCGTAACCTTGTTTCTTATCTTATCCTTGTGGAGTGTAGAAATAAGATAACCCAAAATGTTAGTTCAAGTATTCAGATGATTCCTACCAGTTTTCAGGCCTTCTTTGTTATACACTAACTATTAATATTTCCTATAATTTATCTTCATAGATTTATCTTCATAGACATCTACCGGCTGTATTTGTTGATAATATCCATAATTTTAAGACTAGTATTATTCCAAAGTTAATGCATTCAAGATCTTCTCATTATGTTGAAGCGTCACATTTCTATATGTCGTTCTAGAGCCAAGGCTATGACGTCGCCTTAATAAGTACTTTAGGTAGTTGCATATAGCATTAGAACAAATGTATTACATGTATATAAAATTGAGTAAACAACCATAAAATTTTAAAAAGAAAATTAAGAAGATAACAAGATGTTTACATTGTTATTTTTCTTAGAAAAACCATGTAAACAGCCATGTAGGTTCAGCGGTCTGTAGTTTTAGAATTGAAAATGATGATTAATATACAAGGCCTAAAGGCGGTTGTACGTAGAGGCGGTCGTAAGTAGAGGCGGTTGTACGTAGAGACGGTCGTAAGTAGAGGCGGTTGTACGTAGAGACGGTCGTAAGTAGAGGCAATTGTAGGTAGAAGTTTAGCTGTATTTACTTTGTTGTTTGCTGTTAGCACCACATCAGTACTGTCAGGTTTTACTAGAAATAGCTTTCTATTCTTCCATCTGATATTGGACAGGCTTGTGAGTTATCAGCTCAATTTCTTTTCTCATCCTATAGCTGTATACCTGCTCAAGAAGCAAGCAAAAGGCAAGGCATTGAACAACAGTGAACAGGTGAGCTAGCTCATACATCCTTACACGAGTGCTTTCGCGTATGTGAGTAGCCGAACAACTGAATGGATAATTATGTTCATCATACATGTTGTGCTCTGCAGACGACTCTCAATGAGATATTTGAAACGCACAAGGTCTCATGGAGCAAGCTAAAGGAAATTGCAAAAGATGCGGTAACTCGCTACAACAGAGGCAATAAATCTGATAAAGACATCGAAGATAGTCAAGATAGGAGTTTTTGGAGAGTTCATCGTCCTGTGGTGAGCATCTGTCAATAATGCGCAACCGATTGCTAACAACCGATTGCTAACAACCGATTGCTAACAACCGATTGCTAACAACCGATTGCTAACAACCGATTGCTAACAACCGATTGCTAACAACCGATTGCTAACAACCGATTGCTAACAACCGATTGCTAACAACCGATTGCTAACAACCGATTGCTAACAACCGATTGCTAACAACCGATTGCTAACAACCGATTGCTAACAACCGATTGCCAACAACTGAGTGCTAACACTCAGACTAAGTGCTAACACTCAGACTAAGTGCTAACACTCAGACTAAGTGCTAACACTCAGACTAAGTGCTAACACTCAGACTAAGTGCTAACACTCAGACTAAGTGCTAACACTCAGACTAAGTGCTAACACTCAGACTAAGTGCTAACACTCAGACTAAGTGCTAACACTCAGACTAAGTGCTAACACTCAGACTAAGTGCTAACACTCAGACTAAATGCTAACACTCAGACTAAGTGCTAACACTCAGACTAAGTGCTAACACTCAGACTAAGTGCTAACACTCAGACTAAGTGCTAACACTCAGACTAAGTGTTAACACTCAGACTAAGTGCTAACACTCAGACTAAGTGCTAACACTCAGACTAAGTGCTAACACTCAGACTAAGTGCTAACACTCAGACTAAGTGCTAACACTCAGACTAAGTGCTAACACTCAGACTAAGTGCTAACACTCAGACTAAGTGCTAACACTCAGACTAAGTGCTAACACTCAGACTAAGTGCTAACATTCAGACTAAGTGTTAACACTCAGACTAAGTGCTAACACTCAGACTAAGTGCTAACACTCAGACTAAGTGCTAACACTCAGACTAAGTGCTAACACTCAGACTAAGTGCTAACACTCAGACTAAGTGCTAACACTCAGACTAAGTGCTAACACTCAGACTAAGTGCTAACACTCAGACTAAGTGCTAACACTCAGACTAAGTGCTAACACTCAGACTAAGTGCTAACACTCAGACTAAATGCTAACACTCAGACTAAGTGCTAAC
Source organism: Watersipora subatra (assembly GCF_963576615.1). Taxonomy (NCBI): domain Eukaryota; kingdom Metazoa; phylum Bryozoa; class Gymnolaemata; order Cheilostomatida; family Watersiporidae; genus Watersipora; species Watersipora subatra. The sequence goes on from NC_088711.1 coordinate 908,967, forward strand.
ACTCAGACTAAGTGCTAACACTCAGACTAAGTGCTAACACTCAGACTAAGTGCTAACACTCAGACTAAGTGCTAACACTCAGACTAAGTGCTAACACTCAGACTAAGAGAGCAATTGAGAATGTGTTCAAAAGATAGAGAATGTAAACATATTTGTTGAGTAGTGATATGGTAACAATAGGTTATTAGATAGAGGTGTAGGTAGATAGAGGTGTAGGTAGATAGAGGTGTAGGTAGATAGAGGTGTAGGTAGATAGAGGTGTAGGTAGATAGAGGTGTAGGTAGATAGAGGTGTAGGTAGGTAGAGGTGTAGGTAGATAGAGGTGTAGGTAGATAGAGGCGTAGGTAGGTAGAGGTGCAGGTAGATAGAGGCATAGGTAGATAGAGGCGTAGGTAGATAGAGGCGTAGGTAGATAGAGGCGTAGGTAGATAGAGGTGTAGGTAGATAGAGGTGTAGGTAGATAGAGGCGTAGGTAGATAGAGGTGTAGGTAGATAGAGGTGTAGGTAGATAGAGGTGCAGGTAGATAGAGGCGTAGGTAGATAGAGGCGTAGGTAGATAGAGGCGTAGGTAGATAGAGGCGTAGGTAGATAGAGGTGTAGGTAGATAGAGGTGTAGGTAGATAGAGGTGTAGGTAGATAGAGGCGTAGGTAGATAGAGGTGTAGGTAGATAGAGGTGTAGGTAGATAGAGGTGTAGGTAGATAGAGGTGTAGGTAGATAGAGGTGCAGGTAGATAGAGGCATAGGTAGATAGAGGCATAGGTAGATAGAGGCGTAGGTAGATAGAGGCGTAGGTAGATAGAGGTGTAGGTAGATAGAGGTGTAGGTAGATAGAGGTGTAGGTAGATAGAGGCGTAGGTAGATAGAGGTGTAGGTAGATAGAGGTGTAGGTAGATAGAGGTGTAGGTAGATAGAGGTGTAGGTAGATAGAGGTGCAGGTAGATAGAGGCATAGGTAGATAGAGGCATAGGTAGATAGAGGCGTAGGTAGATAGAGGCGTAGGTAGATAGAGGTGTAGGTAGATAGAGGTGTAGGTAGATAGAGGCGTAGGTAGATAGAGGTGTAGGTAGATAGAGGTGTAGGTAGATAGAGGTGCAGGTAGATAGAGGCATAGGTAGATAGAGGCGTAGGTAGATAGAGGCGTAGGTAGATAGAGGTGTAGGTAGATAGAGGTGTAGGTAGATAGAGGTGCAGGTAGATAGAGGCGTAGGTAGATAGAGGCGTAGGTAGATAGAGGCGTAGGTAGATAGAGGCGTAGGTAGATAGAGGCGTAGGTAGATAGAGGTGTAGGTAGATAGAGGTGTAGGTAGATAGAGGCGTAGGTAGATAGAGGTGTAGGTAGATAGAGGTGTAGGTAGATAGAGGTGCAGGTAGATAGAGGCATAGGTAGATAGAGGCGTAGGTAGATAGAGGCGTAGGTAGATAGAGGCGTAGGTAGATAGAGGTGTAGGTAGATAGAGGTGTAGGTAGATAGAGGTGTAGGTAGATAGAGGTGTAGGTAGATAGAGGCGTAGGTAGATAGAGGTGTAGGTAGATAGAGGTGCAGGTAGATAGAGGCGTAGGTAGATAGAGGCGTAGGTAGATAGAGGCGTAGGTAGATAGAGGCGTAGGTAGATAGAGGCGTAGGTAGATAGAGGCGTAGGTAGATAGAGGCGTAGGTAGATAGAGGTGTAGGTAGATAGAGGCGTAGGTAGATAGAGGCGTAGGTAGATAGAGGCGTAGGTAGATAGAGGTGCAGGTAGATAGAGGCATAGGTAGATAGAGGCGTAGGTAGATAGAGGCGTAGGTAGATAGAGGCGTAGGTAGATAGAGGCGTAGGTAGATAGAGGCGTAGGTAGATAGAGGTGTAGGTAGATAGAGGCGTAGGTAGATAGAGGCGTAGGTAGATAGAGGTGTAGGTAGATAGAGGTGCAGGTAGATAGAGGCATAGGTAGATAGAGGCGTAGGTAGATAGAGGCGTAGGTAGATAGAGGCGTAGGTAGATAGAGGCGTAGGTAGATAGAGGCGTAGGTAGATAGAGGCGTAGGTAGATAGAGGCGTAGGTAGATAGAGGCGTAGGTAGATAGAGGCGTAGGTAGATAGAGGCGTAGGTAGATAGAGGCGTAGGTAGATAGAGGCGTAGGTAGATAGAGGCGTAGGTAGATAGAGGCGTAGGTAGATAGAGGCGTAGGTAGATAGAGGCGTAGGTAGATAGAGGCGTAGGTAGATAGAGGCGTAGGTAGATAGAGGCGTAGGTAGATAGAGGTGTAGGTAGGTAGAGGTGTAGGTAGGTAGAGGTGTAGGTAGATAGAGGTGTAGGTGAAATGAGAGTTAAGCAGATGGAGGGCTGTAGGTAGATAGATGTGTAGGTAGATAGAGGTGTAGGTAGATAGAGGTGTAGGTGGATAGATGTGTAGGTAGATAAAGGTGTAGGTAGATAAAGGTGTAGGTAGATAGAGGTGTAGGTAGATAGAGTTGTAGGTAAATGGAGGTGTAGGTGGATAGATGTCTAGGTAGATAAAGGTGTAGGTAGATAGAGGAGTAGGTAGATAGAGGTGTAGGTAGATAGAGGTGTAGTTAGATAGAGGTGCAGGTAGATAGAGGTGCAGGTAGATAGAGGTGCAGGTAGATAGAGGTGTAGGTGGATAGATGTGTAGGTGGATAGATGTGTAGGTAGATAAAGGTGTGGGTAGATAGAGGTGGATCATGTGTTGATCAGTAGAAAGAGTGAGTTGGAACCTGCGCAGTTATTAGCAACTGCTCTGTTCTTGAACTAGATAGATAAAACATGTCTATTTTCCAGTCGGCCCAGAAGACGCACCATTTCACCACTACTGGCTTCACTAGAGACTCTATCTGTATGGAGGCTACTAACCAGAACAAGAAAATAGAGATACTCCGCAAGAAGGTCTGTATGATCTGTAGGTGTTTGTGTTTGTAGTTGGGCATCATTATTTGACACTTGTTTTCTAGTGGCCTAGAATCATAGCAGCCTTTCTTGTCTAAGCAGTTGCATTTGATTCCGCTTCATCTGCTTGTTTTTAACCTCTCTGTCTCATTTCTTTAAGTGACTTCGGTTTATGGGTAAATTCCCAATTCTTATATTAATTTTATACCCAATTCTTCGCATGTTCTTATCAATATTCACCTAAAGGCAAGTTATACAGTATTAAAAGATATTCATTTAGGTCTCAGTTAATAATTATAAAATCAATGGCTGCGTGTTAGTAAGCACTGATCAAGAGCATGCAAAAGCTTGATGCGAGTGTCTAGCGTCAACTCTAAACATAGTCGAGCATATGTGAGGGTACAGAGCAAGTGTCCAGTATCAACTCTAGACAGAATCAAACAAATGTGATGGCACAGAGCAAGTGTCCAGTGTCAACTCTAGGCAGAGTCGAACATATGTGAGGGCAGAGAGCAAGTGTACAAGTGGGCCTCTGTGCAAGTGGCACATACCAACTAACATTTATACATTCTCTACTTGGATTGTTTGTGCCAATGCTTTTTCTGGTGATCTCTCCTATCTTGTGTCTACTGGTGGCTGATACATCTCTAGTAACTGGTAGTGAGCAAAGCTTTTTATGTTGTATTTCCTTTATAGGTGAAGTTTATGCAACTCTATCTTGACAAAGCCTGGCAACATTCTGAAAAGACAAGAGAGAAAACCATCACAGTGTAAATACTACTACTTGTGCTATCTATACTCGTACTATCTATACTCGTACTATCTATACTCGTACTATCTATACTCGTACTATCTATACTCGTACTATCTCTACTCGTACTATCTATACTCGTACCATTTATACTCGTACCATCTATACTCGTACTATCTATACTCATACTATCTATACTCATACTATCTATGCTTGTACTATCTATACTCGTACTATCTATTCTCGTACTGTCTATACTCGTACTATTTATACTCGTACCATCTATACTCGTATTATCTATACTCCTACCATCTATACTCGTATTATCTATACTCCTACCACCTTTACTCGTATTATCTATACTCGTACCATCTATACTCGTATTATCTATACTCGTACCATCTATTCTCGTATTATCTATACTCGTACTATCTATTCTCGTATTATCTATACTCGTACCATCTATTCTCGTATTATCTATACTCGTACCATCTATTCTCGTATTATCTATACTCGTACCATCTATTCTCGTATTATCTATACTCGTACCATCTGTACTCGTACTATCTATACTCGTATTATCTATACTCGTACCGTCTATACTCGTACTATCTATACTCGTACTATCTATACTCGTACTATCTATACTCGTACTATCTATACTCGTACTATCTATAGTCGTACTATCTATATTCGCACTATCTATGCTCGTACCAGCTATACTTGTATTATCTATACTCGTACCATCTATTCTCGTATTATCTATTCTCGTATTATCTATACTCGTATTATCTATACTCGTACTATCTATACTCGAACTATCTATACTCGTACTATCTGTACTGGTACTATCTATACTCGTACTATATATACTCGTACTATTTATACTCGTACTATCTATACTCGTACTATCTATATTCGCACTATCTATGCTCGTACCATCTATACTCGTATTATCTATACTCGTACCATCTATTCTCGTATTATCTATACTCGTACCATCTATACTCGTATTATCTATACTCGTACTATCTATACTCGAACTATCTATACTCGTACTATCTGTACTGGTACTATCTATACTCGTATTATCTATACTCGTATTATCTATACTCGTACTATCTATACTCGTACTATTTATACTCGTACTATTTATACTCGTACTATCTATACTCGTACTATCTATACTCGTACTATCTATACTCGTACTATCTATACTCTTACTATCTGTACTCTTACTATCTATACTCGTACTATATATACTCGTACTATCTATACTCGTACTATCTATACTCGTACTATCTCTACTCGTACCATCTATACTCGTACCATCTATACTCGTACCATCTATACTCGTACTATCTATACTCATACCGTCGCTATGCCACTTACCCATTAACCACTCGTGTCTGTCTTACCTATTACCGAATCTTCCCCTCTGATGGTTATATGAGGCTTGTACAGTTTTCAAAAATTGGACTCGCCTTCCTCAGCAATCACTGCTATTAATGTATACTTGTTTCTTGTACCTTAATTTCTCTTTGTTTTGTATCGTTAGCCTGGGAAACCACTGTGAGAACTACCTGCTCCATGATGCTCTCATATGCAGGCGAGATTCCACCAACCCATGGATCGCCATCGATGAGTATTTCTATGAAGATCTATTAGACCTGTGAGTAACGGGACTAGGTTGGCATTGCTAAGTTAGGGGTGCTTTGCAAGATCTAGGAATGGTTTTAAATTAGAATTTGTTGAGAACACTTTACCTGTTTGTATTTATCTCCTCGTGTCTGTGGAAGAGCATTGATTCTTACATTGTATGCTAGGGAGGAGAAGAAGCACACTCGTCTTGATTTTGAAAGTTGGGCTTTGAGCTTCAAGGATTTAATGAAGGATAGATATGGAAAAGGACTGTTTGCTACCTTCCTTCAGCAGGAATATAGCCTTGAAAACCTCTACTTTTGGGAAGCCTGTGAAGACCTTAGACAAAGCCCTCAGTCAAAGGTCGCTACAAAAATTGAGAGGATACGCAGGTAGGCAGAAGAAAAGTGGTTAATGCGCATTAATTCATACACATACAAGTCAAAGGAGTTTTTAATTAACCCAACTGTATTGCACATTTTAGGGATTTCCTTGAAAGCAGTTCCAAGTTTGAAGTAAATTTGGACAGGCAGGTAATGCAGGCAACCTTGGAAGAAATGACCACACCAAGCAGGTACTGCATGGACCGTGCCCAGAGAAGCATATATGACCTGATGAAGAATGACTGCTACCCTAGGTTTCTCAAATCCGATATGTACAGGGACGTCCTGTTAGAGTCGGGAGACAAGAGAAGGTAGATGGTAGCTTGTGTATTCACAGATGGAACGGCAATAACAAGGGTTTCCGCAACAACGCTCGCTTTCAACTATTGCTCTTAGGCTACACGCAATGTATATATAACCGCTGCCTAAGATTGGCTGTGCCTGTCTGTATCGGTTAAGGGCTTTCTAGTTGTGGAAGGTATTGTTCATGTATCTCCAACGCTTACCTCCTATTTATGTGCTATTTTTTTATCGTGTTGTAACATTTTTATGTGAACAAATTTATATAAAATGTGTCATTACCTATCTAGTCTCATCTTCCGGCAAGAACGGTCTTAACTGAACAGTTCTCTGCCTAGTGGTTGTTGTCTACCTTTAGTTATATTTACTGATTAAGATGCTGTTTAAATAAAGATTTTTATGATGTTCTAATCGGTGTTTGTTCCAGGGCTTTTTATCAGCACTAACTAAACTCATTTCACGCCCCCTCACTTTGCTTCACCACAATTATGATTTTCATTTCTCATTATTCTTTTCACCTTTTTGTTTCACACATCTGTTCTTCTACCCACTGATAATACATTCAATGATTTACCTAAACTATTTGTCATATCTTATCAGCTTGGCTTTAACATTCATTAGCCAATTTACAAGCTGGATTTGTCTACTCACTGCATTCGAAAGCTGTGGTAGCGGTACAAATGCTTACTGTTGCTATGAGATGTTGGGCTTCTGCATCTGTAACTCTTTCATGTATAAGTTGATCAGTGGTGAATGAACATTATTATCACCATAAAGGTTTGGGTGTTGGGCTCTAGCCTGTAGGTAATAAAATGTACTCCAGCAGATTCAACATGGAGTACAGCTGGTGATATTGATTGTTGACAAAGAAGTTCAGAGTACAGCTATGGGTATTATGGTCAAGCAGTGTATCAGGTTGGCATATTTTTCCTTGAGCTCTATTGCGTTCTAATTCAATATTGTTTAGCAAAGACAATAGAGAGCGTGTAACGTTCATCAAGAAGCTGTACCAGAAAAAGGAAAGAAAGAGTTCGATATCTTCAATATATGCTAAGTTTTCGTCTCAGCATTTGTCCAAGCCTGAAGCTATGACAAAATTTATCAGCTCCTCAGATCTGCAAGATACAACTGTCTCACCATATGGCAAGCGACGGGCATCACACGCGAGCCCATCACCATTTAACAGGTTTGTAAAGGGGTTCTTAGGCTAAATTCATTCAGGGAATTCATGCAAGTCAATTGTTACATATCTGAACAGAGATTAACCAGTAGGATATAGTTTGCCACTAACAAGCAGCACTCGCATTTATGAATGTATACTTTCTTTAACAGTCAACATGTATTCATGTTGACCAAGTGTTTCATCACTATGGCTACCAGTAACTTACCCTCAATTAGGAAAGACTAAGCATGGAATCTGCATGATAGTACATATGGACTCTACTCGTCCATCGCCATCTTGTTTTTAGACTGTGCTTTAAGCACGCCGTGGTTCAGCGTAGGTTCTATGTAATAATAAAAACAGTTATTTCTCTGTCCGTTGTAGCAGCCTTCAGTGAAGGTGTTAAAGCAAATTCCAACTCCAATGCATAAGCCTTTTTAGTTGTCCGTCTAGAATTACACTTGATTAAAATGATGAAACATGTAATTATAGGAAATAGCTAATAATGGAAGCTTTAAAAAATTTTAACCAAACTAAGCAGTGTTCTCTTACAAGCATTGTTCATAAAGACATGTATGCTTTTGGTTTTTAGAACCCCACAGCTGGATGCAGATTTCGCGATAAGAAAGGCAGGGAGTTTGTCTTCATTGGTTGCAGGAAACACCCCTAGGTTAGCAGCAAGTTACTTTGGTCAGGCATATACGTAGAACTCCCTAATAAGATATGCTCAAAGCTTTAGAAATGGCTGCATATAGGTCGGCATGTACAAATGTCTTATCGATTCGATAAGCAATCCAATAAGTTGAGATAATCTCTTCCCACAATTTCACTATTCTCACTTGCCCATTCTATCATACCTGTCAATCTTTAAAAGTTGACTTGCAACAAAATTCACATTAAAGTTATTTGGTCTCAGAAGATTCATCATGTCTTACTCTGTTGTGTTGTAGGTGCCAAATATGTGGAAATGTGATTACAAGCTCTTAAAAGCTCAAAAACGAACAGTTAATCGCAGCCACACGAGACCGCCGTAGTTTGGATTTTCTTTGAAAAACTGCTGAAATGTGACGCAGTTGTGGGAGATGGTTTCTGTTTACATTTTCATGCAACCTTATTCGTCGAAATATTTTCACAAATATACTTCACGCATTCGATAAAACCATGTCTATTGTTCTTACGCGTCTGTTTTATCGGCATCGTAATGCTGCCACTTTGAGCACTGATATCTCAAAACCTACCATAAAAATCTTTTTAATTTATTAATCTTAGCTTGAACGATTGCATATCATCCTCTGATGAACATGATGAGCCTGTTGGTCACCTGTGATAATCGAAAAGTGCTGCCAAAATTATTTGCGAAGTATTGGGTCACATGAACAGATTACGACTTGCCAATTAGACCAGGCCGAAACAAAACTGTGAAGTAGCGAGCATCTATATTTGATACAGGGTCTTCAAAAAAACCCTAAGTGTTTGTCATAAACTAGTGCTACGATAAGTTTTATATTAAGGTTTTTATTGGCCTTTCAATTTACGTGAGATCATCAAGTGACAAGATGATAACCAAATTTCATGGCTATGTCATCGAAATAAAGAGATTCCAATCTACGGTGGCTTTTCGTTTTTGAGCTTTTAAGAGCTTGTAATCACATTTCCACATATTTGGCACCTACAACACAACAGAGTAAGACATGGTGAATCTTTTGATACCAAATAACTGTAATGTCTTTGGTCTGTAATGAATTTTATTGCAGATCAACCTTTAAGACCTTGGTTATAGCAAGCATAATTATCAGGTACAGAACTGAAATAACTGGGTATAGAATTGACAATGATTGCTAACCACTCTAGACTAGTTACTAGAGTCCTACAATGGCTTGACACGATGTGTTTACTCATCAGACCACATCAGCTTCCTTACACTTCTTGCTGTTTATCTCATCATACAAATAGATTGCCAATCTGTGTTTAATCATGCTACAGAAAAAAAAATGTTGCTGCAAAAGTAACATTTGAAGATGAGGCAGAGGGAGCGTCTGATGATAGTGGTACATACAGCGGCTACAGCGCAGCCACCTGCTCTCCCAAATCCAAATCAGCAGAAAAGAAAGTGACACTCAGCAAAAAACACAGCTTTAGTTAGACATTTACAGCAATACTCTGTTCAATGACCGTATTCTCAGACCTGTCCGTGATACATAGCAATCATGTTTGGGAAACAAGCCATGTGTGCAGAAGTGCGCATACATGTTTGAGGTCCCAAAAAGAGAGAAGACTGTGCTAGGTACTCTTTTTGCCCACTATTGAATATGCTCTAGGTTGATGTGAATTTAATTTATAAATAGGTTTACTCCTTTCACTGTTTTTATACATGTGCACTATCATTATTAGTACATCATTGATCATGTTGATGAAAAATTACATTCATTTACTCTAGTAAAAACTTCATTTCTTTGCTCAGCATTATTAGAATTGAAGTGCCTCAGGCAACCATGCAAATGTTGTAACATCCCAGCAATGAATGAATAAGCTGGTAGTTACCAACCTACACACTAATGAAGGTTTTAAACAGAACATATTGAAAAAGAGCTAATAGATATCAATGAAGTCTCGTGTAATGCAAGTAATGCAGAGAGTCAAACATGAAAATATAAAAACGTTACTCAGCCTTCGTGTCAAGGACAGAGAACGCGTAAAACATGCAACTACAGACAATCACCATCGACATCTCAATCAGCAATATAAAAAATAACAGGAATACCTAATTGTGCTGTTATAACATGTAGAGAGGAAAGATGAACAAACAGGATACTATAAATCAATATATAATATTGCATGCTGGAATCTAAAACGGACTTGACAACAATCTCTGGAAGAGGAATACCAAACGCCAAGAATTGTAGAGCACGGGTTACTTGTTTTGAGTTTGCAGTGGAACGGTCTTCTTTCTTTTAAAGCAGAGTATATGCTTTTCTGCAAAAGAGAAACCTGTCAAAACTCGCCAGTTTATAACAGTACACTGATTTGCTACATTAATAAGCACGGAACAAGCTTATCCTGACCCGACCTTACAACCTTCATGCAGTAATAATTTCAATAACACTAAGTAATAACATCAGCGGTATACTATTGCTGGTCTCTAACGATAGTAACATGCTATAAACTTAAAACTCTCAGCAATGCATATTCCAAAAATTGCAATAGAAATAAGCCTATAATTATGTTAGCGATAATTTCTTTGTGTGGCAAATTCTAGACTATCATGTATAACGTTAGACTATTATACATGATGTTAGACTAACATATATGATAGTCTAACATATATGATGTTAGATTAACATATATGATAGTCTAACATATATGATGTTAGACTATCATATATGATGTTGGACTAACATATATGATGTTAGATCAACATATATGATGTTAGACTATCATATATGATGTTAGACTACCATATATGATGTTAGACTACCATATATGATGTTAGACTACCATATATGATGTTAGACTACCATATATGATGTTAGACTACGGCTAGGCCAATTCCGTACAAATTCAAGGTACAACAAGAATATGGGTATCAAAATGAAGCTAAAAGTATGCAGGTCATGATGCTATTATTTTTTTAAACCTCGTGTTGCCACATAAATATATATAGTGTATCAAAGACAGTGTCTCAGCAGAAGAGCTAAAATCTAAAAAATACTGATAACCCTTATGGTCATGTTGTGTAACTATACAATCGTTCTCAAAGACACTATGAATTATAATGCATGCTAACATTGTCAATAATCACAGAAAATAAAAAAAATGTCTTTTTCAACTTTAATCCTTAAAAATATGAACACAAAAAAACGTATGAACCCGTGTGTAGTGTCCAGAAGGGAAAACCTTTAAAAGTTCTTATATTTCCCACACACACTATTTAAAAAAAATTTCTTTAAATCCTATGTTAGATCCCTCTACAGATAGTTTTAATAGCAAAGCTTTTGTTTCACAGTGGTTCAGCAGTTTAAAAAAATGGTATTCATTTTAGTAGTGTCCAAAATATTGTAGTGTCCAGAAGAAACCGTAGTGTCCAGAAGCGAGAAAGCTGTAGCTACAAATTGCTATTAATTTTTTACAAGTGTGTTCGGAGCATTTTTATAAGGTCCTAGACATATCAAAGAATAGTTGCACTCCACATTTACTATGATTATTGGGTGGTGAAGAGATTATTTGTTGAGGGAGAGACAGACCAGTCTAGGAAGCTGTTCGAGGAAACATGAAAGTTTAGAACTGAAACTAAAATCACTTAATTTATTTAAACTACACAAGCATTTGTGTAGTTGAAATAAATTAAGAGAGAAAATAAAAACAACTTTAAAGGTTTTCAAACTTTGTCGAACAACTGTAACTTTCAAACTTCATATCATGAGGAAAAGGTTTTGCGCAGGACAATTAAATCAAAAATAAATAAAACAATTGTAAAGGTTTTCAAACTACTGTAAGTTTAAAACTTCATAGCTTGAAAGAAGTGTTTCTTTGAAATAAATTAGAAAAAAAAATGTAATGGTGTTTAAATGTAAATGTGAAATCATTAGCAAGTAATGGCTAAATATAGTCATCTTTCTACTCATGATAGCCAAAACTAGTAACTCCTTCACTTATTATTATTGATCAAGTCAAAGTGTCCTTTTTCTATTCTGTATCATCTTATAAAGACATTCGATGTGTCACTTCAGGGGAACTACTTTGTTACCAGCCACGGCAAAGGCGTGGTTGGTGGTGTGGGTGAGTGTGTGAAAAGATCTGTATGGACACGTTTGAAAGCTGGTTAAGTCGAAGCGAAGCATGCCGTTGAATTTTTCAATGCAGCTGCATCTTCAAACCAGGCTGTAGATGTCCTCTTTGTGTCAAAAGAACACTGCTGCAAAACCCCAAAGGCGTGAGCGTTGCTCCCCTATATACAATAAAATTGCCCGTTCCAGCTAACGGGACCGAGTAGGAACACCGGCTAACAATGTTTAAATGGCCAATAATTAGGTCTGCTAGTGCGTTGATATGACAACATAAACGACGGCAATTGATAGCATAACGAGTAGCAAGGCCAACAATAAAAAGAGAATGAAAAGGACAACACACATAATAAAATATTTACAGACATATGAAATATATACAAACATATAATTACAAGAAGTGTAAAGTGTTGGCCCAGCGTCCACCACACTACTACTACCACTAATATACATTCACCATTCAATCTTCTTCATTATTCATTTTATTTATTATAATTACTCGGACGAAAGAACTGTACGTACAGTTCTTTGCTCGGACTTTCATTGCCTCATCATTCATTCATTGCTCGACATTCAGTAGTTGCTTCTAGCGGTAGTAGTAGAAGCAGTAGTAGTGTAGTACTAGTATATAATTTTCCACATCAAGCGCGTTGATTTTATGTATACTCGTCTTCGCGTGGTCGGGTGAAGGTCAGAACGGCGAAGCGCTGTGATTGGCTGTTGGTACCTACAAAAATCGTTCGATCGTTTCAATGTAAAGGGGGAGTCGGTGTCGGCACCCTGACGTGAAATGTCTGAGGTACCTGTCTGAGTCGGGGTATTGGCACCTAATCGGAGTCGGTGTCGGCCAGTGTAAACGCACCATTATGAATATGGATCATCAATGATCAAAATGAGATGCATGTTAATTTCATGACTGCCACCTCAAATGGAACTTACCAATGGCCTGCGAATGACAAGCCTCAACTCGTTCATGCCAATTTTATTTTGGCTACGGTGCCAATTATAAGCCATAATGATGCTTCGATCTTACAAACTTGAAAACTTCCAAGCTATTAGCAAGCAATACGAGAAATACAAGAAAAAGTACTTTTAATTATGTCTTTTTGCCTTGCTGCTCTCGGAAATAATTTTATTATAAACTTACATTTCTATTAGTCATAATAATATTCAAATGTTTTTTGTCCTCTTATATTATCTGTAAGTAACTTTATCAATTACTTGTAATAAATACAGTTAATAAAGTTTTGAGAAAAGTCAAGTTCTATAGACAATACGCAGTGGACAAATGTGTAGTGTCCAGAGCGTAGTGTCCAGAAGGTGTGGTGTGTTCATTTTTTGCTAGTACTCAGTCTAGAATTGATTAAAACCATTCTATATATGTGACCTCTCGTGTGAAAATCGACCAAAAGTCGGCATTCGCTATTATTAGCAATGGAGCTTCAAAGTTTGTATTAGGTTTATTGGGGAGCACATGGCTACTTTGTTTATACTTTCACCCTAGATCAATCAGAGTGCGAGGAATTCATTTTTGAAGTTAAAAAGTGATTTCATTGGATCCTTATGCCGAAATTTTGCGATCGAAGTCGTTGCTATGCGATCGTGGCATCATCAAAACTCGTGAAGACTCTAAAACTTCGAAAAACTTTTTTAATTTGAATGAATCTGAGGAATTTGGCACATTGCTCGAGGAAATTGATGTTGAATATGGAGAAACAATGTCTAGATATCCAGATTTTCGTGTTACTGATGACCTGCAAGCTCGGATGCCCGAATTTATTGACGATGAAGAAGACGATGTTGAACCTACCAAAGGATAAACTGTTACCCGTATAGTACTCCAGTTAATGACTCCGAATCACCTGCTGCCAGCTTACCAACTCATCCTATGGTGTCTGATGAACCTATTTGCTTCAGTTGCAAGTGTGACTGCATCAACAAGTTTGACAGAACTCTCATTTCCAGTCACCTGACTTACAATAAAGGAATGTCAAAGACAGAGTTAGATTTAGTTATCATGGGCCGAATTTCTACTTGTGTAAATGACGGGAACACCACAAAACCTTTCGCGCATACGGAGAAGATCAGAAAAAGGGCAAGATACAACTTTAGATATCATGGCGAGTCTTACTGAATTTTTTCTGATCTCCCGTTTATTTTTGGTAGTAATAGTATGGATGTAGTAGCCTACTAGTTGCTGGCCCAGTGTATGCCTCCCTGAGTCACATAAAATTACATCATACAATACATGACTCAGTGATCAGTCGTACTCATTGGCCTGAGTTAGGTGTGTCTTTATTCATAATTGATTGCCAGTTGCCACATGACTTATTCAATGTGTCAATGCTGGTGTGTTTATTTTTTGCCTGCTGACATTAACCATATGGCATGAGGAATCAATCCCTTGGTCACACGACCACTAGGCCACTAAGACTACTACTCGTAAAGGTGTCTCAGAGTCAGAATCCGTTGCCAATCAACTCATTCTTTAGATTTTTTCTAAATTAATTAGGAATTAAAGGAAATTCTAAATTAAAGGAATTTAATTTTAATTTAAAGGAATTTAAGGTTTTAGTTCTAAATTAAAGGAATTGAGGAATTTTATGTGACTCAGAGAGCTTTCACAAGTTTTCATTCAGTCAAGCTTACCCGGTACGACGACAGGTTATTTTCATAGATTGTTGTGTGTACTGTTTGCTAACCATGCTACCAGGGTCACATTGATGCACAGCCATGCTTTTGTTTTGTTTAGGAAAAGTAAAAGTTCAGACGTATCTAGACTCCCCTGCCATGACGTATGATGTAAGACTTGAAGGTATCAATGGACAGCCGAATGTGATAAAATCTGAAGGTTTAGACTGACCGCCAAGAATACTTGCATACTAACATTCGAGAATTTTGCCGTTTTGGCAATGAGGATTTAGTTTGCCCAAAGCCTCATGGTAAAAGACGTAAAACGTGACCATAGCATGAATTTTAGCCTTTTTCTGAGTCAGGTGTGAGTAGGAATGTAATCGTGGTTTTGGGTCTAATACCCCTTGTGTTTTTTAGACACTGTTTTGGCAAAATAAACCTCAGTATGGATTTCAGGTGTGATGTTGCATCCTGAAGCCTATCAGTTAGTGGTGATATACCTAGGAGCTTCTCATATTATTCCTAATGTGCTGTTAGTGTAAAGTAGGGATGCGTAAAAATGTCCAGTTTTTTTTCAATTTGAGAGCAGGGTTTACCAGTCTTCTGTTGTCCTGACCTTAAAATTGTGTACACCAGCTGTTTCAGCATGCTTTCTTCCCCTATAGCCCAAGTTTCACCTCAGTCAGTGAAATACAAATGGCCGTATCCAAGGAGAACCTAACGTAAACAACCTACTTCTGTGAGGCGTCATTATTCGCGATTTTCGCCGTTTCAGATTTTGAGAGTTTTGGCTGACGTGCCTTTCAAAAATTCGCAATATCTCATAAACTACTAAAGCTAAATCAAAAATTCAAAATGCTTTAAATTCTCCACAATATTCTGCATATATGTTACTAACTCAAAATCTGAAAAGCCCTCATTTTGGTTGATTTTCATATGAGAGGTCACATATACAGCATTGGAAAGCTGGTCCGTGATACTCCAATGTAAACCAAGTTTAATTTTAGTAAACCTGGGTGCTTCGATAAATTCTAATCGGAAACAAATTTCACAGTTCTATCGAGTAGTGTCCAGAAAGTGTACTTTTTTAATTTTGTTGCTAAATGGACAACTCCACAACCATGAAATATAAGTGGAAACTAAACACCATCAGAGGCTACCTAGAATAAGCAGCAAATCAGTTCTATGTTGTTCCAACAAAAATCTACCATGACTTATGGTCATCAAATGTAGTGTCCAGAATATATGGAATTGGCCACTATCATATGTGATGTTAGACTATCAAATGTGATGTTAGACTATCATATGTGATGTTAGACGATCAAATGTGATGTTAGACTATCATATGTGATGTTAGACTATCATATGTGATGTTAGACTATCAAATGTGATGTTAGACTATCATATAAGATGTTAGACTATCAAATGTGATGTTAGACTATCATATATGATGTTAGACTATCATACGCGATGTTAGACTATCATATGTGATGTTGGACTATCATATGTGATGCTACACTATCATATGTGATGTTGGACTATCATATATGATGTTCTCACAAGCCTCCAATTGCAAAAATGACACGGTACTGACTAGTGTTGGGCCGGTATTGGCTTATCCGCTCTTACCGATACCGAGGGATTCTCGGTATCCGAGGAAATCAATCATTTTCGGTGTCAGCTAGGTATCCGCGGCCGGTTTGATATGATCGGTATTTATCCCTAAAAGCCTACCGGTAAATGGTTATACGGATATCTGGAGAGATTTTTAAAACGCTTCATGACGAACTTGCTAATCTCAGCACGCATTGGCGAACAAATTCAACGGAAATTTCCACGCTTGCTGTATCTACTATTATATTACGTTACATTGATAATGCCACTAGCCTCGAAGGTTTGGGAGTTCTACACAGATGGGAGGACGTATAAAGACTCTAACGGGACTGGACTCTAATTGGACTGCGTATAATTATGTGATTACATTACCTGATTACAATATGTGATAGTAAGATTTTTTTAAACTGTTTCAGTATATTTAACAAAGAGAGCCTCTTGCCATTATCTATCTATTCTTTATTATACATAACCTTTGTATCAATAACTATATTTTTAATAGAATAAACAATAAAAACATATATCATGAAAGTTATATTTCCATCTTTCTTTTCTTTTTTGGCTTTCTAAAACAAGGGATCTCTTTGCCGTAACAATATACTGCTGACTAAAGAATGTGTTTTTTTGCACAGGCTACTTTTTGCACAACAATAAAAATTGTTCGAGACAGTTATGATTTAAAGTTTAAACCATTTAAAGACACACTGATAACTACATACCGAACAATAGTACCGACAATACTGAACTTTCTTAGTTGGCAAAGGATACCGAAGATGGTAAATACCGAGGATACCGATACCGGGAAAACCGATAAAAATGTGCAAGGATATCCGATCTGGCACTAAATTAGATACCGGCCCAACACTAGTACTGACGCATTGCAAAGAGCATTGTATATAGTCAGCAACACAACTATAATGACAATACTATGTAATGGGCTTACTGACCTGTGTTATTGTTTCAAGAAAGAAAGATTTCTAAAGAATCCCTAACGATTCGTACAATTTGTAAACTGTGCCACTGTCACGCATACCTTAAGCATGCAACAATCTAGAATAATATTTAGAAGCATCAAGTAAACATACTAAGACCAGAATTTGGACAGGGAGTAGGCATACTATTTGACAGCTTGTGATATGCACAAAATGTAAGCCAAAGTTTTGTACGATAGTCAGAAAGCGTGACCGCCGATCATTGTGTGTCATCATTGGCTTACCTCATTTTAATATAACATTGTAAGGTTAGCGATGTATGTACTTGTACGTATCGTCAAAATAGAATGCGTAAGATAAATAAAAATCACTACCTGGACCATGCATCATGTAATGCTCCCAACCCTGGCTCTGTTGTACACCAATTCCTCTCCATTCACGCTCGGTCATTAAATGAGTAGTTGGAACTAACTTGGCTATATCTTTTGGTAGTATAACATGCCTACAAAGACAGGGTAGCGCATCGAGGAACACCAACAACCACATAACACAGACCTCAATGCCTAAATAGTTTGTTCATGCCAAATAGCGATCACATTCACACTTACTCTAACACAAACCTGTTATCTAACGCTTATTATCCAGCTTCTCTACATATAAGCGTCGCTGTCCATTAACCAGTATAAACTGACACAAAACTTGAAGGTTATCAAAAAAACAGCTAAGTTAGAGCCTGTTTTAAAGATTTCTTACTGACGTCTCACGGAATGGAGAAGTTCATGGTACTCTTTTGGCCTATTGTTATAAGCTTGTCCACATTCTAAGTCTATGAGCCTACAAGAGTTTTGGTTTACTATAACTTTATTTGTACTTTGTACCAAATATGTATGTCTCGCACAACATCATGTCAGTTTATTTTTCATATTTCAAAGGTTAGCCAATAGCTCAAAAATTGACTCATTATCACATTAGCACACAACATTACTCTTTGAGATTTCAATAAGATGTTTGAGTATTTTAACCAAATGCTGGTTTTATTAACATTCTCAAATTGTGATTTCAAATTGCGAAAACCAATCGTAGGATACTAGATATTCGCAAAATATCTAGTATCTAGTAAAAGATGAGACGCCCAAATTGACTGATGTAATTCTATAGTGACCCCGTCGAAACTTAATGTGGGATGTATTAAGAAGATAGAATTATTTACTCCTTGATCTGCATGTACAGAAGTTGATGTTGCAAGGTGGTAAACTAATCAGAGTCTTAACTATAGACTGATAGTTTATAACTACAGCTTGTAACAGCGCTCCGCATTATCAGAGATAGTCTTTGCTGTGAACGTTTATTACTTGATCTATTTATAAGAAAAAGCATAAAAACACCTGTCTTGATGAGTTATAATTATGGTGAAATTCATGACTTACATAAACTAATTTTTCTCGCATTCACATATTGGCTAGTTCGTAGCGTAATTCATGTCTAAGTCTTGCCGAAACATGGCCTCATTACATCACAGCCAGCCAGAAGGTTGCCTCGCATGTTTTTTTCAACTTCAAACATGATTTTTTACTTTACTTCCATGGAAATCATTGAAAAAAAAATCATAATTATATTGTTACAAATAAATATAATTTTAGAATTGCCGGTTAACCTATAAATCTAGATATATATTTCTCAAAGTATGTCTGTTTGTACATATGTTTGTATGTTGGTACGCATACCGACTATAGATCTTCAAATCTTGATTTTTCCGCAATCTGATGGATTTGAACTCACGATGATTTTCGCACCGCCCGGCGAGTGTTTTATCCGGATGTTCTACCACTGAGCTAGAATGCCATAGCGACCATATACATTTCTTTATAAAATATACAGCACGCGCGTGCTAATTATTTCAGCCTTAGGTTTTCACCAAAGATTTGGAGATTTGTTTGCCTCGAAGCTTGAACATAAATTCGGTTCTCGACTAAACTGGAGCATCCGCATTGCAATTAGCAAAGCTCCGGAAACGGATAAGCATTTTACGCTTCATAAATTCTTTACAAAAAGGGAGAAACCATGTGGGACGAGGCCTCCTCTACCGAAGAAATTTGCTAGGGAGATAACCCTTGCAGTCGAGTTACCCTAAATTGTTTTGGAGGATGAGTCTCCTTTAAAGATGTAAAGTAAACAGGCCATTGCTGTTTATATTTTCTTTTTCCTATGATGTAATTATCTGTTGCATTTTTTGCTGTTTAACTATCTATTTTTGCAATTTTTAGTATTGTGTTTTAACCTTTAATGCTTTGGATGTTTTAAAAGCCAAATGTACGAAATGCTTACTTTTGCTTTCTTTTTCCATCATCATAAATATAAAACATTTTGTTAAAATTAAACTTGATCTATATATACCCGTTTCTATTTATAGTATGCAGTATACAGTACAGCTTATGGTGTAAAATAATGATAAAAATACCGAAGTATATCTCCGAATTTACCCAAGTTTTTCTCATTTTGGAACGGATTAAAATCTACATAATTTTATTTTAATGGGAAAAATTGTTTCCGATCTCAAAAAATTCAGTTAGCAACGCTAGAACAGTTCCGCTAGAATAGGTTGAACTGTACGTTATTAAAAGCTGTACATCGCTGAAAGTTATAAACTTTTAAATTTACAGTGGTTTGAAAACCTTTTTCTCATGATATGCAGTTTGAAAGTTAGAGTGACAAATGTTATATGTTGAATACAAATCAATATTCTGTCCAAAGACCTTTTTATTACACAGCACAGCATGTGCTAGCACATACAAATCAATTATCTGTCCAAAAACTTTTTCATTATCGGGCAACGCTGGGTAGCACAGCACAGTGCCAGCATAGCACAGCATAATAGTTACTATAGTCTTTCAATCAAATACACCTATAATATATACACGTATATTTCTCAAAGTATGTGGATCTGTGTGTCATTCCAGCTATAGCGCATGCTGATTATTTTACCGATGCGGTCACGCGTCATGATGCCCCTGTTAAGAAATATTTGTCGTAAGGTTCAATTACTATATCTGGGGTCAAGGCCAATTCTTCTCATGCGAATAATTATGGTGACTCCGTGGGAAGAGCCTTGACATTATCTCTCCTTTTGGTCAGACAAAAACAGTACGATATCTCATTTTTACATTAGTACCGGTATCGAGAGGTACCAGTATCGTAGTATTCAAAGATTTGATGAATAGTTTCTGGTGGAACAGTAACCTTTTTTATACACACACACTTCTATGCAAGAACTGTTATTATTAATTCTACATATTCAGGATTGTTTTTTTTTCTCAGTTCGTATTAATTGTATCATTACCGAATCATCTTTTATCGTAATCGCAGCAAAGCCGATTTAATTTAGCTATTACTTGCTAATTATTTTACATCTAAACCTTTTCATAGTCGTTTTATTTTTTTAATTTATTTGACCTGCACGAAACATTTTCCTCATGATATGAAGTTCACAAGTTGTTTGACAAGGTTTGAAAACCTTTACAGTTGTTTTTATTTTCTCTCTTATTTACTTCAATTACACAAAACACTTCTCTCATGATATGCAGTTTAAATGTTAGAATGGCAAATGTTGTTATATGTTAAATACAAATCAACTTTCTGACCATAGACTTTTTTATTACCTGGGCAACGCCGGGTAGTACAGCTAATATATTTATATTTCAAACAAAATTTTATGCCTTCTCTAACTTGGCATTTAGTTATTCGAGTCGCACCATGTGAAAACACATGTGCAAAGAATATAGCATAATTATATACAACAAATGTGATCAGATGAGAATTACTCTATCTGATATAATTAATCAGAGTTAGCTCGGTTCAAACCAGGTGGTTTAAACCTTGTTTAAACTGGGTCGAAAAACCCAACAATTCATGGTTTTTTTTTTTACTTTTTATCAAATGTTATTACTAATGGTTTATTTATAGAGGATTTATAGGCAATATTTATAGAGGACCATTCATTGTTCCATTAAACCATAACTGCCACGAACAACTTTTATCGTATTTACTAGGTATATCAGACACCCTGATTCCGATTTTGTAATCAAAATAAAGATTAGGCCACTAACTTTCAGAGTAATGAAGGATTTTTTATAGCGTTTTAATATCGGTCTCGAAAACAACACGATCGGCATAACAAGCTCCGTCCATAAATACGTGACGTAACCTAGCTTTTTAGGAACAGATGTTACGTAGAGATGTTTAGACCGATTTAGAATAATAGAGATGGGTGTTTTAAAATCCATTAATATCTACATTCAGCCTTAAAAATAATATCAGTCTTTTCTGAAAGGTAGATAAGCTATTTAGCATTGCATATTTGAAAAGCGCGATAACAACGCTAGCTCGTGATAAAACTGCGCTTTTTGAGCTCATTTTTCTCGGCGTCCAGCCCATTTAAACGTCATGTAACAAGCTGCGAGCAATTTTAAATAGTTTATATCCCTTTCATAAAAAACTGAAATTATTTTACAGGCTGGATTTAGATAATAACAGGTTTTAAGACACCCATCTCTATTATTCTAAATCGGACTAAACATACACCCATCTCTATTATTCTAAATCGGACTAAACATTCCTAACTTCTGGTTCTGAAAAAGCTAGGTTTCGTCACATATTTATGGGCGGAGCTTGTAATGCCGATTGTGTTGTTTTCGAAACGGATATTGAAACGCTTTAAAAAAGCCTAAATGATTTTGAAGGTTAGTGGACTAACCTTTATTTTGAGTACAAAATCGGAATCAGCGTGTCTGATTTACCTAGTAAATACGATAAAAGTTGATCGTGACAGTTATGGTTTAATGCAAATATAAGCTTCAAATTAAAGGATTTAGTGTTTATTCAAATCAATATCCAGGCTTCAAAGTGTTAATGTCAAACTTTGTCCCTTTTCGCTTTCATGATTTTCCGCTACATATTTTTTCAAAAAAAAATATGGTCTTTTCCAAGCCTGTAACTAATGTCTAATAGACAAAAGAAAAAATGTTCACCTATTTTTCCCCAGGACCATTTTCAGAATGGTTAATACTGTCCAGTGAAATTTTTGCTATCTCTAAAATTAACACATAGGCATGTCCATAATTTATTATGTGACCGTTGGAGAAGGTTTTACTAAATTCTGCTTTTTCATTTAAAAATATGCAACTTTGAATTGTCCCATCTGAAAGAGTATGAAACTCTGAACAACTAGATGCTACTTTTGTTTAATTTGACCAGATCTTGAGGTCATGAAGGCCGAGTTAAGGCATGTATGACATGACATCACAAAAATAGAGGTTTTTGTGGACCTAATTTCCAATTGTAAACTTTTTGAAGCGACTAGTACCACCCATTAAACTTTAACATGTGAGATAGGCATGGTGTCAAAGATGTATTTTATTAATAAGCAGACGACTTGTTAAAAGAATAGCACATGTACAAGATTGAGGGTGTGTGTATGCCGTGACCAACAAAATATGTATGGTGTGACGCTGTGATTTCCATATGGTTATTAGCTAATTATTTGTGTTGAAATCTATACGAAACAAAACTGTTGATTAGAATTTACATTTAGCGTAATTGTATATCTACATAAAATAACATAATAATAGTTTATAAAATTAAGTATTACACATAACAAATACATGACACTAGTAAAGACGTTAAACACAAATGCGCAATAACTAGCTATTCAGTTAAATATCTATCCGAGAATGCAAATAACTGTGGAAGCTCTGAATAACTCACTCACATCTAGAGATAGTAGTTATAGCGAATTCAGCACACACGTACTGTAAATTGTTGTTTAAAATTGGGCATGTGAGGAGACCGAGTATTTGTTTCTCCTCTACCCAGGACTGGTCACCCTGAATACATAACAAATTATTATAACAAGTTCTAAACTCGTAAGCCTCCAAACTCCCTGATTTCTACATCACAAGCTTTTATGGTGGCCACATAATGACGGTCATTCCCACGCACTGTCTGGAATTTGACTACAAAAACATCATCGACACACTTTAAATGTTGACTTGCAACAAAATTCACATTACAGTTATTTTGTATCAAAAGATTCACCATGTCTTACTGTTGTGTTGTAGGTGCCAAATATGTGGAAATATGATTACAAGCTCTTAAAAGCTAAAAAACGAAAAGCCGCCGCAGATTGGAATCAGTTTATTTCTCTGATGTTGCCATTACATTTGGTTATTGTCTTGTCACGTGATGTTCTCACGTAAATTGAAAGGCCAATAAAAAGCTCGATATAAAACTTAAGCTTACGGTGAGTAAGCGAACATTTCTCATTACATATTAAGCAAATTGGTGAACCAGTCTCATTTATTTTCTTCTGTTGCTTTTCTTTTCTTAGTATTCGCCAGTTTGCCTACTTGGGATAAAAAATTCAAGAAGTATCGTGTCGGCTGGTGTAATTTTGGGGATTTTATTGCTGCATAAATAATGATGCAATACAAGCAGCAATATTTGATTTTTCACCATAATTAAAATTTTTTAAATTATATAACAAAATCTAGTGATAATACTTCCATATTTTTATGAATTTTTATGAATATGGCATATGATAAAAAAGAAAAAATCTAAAGTCAGAGGGAGCCGCAGCGAGGGAATGAAAGAGCTACAGCGAGGGTATGAAAGAGCCGCATGCGGCTTCGGAGCCGCAGGTTGCCAACCTTTGGCCTAGGAGTATCTGAGATATCTATATTTTCAATTTATTGTAACCGTCGTTTACAATATTTTTTGCAGCGTAGACCTTGCTCTAACGTGAAAAAAAAAAATTGATTCAAGTTGACATTAAAGGTGGATGCTCCCTATAATTACTGTAATTAGGCTACATAGGCTACACACACACACACACAAAACAACAAAGGTCAACGTAGTTGTGAGCAAAAACAAAAGTATGCATCCAAATATCTCACCAATACGATGAGAAGCACCACACACAAAAACTAAGCCAATCGACAGGACCATCCATCATCAAAATATTCCAAGTTTCAAGTCCTGTCTTGTACAACTCACCTTATGGCTTCTCAAAACTTGTCCCTAATTCCCTATTAATTTGAGACTGTCCGATTGATGTTTTCGAAATAGTTGCTACTAGCCTACTGTTTTGCTTCAACACCTCAGTAACTATTGGTGAAAAGTTCAGGAGCACTCAGCGATGCCCCAATAGTTACTGAGGCGTTGAAGCAGGACGCTAGGCTAGCAGCGACCATTCAAAAACAGCAATCGGATGGTCTCAAATTAATAGGGACAAGTTTTGATAAGGTGAGTTGCACCAGACATGACTTGAAACTTGGAATATTTTAACATGATTGGTGGTCCTGTCGATTGGTTTAGCTTTTCTGTGTGCTGCTCATCAGATTGGTGAGATATTTGGATGCATACTTTTGTTTTTGCTCATAACTACCTTGACCTTTGTTTTTGTGTGTAGCCTACGGCTCGGCAATATTCCACTAAAGGACACCTGTGATACAAACCAATAATACCAAATTTACTGTAGTTATTAAATTTGGCAGTTGAGTTATTTCTATTTTTGAAAGGTGAAAGGGGCGAGTTTGGGAAGATCTTGAAATAGATCAGGCTATTTATATGTAAGCTACATTTTTACGACGTAAAATCCTTAGAAAGTGAATGCTCCCTACTGTATATTAAAACTGTTGTACGTTGGCAAAATTCTTTTTTGGAATACAATGTATCTGACTTGATTCATTACAATGCGCAAGTAAATTACGACACAAAAAATCTTCAGGTATGTATCGCATTGAAACAAATAAGTTGTATGAAACTATGCAAACATAAAAAAATTATAAGCGATAAACTATTATATCAAAGTAATAATCAATATAGAGGTTTTCATTGTCACTTGACGATGTCTTTACATCAGAGACAGTCAAATGAAGCTGTGGGTGCGGGACGATAGCAGTATGAAATTATTCGATAGTATTATTTACTCCATGTGAACATTAACTTAACCAATTTGTATTTTGACGCTAGATTTATGTTTCATCTTTAAGTATCCAGCCTTTTCCTTATTTTCATTTCAAGTCGTCTTTTCTTCATATCATTCAACTTTTTTTAATAACGATAGATTCAAAGAATTCGGTGAGAATTTTTAAATGTGTTAGTTCAAATCGTTCACTAATTAGTAATTTTTTACTTCAACTTGAAGGAAAGTCTTAGGCTAGCTTTTCATTTTTTGTTGATACTACCACGCGGGCTAATCCTCCTAAAACTTGCACTGTCAAAACTATAGAAGGAAAGCATTGAACTTTGGTTAGTAAGAGAACCACATATATATGTACTGCAATGTTTAGAGAAAGTTTGAATGCCATATGTTGAAACCCACTCCAGGTGTCAAGTCACATTTGCTGCGATTTAATGTTGTATGTAAACCAAATCGTATGCAAAGGTAATTACAAGTCAGAAACCAACTGCATTAATATTCATTAAAAATTTTCTTTTCAATTAGGTGTTTTACATTTTTTCAATGGCTCTCTCCTAATCCCTTTTTTTCCTTTCCCTCTTCATTCAATTTTTTCTTCTTAATATGCATACAGCCCAACAAATATACATATAAAAGAGTTAAGATAGCCTAATATCTTTTCATTTCTCAACTTCTGCCATATTTTTCTCCTTTGTTAACTATTTATTTCTCCTGTTTTATCGCCTTCTCACTTATCACGACTATTTCGCCCTTTCTCCAACTTATGTTTGCGGTTTATAATCATAATTTCAGTAATAATTTAATAAAAACTCAGCTGACTGAAATACAATCGAGCAAAACACCTGTATATATGTCTTAATAACAAAATAATCGTTATATATGTCTTAAAGACTGTTTAAAATTCCATCTCAATTCCTATCCAACAGTTTAACAATCAAAAAGGATACGAGTGAAACAGGTTTTAGTCTAACAGTCGAAGGCGACGGCTCAAAAAGACTAATGCTATAAATAAAGCACGTTGGATATATCGACATCGGACTGTCCGTAGGTGGATGAAAAAGTATAGCTAAACAAGTTTTACCTGTATTCATGTTCATCGTCGTAATATTTGTCAGAATAATATATGTTTTTATGCGACATTGTTTCGCAGAAGCTTTAGCAACCTATCGAAGCCGCTTTTAAAATTAGACTGTCGATAGCTCCAGATTAAATGACTTTCAAAGGTCGCGCGAAGTGAATCCGTGTAATTGGCCTATCGTTTGCGAAAACTTAGACATAGAGTATTCTAGTTAGAGAAGATTACTCCGAAGTCGAATTAGCAAAATATATTAACTCGAAATTGATATAACAATTAATTTGAACTATTCTAGTTGAAGTTGACTCAGTTGAATGCTGCAAATAAAAATAATATAAGAAGTTCGTAATGAAAATGAAGAACCAATAAATATTCTTGTTCAGATTAAACAGCCGGAGAGCATGTAAGCAGATTTTTGCTTCACTATTGAGCTCAGACAAACATTTTTGTAAGTGCATCACATAGTGTTTGTTTACAAAACAAAAATATGCTGTTTTTGTTTCAAATATTATATTAATAACCCAGTAATGAAAAAAATGTACTCTGAAATATATAAAATTCCAAATAGGAAAACATTTGAGTGCATTAGAGCTAAACACTCAAATGACCAGTGTATACCAACCGTGCTAGCGATTTATGCATATTGATGCGTGCCAATAGTCTATGCACCAACTTGTTGAAAAGACTTAATTACAAACAATACATAGTTATAAATTAAATTGAAGTCAGAAAAGATAATATTGGGGCAATGGCTGTTTAGCATCTTTCTGGCGACCCACTGCACAGAGCGCTTGTTTTACAGAAAAAGATATATTTTTTTAGTAAATAGTTGGAGCTAGTGAGCAGCCAGTTGTGATAATGGTTCACATGGTTCACATGGTTCACATGCATACTGGTAGTTCTGTACTAGTACTGGTAGTTCTGTACTAGTACTGGTAGTACTGTACTAGTACTGGTAGTTCTGTACTAGTACTGGTAGTTCTGTACTAGTACTGGTAGTTCTGTACTAGTACTGGTAGTTCTGTACTAGTACTGGTAGTTCTGTACTAGTACTGGTAGTACTGTACTAGTACTGGTAGTTCTGTACTAGTACTGGTAGTTCTGTACTAGTACTGGTAGTTCTGTACTAGTACTGGTAGTTCTGTACTAGTACTGGTAGTTCTGTACTAGTACTGGTAGTTCTGTACTAGTACTGGTAGTTCTGTACTAGTACTGGTAGTTCTGTACTAGTACTGGTAGTTCTGTACTAGTACTGGTAGTTCTGTACTAGTACTGGTAGTACTGTACTAGTACTGGTAGTTCTGTACTAGTACTGGTAGTTCTGTACTAGTACTGGTAGTTCTGTACTAGTACTGGTAGTTCTGTACTAGTACTGGTACTAGTAGTGGTACTAGTACTGGTAGTTCTGTACTAGTACTGGTAGTTCTGTACTAGTACTGGTAGTTCTGTACTAGTACTGGTACTAGTAGTGGTACTAGTACTGGTAGTTCTGTCCAGTTGCTTCTCAAGAGAAGCTGTATGCAGTAATCCTCCCTCAGCATATTGGCTATGCATTAAAAAAGCAGCTTGATCAGTATAAATATAGCAATTGCTTTCTCTGGGAAATCTTTAGTAACTACAGCCATACAGCAACGTGAGTTGTATGCAACCGGACAATCCATTACAAAATATATAAAGGTCATGGAGAGGTCATTTGCTTTAGTTATACATGTAGATAATAATAGAAATAGAAAAGTAGTCAATACTGACAGTGGTGCTTGGTTGGTTACGTAACAACAGCCCAAGTAACCAACAGCAAGTATTTGTACACACTAGCTGACAAGCGTTATCTGTAAATTGAAACAACATTTCTCTAACAGATCTTTGAGTCCACCTTCATACTGTCTGCATAACTTTTTGTTTGCCTTCCGACAGCAATTGTTCAACTTTTTTAACTATTCCTATGCCATATCGATCATTCTCTAGACCAATCTTGTGAACAAGAATTCTTAGACTTGGGGCATGTTAGTTGTAGCAGAATTGTTAGACTTGAGGCATGTTACCTGTAAAAGAATCCTTAGACTTGAGGCATGTTAGCTGCAGTAGAATTGTTAGACTTAGGGCATGTTAGCTGTAGTATAATTCTTAGACTTGAGGCATATTACCTGTAGTAGAATTGTTAGACTTGACGCATGCTAGCTGCAGTAGAATTCTTAGACTTGGGTCATGTTAGCTGCAGTAGATTCATTGATTCATTGATTTGATTTGGACAAATACAAACATGATTTTGGATTTATTTTGAAAACACTAAATTGATTTACGGTTTGATTTGATAAACAAATCAAATTGTTAATGAGTACTTGTCTATGCAATCTTTGGAATGATAAGTTGTTGGTTATAAAATGAAAGTATATATTATTTCAAGCAATTTAGTCCTTGTTAATTTCCTATTGAAGGCAGTTCGAGTAATATGATGCTGGTATTAAAATGCCTAACGTCAGTTACCATGCTATGTCAATGATATTTCTTTTCTGCATCCTCTTTTCTGAGAAAAATAAAAGACAAAATGGCAAAGAGTAACGATTAAAAATTTGTATATCTGAAGTTAACCAGTTGACATTGTAACACTTTGTTAATTGAATGATTTGATATGTTAGGTATCACTTGACACAAACAGGCAATTTGATTTTAATCTGTTTGTCTGTTTGTAAATGATTTAATTTAAAATTTAAAATTATTTGGACACAGCTTTGTAGAATTTACACTATCTTTTGGTATGCATTTGTATATAGACTTGGGCCACATTTCTACAACAAAGTGGTCTTTAAAATGTATACCCAGTTTCATTGCCACAGTGTGACTGCTACGCATTTTGAAGATGGGACAAATGTTGATGCCTAGGAGCCAGCTCTGCGTAAGCATCAACTAGTAAGAGACATAACTACATTATGCAGAGCTTTTATTAATATCAGGTTACTGCCTGCCAGCTCAAACACATACCCAGCCACTTCCTCTATTTTCAAGATATTTCAAATTTTAGTAAGATGATTTCTCAGCTCCAAAAACATTTTCAGGAGTTATATTCACCTCACAATGAGCAAAGAAAGAACTTACAAAACAGAAGTATATAAGCCAAAGATCTTAAGTTCATTGTAAAAAGTCAAATTGTCTTTGGTAATAGGAATGGCCATGGTTTCGAGAATTTAGAGTGGTAGTTGCGGGTAGAAGTACCTTATTATTTCTCTTATATTCTAGAACAACTGACTCCGATGAACTACTAGGAGTGACTCAGATGAACAACTAGGAGTAACTCTGATGAACTACTAGGAGTGACTCTGATGAACAACTAGGAGTAACTCTGATGAACAACTAGGAGTAACTCTGATGAACAGCTAGGAGTAACTCTGATGAACAACTAGGAGTGACTCTGATGAACAGCTAGGAGTAACTCTGATGAACAACTAGGAGTAACTCTGATGAACTACTAGGAGTGACTCTGATGAACAACTAAGAGTGACTCTGATGAACAACTAGGAGTAACTCTGATGAACAGCTAGGAGTAACTCTGATGAACAACTAGGAGTAACTCTGATGAACAACTAGGAGTAATTCTGATGAACAACTAGGAGTAACTCTGATGAACAACTAGGAGTAACTCTGATGAACAACTAGGAGTAACTCTGATGAACAACTAGGAGTAACTCTGATGAACAACTAGGAGTGACTCTGATGAACAACTAGGAGTGACTCTGATGAACAACTAGGAGTAACTCTGATGAACTAATTCTTCGTTGTTTTCTACTCTTGACATTTCTAATTAGTAAGCAAACAGGACTTTGGATAAGAAGTACTGTTAAGTCTGTGGGCTCAACATTGAGGTATGTATCTGTCAATTCTTATTAAATGTTACATGAAAGATTATTTTTTAATTTGCTCATAGGGTGCTTGGCAGGTGCTTCCTGTCACATGTAAGCAGATTAGCTCAAAACTAATCAGTCTTAAATATGTTGGCTTGTCAATTTCCCAACTTTGCTTAGACTCTATGGACTCATAAACAGCAGAACCTTTTTACATTTTATTATGAATGTTTAAAAGTTTAGAAGCCAAAGGCTATTTGACATTCTACCACAATAGCGAGTAGAGTTTTTCAGCTGAATTAATGAGAACCCAGCTTACGGCAAAGCATATGTGCTTTGCCGTAAGCTGGGTATGAGGTGAAAATTCACAGTAGGAACTTCCATGGCTCGAGTCTAATTCCTAACTTCTAAAGAAAGTTTACTGATTCTTTAGCTGCCATCAGAAATGTAATTGGCACCATCTGGTCATTGATATATCTGTCACTATTCCTCAATTAGTTATCACTCATTTCTTGCAAATGATTAAGTGTCAAGACATAGTTGGGAAACATCATAACCTCCCGAAATGCGACTAGCTTCTGATCTACTTTCGATAAAAATGCCTGTGCAATATTTACACGCTTACCAATGAGGAAATGGTAAGTGGCCTATGAAGAGAAAGAGGCCTATTATATGTAAGCTGTATGTAGAGTAACACCCTACAGGTATTTTCAAATTCAGCCTGCAAAACTATGTGCTAATTAACTTTCCATTATCCATAGAAATACACTTCTGGCAATTGCTAATACCCTTTTCATTGTCACATGGTTCACAAATAGTAATCTTGTATCATATATTAGACTCGTGAGGTGAGCGAGCAAGCTCTTTGTCAGGTCCTCTCAGTAATGAACTGCCATAATAAACTTGTAACTTTATCAGGTAGTCTTATTCGTGTCACTTTTCCTCCTTCCATTTTTAGCCTTTGTTTCAGGGATGAAAATAAACAAAGAGATTGGAGCTTAAATAAAATGGCACTCAAAATAGCAAGAGTAGCTTATAATTAGAATTAGGCTAACAGAATACGTGTGCTTTCGTCAAATGACAGAAGACTGCTAAGTAGTCTTCTGTCTGTGAGTCTTCTTCGCATCCAGTAACAAGTCTTGTTACTGGATATGTGATTGTGTGTTATAATTATGTCCACTTTGTTTATTATATGTCCAGTTTGTCCAGTAACAAGTCTTGTTACTGGATATGTGATTGTGTGTTATAATTATGTTCACTTTGTTTATTATATGTCCAGTTTGTCCAGTAACAAGTCTTGTTACTGGATAAAATTTAAAGATTGGAAGCAGATAGAATTTTAAGTTTCGAAAATGTTTTATACTACTTCTATGCCATTAGCTTGGATTTGTCTAAAATTATGAAGCCACCTATTGCATTCTTAGATAACTTATGTTGTTTAGGTCCAGGGTTTCAATGAACAACTTTAATAACCAATTAAAAAGTAACAGAGAATCACAGATTCTTAGCAGTTAAGCAAGTAAAAGTGGTGGCTGGAAAGGGTATGTATTCATTTAAATGTTTGTTAGTTTGTTTGTCATGTCTGGTTATAGCAATAAAATTATAGAAATAAAAAAACTGCTTCGCACTGGAATTCAGAAACACCAGTTTTGCAAACAGGCACATTAACCACTGAAATACGCTGCCACATTGCCATACTATGGAATAATTTTGGACATATTTATTACACCTGCCAATCTTTAATGGCGCACGAGACTACCAGTGTTCTAAAAAAATATGGGCCCAGATTACCATAAAATGCTATAAGTATATATATATATATATATGTATATAAACATATATATGTATATATATATGTATATATATATATATACATATATATATATGTATATATATATATGTATACATATATATATGTATATATATGTATATATATACATATATATATATGTATATATACATATATATATATGTATATATATACATATATATATATATATGTATATATATACATGCATATATATATGTATATATATACATATATATATACATATATATATATATACATATATATATGTATATATATATATATAAATATATATATGTATATACATATATATATATATATATATGTATATAGCACAAACTTGATTAAACTTGGCACACACAGAAATAAACAAATGCCTTCATTTAAAAGTTAGAATGGTAAATGTTGTGTATGTTGATGAAAATAAATTTTTTGTGGAATTTTTTTATTACTGGTGCATTTACCTGGTTATTACTATTACCAAGTGATTGTCTGTTATATGTCCAGTTTGTTTGTCTGTTATATGTCCAGTTTGTTTTCTATATGCTTGTTATATGTCTGTTCTAGATTAAAATACACATGCTAAAAATTTCACTTGAATTGGACTCAAAGACAGCAGTTTTATGGACATGCGCGCTAACCACTACGCCATGCAGCCACCTGGCAAAGGTGTGGAATGATTGTTTGGTTACTACTAGCATGCTTGACGATCATGAGTGTGTGAGAGATTATGACGCTCAGATCATGATGATGTGAGAGATCATTATAAGTACGATTCTTGCAAGCTGGCTGCATGGCAATGCGCTTAGCTTTACATCCATGAGTTTAATTCCTGGAGGCGTAGCTTGTGAACAGCAACACTACCTACTTCGAAGCACTACCAGGTTATTCTCAACTTGACATGAACAAATCTATCAGAGTTACACAATCCAAAAGCTGCAGAAACATTACCTGCTACAGCACCTTACATGTATGTGGACATGCGTTTGGTTGAAGTTACGTTCATAAAATGTACATGGTGTCACGCAATGAACAAGATAAATTATTCTCAAATGTAGGCTTACACCAAACCTTTCATATTTGCATTTGAACAGTTGTTAGTGCTATCCTACTTATACATACTTGACCATGTTGAGCATATAACTCCAACTGTAAGGTCAATAAAAAGAACTAGAATAGAATTTCCAGAGGTAAAAATGGTGAATGATATTTAGCTTGATAGCAAAGAAAGAAACTGGTGTGAGTTATAAATATACATATTAACTTAGATCGCAATGTGTTTATGTTTACTTACTCTAGTAGTTTTATGTTTACTTACTTTAGTAGTTTTATGTTTACTTACTCTTGTAGTTAAAAGTTTTGCGAGCAGCAAACTAAGACCATTTTACACCGTGTGTTACTGCATGGAAATATATTGCTAGGCTAGACACAGGAAATCAATCAACCACACTAAGACTAACAGCTAGTAGATGAAAAAGAACAGGAGTGATTAGGCTGATATATTTCAATGACATATACAAATCCAACAGAGGAATACTATGCAAAAAATTGTTATAGAACCTAGCAATTTATAGAACAGAACGAACAACAAATGTATGTACGTACATTGCCATGTTATATAAATAGTATAAAACAGAATTTATAATTCATGATAGAAATACTAACACATATTGACATTCAGTAGCATGTAAATAATATAATAAAATAAGAGAGAAAATTTATGGCACGCTCTGGTGTGTAATAATACTCTACATGTATATTCCATAAGAAAAAAGAGACAGCACAAGAATTTGCTGCCAGCACCAAAAACTTCTCACAACCTTGTCGGTGTATCAGGCTAATTCAACATTATGGCACATATACATAGTAAAATTTTGTCATTTATTGAAAAATCACATTTATTTGCCTGAGAAATAGACCTTATATAAAGTGAAAAAAGGGACAGGAGAAAATAAGAAATGCGTGTCAGTGTATCGATTGTAAGGCATAATATAGAAGTGATATGTTCACAGACGCTCACCTACACTATACAAACATTCTCCTGCCGGTCAAACATTTCCACAACAAGAGGAGGAATATTGTCACCCGACTCCTGACCCAAATGTAGTACCTTGTCGGCACCTGTCAACAGGTAGCAAGAGCATTATTGCATTCCATTATTGATAATATGGAACACACAATATCATGTATATTATCTTTGATACAGATGCTCCGCACTACCTTTAATACCGATGCTCCGCACTACCTTTAATACCGATGCTCCGCACTACCTTTAATACCGATGCTCCGCCCTACCTTTGATACCGACGCTTCGCCCTACCTTTAATACCGATGCTCCGCCCTACCTTTGATCCTGATGCTCCACCCTACTTTTGATACCGATGCTCCGCCCTACCTTTAATACCGATGCTCCGCCCTACCTTTGATACTGATGCTTCGCAAGTCCGTAAGTTTGATGAGAAGCTTAGCAAATATGTGAGGTCTATTAGGCCGGTTTTGCCGTATGTAGTGCTGAAGTGCTGCCAAGTATGGTTCCTGCACTTTTTCTACCTCACTACTCCGTTCCAGGCCAGACCGGTCTAAAACGTGACAATAACAGCAGCTATGGATGTGTTTACAACAGGCAATTGTCAAGTTTCAAATTGTCTGAAAAACAAACACATTGCAAACAGCGAGCCTCATGTACTGACTGTACCAATGATAATCTCTAACAATTCATTTGTGATTAATTTCTATTGAGGTGATTAATCGCAGCCAATTGATCGCTGACAGATGTCAATTGTAATTCTAGGACTATGCAGTTTTCATTTGTTCATGCTACTGCATGGCCACTGCGCATTTTTGCTCAAAACGCTCGCAAAATTAACATGTAATTTCTAATTACAATCGATTTACTACAACCAACACGGGCTGTTTGATGATGAATTCTGTTGCAAAAGGACGAGGGTCAACATATCATTTGTTGCCTATCATCAGTGTAACGAAGTGAATTGCTTGCCTAATTGCTGAGCAGAATTCTCAGAAAGTTTCACTGCAAATGGCAGAAGCTGCCAGAGCCTAACGTAACTGTGTCCAAGTGGGAAACAGTAAAGGAATGGTTCTTGAAGGCGATAAGCTTGATGAGGCAGAAAGTGTCAAGGTTGATGAGGCAGGGAGTGTCAAGGTTGATGAGGCAGGGAGTGTCAAGGTTGATGAGGCAGGGAGTGTCAAGGTTGATGAGGCAGGGAGTGTCAAGGTTGATGAGGCAGGGAGTGTCAAGGTTGATGAGGCAAGGAGTGTCAAGGTTGATGAGGCAAGGAGTGTCAAGGTTGATGAGGCAGGGAGTGTCAAGGTTGATGAGGCAAGGAGTGTCAAGGTTGATGAGGCAGGGAGTGTCAAGGTTGATGAGGCAAAGAGTGTCAAGGTTGATGAGGCAGGGAGTGTCAAGGTTGATGAGGCAGGGAGTGTCAAGGTTGATGAGGCATGGAGTGTCAAGGTTGATGAGGCAAAGAGTGTCAAGGTTGATGAGGCAGGGAGTGTCAAGGTTGATGAGGCAAGGAGTGTCAAGGTTGATGAGGCAGGGAGTGTCAAGGTTGATGAGGCAAAGAGTGTCAAGGTTGATGAGGCAGGGAGTGTCAAGGTTGATGAGGCAAGGAGTTTCAAGGTTGGAGTCGTAAACATTCTAAGACACGATTAATTTCAAAGCAGACCAAGAGGCAAAACCAATTCAGTTTTATCACATATCAGAATATTAGAAAGTTGTCACTTCTTAAAGTTCTGGCGTGTGAAACTCGTTTGATAATCTTTACCAATGTGCAACACATTTGCAAATAGTGCATCAACATAATTCGGCATACATGTATATCAAATGAGTTGGCCAATGCAATGGGTTAAGGAGTGAGAGTGAGGAGAGCAATGAGGGAAGGACGAGAAGGACACGTGATAATGAGAAGCTCACCACTAGCGAGGAGGCAAACTACGGAGAGGAGAGAAAGTTCCTTTTCATCTAGGTTCATTCGCTGCAAGTCTGAGGAGAACTTGAAAATAGCATGAGCGAGGGGTCCGAGGCCTCCCCTCTCCATCTCCGACTGTGTCACACTGATGCCGTTGGAGAATGTGAGAGTATTACTCGTTATCTGATATCTCATAGATAGCCTCAATATCTACAAAGAGCATGCATCAGGTCCACTCATCATGCATATGTTGTGATCAACAAGCAGCTGCGTTCAAAAACATGACTGAAAGAATGAATCTAGCAGAAGTACAAGAAATCACTCACCAGCACCTCCAAACAGGCTGCCTTTAGCAAAGTTATCTGGTCTGATACGCTCAGGTCAAGAAAGTGTGGCACTTTCTTGGCAAACTCAACAACTTTGACTATTCCCTCTGAGCTGAGCTCGTCGACATTGTCCCATCCAGGTCGATGAGAGGGAGAGCATGGCACTCCTGGAGTCTCAGGACTAAGTAAGCTGAGGGAGTCGAGAGTAGTTGTGTCCGGGCTAGGTCTACTGTCAGAGGACTCTCCTGTCATGTTTGAGCAAGTGCTTGGAACAGGAGAAGCCGTAGCTGGGCTTGGGAGAGAGCCACTCTCCATCTATATGAAAGAGATAGGAAATGTTTTAAGACAAGCAGGCCATACAACGAAGAGGGGCACACAAAAAAGTAATCTATGTCAAGAAGAAGTACGTGATAGAATACCATGAGACTGCTATGTCTACCTTGACTGGTGGGGCTAGCTTCAGAGGCTGTGAAGAAGGACCACCTGGAAGAGTCAGCCTATGAGCATCTAGAATCAACTCTATCAGCTGTTCATCCTTGTCTGTCAGTGCTTTGACTGCCTCGGAGGGCCTCGAGTTTGCATTGATTTGACTCGCAACACCCGTGCCTCCACCTGATGCTACAGATGGCTTCTTCTTCCTGTCATTTCTCACGGCTGTAACCAAACAATTAAGCATTTAATGTTTGTTAGCCAGGCCACAGATGAGCAAATAACTATAACATCAACCGTCTTTAATACGTTTTAACAGCAAATAATAAATAATAAGGTAGTGAAAAACATCTGCACACAAACAAAAAGCAACTTTGCCACTAGCTAGTAAGAACAGCCTGGGTGATCCAATATTGAACAGTATTGACATCGAGATGTGAATCAATCATAGATGAATTTGCAGAGATGTGTCAGAACATTGAAAACAATGATTTCAATGCTTTACCTTACCCTAATGAGTAAGTGTCAATCTTCACTAATAAAAGTCAAGCTAAAGAGGTAATCTATGAAATATTTTTAAAAATACAAATGGTAGCATAAAATTAGATATTCCGAGCAACATATTATAAACAAATGATATCGAGATGTACCAGCCAACACTAAAGTCATGGGAGATAAAAAGAAGGCTAGAAATAGTGATTAGGTCTTGTCATAGTTAGCTAAAATGTGATAGCTCTATGGGTTGATGAATGTTGATGATTAGGTATTGTCATAGTTAGCTAAAATGTAATAACTCCATGGGTTGATGAATGTTGAAAAGAATAAACTAAAGAATAGAATGTTGCAGAAAAGTGCAATACTAACAAGTTTAAGGTCGCAACCTGCTGTCTGTACAGTGAAACCTCTATTTGAATGCCATGATGCTCTATTTTTCAACTCTTCTCCTATAGTGTCGGTCAAATAGAAGCGGCGTTCAAATAGAGGTGTTACGACAACCATAATTACTTGGTTTACCAACACATGGTCAGTGTCATGGGTCTATAACGAGGAACTACCGCTGCTTAGTCTGAAAAAACTAATAATAAGAAAGCGGAGTTCCAATAGCTGTTTTTTTATATAAAATCTATCAACAAATTTTTGCTACACCTATTTGTATCCTCAAAACTAACACAAAATTTTCTTTTTCAACTTTTCCGGCTGCTTAGGGTAACTCTGTTCACCTTGAACTTTTTGCTCATAGATAGTGCATCAAGGATAATTTCGCTATACATAGTGCAT
Source organism: Watersipora subatra (assembly GCF_963576615.1). Classification (NCBI taxonomy): domain Eukaryota; kingdom Metazoa; phylum Bryozoa; class Gymnolaemata; order Cheilostomatida; family Watersiporidae; genus Watersipora; species Watersipora subatra. The sequence goes on from NC_088711.1 coordinate 946,708, forward strand.
CATGAGCAATTGCGCACCACAAATGATTTTCTCGTATGCAATGTGAAGGTGTTCATTTTGCAAAATACTCCTGTAAACAAACATACAGAACATACCGATGAGGCAAACAGACACAATACAACTAGAAAGAGACGTGAGAGATGGCATTTTTAGAGAGGAAGGAATAAACATTTAGAGATTCTCTGTAGATTTTTTCTCTTGGTCACTTGTGCAGAGGTTGCTGCTACCACAATCTCGCTGATAAATACCAAAAAGCTTTATCTATTTAAATGTCAAAAAAACCTTGACATGATAGCGAGTAATCCCTGTTTTCTTTTCATAAACAAAGAGCTTAAATTATTCCATTCAAACGAACAGTTAAAAAGTTCTATTAGCCAGGCGGAACCCTTAGCACGACTGAAGGCCTGGCTACAGGCATCAATGAAATGTGTAGCGCTCATAGCATAGCTATTTTCAAGGGGAGAGACAACGCTGAGGTTAGAGAGGTTAGACGAAGGCAAGGAGATGGAGAAGAAGAAAAGGAGGATGAAAGAATGAGGAATGAGTCATATAGTGCAGAAAGCTTCACTCATTACCTTCCTTTGACATTCCTTTCTCAAAGCACTTTTTGAGACGACAGTGCTGACATCTGTTACGGGTCACCTTGCTGATCTCACAATTTGAGTCCTTCTGGCATGTATATGATATGTTTTTTTGCACACTGCGTCTAAAGAAACCCTGAAAGAACCAGTAAGAGAATTGAGAGAGATCAATGCGAAGAGTTAACAATAACACAGTGCTGTTACAATGACCGCTGTTACAATGACTGATGAAAATAACCTTGTCAGCCTATCCTCGTAGCAAAGCTGTTGCTTGACCTATTCGTTACAGCCAAGTCAAGTGGAGTTTCCACAGAGTGACCTTGACAATCTGAGCTAATAATAATGGCTCAGACAATGCAGAAAGTTCAGGCAAGAGTCAAATGGGATTAAGACTGCATTTGGGTAAGTCATTTACACAAATGATTGTCGTAGGTAGAAATGTGAAAGGATGGCAGTAATAAAATGTCAATGCGGTGAATCTATTGTGATCTATTGTGATGTGAATCTATTGCCACCATGCTTCTAATTGAACATTGGTGTAAGAAACGGCTACGGATTGTCTTACAACTCGTCTTACGTAAGTAGGAGCACGTAAAAGCATGCATGGATGAGCATCAACTTGGCAAAAATAAAGACTATTGAATCTCTGACAGGTTATTCTATATAATCCATAATAACATAACAGTGCATAACAAAAGATTGATTAAGAGGAATGCGTATAAAAGTGGCACTAGAATGAATGCGGACTCACCTTACAGCCTTCGCATGAGCTCACACCGTAGTGGTACCCCGATGACTTGTCACTGCACACAACGCACGGCTTGTATACGCGTGGAGGAGGTGAAGGGCTCTTAGCAGGTGGTGTTAGGCTCATTGACCCATGGAAGTCATACATACCTCCTGCAATAGACATGCTAACTGCCAAATCCTTGTGCGCCGACAAGCTTGGACATATGACTCTAAACATCATCCACACATTAATTAGGCAGCAACAATATAATAAGAGATAATAACAGAAAGTACAAGTGAATGGATTGTGGAAGGAAAAGTGGAAAGCCAACAACATTACTAGAATCGCTTTGAGCCTTACTACAAGGAACAATAGCATAGAGGATCAGGTGTCTCTCATCATCCATCAACTGTTGACGATGTATAATAGTACAGGATCTTCACAAAACTAGACGAATATTAAACACGTTACCAGTCTACACTGTCAACATGCCTCACTCACTTTTAACAAAGATATTTTTATCTCATTTGAGCTCATGTGTTTTTGTTGTTGGCTTGAACAATCATAAGCCATAGCCCTATAGTGAGCCTTGGCGAGTGAAACCTGACTGTGCACAGTACAGGCACAGCACAGGAAATATTGATTAGCGCAGCAAAGAAAGGTCAAACAGACCTGGAAGCTAATGCGCATAAGCTATTTGTAGAAAGGTGGTAGTTCTGGTGAAGAAATAGTATTGCATTTTTACTGTTTTGCTCATGATCTGAGATGTCAAGCCTAACAAACTTTATTTTGATGTCACAGGACATGCTCACGACTGAGATGCTTTTCACTGAGGCAACTCTGAAACCACAGATAGTTAAAATAGCAACTGCTCGCTGAGGATCTTCCGGAATGAACAACTATAAAGCCTAGCGGGCCAGTGGCAAGCCCCCAAGTGATTCAAGATGATTCAATATTCTATGTCAACAGAGGATGAATGTTTTAAAAAATGTTGATAGTTGGAGGAGAGGCTAACATAGTTAGTGAGATTTAATTGGTATGAAACCTCCTATAGTGGCTAAACAACACAATCAAACAGAAGTGAAATCGTTTGAATGCCGCCTACAGATATTTGAATGATTTACACTGGCACTTTTAGCCAAACTTAGATAGGGGTCTGAGTAGGTAGCGACCTTTTCTGTACGTTTAAGTGTTTATGCAAAAAACCTAAGGGCAAACAGACCTCAGATCTGAAATAACCAGATAAAAAATGAAAAGCACATGCCAGCTGCCTTATGAGGTTAGGATAAACTTTGTGGAAGACAAATTTCGAAAGTAGAACGAACACTTTATCAAGGTTGCATTGTTTCATGAAAAGGCCTACCTACCTCTCTGAGCAGCAGCAAAAGAGGACAGAAACATTGCGTCAGAAGCAGATGTTTCAGGCAACTGCCCACCAACGCCATTCAGGCCTGGAAATCCATTAGGCAAGGTGCCGAGTCCAGGGTAGGGTGGGAGCAGCGGTTTTATGTCACGCATGGACTGGGTGGCACATATGTCTCCCCTCTGGCTATAGTCCATGGTATCTTTTCGATTCTCAACTTTGGAATCAGTGTAGTCAGCGGGATCACCTGCAATATCCATTCTACTAACTAGTACATAAACATGATCCAAATCAGGGCCTACTCGATTAGACAGCAGATTTTGAAGTGCAGCATGTAAAAACTAAGCAAACTATTGATCAACGTATTATCCTCCTAAGACTAATTGACTTTATTTGAATTGAGTTTTGTGTCATACTATCACCGTGACAAAAACTGATTAGTTGCACAGTATTTGAAAGCGTCACTAGTAATTATTTCATATGAAACTCATGATACTAGCGACAGATTGAGAGAGAGAATACAAATGGACACATGAAAAGACAGCTCAGCCAGAAAAGCTGACACGAATGAGCCTATGCAATGCAAGTTGAGAGTTGTAACTTGCTCAAGCACACACTGTTCAAGGAGGTGCATTCAACAGCTGCGCTATACTTTCCATGAGAGTGCAACAGCAAAATACCTGATCCTACAACTGGTTGTCATTTAGTAGGCAATTGAACTGAAAGCAAGCATTGTTCTTTTTTAGTAAGTTGCTACTCCACACTGTTTCCACTAAATAAAATGCAGTATGTAATTAAATTACCAACAACAAAAATAGCAGTTTGTGGGTAAAAGAGTAGACTTGTGAGAATGCGTTTAGATAAATAACTGCCTTCATGTGTAACGCTTGGTTTTCATGCTTTACAACTTACAACTGGTTGAACGTCTAAGTATGTGTACAGGATGCGCAACTCCTAAATTGTTGAACAATTGCCAAATCTAAAAATGTTGTATATTGTGAAATATTTGTAGATCTTGTTACAAACTGCTCATCCGCAACTATTTAGGTAGTAGCTTAATGGTAAAGGATAGAGATTTTATAGCGTGCTGGTACTTGCGGAGATTAAAAGATCTGGTTTGTAAGTGGATAAACACTGCTATGATTATACTATAAGCTGTAATTCATCTCAAAGTAAGAGCTCAAAGCAAGTTTCACTTCACCGAAGGGACCCTAGCCTCTATATTCTGCATCATCCATAAGAATGGCGAGACTAAAGAATATGGGCACAAAGTACAACTACCTGACAATTCTGACATCGTAAATGCATCAAATAAAGAACCTGTTGTCATTTTTTTGACACGGATGTGGAGTTGGGTAAATACTACCTCTTGTATTATTGAAAATCAGTTTTCGAATACTGACATATGGAGATTGTTTGTAAATGCATAAATTATAATTAGAAAATGAATAATGTGGTTTCGAATGCCAATAATACGCTAAGCTAGTGGAGACCAAAAGATTTTGAACCAGTTTTCTGTATAACTGTTCCTGTGAAAGCTTTCAGCCACCTTGTTACTTCTGCATAGACTACACCTACTTTCAATAAATGACTGCTTCTAAAAAGACCTTATCGGTACTTGTGTTGTCGTGATTGTTTTGTGAATTTTCTAAGTCGTGAAATGCATGTTTGGCAAAGATTTACATAAAATAATTTGAGCTATCTAATAATTATGTAAATGAAAGTTAGCAGAACTGCCTCTGATTGTAGTGCATTATAATATCACCCCCCCCCCACCCACTGGTTCAAACTTGGCAAGAAATGCTACAAAGCGCCAGACCCTCAAAATTATAAAATGGAAACCTTATGAGACTGTTAATATCACAGCTCATTGAAGTTTGTACGGTTTCTAAACAGATTCTGTAAAATGCTACAACCAATCACAAGGAACATGGCAGCATAACCAACAGATTTTTTGGGCTTTAATTTATCATCCTACCACTTTAACATTATTTTCGGTGAGAACAACACCGGTACTCAGACACCAATAAATTTTGTATTATACTAGGTATAGCAACATGTTTATGGGTACCAATAATAACCATTGTTCGATAAAAGTATGTACCATAGGATTACAGATGGCACCAACTTGAACATAGCAGTAAACCTACAATCTCTACAAACTTTGTCAAAACTAGTTTTTTTAAAAACAATCAAACAGTCTCTCCGAAGCATTTCACTCATCTCGACTAGAGCTACCTTGATCATTTTGCATACCTGGCCATCTTCTACTAGTTTAGTCACCGGATATGTATCTACCAGTTAAAAGCCATTAGGTAAATGCTCTAAGCTTTACTACTCTCGCTAAACTAATCCTAACTATAATAGATCCTACAGTCAAAGAGCGTAATGTTGTTTTGAGTAGTGTCTGGAAGGCAAGTATAAAGAGTCCAGCAGGATATAAATGGATACTAACCTAGACTGCAGAGGTAATGTCTTGTCATGGCAAAAATGTTCTCGTATATCCTCACATGTGAACCTCACTAGTTTAATGAACCGACATCAACAACGAGTATAACTAAGTGAAACCTGCTATGGGTGAGATTAAGAGCCGATTAAGGTATTCATTGAGCTAATGTAATTGGCTGGCAAAACAACACACCCGCGCGAATCATGCGACTGGCTGCCTATCACAGCGAGCGAGGCGTAAACATTCTGCTTGAATACTCCTCCAGTTTATACATGTGCAGCTCATTGTTCTTAGGGTGCTTCGAAAGGTCAGGCCTATTAAGTACACAAGAGCTCTATGATGAAATCATTGATCCAACATTGCGCAGTCCCTCCTATGACTCCAAATCCATTGTGCTCCTTCGGGAAAAACAGTATCTCTTTCCTCGTATCAGGTGACGGGGATGATAAGAGGAGACGCTGAAATAGTTGCGTACCAAACAGCGCTCCTGGCGCTGATATCAGGCTCTTGTTTACTAGCGTATTTCGTCTCTCGTAAACACGCCGTGTTTGACTAATGGAGCAGAGAATGTATTGGCAAGTCAGGCAGCGGTCAACGACTAATAACATGTTAAAAACATAATTTGATACCTTACAATCATACTTCATTGCAAATTTTGACTTAGTAAGCCATGAAGGTAAGTGAAAAAACAATATCAAGATATTAAAGCAATGCTTCGAAACTGACAGTTGTTGGAAAACCGTTAGCAACCAATCCATGTACTGTTACACCATAGAGTGAATAATGCCAAAAGACCTTTGAATGTCAAGTGCGGCCACTCAAAGCTGATAACAAATGAAGGATATCAGCAGGTGCTCTCTGACTCATCAAAGACATGGCTGCTGGGGTGACAATACGTAGAACTGTCTCTTAAATACACAATGTCGAGAATAGGTGTTTGCAATTCCGATCAAGGAAAGCCAATCATGTAAGGGAGAAGAAAGATTTGTTAATGCAATTGCATGCTTCATGCCTGTGCCGCATTTAAACTGACCACTCAAGAATTTATCTTGGACTAGCAATAATTAGCATATGAGCTGAACTGGTCAATAACCTGGGTGTTTTTTGAAGTAATTTGACCTTATATTTTCAAGTCAATGTTGAAGAATTACATGTAACGCACATTGGACAATTTATGTGTACTTCACACAAACCGCATCACAATTACAAGTTTTTGAATGGTAGATTCGACTAGCAAGATTAACAGAGCGTATGATGATGCAATGGTAAATAGATGGATCATATGAATAGGTTGTCTATAGTGTCGCCACTATCACCATACGGTAAATTAGTCAAAGGATCAAAATAAAGTGGCCCATAGCACTGATGTAACTATAAACAAAGGAAAAAGGTTGTATTGCCTCCTCCCTTTCAGAACATCATGAACAGTTAAAACAACAAACTGAGCCCCTGAAGCAAGGAAGAGTGAAAGGCAAATGAATGTCAAGCCCTTGGAGTTATAGGAAGAAGTTCGCAACAAAATAAACAAGGTTGACTTACCGGAATAACTTGTTAGCTGTTCGTGCATGAAAGGAGAATGTGCGCTGCAGGGACACTAGAAGCTACATAAAGAGATAGCGACTCGACTGAATGAACGTTTATTATACCCAAGGAGACTACTAAGAGAGGCGTACGTGAATGTGATTACAATTAGAGCATACTGGGTTATGCGAAAACCATCCATCAAATGTGTGGCACTCCATGGTTATTACACTTGCTAAGTAGCCAAGGACAACTGCATCAACAACCCATTCATCAAGCAAATATGATGCATGAGGGAGGGAGATGAGACAGACATGAGCTAACTAATCAGGGAAGCGAATTACCCAGCGAGGACTGTCATGATCAAATAAGAGAATGGGCAGTTCCTGCAATACATAGACATGAAGCAAAGAAAAGCCTTTATGTATGGCAGTTCCTGCCATACATAGACATAGAGGCAAAGGAAAGCCAGGCTTTCAGGAAGCCAGCTTCATGAAAGGTTTGCTAGCGTGCCATGCCGGATTTATTAATGCATTCTTTTGTACAAACGAATGTTTGACGTGAGGTCAGAGATTAAAAAAATCAGCTTCCGAACATACATCTGAAGAAGAACCATTTTGAAAGTGCAGCCAACAAAGCTAGAGTATAATGTAATTAATAGATTTACGTTTATTTTATAAGCAATTTGTATTGTAGCACATCAAATAGATTTCATTTTTAAAAGTCCCCTATGATGACTTACAAGGTGAGCCTCTTTGCCACTTGTAATCTGGATTTTTAGGCATGAGTAACAAGGCTGAAGTACCAAACTATCACTGGCTTATCAGCTGAATAAGTGTCCAGAAGTGAATAACTAGTCTACTATCTGTAAGTGTAGTTGTTGTAGAATATTCAAGTACTAACATCAAGCTGGTAACAAGCAGTTACACTCAATTAAAGCTTTCCTAAACGAACTTAAGTGCTATGAGATATTAATGACAGGAAACAGACGTACAATTTAATCATCTCATTACACTAATGATATGATATTTCATTTATAGTGATTCAGATTTCACTAGCTTAAACTTTAGAATAATTTAAACACTCCTTTTTCCATTAACAGTTCAAGTTCAATATTAAATTAGGGTGAAAGTCTCATCTCAGTCCCCCAGTCATTTTCCATGCCTCATCTAATAGACCAGTAATATCTTAATAATCCTTACCACTAGGTACAACATTCGATGTTAATGTCCATGTTTTACGATAATAATTTTAAATAAAACTGAGTAGGCGACTCCAATTTTGTGTAGAGCTAAGGCAACTTGATCCTTTTCAAGAAAGAGTAAAGTTGTAAAAAAAATATTCCCATGGTTCAGTGGTTACTTGGTCAGTTTTTATATCAACTACTTATGCACAGGCCCCAAATGACTCAAATCTTACATATTCGGATAACTAGTCTTGTAAATAGTTAAATGTTGTAACTTGATAACTAGTAAATGTTTACCATTTGAAGAGATCATTGTTTTATTAATAAGGTACTTCTTTGGTGAAATATTAAAATTTTATTTTAGACTAACAAGTTGGCCAAATTGTTTCAAATGGTAATGCAATCGTGTCCAACTGCCAGTTTTTGAACTCTGAAATCAGAGTTGGAACAAAAAAGTTCTGATGTTTTCGCATACTGAATACCTCCCAGACTTTTTTGCTATGCATGCCAAATAACAATTCCTAACTTCAACATATATTTTAGACAAATTCTTGTGATAGACAAAGAATTATTGAACAGATCATTTGTACGCTATCCACTACAACATATGTGAAATAATTTGATCCACTGTAGATCCATATGTTAAGAAATTGGAAAATATTTTATGAAGCTGCAACATTATTTTTAAGCATTATAGCTAAAAACATTTATGGTAATCACGGAGACAAGTTTTTGCAGATCAAGATTTAGAGTTGGCGTGATTAGAGATAACAGAACAAATACTCACTCATCCTTGCTTCAATACATTCGATAGAATGTGCTTCTTTACGTTGCCTTAGGGTTAGTTATCTCGACAGATCTAAAATAAAGCACAATCTATTGAAGAGATTGCCAGGAATGGAACCCTGCTGCGCAGTAACTAGCCAAAAAACGAAAACCATGTTTTACCTTGGATATAAGTCCCTAAAGTTGAAAATTAAATGTTTTGAGTTGATCATTCCAACTGATAGCAAAATTTCTGTAGATTCTAATGGTGATTCCAAACACAAGAGGGTAATAGATTCCTAACACAAGATGGTTTCTATCAAACTTAGTTTTACGAAGTGTGACAAGAAGACATGGATGAACACAGCTTGTTTACAATTCAAAACTCTATAGCAGCCAGACTATATGATTTACTAACTCTCAAAGCCTAAACATCCCCAATAATCTAAACCAGCTATAGCCAAATAGCGGATCTAGAACCGGATCTTTCTAGCCTTATTAGTGGATCTGTCAAGTTGGATGTCGACAAAATTTCTTGAAGCATTATATTAAAAATTTAGTTAAAAAATGTTTTTTGTAAATGTTTCTGGTCATTTATTTGGTCACCACCTGTAAGCTTGGAAAAGGACCAAATAACTACTAGTGTAGCTAGAAGGCTACTTACTCGCTTCGCCGAAACTAACCTATGTGGATCATTGTTTTTAGCAATGGATTTTGTGAAAAACGATCATAGAACACGATTTACAAATCCTCATCTTCAAGAACTTGTAAGAGTTGATGTAAGTAGCAAGAAACCACGTTTTGATGGTATTGTGAAGTCAAAGCTAACACATCATTTTTCTCACTGATATCAGACATATTTATTCCAGGACATTCATTCACTGATTTTTAATCAAATTATGTATAATAAAAATTTTTTAAATTGTATTTGACGCCTTGTTTTAAGATATACACAAATAATTGCATGCTTTTGTTTGGTAAAAGGAGAAAGGCATATCTTCAGCTTGTTGTGGATCTTTAATTTTTCAGATTGGGCTATAGTGGATCATGGCCAAAATCATTTGGCGATCCCTGATCTAAACTATATTGCATAACACATAATTCTTTTCTAGGAAAGGTAAGCATTTAGAAACTTAGACTAGCATTTTGCATACAATATCACACAGAGCAAGCACACATCACTAGCTAACATGTTGACAGAGTAGATGTTTCAGAGTACATGTAGATTGTAAACATGCATGTTTTCATCAAGTGACAGAAGACTACTTGTTACTGGATAAAATTTAAAATATTGTATGTAAGTTGATAGTGTTTTAAGTTTTCAAAACGTTTTATACGAACTACTTCTACGCCAATAACTTGAAATTGTGAAAAATTATGAAGCTACCTATTGCATTCTTAGATAACTCGGGTCGTTTAGGTATAAAGTTTTAATGAAGAACTTTAATAACCAATTAAAAAGTAACAGAGAATCACAGAATCTTGGCAGTTCAGCAACTCGTGCAACTTCGGCAAAAGTGGTGGTTGGAAAAAGTATGTATCTATTTATCTATATATATATATATATATATATATATATATATACAGTCAAACATGGATAACTCGCCCGCGGATAGCTCGAACACATGGTTAACTCGAACGGTTTCTTTGGTCCGTTCCCACGCAATGATAAATTGCTATAGATAACTCGAACTCAACACTGTTAACTCGAACTGTTTTTTGCCCAATAGCTACCGAAACGGTTGTTATCGCTTTAGAAAATCACTTTATTCCAAGCCATTGAGGTAAACTTCAACTTTTCGTAATTTATAAGCGTCGTTATTACCACCATCGGCAAAATATTTTTGTCAACGACTTTTCTAAAGGTTTGGTGAAATTTGATTTATACCAAACATCCGCTTAGCGATTGCCCTTTGGAAGCCAGGTAAAGTGAGGTAATCTTTGCATAAACTTCAAGAAAAATCGGCAAAACTGATCGTGGGTAAAACGCTCAAAAGAAAAAGATGTCTTTTCTTTTGAGCATTTCAACAACAATCAAGATTCCATCTCAGATCTTGCACATTTTTATATTTCTAAGTACTGATTCATGTTTAAAATATACATAAGCATACATGTATGACAGGCAATGAACCACATTCAAACATATACAGAGTGTGCTCATATAGCTTATATATATTTTCTTCTTTTTAGGCTCTGCCCATTTTTGCGTAAGAGCAAAAATGGGCAGAGCCTAAAAAGAAGAAAATGTGGCTCTGCGACATTTTGCCAATGTCAATCTAATAAAACGTCCTGGCAATAACATCACCTCAAACAACTAACCAATCTCAAGTGATAGAAAAATCTCTACACTTTTTGATAAAAACGTTTTAAACTTTACATTAGAAGCATTTAATTTGAAATAAGCCATTTGTGCTTTTGATTTATATTATAGTTTGTATATGTACATGTATCTACTAATAAATAAGTAAATACATGGACTTGTGACAGTGCTCTGATAATTTGAACGCTCTGATAATTCAAACACTTTCGCTCGGTCTCGTGAAGTTCGAGTTATTCATGTTTGACTGTATGTATAAATTGCAGTGTTTGTCTTTTGGTTAAACCTTGTGTCCAATTATAGGAATTAAAATCTAGCAATCAAAAATCCCCACAGCACTGGATTTGAGCTTGGGACCTCCAGATTGAGAGGCGGTGAACAGAACCATTCAGCTAGACAGAATACCATGAATATTATTTCGGCAAATAATCATTACATTGATTGAGACACTCGGGCTTCAAACGCTTTCTTGGAGTTAATAACTAATGCTGTTGACCTTCACGCGTGTTCTAGTGAAGATTTTAGTGAAGATCTAGCTTTCCAGATAAGTTACTCAAATTCTTTAAATAATTATTCTATTACCTATGCAACCATTCGGCTAGTCTATATATAAATTCGAGTGATTGTTAGTTTGTTTTTGTATGTCCAGTTATAGCATTGAAATTATAAAAACAAGAATCTGCTTTGCACTGGAATTAAACCTTGAAACACGAGTTTTGTAGACAGGTGAGCAAACCACTATGCCACACTATCAAACAATTTTGGACACACTTATTGCATCTGCCAGCCTTCAATGGCATACGGGACTGTCAGTCTACCAGAAAAAAATGAAGCAGTGAATTTGAGAGATGGGAAAGCTTGCTCATAACTGTAAGTGGTGACCAAGGAGTCTGGCGACAAGAAAATTGAAAACTATCTGAGCTCCATACCCTGTTATAAATTGTCGGCTTTGGTTTAGGCTGGAATTTTGGTTCAGTTAAGCTGCAGTTATTTAAGATGAAAAGCACTTTTGTGGTAACCCCCATTGAATAATTTGCTTAGAAAGCAAAAACAAATTTGCCAATCATATCACTTGGATGCAGTTTTTTATCTATATATATATATATATATAAAAGTTAATTTGGCTGATTTACTGTTCATGAATCTGTTGAAGCATTGCATTAAAACTGGACATTTATCTGACCAATATGAATGTTTCATCAACGCTGAGGTTACCGAATCAAACAGTCTATGCACAGCATGACTCCTTTACACTTTTGCAACAAATATTTTTAGCAATATGCATGTCTCTGTGTGTATCTGAATCAAACATTGCTGGTTCCAGGCAATTTGATCCATGGAATTATTGTTGCATTATTTTGCTAGAGCATGGCAGGCTTGCAAACCAAGTTGATCGTGTGTTAACATTTTTGTAGTTAACGCATTTTGTTGTAATTGTGCTGTGGGAGGTCAGCAAGTCAAATGCATGTTATCACTACAGCTTTAATGAAAATAAAATTCAAAATTAGTATAGTAAAACCACAACCTCAACCAAAAAATGACCGCATAAGACTACTTTAGAAACATCTATGCGAGACAAGACTCTTAATTGTGAGTTACAAATGACAAATTAATATGACTTGCGGCCAAGCCTCCAATGTACAACAAATATATACTCATACCGCACGTGTGATTGGGTCAACTAGTAGCAAAACCAAAGACTGGTTGATCTGCCTCGTTTGGTCGCTAGAGTGTTCGCAATGTTTCAATAAAATGATTTATACGACACACTAAACCATTACATATTTTGTAAATAGTTTTACTTGATTATAAAAAATATGTATTTCCTTAAAAATAATACATTGTTAGAAAAACAGTCTTGTTCACAAAGGTTATCCAATATACTTAACCATTTCTTTGATAAGGTTCATGTGTTTACAATCACCACAACCCAATAAACAACCAGTTTATATTTCACGACTTCTTGATTAAACAAAACTCTAGCTAGATTGCATAACCATTAACTAATTAGGAATTTATTTCAGGATGATTAAACTGATCAGTAAACTCCATTTTTCAAAGTTGCTATTGCAATGGTGAATTGTGCTGCCATCTGAAGTACAGTGGAACCTTGGTCTTCGAACGCTTCGGTTCTCGACCAACTCGGTTTCACATCTCGCGCTCACATCTGCTTACAGAAAACCTCAACTTTCAAAGATAATCTCAAAAAAGTATACCCTACCGGATGAAAATATTCGATGGATTTAATAATTCGCAATTTCGCGAACAGCCGATCCCGCGAATTATTAAATTCCGCGAATAATTAGTTCTATTTTTAAACATAAGGGAGAATAACTACTGCCTCAAATTAAAAACTAGTCGCTAGGCAGAAGTAGTAAACGTAGCCGAGTTCCAAATTTTCTTTAAATCATCGCCCGGAATTCGAGTTAACCCCATTGCCAACGCATCACACTTCTTTATACAAAATTATTCAAGGTTGTCACAAGTTATTCAGAATTTGGCACGGCATCATCATCGCAAAAAATCTCCTGCAGCGCTTTACGTCGAAAAAACTCATAACTTACTACAGGTTGTGGGTTCATCAAAGGCTTCCAAATTGATGCACATTCATGAAAACCTCTGGGTGAAGCCAAAAATTTATAGCTTAGCATAATCAACTCGTAGTTGTCAGCTAAATAGAAACCTAAACACGGGGTGTACGCAGGTGAAGGGTTAACTCTATTGCTAGCTACATTAGAGTTAACTCTTAATAGAGAGTGATTGTGTTCCTCCGCGAATAAATTAGTCCGCGAATATGCATGATAGAGGCAAGTTGCGCGAAACTTAACTTAGCGAATACGAATACTTTCATCCTGTAGGGTAGTTTTCACTAAATAAATATTTGGTGAAATATCACTGAACCAGTTTTTTATGGTGCTTTCCTGACTCGATACCCTACCAAAAGCTAAGGAATACTACTTAAACAATATTGGAGTTTTACAATAAATTGTTGGGCTAAGCTTTTGTCAGGCAAGTTGCTTTGGATATGGTTTTTAAAAGCTTATTTGGTATCTTGAAATTACATCTACACTTCAAAAACTAGTATTGCTTATGCATCACATCGCATTTAACAATATTTATATTATTAAATGCGAATACTTAACATATTTCTAAGCACAGCAAAGCTTCTTAGAGAGAGAATCTAGATTCACAAACACGTGAAATTTATATTTTATGCTTGTCTAAAACTTGAAATAACTATGAGTATAATCATAACAAAATCAACAAGCAATGCTAAACTTAATGCTTCTAACAACAAAAAGTACCAATGTAACAACATAAATTTGAGTTGGTGTTTTTTACCTTTTATAGTATGTTTATAGAAAATAAAGTGAGGATTAAACAATGTCTGCGCAAACGTTAAGGTACACAGTGCTATTTTACTACTAAACCAAACAAATTCTCCATATTGTTGTGCCATTTTCCTAAAGCCTGTGAATCAACAAGAGTAGGTCTGACGGAACACCTTGTTTTTTAGGTTTAGTTCTATCAACAACAATAAGCTATTCTGAATGATGGTCATCGATTACTAGCGGGGTTGCGAGATTGTATGTACGGAATTCATACAATATAATTAAATTATCTCGCCATTGTGGTGCATATTGAAATAATAGATGAATGACTAGATTAACGGTAAGCAATGGCACTAACATCAACGTAATACAAGTTGAGATGCAAGCGCGAACGTGAGGCTATCAATCGCTAGCTATTAAGAAAACAAATATTTCGGAGACAAAACGAACCGGGACTGATTTCTTTAATATACGCGGCCACCAAATCTGATGTAAAGCCTGCAACAAGCTAAACGGAGACCTGCATCATGCGGTACTCCTTAATCATTTGAGAAAGGGGCAATTACCAAGATAAATAAACTAAAGCATTTATCTATGACAAATTACAAGTTGGAACAATAAAATCTAGAATAAAACAAGCTCAAGGCCGAGCTAATATTTTGCATGATATGGAAATACTTTCTTGTCTGTAAATCTAGTCTCGTTTAGCCTAAACGGTGCTATGAAACACATTCTCCCATTGAATCGCGTTACCTGTATTATTTTAGACACTATACATTTTGGATAACAGCCCCAAGGCTACAAGCTGAAGTTCGTTAGAACGAAATCGAGTTAACAAATACAAAAACTACGCAGATGTGTTTTTAGGTTTCCGGTTAAAATATAGGTTGTGAAGTTGCGCGTGAAAAAACAAATATGACTGTTTTATGTAAAATAATTGATCATTCAAAATTGCTAATTAAACTGTTTTGTTATTTAAAAAATACAATGTAGCATTTTTGTGTATGTAATTTTATATTACAAAAAACAACAAAACGCATAATACTCATTTAAGGTGAAAACTGATGTTATATTATTACGCTCTGGCGTGTCAAACTAACTAGATTCTCCGCCGATATGTCCGGCTGAACGATACATGTAGATACGATGTAGCCAACATTGATTCGCTAGAGCTGTAATAGAATTACTGTAGTTTAATGCGCCAGACTGTTGCGGTATAAACGTATGTAAGCGCTAAGTCCTTCGAGTCGCAAGCGTAAAGTAGGTTACCATAGTAATAAGCAAGTCAGAGAGGAACAACCAAAGGAAAGACGTCATAGAATTGGTAATGGTGAAATCGGTGAAGCAGAAGAGTGAGATAATTGGAAGACATCGAATGCTGCTAATACATATGGGGAATAACTACTATTCCATGATGAAAAAAATCCCAGGAACTGTTTATTAAAGTAAATGATTGAAGGATACGAGACAGGTTATTGTGGGGGTATTGTGTGTTAGCATGTTTACTGAATCAAAAGTCCACTCTGGGTACTAAAAATACACAATGAACATCCAATAAACGGAAACCAAAAATATTATGGAAAGACATTTTATTTGTACGTATGAAGTTAAGACAGACACAATATAAAGGAACATCGCATTAAGATTCCCTTTACAATATTCAGAAAAAGCATAGATATGGTATGAGAGGTAACAGAAAACACAAACAAAATACTTGGTAATTCAAACCACTAAATTTAAATACACATAATACATATGATGTAATGCAGCAATACATTCAGTTTGTTCTTTTTGCTGAGAACAAAAAAGTATAAAGACGTAAGATACTCCAACAGGCTGCTATTTAGAGCTTGTATAACGAGATAGCGTTGATTTGTCTTTCTACATTTCATAGTCATCATATCATTTCACCATTTAGAGGTGGTAAGTGCGCTATTTGAATTCGTTAACTCTTGATTTAGATTTTAGCTTATCCACTGGCAGTTTTTGGGTGTGAAGTGGCTCAGGTAATAACAGAGACTTAGGAACATCAGCACCTGCTGCAGGTGCTGATATTCCTAAGTCGACGGACTTAAGAACATCGGTCATAGCACTGATGTCATAATTAAGTCATAGCACTCATCTGGTTGTATATCGAGTTGTCTAAGATTAACTCAATTTATTCTCAGTGCCATATTTAGTTGTATAGTTAGAAACAGGATAAGAAAAGTATGATAACTTCTCCAACTTTGTCCCTGCTGCCATTTATTTATCTGATTGAGCCGATATACAACATAACTTGTCCCTGCTGCCATTTATTTATCTGATTGAGCTGATATACAACGTAACTTGTCCCTGCTGCCATTTATTTATCTGATTGAGCCGATATACAACGTAACTTGTCCCTGCTGCCATTTATTTATCTGATTGAGCCGATATACAACGTAACTTGTCCCTGCTGCCATTTATTTATCTGATTGAGCCGATATACAACGTAACTTGTCCCTGCTGACATTTATTTATCTGCTTGAGCCGATATACAACGTAACTTGTCCCTGCTGCTATTTATTTATCTGATTGAGCCGATATACAAAAATAAACAAGATCCTGAGATCCTTTATTGTACCATTTTTGCTGTCGATTTGTGTGTGGTTATTCACTCAACATTCGAGAAGTATCATGGCTTCCTATTGACAGTATAGGTATACTATAATTGGTATACTATAATTGGTATACTATAATTGGTATACTATAATTGGTATACTATAATTGGTATACTATAATTGGTATACCATTGTATTAATTGGTATAATTGCATTCTTTGAATTGTTAAAGGCTGACTTAAACAAAATTTACATTACGGTTATCTATCAAATTGCATCAAATAGCTAATAGCTACATGTATGTCTAATTGTAGCAGTTATGCCAGTGACAGTTATGTCATTTCTTGGTAACAGTTTTATGTAGTTTCTGTAGTATCCTAAACGTTAAATTTCGTGGGAATATGAGTTTGGTGGGAGTTTGGTACCCCTGCATAAAACACCATCTAATACTGCTAGCTTTTCTTTCAGGTTAAAAAGGCTTCACTGCTTCAAGTAGGTGAAGTGGTATTGCTGGCCAGCTTTCTACTATAGTGCTTTTCTGTAAAATGAATTCTGGATCCATTTTAGTTTTTTATTGATCTTGTAAGCATATTCAGAGAGTGGCACATCTTTTTGGTTGTTGGGTCCGGAGAGATCAGATCAAAAAAACTAAAGTTAAATGACAATGACAGTCTGATCATTAAGCCTGGTTTCCATATGACAGCGCAAGGCGCACAACAAGGCGCACGACGTCGTGCGTAGGCCAGCTGTGATATGGAAACGTCAGCGCACAACGATCGCGCGACGTGCGTACGCTGATCGCAAAGATCCAACAGAATGGATCTTTGCGATGGGTGCGTGCGATGATGTATCCCACAATACACCGCGAGACCTTTTCAACCTATCCCACAATTCAAACGGCGGGCTGTGGCTCCGAAGAAATCGGTCTCCTGTGCGAAAGAGTAAGCCTGGTTTTCATATGACAGTGCAAGTTCGCAACGGAGAACTGTTTTTCCGAAGAAATATGTCTCTCATATGAAAAAGTAAGGAAATTATCCACCCTGTCCAATGCAAGCATGGCGCCTACACGCGATATGGAAACACTGCATCGCGGCCCAAAAAATGCATTGCGCACGATCACTGGGCCGCGCACGATCCTTGCGCTGTCATATGGAAACCAGGCTTTAGAGCCTAGATTTCAAAGCAGCTCTGTTGGCGCTCTGAGCAACACCTGCTATCCCTGCCACTTGCTCTGCACAACACCTGCTATTACCTGCCACTTGCTCTGCACAACACCTGCTATTACCTGCCACTTGCTCAGCTCTTGGCTTATACACTATCATGACTACAGTAGATAGTCACGCAGTCTCAACATCATAAATTGTAACCTCAATTGTCACCTAAATTGTTAGTTCACCCTATTTCAGACTGTGCTCTGTTAACGTATTAATAATATACATGTCGCTCAATCTACCATAGGATGATTTAAATCAAATTTGTCATAACTTATATACTATTTAAGATTCGTGGCCAGAAACTTCTCTACAATCTATTTGACTAGATAAGAACCCAGAAGGCATTCTTAGCCACTCGTATTTCCTAAAAGGTGTCCAAAATGTGGTCAGGTCACTGGACTGACCATTGCGCTTGATTTGAAGAAACCTATTTCCCATCACAGTGAATACACCCAGGCATTATCTAGCTCACTAAATACATCGCCTAAATCATTGGACAATGATTTGTAATAATAACTTTGCACGCATGTCTTCATTCCTAAAAACTCAACAAAAGTCATTTTCTTTTCTGACCACGACACTGTTACTTATTCACTTTGTTGAATAATTTACAGATGTTAGCACTCTCTTCATATATAAAAATATCTTTATTTTTATATTAGCTTTCATATATAAAATATCATATCATTTTTTGCCTGCCATGACACTGTGGGACTCTGTTTTGTTGGATTTCAACGTTATACGTTTTGTAATGACACCCGATTCTTTCAAACACTTTGCTATAGCTGGACCACCCCTGATATCAGCATCCTTAATCTGGTTTGCTTAATCTAATTTGACCGAGACCAGGGTCAAGGGAGACATCAAGAAAAAGAAGAATGAAATCTTACAGACCTATGCAACTGACGTGGTCTGCCATTTATGTCTATGTTTAATCTGTATATAGTTAGCTAAATTCATGTTGTAACAGAACAGATAATGGCAGTTTTAGAATTGTGGAAAATTCTCAAGAATATAATGTTTAAGTTTTCACATACACCGTTGTCTTGATCTGGGAATCTGCTGCAATAATAATAATAATAACTGGTAATAAAAAATATTGTTAAAGTTAATTTAAAAACAACATGTGACTATTTTATTTAAATGGCTTTCAAAAATAAACACTAACAACCATCCAGTGATTCTACCATAATTTTGCAAGACATGAACAGTACCACAAGTAATGGTTTGTTAATGACTAAATAATATCATCATATTGCTATTTTGGTGGTAATCCTATCAACAAGCAGTTTAATTACCGCGCAATGTATTTAACTTTTCTATATGTTTCTGTTTGAAATTATTTTACATGGCTGCGGAGCTAACCCAAGACTTGTTAAAAGCTGTTACAGCTAATATTTTTGGTGATTAAATAAGTTTTTTGGGTTCAAAACTAATAATTCAACGGTGGCTTAGATATATCAGAAAAAATGCCAAAAGAGTTCTGTCTAAAAGAGAGAAATGCTTCAACGCATATCTAGAAACCATGAACAGACAACAGCAAAAAATAGCTAGAGTCTCCTGAAGTCTTCATAATTTCAGGAGCTAAACAGAGGACGCTGTAAGACGAAGTGATACAGCTGAACAAAGACCCAAAGATGGCTGCTATTGAACAGACAACAGGCAAAATAAAATGGCCATAGAAACACCTGAAATACCTGGAAAATGACAAATACATAATCTATGCACAAACATAAGATTATATTCATACATAAAAATAGGAAATACATAGAAAAGGATAAATGTAAAGAGAGAATAATTTTAAAGCAAACTTTACACAGGCAGTGCATATCATTCATATCATATAATTTATGATAGGCAGCATATCATTTATAAATGGCAGCAATCATTAGAAAACCCTCAGTGAAAGAATTGGTAGTAGCTTTTATTCAGGCATGTAGGAAAGTTACTTTCATGGATACTGACTTAAGTACAGCTAATAAAATCTTTGCATCATGCTATGCTAAATGTACTTGTTCAATTCTAGGCCAGTATCATGTATGACTATATGTAGTATTTTACTGGCTGACTTTTCTAATTACAGGTAACACTATCACTGCCAGTGTCTCAGTTATGAGAGAACTCTATTCTCAGTGGAATGTGAAGATTAAAGGTTACTATGCTCTAGTATAGAAGTATGGTGACATAAATAAAAGTTGAATAGAGCTAACTGAATAATTTCAAGATTTTGATGTATTGTTAGATGATTTTTATTTGTTTTTCATTAAGATTTCGGTTTCCAAGTGTCACAAAAAGTGCTTGGCAGTCAGAGAGCAGATTTTGCTCAAACCTTCCACTGTCTTGCAACAAACTCAACTTGTATCCAAACTGTTGTTGCAATACAACTAAAAGTTATGTTCTCTTTATGGATTGTTACTTTATATTTGGAGTTGTGATCTCATTCTCTATAATACATCGTGGGTTATGTTTAACTAGATAGTTTATTTTTC
This sequence comes from Watersipora subatra, assembly GCF_963576615.1. NCBI lineage: Eukaryota > Metazoa > Bryozoa > Gymnolaemata > Cheilostomatida > Watersiporidae > Watersipora > Watersipora subatra. The sequence continues at coordinate 967,237 of NC_088711.1, forward strand.
ATGCTATAATATTCACCAAGACTCTAGGAGTAAGTGCTTGTTTATTCTATCTGAATTAATATATCATCATGAATATAGTTGATGTATCGTCAGAATAACCTGTGTATTACATACAATTTGCTGTGTTTCTTGTTACACTGTATGTTATGATACATGGCTTCAAGTATAAGTCTCAGAGCAGAATGTGTAGTATACAACTGCAATGAACACTCCAACTCATGAAACTTAATTAATTGTATTTATATTTATTGCCAACCAAATCAAACCACCAACCTTACGATGAACCATTGGGATTTTGTATAATGCGCACAGTCTACATATGTAATATCTTGTTTATTATTATTAGGCCACGGCCTGCCAGTTATAGACTATCCTCCGGCCTGGTCTTAAAAATAAGATAGGTGTTGCTGGTATAGAGCCATGGTGATAGAAGCAAGTTTAGACGAGTTATCGTGTAATGCAATGGCACAACTTGATTGACCTCACGCAATTGCATCTCCTGACTGACATGAGAACATAGTATCACTCCTTTCTTAGCGGTTCTCTTCTTGCTGCTGCCACTCTACATGGAACTGCTTGCGCAAATGGCATGTGATCTTTCTTCAGAATAATCTTAATTAATGCTATCATCGCGCCCAGTTCTGTGAAAAGCTTTGGGGATTGTTCCTTCCAAATGCTGCTTGAACAGGTGAATAGGTGAAGTCAGTAAGCCGCAATTTTCAGATAGCTTGCCAAGGAGAAGTGTGACAAGGTTGTGAACTATGAACTACCTGTTTTGCTCTTTTCTCCTTACATCCTAATTAAACAACGACTTCTTCCTTCTTCCGTTACCTGAAGGATTTGATTATCCGCCCCTTTTCCCACACGCTTTATACAATGAGAATTTGGTTGGACAGTACTTTCCACGATGAAACGTTTTATTACAGACGTCACATGGCTTCTCTCTCACTGTCTTACTGGTTTCTACGTGCTTCGACTGTTTTGTCTTGCTGTTCGCTACATTATTCAAATCTAGATTATCAATATCCATAAGATATTCTCTTAGATGGCTATCCTTGACACCCACTACGATTCGGTCACTAATTAGGGCATTAATTAGGTCATTCTTCATTAAACCATAGTCATATTATCTGCCTGGTTCTGTAGTTCCACTATGAGTTGATGAATGAAATTTTCTTCTTGCTTCGTCATATTGAATTTAGCCGCTCATATATAACATTCTTGAGGAGTTCACACAATATAATAGTGTCCAGCATTTGCTTATCCCACGACCAAACACGAGCGAAGCGATTGTTTGGGTATTTATGATAACCCCACGACCAAACACGAGTGAAGGGATTGTTTGGGTGATTTATGATAAATGCATATGTGCACACAACTCACGAAAATTATTCATCAACGGCCATCACAAACCCTTGTACCGAAATCTCATCAACAAATTCAACCATTGTTCAATGGAGTCGTTTAAGTATAATAACGATACAAAACACATACAAACTTAGAAAACATAGAAATTTCCTAAACCTTACCCATCTGATCGGATTATACATAAATAGACAGATTAATTCGACCTAAAATCGTTATTAAAACTTGACGAGTGTTATTTTTTTCAAAATTAGGACCTACAAATCAAACGCCAAGCGACAGAGAATAGAATCATTAAGTTGTGCACATTTTACGAAAAAAATGTGCACATTTGACCAGTCTATAACATTGTCCAATTGCCGAAGGTTTCTGTAATTAACGTAGAAGTACTGAAACGTAATCGTTTCTTTTTTGCCGATTTCAAAGTAACTGACATTTTGGACACTTATGAGTACTTTGGTATTCCAACTGATGTCCAAGTGAAAGTAAAGGAAATAACAACGATATTTTTTCTAACGATTCTCATGAGATTATTACAATATTTCGATTTTATAACATTTAATTATAAGAATAATTATTCAATTTTATAAGATTTAATTATAATAAACATTCGAATTTACAAGATCGAAGTATATAGTGACCGATGTTAGACAATATGTTACTGTTATTATTTTTTGTAAATAGTTTTGTTAAATAGATTTTCTAAAAATCTATATAAACATCACAACTTCTTGATATTGTTAGCTGTGACGTTTTGAAATGTAAACAAAATTGTGCATTGGTTTTCTATTATTACTGTATTACTATATTAATAATATTGGTTATTCCAATAATATCAGTGCATTTTACTTCTAATATTGCATTTTTCCTATTGCGAGGAGATATATAAACATATAATCTTTTCCTTTCGTTATTGCTGTTTGTTGTACATAATAACACCCAGTACATTACAGCTACCATTGCAGTTATCCTATTGCACTGCAGTGCCATTTGACGGCTAATATCGCATTTCTCAACCATCAGTACCCTTTCTTTTTTCCAATATCACTTTGGTCATGGGCTGTATGACAGGGGAATTTCTAGTTTGATGTATCCTTAAATTTAAACTGAGTAAATGGGCACACTCTTATTTCCCATCTGTACTAACACATTCGATATGTGCTCTTCGTCCCTTATAGCGGAATACTTTTTAGTTATCTTTTATACTTCAAACTGCATTTTGGATGTCTTCTATGCTGTAGCCAGGTTATCACTTGAAAAGTCTATCCTGTTGCAAAACTTATCATCTTTGGTACTCTCAGCCATGTTTTAACACAATTGTTGTTAGAGATATTACACAGATAGAGTTCCCAGAAACAATCCAACCAACATTTTCTTATATATATCCGCGATTGAATTTCCCACCAACGCTGTCTGAACTTTTTTAACTCATGCTGTCATCAGGCAGTCTTTTCTTATGACACCATATAGCGTAATGCGACATTTACGGCATAAGCGGCATTGACCGGAAAGGTGATGGTGGCTATAATCTCTCCTCAGCTTACATAGCGTCTCGCTCACTAGTCAGATCCAAAGCGTTTTCGTCTCGCTTCGTTTAGCTCTAGTCCAAAAGTCTTAACATACCTTTTTCTTCTCCTCAGTCATAGACATCGGAATTACTAAACACTACAGTATGTTAATATTGAAACACAAAAGCGCAGTATTAATCAAAGTATGTACCTCAAAAATGCACATTTAGTCGATGTTGACTTTCTCAACCACCAAAACTTAATCCAACATCTTGAACTATCAAAAAATGACAGAATCTATATCAATAGGACAGAATTAGGTTATCATAATATATATGACAGAGTTAGGTCATCATAATCAATATGACAGAGCTAGGTTATTATAATCTATATGACAGAGCTAGGTCATCATAATCTATATGACAGAGCTAGGTCATCATAATCTATATGACAGAGCTCGGTTATCATAATATATATATGACAGAGCTACATGTAGATTATCATAATCAATATGACAGAGCTAGGTTATCATAATCTATATGACAAAGCTAGGTCATCATAATCTATATGACAGAGCTAGATTATCATAATCAATATGACAGAGCTAGGTTATCATAATCTATATGACAAAGCTAGGTCATCATAATCTATATGACAGAGCTAGGTTATCATAATCTATATGACAGAGCTAGATTATCATAATCAATATGACAGAGCTAGGTTATCATAATCTATATGATAGAGCTAGGTCATCATAATCTATATGACAGAGCTAGGTCAACGATCTAGGTCAACACCAGAAAAGCATACAGTATTTCTCAATGCTTTTTTACATTCTTGTTATGGGATCACTCATTACCCATAAGCCTCCACTCATCACCCATAAAACCTTTCATCTTTTTCATGTGAACTCCTGACTTTAGCTCTTCTGTTGACGATGGCCATGCATAATGCATCTCCAAAGGAATTAGATAAGCATTATCAATGAAATTCTATTAGAGATCAGTATGTCGATCAGCTTTGTTTAGAAACAAGCGTTTTTGTTTCCGGTTTTGGCCGCGGGCCTCTGTGAAGCTATACGGCTCTGGGTCTATTAATATCAACGATTCATTGCTTGATAGTTTTTGTCACGGCGCATTTGCCGTAATTTTCTTGTAGACAAATAGGCGGTCTCGAGCCGATGGCTCACGTACTGTCTCCAAGAATATGAGAAATTTCAATTTTGGAAAGGCCGGAGCACCGATTCCTCTTCTCAATATAGTTAGGTTTTTGGTAGGATGGAATGCTATTGCCGTAGCATTCTATCAATTTGCTTGGAAGCCTAAAGTAATCAAAAAAACAGAAGAAGCCGGTTATGACTGGAATAAACTTTCACCAGGTTCGTTGTGCTAGTTGATGCAAAACGATTCAACTTTACACTATATGATTTTTAAAATGAAAGTAATCTAAGACATCACACTCCATAAGCGATTAGTCATTTATTCGAAATCGTCTCAAACCACGAAGCGAAAAAATCGTCAGTCGGGGGTTTGCTGGAATAAGAGTACAAGTACCGCAAATAAATGGTTATAAATCAATGTTGGCTAGATGTAGCCTTACTTTGTTTACTCTTTTTGTGCACCTAGGCTGCAATGTTTGCCATGGTTGTTCTGATGTAATTTCTCGTATGCCTTGAGCAAAGCTCAAGGCATACGAGAAACTATCTGAATTATTGTGAAATTATTGTGATATCACAATAAGGCTTCTGCACAGGAGCGGATGTGATTAGTGAGAAGAAAAAAGCCTTCTATCTGAATTCATGAAGTATTCTCATCGAAAATTCTCATACGTCTTCAAAGATATGTGGTGTTATTGGAGAATGAGTTGTTAATAATGAGACATGTTAAATACTTGAAGTAACATGATAAGTGTCGTTAGTACAACATGCTAAGCGTTTTTAAGTGGTCTGCTGCTGATCTAAATTCGTACAATCTTTTGTGTAGTTGTTACACCATTAGCATGCAGCAAAGAGTTAAAATGACCAGACTGGCTTCAATGCTTACTATTATATTAGTTGTGATTATCATCAAGGGATCCTTATTGCATGAGCTACAGCAGCACATTTAGTAGAATCACAGCCGTAGAATATAAGAGAGTTGGAATGAAGTCCTATCTTTTTATTTTTAAACGTGCAAATAAGCTTTTTTATGCGGTAAATGATAAGGCATTTGGAAAGCCAGATGCATGGATCGTATCTTAATGGTAGCCTTTGTGAAGATGCAATACAAGTTGCAAGGAAGAAAACCACATAAGATTCTTGTCATTGCTCAGTTTTATTGGCTGATAAACGTGTAGACAAAAGAATGAGTCCTCATATTACACGTTTATTGTATGTTACTATGTTGTGTGCTGTTAATGTGACCACTCTGCTACCTAAAACCTATTCATGGTTATTACAACATTCTTTGTATTAAGAAACATGTCATAATTGAATATGACAATTTTACTAATATAAAAATGCAAACTTTTGTAAAAGATATAAAAAGAAAAATTGGACTGTGGTAGGAAAATCTATTAATATAATCAGAAATTTCTTGTACACATTTTCCATTTTTTCGTACCTGGCTAAATATTATATTCAACCTTTTTTGATAAATATCAAATCCTATGTTACTCTGAGAAAAGTGACTAGTTCTTTTTTGAATGACAACAAAAAGTGACAACTTCACTTTTTTACATTGGCCTTCTTCAAGAGCATCGATACCAACAGAATTGTCTTACCTCTTACCTATCTGTGTTATTATTGCCATATGCGACGTGTCACTATTTATGTTGTACGTAAGTTGCGGCAAGTTCCGGAAGTCATGAATGTGGTTATAAGCTGAGTGTAATGTTTGCAAGTAGTTCGGCAAATGCAACTGATCTCTTTGCACAGGTAATCTTGGTGAGACCTGGTTCTCAACTTCTTAGTTTCAAGTTGATATTATCCATCATTAATCGATTCATTGGCAATATCAGGCTGGAGCTATTTTGCAGAAGAGAAACCTAGAACCATTAGTCATTGGAATATAGTATTACAATGGACTTCTGCTTTTCTTTAATTTTCATTTCGATTACGTTTGAAGAGTTGTCGATTTGTTAGAAGAGCTCCATTTTTTCTTTTGCCATCATCTGTTGTCTAACTGCGTATGCATGAGGTTTTTATTTGACGGTCCTTTTAGGGCTTCTTTTCTGCTAATTGTGTACAGACATCTAAAATTAGACAGTACATCGAGCCAAAACTAGCTTAATATAATCCAACCATTAAAGTACATGCAAGTATACTCACCATGCCCTTAACTCTTACCATGCCCTTACTCAACAGCCCTATTGGTTATTTGGCATCTTTCTAAAAAGTAATGTTTTTGTTTTAGCCCAAAAGAAAAGCCAGTTTATGGGATGGGATTTAAATGACATCAAGGTACATCAATACTCTCTCTTTGGGGCAGCATCTCAAAAAGTGGCTGCTACCAAACAAGCAGAAAGTGCACGTGCAGACGCAAGTGTAGGCCAGGTTGTGGCGCAATCGACAAGCAACAGTAATGATGGAGAGACCAATAAAATGTCCAATCGTGATAAACCGATACTCTCTTCAGTTGAGAAATGTGGAAGCAAGACATAGCAGGATATTTGGTTTGTTTTGTGTGATGAGGTAGCTGAAGAGGTGAAGTTGTTGGACTTGCTGCTGTCTGCGTTCATCTGTGGAACTCTCGGTTGACAAGGTGCCGTAATATGTTGCTTAAATACATCTAGTAACCATATTGGACCGTTTGCTATTATACATTGGTGTCACATTTTCTGAAAGGTTGTATTATGTGCTGTTACTTGTTACTTTTTGCAGCACGTGGCATGCAGTGCATCACATCATGAGAAATAAACGCATTTCACACTCTATGAAGGATGTTGTATCTCAAGTATTGTTGGAGTCATACCTTGACAATATATGAAGTTAATCCGCTCTGATATTTGCTTTGTATGTTAAAAACTCGTATGATGAAACAAAATTTAAAAAAAATACATTGTATTTTGTTTGAATCATTTCAGAGCTAAACAAAACAACAATAAATACTTCAATTACACAAAGCATTAAAACATGCATTATATTAAACAATATAACAGCTGAAATACAATTTTAAATTATAAGTAAAAACTCATAATTAATATAGGTAGCTTTTTATTGCTGTTTTGCCTTAGATACCCGTGAATGGCAGAGTGAGTGATAGAAATACATGGTGTAACACACACCTTAGATAGTGGTAGAGTGAGTGATAGAAATACATGGTGTAACACACTTACCTTAGATAGTGGTAGGGTGAGTGATAGAAATACATGGTGTAACACACTTACCTTGGATAGTGGTAGAGTGAGTGATAGAAATTGTTATGTTTCTGCACAGAAGCAATTAAATAGAGTATTAAATTAGAGAAATGGTTTATTGCACACTCCAGAGACAACTGATTTGATAACAGAAAACCCAAGTATTTATATGTTTGGTCATAGAAAAGCTTTGTAAAAAGCTACAAGCATTATTAATAGCTATAATGAGACAGTACTATATAATATTAGCTTGTATAAAGCTTTAGCTAAAAAGCATAATGTTTGTTGGCAAAGTACCAATAATACTTGGCACTTGCATGACACCTCCTCACTAAGCTAAAGGTTCTTTCTGGTTCTCTTAGACCTTCGGGGTTTGTCTCTGCTATACTCATCTCCATCAGGTAGACGAGGGTTGCGTGGTCTTCTTCTAGACGGAGGTTGCTCTGTTACAGTTGTAGGGGCTGGTAGTTGCAGTTTTGTCTCCTCTGTTATATCAGGTTTATCTCCAGGGTCTTGATCTTCTTCTGTTGAGTATCTTGGTCTGAGTTGTTCAACATGTCTTCTCCAAGTAGGTCCCTTTGGTACCACTTTGACATTGAGACTACGAGTTCCATATATCTTAGTAACAATGGCTGGAACCCATCTAGGTTGTCTGTTGCGTCTAGGTCCATGATACAAGGCATAGCATGGTGCTCCAAGATTGTAGCTGTGTATCTTGCTAACTGTCTTTTCTGCCGATCGGTTGACTTCTCTGGATTGATGAAACTGTGCTATGTGTGCGGGTGATGGCAATAGGGTGTCAATCTTGCATCTCATCTGTCTTCCATTCAGCAGCTGACTGGGAGAGTATCCTGTAGGAAGTGGTGTCCTTCTATAGTGCATCAGGAACTGTTGTAGTGCAGATTTAGGTGAGAGTGACGATTTCTTCATGGCTTGTTTGAAGGATTGTACTAGTCTTTCAGCTGCGCCATTTGTAGCTGGATGGTAGGGTGCTCCAGTGAGGTGAACAATGCTTCTCTCTTGACACCACTGCTGAAACTCTCCTGAGGTGAAGCTGGTAGCATTGTCAGTGACTATGGTGTGAGGGTATCCAAAGTGTGCGAATATCTCCTCTAAGATGTCTGTGGTAGCTCTGGTAGAAGTAGATGACGTCCTGTGTATGCATGGATACTTTGAGTAGGCATCTATCATCACTAGCCATTGGCTGCTCATGAAGTTCACTGCATGATCTAAGTGAAGACGACTCCATGGCTTCTCAGGTAGCATCTAGGGATGTATAGGATACTTCTGTGGAAGCTTCTGGTGTTCAGCACAGGCAGTGCACTGTCGGCTTGTCTCCTCTATATCAGAGTCAATGCGAGGCCAATAGACAGCAGTTCGAGCTAGCTTCTTCATTCTTTCCATTCCAAAGTGTCCAAGGTGAAGGATCTTTAATACTTCCTGTTGTAACTTGACAGGAATGACTACTCTGTTGCCATATAGAAGACAACCTTCAGGGATAGAAAGTGAATCTGAGATCTTGTGGAAGAGTGACAGCTGAGTCTCCTTCATCTCTTTGTTACCAGGCCATCCTTCTGCTGTGTAGCGCATTACTGTGGCTAGTGTTGGGTCTTTCTTTGTCTCCTTTGCTAGAACATTGTAGTCTGTAGAGTTGAGCTGTTGTCCAATAGTGTGAATAGTGCATACTGTATCAACATCATCCTCATCTTCTCTTGCATCAAACTCTTTATCAGGTCCAACTGGCAGTCTTGAGAGGACATCTGCATTTTGATGATGCTGGGTAGATCTGTATTCTATGGTGTAGTCATACTGATTTAGTACCAGTGCCCATCTTGCTAGTCTGTTGGCTGCTAGAGCTGGAACTCCTTTGGTAGGTCCTAGAAGTGTGAGAAGAGGTCTGTGGTCAGTTACCAAGATAAACCGTCGACCATACAGGTACTGGTGATACTTCTTTAGAGCAAATATGATTGAAAGAGCTTCTTTTTGTATTTGTCCATATTTCCTCTGTGTGCTGGTCAGTGTTTTTGAAACATTGGCTATTGGTCTCTCACTTCCATCAGGATAACGATGAAATAGTACAGCTCCCAGTCCAGTTTCTGAAGCATCACATGAGATTCCAGTGTCAAGATCTGGGTTGAAGTGTGCTAAGACACTATCAGTTGATAGCATATCTTTCAGTTTGTTGAAGCTCTTTTCTTGTTCAGTGCCCCACTTCCAGGTCTCTCCTTTGCGTGTCAGTTTGTGCAATGGTCCTGTGAGTTGTGACAGATTGGGTATGAACTTGCTGTAGAATTGTGTAGCTCCTAAGAAAGATCTTAGCTGAGTTAAGTCTGTTGGGACTGGCATCTGTTGTACTGCATCTGCCTTCTTTCCTTTAGTGATTCCCTTTGAAGTGAGTTTGTGTCCCAGATACTCTACTGTAGGTTGAGCAAAACAGCACTTGTCTTTTCTACATCTGAGCCCTCTTTCTTCTAATCTTTGAAGAAGTCGACGTAAGTTTTGTAGATGGCTCTCTGCATTGGCTCCACTCACTAGTATATCATCTAGGTATACTGCTACTCCTGGGAGGTCTTGTGTCAGTTGCTCCATGATTTCTTGAAAATACCCTGGTGCTGAGCTTATGCCAAAGGGCAACCTCTTCTGTAGTAGTACTCCTCGGTGTGTTGATAGTGCTAGTCGTCGTTGACTTTCTGGTGCCAACAATATTTGATTGTAGGCATCTGCTAAATCAATCTTTGTGTAGCAATAGCCTCCACCTAGTTTTCTGATTAGATCTTCTGGTAGTGGGATAGGTTTCCTATGTGTTTCTAGCTGATTATTGATAGTCTTGGAGTAGTCTCCACATACTCTGATCTTCCCTGCAGCTTGACCTGTTGTCGATTTGCGTACAGGTACAACTGGTGTTCCATACTGGTTGAATTGAGTTGGTTCCCATATGCCTTTAGCTACACCTGCTTCGTATGCTTGGTTGAGCTCTTCTGTCAAGGCAATAGGAACTGGTCTGGGTCGGCAGAAGACTGGCTTTGTTGAAGGTTTGAAGTTTATCTCTAGTTCAAAGTTCTTGAGACATCCTAGCTCGTCTTTGAATATTTCTGGAAATTCTTTGCACATCTCCTTACACTTGATTTGTAACCTCCCATCTGGCTGGTTCTCTGTGATTGTTGATACAAGGTTCTGTTGTAGCTTGTCATCAATAGAGATGCCTAGTTGCTGTATAGCAGTTCTTCCTAGTAGGTTGAGATCTTGTACAGCACTAATCACAAATGGTAGTCTGACTTCTTTCTGTGCATCCAATTGGGCAGTTAGCTCACATCTGCCAAGCGTCTCTATGAGATGTCCTGAGGCTGATTTGTAGTTAACTGTAGTAGGTTTTAGGTTTGGCTTTCCTAGCTTCTCCCATATTGATTTACAGATGAAGTTGTCACATGCTCCAGTGTCCAGTTCAAGTGTGAAGTTGTCTCCCTCCAGTTTGATGTTTTCAGCAAGTTTCACCATCTTGGTTGATGTGCATTCTATCATCTTTACTGGTTTTTCTGCTGCAGATGATTTCTTTTTCTTGCATGCTCTTTCTATGTGACCTTGTTTAGAACAAAAGTTGCAGGTGGCTGCTTTGAATCTGCAGTCATCCGCTGTATGGTTAGTTCGGTCACATCTGTAGCATAGCTTTCCTTCCTTCTGCTTGTCAGGTGTAGAGTTGTTTTTCTGGATTGGTTTGTATCTTGATTTCTGTTGAGCAACCTTGTTGACTTTAGACGAGTTTCCATAAACTGTCTCTTTGGCAACTTTAGCTGCTTCTTCTGTTTCCTGTGCTACCTGTATAGCTTTGTTGAAGTTGAGTTCATTGTCCTTGACCTTGAAGAGAGATTTGAGAACTGCTTCATTGTTTACAGAGCAGATAAATCTTGTTCTGAGAACCTCATCTAATGGATCTGTAATGTCTATGAAGGCACATGTAGTTGCATCTTGACGAATTCTGGCAGCTAACTCTTGAATAGTTTCTCCAGGTTTCCTCTGCATGTCACTCCAATACTTGTAACGCTCTCTAACAATGAAGCGCTTAAGGTCATACTGGTCTTTGAGAAATTCCAGTATTTCATCCATGTTGAGGTCGTTGATCTGCTTGGGTGTTGAAAGCTGAGCTGCCATATTACTAAGCTGCTTGTAGAGTGTAGGCTGTTGGTTGGTGAGAAAAGTGCCAGCAATCTTGTCTTGATGAATAGAATTTGCTGCAATGAATGTGTTGAATCTGTCTATGTAATCTGTTAGTAGCTCTGCTGTTGGGTCAAAACCTGGGAAGGCTGGAACAGCGGTTGCAGCTGTTTCTTGTTTCCGTTGTAGGTTTTGTAGTAGTAGCTCCATCAGTTTCTTATTCTCCTCCATTCTTTCATCTTGCTGACGTCTGTATTCCTCCATTCTTTCATCTTGCTGACGTCTGTATTCCTCTTTTTGCTGCTTGAACTCCTCATGCTGCTGTTGTCTATGCTCTTCTTGCTGCTTTCTCTGCTCCTCTTGCTGCTGTCTCTGGTCCTCCTGCTGCTTCTGCATTAGCTTGATCAGGTCTGCTACTTCTGCCATTGTAGTGGTGCAATTTTGAACAGTTACTCTTGTAATAAACTAGAACTCTTTGTATCGATTTTATCAATGATAAAATCTGAACAAAACTCTTTGTAACTGTTCAAAAGAGAAATCCTTGTCGCCAATTAGCTTCTGTTATGTTTCTGCACAGAAGCAATTAAATAGAGTATTAAATTAGAGGAATGGTTTATTGCACACTCCAGAGACAACTGATTTGATAACAGAAAACCCAAGTATTTATATGTTTGGTCATAGAAAAGCTTTGTAAAAAGCTACAAGCATTATTAATAGCTATAATGAGACAGTACTATATAATATTAGCTTGTATAAAGCTTTAGCTAAAAAGCATAATGTTTGTTGGCAAAGTACCAATAATACTTGGCACTTGCATGACAGAAATACATGGTGTAACACACTTACCTTAGATAGTGGCAGAGTGAGTGATAGAAATACATGGTGTAACACACTTACCTTAGATAGTGGCAGAGTGAGTGATAGAAATACATGGTGTAACACACTTACCTTAGATAGTGGCAGAGTGAGTGATAGAAATACATGGTGTAACACACTTACCTTAGATAGTGGTAGAGTGAGTGATAGAAATACATGGTGTAACTCACTTACCTTAGATAGTGGCAGAGTGAGTGATAGAAATATATGGTGTAACACACTTACCTTAGATAGTGGTAGGGTGAGTGATAGAAATACATGGTGTAACTCACTTACCTTATATAGTGGTAGGGTGATTGAAAGAAATACATGATGTAACACACTTACCTTAGATAGTGGTAGAGTGAGTGATAGAAATACATGGTGTAACACACTTACCTTGGATAGTGGTAGAGTGATAGAAATACATGGTGTAACACACTTACCTTAGATAGTGGTAGAGTGATAGAAATACATGGTGTAACTCACTTACCTTAGATAGTGGTAGAGTGAGTGATAGAAATACATGGCGTAACTCACTTACCTTGGATAGTGGTAGAGTATTTATGGTGTGTATACTGGTGCCCTGTTCACTTAATTTAGTCGGCAAGTATATTGGTCAATAATTACATAAATAAACTTGTTGTGTTTATTACTATTCAACTTTTTACCAGCCAAAATCAATAAACACCTACAATAAGTTGAAGAGCTTGTAGTTTTGAATAGTTCAAATTGGAGTTGTTCCTCATCTGTAGAGGACAACTTTAGTACATTTATGTTAGAACTTGTAGTTTTTATAGCATTAGTTTTCCTAAAGTTATTATAGAGTAAGAACTCTTTGCTTTGTTTGCTATAGTTCATACTAGCTGAAGTCTTCTTATGACCAGTGTAAGTACTAATCTGATTTTTGAGGCAACAGAATGATGCACTTCGAGCAATTTTTCAATTTGGATAGACATACATGTAAATGCATGAAAACTGAATTATTACCGTAAGTGAAATATTACCTAACATGAAAGTAAAATATAAACTTAAGGACAATAGGGTTTGTTAGATATTCCAAGATAAAAACAGGCAACTAACTCGTGCTATATTCACCATCGGTGTTCACAAAGTAGGTTTCACAACTATTTATGAATGAAGAAATACTATTGCCATTCATGTATATTAAAGTGTAGGATGTTTTAAGAATTGGTACAAGTGCAGCAGTGCCATTCAGTTTAATATAAGGACACCATAAGTTGTTTAGAGACATGTCTGCCCAACAAGCTAATCAAATCGCATATTTCTGGCCAGTTGTTAAAAAATTTAGCATTTGCTTCAAGTACAACTAAAGTGACCGTTTAATCATGGTTACTGTTTGTATCACCGGAAGAAACATTATGTTTATTTACGGTTGTTGTTGCCCACTAGCCTGTTATTAAATGGTAGCAAAAATGCTTTTTAAACCAATAATCAGGCTGAGTAAGTAGTAGTCTAAGAGTCAGTAGAGTGGGGATAGAGAGAGAGTAGGTAGTAGTTTAAGAGTCAGTGGAGTGGGGATAGAGAGAGAGAGAGTAGGTAATAGTCTAAGAGTCAATAGAGTGGGGATAGAGAGAGTAGGTAGTAGTTTAAGAGTCAGTAGAGTGGGGATAGAGAGAGTAGGTAGTAGTCTAAGAGTCAATAAAGTGGGGATAAAGAGAGAGTAGGTAGTAGTTTAAGAGTCAACAGAGTGGGGATAGAGAGAGTAGGTAGTAGTTTAAGAGTCAGTAGAGTAGGAATAGAGAGAGTAGGTAGTAGTCTAAGAGTCAATAGAGTGGGGATAGAGAGAGAGTAGGTAGTAGTTTATGAGTCAGTAGAGTGGGGATAGAGAGAGTAGGTAGTAGTTTAAGAGTCAGTAGAGTGGGGATAGAGAGAGTAGGTAGTAGTTTAAGAGTCAGTAGAGTGGGGATAGAGAGAAAATGTAGCAGAGTGGCGTAGAGTACCAGTTTGTGCTGTTATATCTCTACTTGTGTGAAAGTCAGTACTGTTGGATTTCTATACATGTGTCAGTCAGTACTGTTGGATTTCTATGCATGTGTAAATTAGTACTGTTGTATCTCTACATACATGCATGTGTAAGTTAGTACTGTTACTTGCCTGTATATTCAACAGACTCAGATCTCTCAGACAAGGATGATGAAAGGTCATATTATTTCATATTAGCTGTTTAAAGCAGGTAGACCACCACTTCATGGCTAGATAGTTTCATTTATTGGTGAGTCAAAAGAATCCTTTTGAACTGAATTAATGCACACTAAAATCAAATTGAACCTTTGCAGGTGCCACTGCTTTTCTGCCTTGGCATTTAAATATGACAGAAATGGAAGGTGAATACAAACCATGACTTTTAATACTGTAATTGATAACCGTCAGCAGCTGTGAAAACAAAATCTTTCTTTCATCAACTGCTCCAGCTCACAGATCATTCACCATTTTAATAACGCCTATATTTTGTGCGAAAGCCTGTGTGTACGACTGTCTCTTGCTGTCCCACAAAGGATGATACGTACTTTTTTGGCTTGCGTAGGTTGATAAAACTGAGAGGCAGAAGTGTGAGTCCAGCTGCTAAGGAGAGAACTGCTGCCAGCATTATTCCTCCTTTGGCATGGACCTTCTCTTGAATGTAGGCTGTGAATCACCAGAGTTGATGTGAGAGACACACTTTACCAGGAGTTGTACAGATTTTAGTTTTGAGTTGTCAGCAATAATTCATGCATTTTAAAGCACCTGCCACCTCGTGTTAGCCTTTAACTGCAATAGTATTCTAAAGCACCTGTTATCTTTTGACAACATTTAACTACAATGACATTGTAAAACACATTTCACCTTTTGTCAACTTTTATTTACAATATTGTTCTAAAACACCTGTCACATCATGCCAACCTTTAGCTACAATAATATTTTTAAAGAACCTGTCAACCTATTGCAGTCTCTGTCTATAAAGCTTTAATGAACTATAAAAGTTATTTTAGTAAAAGTAATGAAACTTTTCAGCGTATTTAAAAGGTTCTTTTCAGCAAAATATTTTATGAAAAAAAACTCGCTATTAATCTGATATATTATCTCTCACTTACGTTACACTCAAAAGTATCAACAATAATAACAACAATAATAATAATAACAGTAATGATAATATATACTAAATATTTATGAGCAAAAAGAATAAGTTGCTCCTCATAGATTTTCAAAGGGAAAACCATTTTAAAACCAGCCAATCTAGTGAGCAAGCGGTAACATCTTGCTACAGAAATGCAAGGGATTACAACTCCGTTGGCTGAGTTTAGTGCAACTATCAACGTATTGCTATATATTGGCAGCTGTTTTCACTGATGTATATCGCAAAGAAACTGTGTAAAAATATTAAAACCTAAAATATGTAGAAAGAGTGACTTACAGCTACCTTTAGGTACAGGTAAAGACATAGAACTACTAGTTGTGACAGCACATTTGTTATATTATGGCAACTCTATAGGTATAGCAGATAGTAAGTCTATGGATATAGTGCATCAAACCTCTATAGGTGTGTAAAATGACAACTCTATAAATGTGGTATATGACAACTCAATGAGTGTGGTATATGGCAACTCTATAAGTATGGTACATGACAACTCTATAAATGTGGTGTATGACGACTCTATGAGTGTGGTATATGACAACTCTATGAGTATGGTACATAAAAACTTTATAAATGTGGTGTATGACAACTATGAGTGTGGTATATGACAACTCCATGAGTATGGTACATGACAACTCTATAAATGTGGTGTATGACAACTCTATGAGTGTGGTATATGACAACTCTATGAGTATGGTACATAGTAGCCCTATAGACAAAAAATAATGTGAGACATGAACTAACCAGCTGCGTAAGGAGAAAGGAGGGCTCCGATTCCGTTACAAGTCGATACAAAGGAGTACATGGTGGCGGCGTACTCGTAGGGCACAACTTCCATACCACAGCCATAGGTGGCGCTTGTGCTCAGTCCAAAGAATGTTCCATAAATTATCATTAGTCCACTGAACTGAGCTGGAAAGTGCAAAGGTGTTGGGTGTTACATGAGATCCACAAGATCTCAAACTCATAGACTGTCACATTTATTCGGTACTAAATGTAGGTAGGATTTATGAGATACAACAGGTACAAGGCTTATATGGTACCATATCTACATGTACGACATCAATTGAAAATATCACCGTTTGCTTGATGAAAAACTGTCATATATGGAATCCCAAATGGCCACTTCTTTTAAACAACAATGGTAGCATTATGTGTAGGTGATTGAAGCATCAGATACCATATATACATGTAATTCTACCAGTTTCTTTCAAGTTTGTCAGAATGTGGTAGGTTTGTTTATAGTATATCAATTTGATTAGAATCTTTACATAAATTAGGTAGGTAGTGCAGTCGTTAGTTTGAGATGATGCCTAGGTAGTGCAGTCGTTAGTTTGAGATTATGCCTAGGTAGTGCAGTCGTTAGTTTGAGATTATGCCTAGGTAGTGCAGTCGTTAGTTCAAGATAATGCCTAGGTAGTGCAGTCGTTAGTCTGAGATGATGCCTAGGTAGTGCAGTCGTTAGTTTGAGATTATGCCTAGGTAGTTCAGTCGTTAGTTTGAGATAATGCCTGGGTAGTGCAGTCGTTAGTTTGAGATAATGCCTAGGTAGTGCAGTCGTTAGTTTGAGATTATGCCTAGGTAGTGCAGTCGTTAGTTTGAGATAATGCCTGGGTAGTGCAGTCATTAGTTTGAGATAATGCCTAGGTAGTGCAATCGTTAGTTTGAGATGATGCTTAGGTAGTGCAGTTGTTAGTTTGAGATTATGCCTAGGTAGTGCAGTCGTTAGTTTGAGATAATGCCTGGGTAGTGCAGTCATTAGTTTGAGATAATGCCTAGGTAGTGCAATCGTTAGTTTGAGATGATGCTTAGGTAGTGCAGTTGTTAGTTTGAGATTATGCCTAGGTAGTGCAGTCGTTAGTTTGAGATAATGCCTGGGTAGTGCAGTCATTAGTTTGAGATAATGCCTAGGTAGTGCAATCGTTAGTTTGAGATGATGCTTAGGTAGTGCAGTTGTTAGTTTGAGATGATGCCTAGGCAGTGCAGTCGTTAGTTTGAGATTATGCCTAGGTAGTTCAGTCGTTAGTTTGAGATAATGCCTAGGTAGTGCAGTCGTTAGTTTGAGATTATGCCTAGGTAGTGCAGTCGTTAGTTTGAGATAATGCCTGGGTAGTGCAGTCGTTAGTTTGAGATAATGCCTAGGTAGTGCAGTCGTTAGTTTGAGATTATGCCTAGGTAGTGCAGTCGTTAGTTTGAGATAATGCCTAGGTAGTGCAGTCATTAGTTTGAGATAATGCCTAGGTAGTGCAATCGTTAGTTTGAGATGATGCTTAGGTAGTGCAGTTGTTAGTTTGAGATTATGCCTGGGTAGTGCAGTCGTAAGTTTGAGATAATGCCTGGGTAGTGTCCCTGAATGGAATTTGTATTTGATTCTGGCTCTAGTATGAAATGGTCACACGGTAGAAATCACATTTAAATTAAGGTAAATAAAATTTCATGAACTTCTATATATAAATATCAATAAATAGTTTGTTTATGTGTTGTCACTATGCCCAGTTATAGCGATTAAAATCAGGGATTGGAAAATCTCCATCACACTGCATTTGATTTCAGAACCTCCAGGACTACAGTCCAGCGATTAACCCACTACACTACAATGTCTGATTGACTGTAACGATGCATGATTGTGAAGACATTCACTACATCTGTTAAAATACTCACTCTCAAAGCTCTTGGGGTTGTTAACTAACATAGTTGATTATTATGCTGGCTTCAAACACGGCTATTGTTTTAGTAATAGTTTAAACTACTAGCTTACGAGATAAGCTACTCAAGTTCATTGGGTACTCATTTTATTACCCCGGCATTCGGATAGTTCAAGGCTAAAAACAGCGGAATATTTGGAGTACAAACCTTCATTCACTTCCCAGAGCAGGGCTACTTGAGCAGCGAGCATACCAAATATAGCGACTGTTTGTACTGTACAGGATGAGAAGGAGACGTGATGAGTTATGGGTATGTAAACAAGAGACATGACTAGCAACCCAACGCCAAACAGCATCATTCCTAGGGAAGGGGAGAAAAACTTGACTATATTTGCAACATAGGGTTTTTGAAAAATCGCAAAATTTTTTATGTGAATAGCAGGTTTCTTCCAAAGGCACATTACAAAGCCTCCACGAAATTATCGCTTTGTTACTGTTGTTGCTAGAACGCCACTAAAGCACAAGAGTGGAATCTGCAGCACTATGCATTAATAATTTTGGTACTTGGTGCTACTATGAGACTAGTATGTTACTCAGTATATAATTAGAGCTGGGGACAGTTTAATAGGCAGCTGAAACAACCACCATATGCTCTAGACAAATCATTGTGTAGACAACTGTGAAAACCTTATTCTGAAGCTTCAGTCACAGCACACAACATTAGACTGATATTAATCTTGGATAAAAAGGACTCTGTTAGCCTCTCATTAAAAATCATCTGAACAAAAGTGTTCTAAATATTTCAAAGTGATCACTAAGATACATAGACTTAGTCCATACTAGTAGATAACTACTAGAAGAAATTTCTTACTCTGTATACTAGTAGATAACTACTAGTATACATAGTTATTTAGTCCCTACTAGCAGATGTGACCTAATATTATATACTTACAATACTCACCGTTAGTGTAACTATCTATGTGAATGTGATACTGCTTGGTAACGAAAGCTCCCAATATCCCAGAAAAAGATGTATAGCCACAATAGATCAGACTGGTAGATAGCAAAACACTCAGTGCCTGCAAGTGTATCACCAGTTATTCATCTGATAGGTATATATGAGTAGTACTATAATTATAGGTAGTTATGAGGAGTACTATGATAGGTAGTTATGACGAGTACTATAATAGGTAGATATGGGGACTACTATGATAAGTAGTTATTAGTAGTACTATGATAGGTAGTTATGAGTAGTACGATGATGGGTAGTTATGAGGAGTACTATGATAGGTAGTTATGAGTAGTACTATGATAGGTAGTTATGAGTAGTACGATGATGGGTAGTTATGAGGAGTACTATGATAGGTAGTTATGAGTAGTACTATGATAGGTTGTTATGAGGAGTACTATGATAGGTAGTTATGAGGAGTACTATGATAGGTAGTTATGAGGAGTACCATGTACTGTAAAGGTAAATTAGCTGGTAGACATCTAAAAAAAACTTACAAATAATAGAATGTTTACCTCAAGTTTATTTACACTACTATATGGTCTGAGTAAATTACACCATATCATCTTATTATTCCCTCAAGCATCAATCCCATCCATTGTTGAATCATCAGTTCAATTCAAACAAACCTCTTTGTTGTTAATATTATTTTAGCTATTTAGTTTTTATATTTGGCTTTTTTACATATTTTATATAATTAAGTGATTTTGCAATGCACACATATTCTTGAAATATTCATCATTGTTTTTCAGCTCCGCAACAACGTAAGTAGATTAACATGTATTGTTACAGGAAGGTCTGCTCCAACACCAACCAATTTTACATGCATTGCAAATATTGCAACGGATTGATATATCTTGAAGTTTGACTGCAGTTAAAAAGTGGCTGTAAAACTCATCTGAATGCACCCTTTAATTAAATGGCCTTGAGATTAGCCTACTAAAACTTGTCTTGGTGCCTCGGAGTTCAAGAATATTCCTTTTTCAAAACAAAACAAAGAATGTAGGTGAAAAGGCTCACTCAGGTCAATTATACACGCAATTCTGTAGATTGTTGACCGTGTAAATGTGTCGAAAAAGAAACATTTGATCAAAACTTGACAAGTTTTCAACACACGTTTTTTTTCGACACATTGAAAACTTGAAAAGCTTTCATTTATGTGAGTGCATGAGTGTAACTGAGTGCTTACTTTGATGTTAGTACAAAGAATACGCATGACATGCTTTTTGTTTCCTGCATTAGACGTCAAAATTTCTTCAGTTGACGAGTCTAGAGCTTCTATTGGCGGAAGATGGGGAGATTCATCTGGTTTCATTTTATCAGACAATTCCTACGACACAAGATGTTGGAGGGGTTATTGTACTGTCTACGACACAAGATGTTGGAGGGGTTACTGTACTGTCTACGACACAAGATGTTGGAGGGGTTATTGTACTGTTATTATAACAATTGAGTTCAAAAATTACTGTTCAAAGCTGGATAAATATGTAAAGCCAACCTTGAGATACAAATGTTGAAAATATTTGTAGTTTTAAACTTTTCTTACTTACTACAATATCTACTCTCTTGTCTAACTAGCAACTACTCTCTGACTCTTTACAATATCTACTCTCTTGTCTGACTAGCACCTACTCTCTGACTCTTTACAATATCTACTCTCTTGTCTAACTAGCAACTACTCTCTGACTCTCTACAATATCTAATCCCTTGTCTGACTAACAATCACTCTTTGACTCTCTACAATATCTACTCTCTTGACTGACTAGCAACTACTCTCTGACTCTCTACAATATCTACTCCTTTGTCTGACTAGCAACTACTGTGTTTCTCAGGCACAGCTTATCGCTTACAGATGTTAAGATGTCAAACAAAGTAGAACGATACGGAGAGCTTCTGTAATCGGCAGTAATGTAGCACCAGAGTCAAGAGGGCAAAAGCAAAACTAAAGAAAATGAAGCTGTTTTAGTCGCACATGCATAGCGATCATTTTGAGGTTGAAATAAAGATCAATGAAGAAATCCAAAGAACAAAAAGGTGTACCCTAGGTCTGTAGCGGTAGAGTCCCCAACATAGGAAAATTATACATAAAAACATTCAAATCTATTTTTCAACTGTATGTCTATTGCAAAGACAAAAAGAATTTGCATTAAATAGAGCAAGCTGAGAAATATGAGCAGTTAGAATAAACTTTGATTTCGTAGAACCTTGTAAGACTGTGAGTTTAGTGCTTAAAACAAGCTGTGGGGCTCCTTTATGTGAGATACTCTAGTTGTATTATACATAATAAACTGCAGTATTACTGTACATGAAAGACAGTGCTATCACTGTGTGTGAAAGACTGAGTTTACTATTTGTGAAAGACTGCAGAATGACTGTGTGTAAAAGATTGCTGCCGCTGCATGTGATCAACAGCGATATCACTATATGAAAGAGTCACGATGCATTTTTTATCGCAACTGATCAAAATACTATAAGTTCATAGCTTCAAAGTCATTGCTGAAAATATAAATTTTATTACAGTACCTTTTGAGCCATTTCTTTTTTCGGCTTTTTATCTGGTGTGAAACTTTTTAAATCACCCACGTCTGTCATCTCAGTTTTACTGTTTAGTCTAAAAACATATACACGATACTACACTACTCTCACATGATACTACACTCCTCTTACATGGTACTACACTCCTCTTACATGGTACTACACTTCCCTTACATGATACTACACTTCCCTTACATGATACTACACTCCCCTTACATGATACTACACTCCCCTTACATGATACTACACTTCACTTACATGATACTACACTCCCCTTACATGATACTACACTCCTCTTACATGATACTACACTCCCCTTACATGATACTACACTCCCCTTACATGATACTACACTCCTCTTACATGATACTACACTCCCCTTACATGATACTACACTCCCCTTACATGATACTACACTCCTCTTACATGATACTAAACTCCCCTTACATGATACTACACTCCTCTTACATGATACTACACTTCCCTTACATGATACTACACTCCTCTTACATGATACTACACTCCTCTTACATCATACAACACTCCCCTTACATGATACTACACTCCCCTTACATGATACTACACTTCCCTTACATGATACTTCACTCCCCTTACATGATACTACACTCCCCTTACATGATACTACACTCCCCTTACATGATACTACACTCCTCTTACATGATACTCCACTCCCCTTACATGATACTACACTCCCCTTACATGATACTACACTCCCCTTACATGATACTTCACTCCCCTTACATGATACTACACTCCCCTTACATGATACTTCACTTCCCTTACATGATACTACACTCCCCTTACATGATACTACACTCCCCTTACATGATACTACACTCCCCTTACATGATACTACACTCCTCTTACATCATACAACACTCCTCTTACATGATACTTCACTCCTCTTACATGATACTACACTCCTCTTACATGATACTACACTTCCCTTACATGATACTACACTCCTCTTACATGATACTACACTCCTCTTACATCATACAACACTCCACTTACATGATACTACACTCCCCTTACATGATACTACACTCCCCTTACATGATACTTCACTCCCCTTACATGATACTACACTCCCCTTACATGATACTACACTCCCCTTACATGATACTACACTCCCCTTACATGGTACTACACTCCTCTTACATGATACTTCACTCCTCTTACATGATACTTCACTCCTCTTACATGATACTACACTCCCCTTACATGATACTACACTCCCCTTACATCATACAACACTCCTCTTACATGATACTACACTCCCCTTACATGATACTACACTCCCCTTACATGATACTACACTCCCCTTACATGATACTTCACTCCCCTTACATGATACTACACTCCCCTTACATGATACTTCACTTCCCTTACATGATACTACACTCCCCTTACATGATACTACACTCCCCTTACATGATACTACACTCCCCTTACATGATACTACACTCCTCTTACATCATACAACACTCCTCTTACATGATACTTCACTCCTCTTACATGATACTACACTCCTCTTACATGATACTACACTTCCCTTACATGATACTACACTCCTCTTACATGATACTACACTCCTCTTACATCATACAACACTCCACTTACATGATACTACACTCCCCTTACATGATACTACACTCCCCTTACATGATACTTCACTCCCCTTACATGATACTACACTCCCCTTACATGATACTACACTCCCCTTACATGATACTACACTCCCCTTACATGGTACTACACTCCTCTTACATGATACTACACTTCCCTTACATGGTACTACACTTCCCTTACATGATACTACACTCCCCTTACATGATACTACACTCCCCTTACATGATACTACACTCCTCTTACATGATACTTCACTCCTCTTACATGACACAACAGTCTTCTTACATGTTTTCTGAGAATAACCTTCCTTCAATTTTATATACTAATTGTAAGGAGTTACACAAGCCCATTTACACTGTACATGTTCATTATAATCGCTACACCTTGACAGTAAGCTTTAATCAAAAAGAAGCTCACATGCCAGAGTGAAGTGCTATGTTTTAAGTTGCACTCATTTGACGCTAAAGTCAGATTATTTCTACTATACATAACAACACTTACTCCCTTGACACTTAAATCAGATTATTTCTACTATACATAATAACACTTACTCCCTTGACACTAAGTCAGATTATTTTTACTATACATAACAACACTTACTCCCTTGACACTTAAATCAGATTATTTCTACTATACATAATAACACTTACTCCCTTGACAATAAGTCAGATTATTTCTACTATACATAATAACACTTACTCCCTTAACACTTAAATCAGATTATTTCTACTATACATAATAACACTTACTTCCTTGACACTAAGTCAGATTATTTCTACTATACATAATAACACTTACTCCCTTGACACTAAGTCAGATTATTTCTACTATACATAATAACACTTACTCCCTTGACACTAAGTCAGATTATTTCTACTATACATAATAACACTTACTCCCTTGACACTTAAATCAGATTATTTCTACTATACATAATAACACTTACTCCCTTGACAATAAGTCAGATTATTTCTACTATACATAATAACACTTACTTCCTTAACACTTAAATCAGATTATTTCTACTAGACATAACAACACTTACTCCCTTGACAATAATTCAGATTATTTCTACTAGACATAATAGCACTTGCTCTCTTGACACTTAAGTCAGATTAATTCTACTATAGATAATAACACTTACTCCCTTGACACTAAGTCAGATTATTTCTACTATACATAATAACACTTACTCCCTTGACACTTAAATCAGATTATTTCTACTATACATAATAACACTTACTCCCTTGACAATAAGTCAGATTATTTCTACTATACATAATAACACTTACTTCCTTAACACTTAAATCAGATTATTTCTACTAGACATAACAACACTTACTCCCTTGACAATAATTCAGATTATTTCTACTAGACATAATAGCACTTGCTCTCTTGACACTTAAATCAGACTATTTCTATTATACATAACAACACTTACTCCCTTGACACTAAGTCAGATTATTTCTACTATACATAACAACACTTGCTCCCTTGACACTAAAGTCATATTTTTTCTACTAGACATAATAACACTTGCTCCCTTGACACTTAAGTCAGATTATTTCTGTTATACATAACAACACTTGCTCCCTTGACACAAAGTCAGACAAACTGTACTCTCCTTTTCCTTACAGGGTGATGCAGTGTGCTGGCAATTTCTTGCAAGTGGCTTGATCGAGTTGATTTAGGTTAGTCATAGTTTGATCAGTGGAACTTATAACAGTCATGGGCTGATCAGTGGAATTTGCTTTGCTTGTAGGTTGATCAGCAAAACTTGATTTTGTATCACTTGACTCTTTTTCTGCACTTGTTGTAGTTGAGTGATCCAAATGAAACACTCCTTGCTTGCGCGCTAAAGGCAATAAAAAAGAACAGACAGAGACTAGAGAGGCAAGCCGTAATATATGCCTAGTTACTAGCATTCATAGACCTATTAACTATAATAGTATAGTTAATAGGTCTATGCTAGCATCAAACTCCAAATAGTTCCAACTAAAGATATCTTCATTTATACTATTACTTGGTGAGAAATTATACTGGCACTTTGAAGTGCTTTGATGCTGAAGGTGCTGGCAAGTCTCCAGTACCACTCGCTCCCTTTATTAACTATTAACCTATTAACTATCGACTATTAAACTACAGGCTTATTAACTATCGACTATTAAACTACAGTCCTATTAACTATTGACTATTAATCTACAGTCCTATTAACTATTGACTATTAATCTACAGTCCTATTAACTATTGACTATTAAACTACAGACCTATTAACTATCGACTAATAAACTACAGACCTATTAACTATTGACAATTAAATTACAGACCTATTAACTATCGACTATTAAACTACAGACCTATTAACTATCGACTATTAAACTACAGACCTATTAACTATCGACTATTAAACTACAGACCTATTAACTATTGACAATTAAACTACAGACCTATTAACTATTGACAATTAAACTACAGACCTATTAACTATTGACTATTAAACTACAGACCTATTAACTATCGACTATTAAACTACAGACCTATTAACTATCGACTATTAAACTACAGGCTTATTAACTATCGACTATTAAACTACAGTCCTATTAACTATTGACTATTAATCTACAGTCCTATTAACTATTGACTATTAATCTACAGTCCTATTAACTATTGACTATTAAACTACAGACCTATTAACTATCGACTAATAAACTACAGACCTATTAACTATCGACTATTAAACTACAGACCTATTAACTATCGACTATTAAACTACAGGCTTATTAACTATCGACTATTAAACTACAGTCCTATTAACTATTGACTATTAATCTACAGTCCTATTAACTATTGACTATTAATCTACAGTCCTATTAACTATTGACTATTAAACTACAGACCTATTAACTATCGACTAATAAACTACAGACCTATTAACTATCGACTATTAAACTACAGACCTATTAACTATTGACTATTAAACTACAGACCTATTAACTATTGACTATTAAACTACAGACCTATTAACTATCGACTATTAAACTACAGACCTATTAACTATCGACTATTAAACTACAGACCTATTAACTATTGACAATTAAACTACAGACCTATTAACTATCGACTATTAAACTACAGACCTATTAACTATTGACTATTAAACTACTGACCTATTAACTATTGACTATTAAACTACAGACCTATTAACTATTGACTATTAAACTACTGACCTATTAACTATTGACTATTAATCTACAGTCCTATTAACTATCGACTATTAAACTACAGACCTATTAACTATTGACAATTAAACTACAGACCTATTAACTATTGACTATTAAACTACAGACCTATTAACTATCGACTATTAAACTACAGACCTATTAACTATCGACAATTAAACTACAGACCTATTAACTATCGACTATTAAACTACAGACCTATTAACTATCGACTAATAAACTACAGACCTATTAACTATCGTCTAACAAACTACAGACCTATTAACTATTGACTATTAAACTACTGACCTATTAACTATCGACTATTAAACTACAGACCTATTAACAAGTCTCATAGAAAAGAGGTTTGGTATTATTGTAGAGGTACTCAAGGAGGAGGTAAATCTAGACTTTAATATCGTATAATTGTATTAACTAAGCCTCTACATCTTTCAGAAACGGGAGGAAGCAAAGCAAGCAAAGTTTAAGAGAGTCGAGTAAAAATATACCTGAGCATACCAATAACGTGTCACTGACTCAGAGCATGAATGTTTCATTATTTTATTTTCATACATAAAAGGAGTAATTCAAATGTGTAGATTTGCTGTCAAGTTTGATCTAAGACTACTCTGAATGTGACACTTTTATTAAAAGTGAATGATATCGACTGTTGCTGCAGCTTCCTTTGTAGCAAAGTTATGATAGTCATAACTTTTCACCAGTGAAAATTACAAGAAAAGTTCTAAATCTTTAAAAAGACCTATGTGTTATGGTAGCATAACTCTAATATAATAATGATAATATATATATCTTAAAGTTTGTGTGCATGTGTGACTATGGGTGTGTTTGCGCGTCTGTCTACTTCAGTATGTCCACCTATAGCTATTAAAATCTTGGAATTAAAAGCTCGCATTCCACTAGATTTGAACTCACGAATATCGCAACCACAAGTTTCAAACCGAGCATTTAGCCACTAACCCACACTGTTCTTACAATTCTGTCGATCTTATCACACACTGTATACACTGTTCTTGATTGCACACACTTAATGACATCAATTGAAACTCTATGAACTCTGTTAACTCTATGAAACACAATGACTTTTCGTGTTTTCCTTTCTATTTCCGGTTTTTTCCAAGGTTTAATTGCTAACTCGGTAAAGGCTAATGCTTTTCACGCGGACAGTAGTATAATTTTAATTAAGAGTAGCCTCTACATTCTCTCTCTATTTGGTCAGACAAAGACAGTCCGATATCTCATTTTTACGTTTGTACCAGCGTCGAGAGATACAA
This sequence comes from Watersipora subatra, assembly GCF_963576615.1. Classification (NCBI taxonomy): domain Eukaryota; kingdom Metazoa; phylum Bryozoa; class Gymnolaemata; order Cheilostomatida; family Watersiporidae; genus Watersipora; species Watersipora subatra. The sequence continues at coordinate 994,937 of NC_088711.1, forward strand.
GTGTCATCGTATTCAAAGTTTTGATGAATAGCTTCTGCTGCAACAGTAACCTTTTTCATAGACACACACTTCTATGCACGAATTGTTATTATTGATTCAACATATTCAGGGTTTTTATTTTGTTTTCTCAGTTCGTAGTAATTGTATCATTATCAAATCATCTTTTATTGTAGTCGTAGCAAAACCGCCTTAATTTCGCTATTACTTACTAATTATTTCACATTTACATTTAAACACTTTTATAGTTGTTTCATTTTGTTTCTCAATTTATTTGGCCTGCACGAAACATTTTCCTCATGATATGAAATTTGAAAGTTAGAATGGTAACAGTTACTGTTGTTACATATTAAACAAAAATAAATTTTCTGTGCAAAGACTTTTATTATCCAGGCAACGCCGGGCATTTACTTAGTATAATAGTAATATAGTGATATAATAAATAACTCTAATACAATAGTGTAATTATTACTTTAACAACTTTAATATAATAATATACTAAATACAAATCTCAATTGTTAATTTACGCTAAATATATTCTAGAGCAGCACAAATAAAGAACGCCTCTATTAACATAGACATAGATGTTAAGCAAAGAGCAATTAAAGTCTAATGCTGTTACTATTAAAGTTGTTTTTCTTGTTGACAGGGTCACTCAACTCAGAGTGCAGAATAACTATGTTTACAGCTCATTGCGAGCTTTTCATAATGCTATTTCATTCATCAATCCATCCACATGGTGGAGAATATAGTACAAGTATCAAATGAGACAATGTAGGAGAGGAGTGGCTGATGGAGGTTACCTCGGATTTTAAGAGAAAAGCGAGGTGAAGACGCTGGTTTATCAGTGATCTCCTCAGAGTTCTCATCAAGAGAAATTGGTCGGTAAATGGCTCCAGCTGGCACAGCAAGGAATACAAGCGCTGATGATATTATGAAACTGTTAGAGAATCCAACTTTTTTCATTATGAGACCTTCAAAGTAAATCAAAATTTACAGCAGGTTTCATCCTTGTGGTCTCTTCAAAGCATGGAAAGGATTCTTACAGGTCAGAGATGTGACATACACTAAATCTCACTACTTCCTCTCTCACTGACACAAGATATTAGGTAACGCATCAGTCTTGATGACATCATAGCTGCCTCTGTTGCTAACAATGTAATTCTCACTACAATGTTCAACAACAACATTTAGTTGGATGGTGAGACAGCCAATCACAATCAGTAAAAACATCTGCACTCACCGATAGCTAGTTTTGGAGCGAGCATGGTGCCTACAAGTACTATCCCTATCAGCCATGTTGTAGCAGACAGCTGTTTAGAGCCAGGAAAATAAAGAGAGATTGCAGAGAATGGGGCAGCGATCAGACCAGCAGTTCCACCTACAAAAGAGGCAGACAATTGCAAGCTCAGGAGGCAGCGAAAAACAGTCTTGGCATCTACTCCATGGTATTTTATTGGAGTCTAACTGATCTTTGAATTGGTTACCCTAAATATGTTTATTAGTTACCCATTGGAAATCTGTAAAACGTTTATGACTTGACACGTGTCAGAACAAATTCGCAGTGTCCCTGTGTCCTATATTGTACAACCTATGTCATACATTGTACAACCTATGTCATACATTGTACAACCTATGTCTCATATCATAAAACTTATGTCTCATGTTGTAAAACCTATGTCTCACATTGTAAAACCTATGTTTCATATTGTAAAACCTATGTCTCACATTGTAAAACCTATGTTTCATATTGTAAAACCTATGTCTCATATCATAAAACTTATGTCTCATATTGTAAAACCTATGTCTCATATTGTAAAACCTATGTTTCATATTGTAAGACCTATGTCTCATATTGTAAAACCTATGTTTCATATTGTAAGACCTATGTCTCATATTGTAAAACCTATGTTTCATATTGTAAAACCCATAGATATAGTAAACCCTAGATTGGCGAATAGCTATCACTATAATGGAGCAAAAGTGAGGCCTATAATTGGCTGTTGTTTTCACGACGTTACGTCGTAGTGATGTGCATCACAGCATCAAAGCCTTCAATTGAGCAATGAGTTTAGTAGTGGGAGCACGCTTGTCACGCTAGTTTTTAAGTCATAAACATTACAATAAGACCGAATTCTTAGTGAAATGTCATCAGAAGAGACCACAACACCCCAGGTATATCCTGAATTGCCCATAACAAAACAAAACTTCAACTCAAAACAAGAAGTTCTCAACAATATCATAAGCTATCTATGCCGATTAAGGACACCAAGCTGAAAGCTGCTAGTGGACAATAATAGGAAAATCATCATCATTTAGTCATTGGTTTTGAGTCAGCAGCCAAATCTGTACATGGCATTGCTCAATATCTTTTCAGCAACTACCCTTACATCAACTACTTCCTAACCTTTAAGATCAACCAGGATCACATTGAGATTCTGTTTTCCACAATACGATCTAAGGGTGGCTATAACAATAACCCGGATGTGCAGTGCTTTAGATCTGCAATTCGAGCACTGTTCATAAAAGCAGATATCACACCACATCCCAATGTTAACTGTATTGATCTGGATGGCTAGAAAGAAAAAGAAAGAAGCGACAAAAGCTGAGAAAGGTGAAGATGAGGAGTTCGGTGATGAGGATTGTTTTTTAACTCAAATGTGATGAGTGTATCAAGTTCTTGACCGATGTCGAAGTAGTGGGAAGTAGAAATAGTGATGACATAATCCTAATCTCAGTTAAAAACAGAGGAGGATTGGTGACCAGATTGATAGGCCGAATATGTATTGCTGCAGAAAAGTGCCTACGTTCACACATGGAGAGCTATTGTATCACACAGAGAGCTTTTAAACAAGTAACATCACAGACAATAACATATATGTCTTATTACATAACCTCAATCAAGGTTTTACATGTACAGTGCATGCCAACAGTCTACTCAAAACTATAGTAAATCGCTATACTAAAATCAGAATACACTATGCCGCTTCAAAGCAGGAATCTAGTTCAACCAACCTTAGACAAAAACTATCTTGTCTAGTTATTTTCAGTCATGTCTAATGGGTGTTTAATACAGTGGTCCAGCGTAACTGCTTCTAAATCTCATTTGACTCATTAGTTTGTTATTAGTTTAATTTCTATTTGGTCACTCTTTGTATTATCAATGATATAGAAGCTTCTAAATCATTGGTATTATTCATTACCACGTGTGTAAGATTCTTGCCTTTCTCATCCAAAGTCATTACAGTCATAATTCGACTTACGAGCTTAATGCGTTCAGAGAATGAGCTTGCATGTCAACTTACTCGCATGTTGGTGCAATTTATTTATATATAGAACAATTAAATATATATTGATTGGTTTCCATACTCTAAAAATGCAAATAAAACACTCAAAACAATATATTGTAACAGAAAGAACATGTTGGTTATTGTCCTAACTTACCACATGCTTTCAAAAAGCAACAAATAAAAAATAATGCAAGGAAATGTGATTAATTAAAATGTAAAATTAAATACATACAATAGCAGCTAACGCTAGCATTTGCCAGAGAGGGAGAGATAAATTATCTTTCATTACAACAGCTGACATTGACCAATTTGGATTTTATCCAAGTCTTAAAAGACAAACTTAAAAGCAAACCTAAAAGCAAACTTTAATCTTTAACTTAACGTAATTAAAATTTCTTCGGCGTTCATAGTTTTAAATTTCTCGCTGGTTAGCTAATTTTGTTTCGCTCTCACGACCAGCCGGCTGTTTTAAGAGAAACCTATCTAAGGACGTTTGCCTTTGTTGCCCTTTCAACGTGTTGCGATCAGGACGAACACAGGTGTCGTCACCAAGGATTAATGCACGACCACTAGCCAACTTGTCCGAATGTCTATTTTTTATAGTCTTGATAGATAGCACCGGCCTTTTTACGTAGCATCGTTTCAGTTACGCCGTCACCGGCCAATTGTTTGTCTTTTATCTAAAGCCTGAGCAGTCTCTCTATCAGCGGTCATGAAGATCGCTGCGTCGTTTAGAAACTATGGTTAGTCCTTTTGCAAACTAAATGCAATGAATATAATCCTTGTGTTTGATAATTGTGGATGTATTTCTGTCATATTGCTGAGCTAGCTCAATCACGCATACATATTTTGCATATTTTTCAATAATTTTTCGTTTAATATCAATTGTTATCATTCACTTTTTCTTTGCATTATCTATCCTTTTACTGGCAAACTTTCGGTCTACGCACGGTACTTTTAATTAACACAATTCAGCACTGAAAATCGCACACAAAAAACATGGTACAAAAGTATAATATGAGCAGTTGAAAAATACAGAGTGATGCTGTTCTCATAAAACACCTCCGACATACTTGGCAACTGACTCATGTGCTTGTATCTCAAACATGGCTCGTATGTTAGTGCTAAAACTTGCTTGAAAGCTGGCTCATATCTCAAGTTTCCCATACGTTAGGGCACACGTAAGTTGAAGTATTACTGTATAAAAGTTTTACATATTTTCAATAAAATATGCAGTCTCAGATGCACAAACTATGGAAAAATTGAGCAGTCTTTAGTGCTAAGTCAATAGGAGTTAATAGATCAGCTGATTCGCTTTGCACATCACCATGACGTTGCGTCATGCTAATTATAGGCCTCACTTGTTTTGATTATTCGCATATCTAGGGTTTACTATATCTATGGTAAAACCTATGTCTCGTATTGCAAAACCTATGTTTCATATTGTAAAACCTATGTCTCATATCATAAAACTTATGTCTCATGTTGTAAAACCTATGTTTCATATTGTAAAACCTATGTCTCATATTGTAGAACCTGTTTCATATTGTAAAACCTATGTCTCATATTGCAAAACCTATGTTTCATATTGTAAAACCTATGTCTCATATCATAAAACTTATGTCTCATGTTGTAAAACCTATGTCTCATATTGTAAAACCTATGTCTCATATTGTAAAACCTATGTTTCATATTGTAAAACCTATGTCTCATATTGTAAAACCTATGTTTCATATTGTAAAACCTATGTTTCATATTGTAAAACCTATATCTCATATTGCAAAACCTATGTCTCATATTGTAAAACCTATGTCTCATATTGTGAAACCTATGTCTCATATTGCAAAACCTATGTTTCATATTGTAAAACCTATGTCCCATATTGTAAAACTTATGTTTCATATTGTAAAACCTATGTCTCATATTGTAAAACCTATGTCTCGTATTGTAAAACCTATGTCTCATATTGTAAAACCTATGTCTCATATTGTAAAACCTATGTCTCATATTGTAAAACCTATACCTCATATTGTAAAACCTATGTTTCATATTGCAAAACCTATGTCTCATATTGTAAAACCTATGTCTCATATTGTAAAACCTATGTCTCGTATTGCAAAACCTATGTTTCATATTGCAAAACCTATGTCTCATATTGCAAAACCTATGTCTCATATTGCAAAACCTATGTCTCATATTGTAAAACCTATGATCTTTAATGTAAAACCTGTGACTTATATTACAAACCTATAACATATATTGCAAAACTTATGCCCAATGTTGAAACTTATGAGCTGTTTGGCAAACCTATGACCCAAATTACAAACTTATGACCTACATTACCAACTTACATTCTACACTATTTAAGTTTTGCTTTGTTATTTCACTATAGCAATATTTTCAGAAATATTTAATTTTATTTTGCAAGCGCAAAAATATCTGTTGGTTTTTTATGTGTAAAAGCCGAGTAAACTCAAATGAATAAAATAAACTTACTAAATTAATACGATTAACTTATATATACGGGTATATCTATATATATGTTAGTGGAGAAAGCTTCTTAAAAATAAAACAGAACTAAATAAGCTCTACGGGTGGCTAGAAATATTTTTCAGATGCTTAATATAAAATTAACTTATCTTTATCAAGTCAACTATTTACGCATAGACCAGTTGTCTTTAACCCGAGAGTTTGCCTGTGTTATTAATTACCATGTCATCTATACCTCACCATTCTGTCAGTTTCTCTGAGCACTCGCATATTAAATACCTTTACTAACAATGTGGCTATAAATCAATGAACAGATCAATTTCTTATGATGAAAAGAAACCAACAAACAAACAAACACGGCTACGGCTCATTAATAGCAATGGATGAAATAGCTAGCTTCCTCTCTCTCTGTACTTGTATGTCTGCTGTAGGAATTTATAATACTCAGGAGAGCAGGGAGCTAAAGATGAAGCAACGCATTAATGACCAACAAAAGTTAAAAAGCTTTGGTAGTTTTTATAGAATAAACATACTTCCTAAAATAAAGTTGGTTATTACGCCTTGCCAAGCTTCTTTGGTGAAGGCTGTTCCAAGAAGTCCGAGACAAGCCAGAGTTGCCCCCGTCATCTGCACAATTCTTGGGCCAAACTTGTGACACAGCAGCATAGCGGGAAACACTGTAAATTTTATAAAAATATAAAGAAGAACTAGTGGAGTCTTTAACAAGGATCTGATTGAACAAGAAGGGTTTAAGACAAAAGGTCAAGAAAGACTCAGCTGATAGGATATGATTCAGTTGTAAGCAGTTGGATAGGCAGGATGAAACGGAGGGTTTCAATTACGGTTTAGACTAGTACCATCAGCGGACTATTCCAAGCCTTTCGTGTTGTGCCTTTTTCTTATTATCAGCACCTTTGAGGATACATAAAAAATGATTACAATTTATACTTGATAATTACCTGGCATTCAGCCAACAACTTTTAATTGAATAGAATTGTTCAAAGAGTTTATTGTCCAATTTTAGAACTGCTCACACTGTTGAGAGCACAAATCCTACTGAATACATTTAAAATTGAAACATTCGTTCCTTTGGCAAGAAATATTTTGAGATTTTATTCTGCCTGACTATTAGAATAAGAAACTAATTTTCAAGTCTCTGTTGAAAAATCTAACTGTTGAACTGAAAAACTTCAGAACTTCAGTCATTGGAATTGGCCGAGCGTCTGTTAGCATACGAATTCAAGACTGAAGCTGACCCGCCTATTCAATTCTAAAAATTTTAAAACTACTTTTAACTTGAGGATATGTTTGCACTAAGATGTACTTGTTCTACTTAAGTTATGAATTGTAAGTCATGTCTGACTCAATGCACTTGACCTCAAATATTAATTTCACTTGGTTTAATAATTATACATATAAAGCTGTTGATATATTGAGACTATAGTATGCTGCTGCGGAGAGATCATTGTAACTGTGAATGTGACTATATTTTTTTGGGTGATAAAACGTTATCTACTAGTATGATAAGTTGTTGCTCCAAATTGTTGATGATCTAACTCGCAATCACCTTATGCAATTGTGTCTGTATGATAGACTAAATATACTGGTACTAGCCAAATTACCGGCATTGCCCGAGTATTAAAAACAGCGTATAAACAGTGACCAGTAACGTAGTTGCCTGCCACTTGCCATTAGCCTGACACATTGGCAATGACTAATTTGAATACGCTACTATCTGTATTATTAAACTTATTAATAAGAGCCGTGAGAGCAAGCTTTATTGATGCTGCATAGCTCAGAGTGCTATGCGTATTTTAACCACATAATGACTCATATCCCTTAATAAATTCATTGCATCCTGTGTAGCCCAATTGGTAAGATTATCGCCTGGTGAACGGGATACCCGAGATAAAATCGAGTATGAAGCGGATATTTCATTCCTAAATTTTAATAACTATAGCGGGACAGATTGAACAACGGACTTTGAAATTTATATATATATATATATACAGATGTATTAATAGTAAACTACACGCTGTATGTATAGTAGACTACGTACTGTATGTATAGTAGACTACATGCTGTATGTATAGTAGACTACATACTGTATGTATAGTAGACTACGTACTGTATGTATAGTAGACTACATACTGTATGTATAGTAGACTACATACTGTATGTATAGTAGACTACGTACTGTATGTATAGTAGACTACATACTGTATGTATAGTAGACTACGTACTGTATGTATAGTAGACTACATACTGTATGTATAGCAGACTACGTACTGTATGTATAGTAGACTACGTACTGTATGTATAGTAGACTACGTACTGTATGTATAGTAGACTACGTACTGTATGTATAGTATTAATATTACGCTATATTATATTGCTGTACATTAGACTACTCTATGTTATACCATATCATTTAATTAACATTTATTGCTTTCGTTTATAGGCTTAAAAATAAGGCTATATAATAGAGCTATAATATTAAGTAGGCTTTATATTATAGGCTCAAAAATAGGACAGTAGTAACTCCGCCTGTCGGATTGCATACGCTATAATTATGCGAGTTAATGCTATAACCATATTCAAACATCCTTGACCCATAAAGTTAACATTCAACTCACATTTCTCCCTCCAATTCATTTCCCTTTCTGCCGCGTCAGGAGTGAAATTAACTTAAACCACTGTAACTACTACATACACAAAGCGCAGGTAAACACTGTAACTACTACTATATACACACAAGCGCAGGTAAACACTGTAGCTACTATATACACACAAGCGCAAGCAAACACTGTAGTTACTATATACACAAAGCGCAGGTAAACACTGTTACTACTATATACACACAAGCGCAGGTAAACACTGTGCTACTATATACACACAAGCGCAGGTAAACACTGTAGCTACTATATACACACAGGTGCAGGTAAACACTGTAGGTACTATATACACACAAGTGTAGGTAAACACTGTAGCTACTATATAAACACAAGTGCAGGTAAACACTGTAGCTACTATATACACAAAGCGCAGGTAAACACTGTAGCTACTATATAGACACAAGTGCAGGTAAACACTGTAGCTACTATATACACACAAGTGCAGGTAAACACTGTAGGTACTATATACACACAAGCGTAGGTAAACACTGTAGCTACTATATAAACACAAGTGCAGGTAAACACTGTAGCTACTATACACACACAAGGGCAAGTAAAAAATGCTGATATCACTTCATATTAGCTAGACTGCTGTAACCAAACAACTATCTTAGCCTTCCTACTCTAGATAAGACCCAGATAACCTTTGCCACTATTATTTGCCTTATCTATACATAATCTGAACGATTATGCGCTTTAATCAAATTTTGGAACTTACCTAGTATATATGACACCGCCATTTGCACAGGGCTTATAGTAGCGGAGACAACATTTTCCTCATATCTCTCACTGAAATAGAGAGGGTAGACTTGAACCGTCCCTGATATAAGAGCTCCTCGTAGAAACTGAGTTAGACACGCGGCAATAAGAACGAGAAACTTATAGTGGAAGTATTGTGATATGCTGTTAGACATGCTGGAAGGAGAAGGGGCAGTAAGATGTGTGCGATGTGAGAAGCCAAGTGGCCGCAGGTTATTCCATATGACTGGAGAAGTCATGAGGTGGAACACTGGCCCTTACTTCAGCAACATTAACCACAAATGTCTTCAATTTAAATTTAAAGCATTTAGATGTTACAGTCAGTTACTCAACAACGTTAGTGCCTGACCGACTGATCTATGCTGACCTATGTTGATCTGCTGACGTACATTGACCTACTGACCTATGCTGACCAATCAGCTTATGTAGATGCACTGGCCTAGGTTGCAAATCTACTATTGGAAATATCCATAGATATATAAACCTAGATTGGCCAATAATAGCTATTCCCAACAGTTGCCTTGTCAGACTTAAATAGCATGACGTAACGTCGTTGTATTGTACCTCACGCTTGACTGCACTGTTGTTAACAATGGAGCTAATGAGGAGAGGGTGACAAAATCACATTTATTTTCACATAGAAACCTTTTTGAATACATAATCCAGTAAACTAAAGCAATTCTGTGATAATATCTGATAACCATCATAGATTAAAACTATAAAAGCTATGAATTGTTGCACACAAATCATGAGCCATCAGGGCTTTATTTGCCACCATCTCCTATCCCCATTCTCTCTTTTCCCCTCCTCCAAAAAAGAATTGAGAAGGAGAAAAGAGAGAAGGGGGAAAGGAGAGGAGGGGGGCAAATAGCCCACCCACTCAATGAGCCGGACCCTGGCTAGGTAAATAGACTAATATCATGCTGAACTAAACATGACTAAATATGATGAGTATGCAAGTATGTCTTAAGTCAAAAATGAGACAGAATGATTATTTTACAGCTGGCTATGTAGCTGGCTAGGTCACTAAAGCTGAAGTGTAATGATTGTATCACTAGCATCGTGGATGTTACCAGCTATGATGTCAACCAAGCAACGAATTCCCTAATCACAGTTAAGAATGGTGGTGGCTTGACTTTGTCTTCGCCTGTGGTGATTGAGGTTTGCAACCACAGTGAGAAAGCTATGAGAGTGTTGCTTAGTAGTGCTGGATTGGTGAAAAACTTTCCCAGGCTAGCACTAATTGCCACCATGGAGAAGTTGCTGAGGTTCAACATCATGCTATTGTTTAAGTGTAATAATCAAGCTAGTAGCCTAGCTCGTGAGATAGCAAAGCGATATATTTCGATTAGGGCACATTATGAAGCTAAGAATAGAGCTAGCACGAGTAGCTCGACTGGTCTTGACCCACTGGGTCAGAGGTGCCCGGGCCAGGCCACCCAACCCTCGGGTCTTCCTATACAAAGACACGGGTAGGTTTATGGCTAAACAACAGCGGTTGTATATCGCTTTTCAAGTGCGATTGAAATATAGTCCTAGCGCGGAAGGACCAAGCAAAATAAAACAAGGTGAGTCAAGACTATATTTTTACATCTGTGACAATAGTCTTTGGACTATAGGTTTCACAATGTTTTTCGGCAAGAAATAATCAACATGCCTGTGGTCTGAGAGTTCATGAAGAAGCCAGTCAAGAAAGGAAAATACCAAGTTATTTGTACAATATGCAAAAGCAAGTTAAAGGTTGACTTGCAACAAAATTCACATTACAGTTATTTGGTATCATAAGATTCACCATGTCTTACTCTGTTGTGCTGTAGGTGTGAAATATATGGGAATGTGATTGGAAGCTCTTAAAAGCTAAAAAACGAACAGTTAATCGCAGCCACACGAGACCACCGTAGTTTGGATTTGCTTTCCAAAACAGCTCAAATGGGACGTAGTTGTTACAGGATGGTTTCTGTTTACACTTTCATGCAACCTCATTCGCCGAAATATTTTTACAAGTATACTTCACGCATTCAATAAAACCATGTCTATCGTTTTTACGGGTCTGTTTTATCGTCGTTGTAATGCTGTCACTTTTAGCACTGATATCTTATAACTTACCGTAAAAAATCGTTAAGCATTTTAACCTTAGCTCGAAGGAGTACATATCATTGTCTGATAATCATGACGAGCTTGTTGGTCACCTGTGATAGTCGAAAAATGCTGCAAAATTTTTTTTCGAAGTATTGGGTCACGTGATCAGATTACGACTTGACGATTGAATAATGCCAAAACAAAACTGTAAAGTAGCGAGCATCTATATTTGATACGGGGTCTTTGGTAAAACCCGAAGTGTTTGTCATAAACTAGTGCTACGAGAAGTTTTATATTGAGCTTTTTATCGGCTTTTCAATTCACGTGAGAACATCACGTGACAAGACGATAACCAAACTGTGATGACTACGTCAGAGAAATAAACAGATTCCAATCTACGGCGGCTCTTCGTTTTTGAGCTTTTAAGAGCTTGTAACCACATTTCCACGTATTTGGCACCTACAACACAACAGAGTAAGACGTGCTGAATTTTTTGATACCAAATAACTGTAATGTGAATTTTGTTGCAAGTCAACCTTTAAGCTACAAAGAAGGGTCCACCTCAATACTATTGAGGCATTTACAACGAGGGCATCCTGGGGAACTTAAAAGCGCGTGTAAGAACCTTTAATCCAGCAAATTTATTTTATTTTTAGGTTCTTTCACTAATACCAGAAGTTTTAGGGAAGTGATAGATTTTTGCTTTCCACTATGCTGTGTTATCTATTTCTATATTTGTAAAGTGTTTCTTAACTAATCTCTTGTTGATTATAATAGCAGTTAAAAATAAAATCTGTAATAAAAACACTAGCCAAATCATGCCATTAATCTATCACCCATTGAATAGCATTGATCCACCAATGTCTAGCCATAAATTGTAGATTGCATCTATAAACCAAGCCAAAAATTATAATGATTGGTGTGATAATGGTTTCTTTTATTTTAGTTTATTGATGTCACAACATTAGGCTGTAATAGAACTATCTCTTAACCTTAAATGAATAAAAAATCGCGCGTGCTGACCCGGTCCGACCAGATCTTGGCCCTCATTGCTGACCCTGAGTCTGGTCCAACCCTGCATTCCTTGGTCTCGTTCCAGCTCTAGCTAAGAAAGCCATTGATTCCATTTCTCTGATCAGATCAAAACTTCACAGGCTCATCATATTTAGCCATGTTTAGTTCAACTTGATATTAGTTTTTTACCTAGCCAGGGTCTGGCTCTTCGGGTGGGTGGGCTATTTGCCCCCTCTCCTTTCCCCCTTTTCTCTTTTCCCCTTCTCACTTCTTCTTTGGAGAAGGGGAAAAGAGAGAATGGGGATAGGAGAGGGTGGCAAATAAAGCCCTGATGGCTCATGACTTGTGTGCAACAATTCATAGCTTTTATAGTTTTAATCTATGGTGGTTATCAGATGTTATCACAGAATTGCTTTAGTTTACTGGATTATGTATACAAGAAGGTTTTTATGTGAAAATAAATGTGATTTTGTCACCTTCTCCTCATTAGCTCCATTGTTAACAACAGTGCAGTCAAGCATGAGGTACAATACAACGACGTTACGTCATGCTATTTAAGTCCGACAGGCTTTTTCCCTATTGGCCAATCTAGGTTTATATATCTATGGAGATATCGTACACGAGATTTGTTTCGATAGAGAAGGGTCAGGGAGGAAGTAGAGGTGAGAGTTGGAAAAGAGCGAGGGGGAAGGGTTATTTAAGGCAATTTTTTACACACAGCTTGTCAATAGCAAATTACTCTTTATTGTGGTGTTGAAGCATTTTTCAATAATAATACAGGACTAAGTTCTATCAAATATTTCATCAACCATCTACTTCTAAAGTATACTAATATGGTGAACATAAAGTCTTTGTTGACATAATCCATTTTGAAATAAATGAAAACCGATAGATAAATGTCACATTAGAACTCGCTAGATTAATTAAAAACATTTATTTTGTGGGGTTTTCTGATTGCAAAAATCATTTCTCTAAATTGTCTAGGTGAAAGTACCTCTACTAAAGCAAGCCAATTAATGCCGTTGTACGCAAGCTAAACTCTCATTGTAATAAGGCTTAAACTGCCCTGCTTGGTTACACGCAATAGCACGATTTGTCAACGTTTTTATATTGTGTTTTGAAAAAACTTTCTATTTCTATCAATATTAATAAGAATCACTCATCAACTGTACAGTTATCTTTAAAAGACGTATTTAAAAGACATCTTTAAAAGACATCTTTAAAAGACAACTTTAAAAGACATCTTTAAAAGACAACTTTAAAAGACATCTTTAAAAGACATCTTTAAAAAACATCTTTAAAAGAACTGTAAAATCATCATGAACTTGTAGTGAGGTCATTAGCAGTGGTTCTTTCATGCTTTATTAGGGTTGAACTGACTAGAATAATCACATAATTAACATTTATGGTTTCTTTCTGAAAGATGAACATTTTGCTCATAAAAATGGAATTAATCAATGAGATGCAAGTGATTAACCAATGAGATGCAATTGATTAACCAATGAGATGCAATTGATTAACTTATGAGATGTAAGGGATTAACCAATGCGATGCGAATGATTAACCAATGAGATACAGTTGATTAATCAATAAGACGTGAATGATTAATCAATGAGACACAATGGATTAACCAATGAGACACAAGGGATTAACCAATGAGACACAAGGGATTAACCAATGAGACACAAGAGATTAACCAATGAGACACAAGAGATTAACCAATGAGATGCAAGTGATTAACTAAAGAGACGAAAGTGATTAATAAATGAGATGCAAGCGATTAACCAATGAGACACAAGGGATTAACCAATGAGACACAAGTGAATAACCAATGAGACGCAATTGATTAACCAATAAGATGCAAGTAATTAATAAATGAGATGCAAGTGATTAACCAAGTGATTAACCAATGCGATGCAAGTTATTAACCAATGAGACGCAAGTGATTACCAAATGAGACGAAAGTGATTAACCAATGAGACAAAAGTGATTAACCAATAAGATGCAAGTGATTAATAAATGGGATGCAAGTGATTAACCAATGAAACAATTGATTAACCAATGAGATGCAAGTGATTTGATAGCGTTGAATCATATATAACTCAACGCTATCGATATCAGTGCCAACCACTAGCCTCTGTATCCAGACCTACAGCAGGCGTATCTTGGTTTTTCATATCAGCCTGTATAGTATGGTAAAATTATCTCACTCTTCATAGAATTGAATCAAAGGAAAAGTACGTACTATGAATATCAACTGAGTACTATAACTAGCTGAGTACAATGACTAGCTAAGTACTATGACTAATATAAGGGACAGTCTAGACAACATGCGGTGAACAGCTGAAACAACACGATGTATTGTAGAACAGCTGGTGGCACATCCATCTCATTACCTTCTGCCTAGCCAGAACGAATAGAGTAACCAATCACTTACAGACAAGTTGCTGTCACGCTCACTTAGCCAAATTTATAAAATAATTTCTTGCCAAGGACTTTAGCTGCTCAGCAATCACCTTACGATTGGGGATGGAAGCACCATGTTTGTCAACAAAGTTTGTAGCAACTCGCATCCTTATGGTCTTTTCAAAGCATGGCAAGGATTCTTACAGGTCAGAGATGTGACATACCCTAAATCTCACTACTTCCTCTCTCACTGCCACAAGATATTAGATAACACATCAGACTTGATGACATCATAGCTGCCTCTGTTGCTAACAATGCTATTCTCAGTACAATGTTCAACAACATTTAGTTGAATGGTGAGACAGTCAATCACAATCAGTAGAAAGGTCTGCATTCACCGATAGCTAATTTTGAAGCAAACATGGTGCCTACGAGTACTGCCCCTATCAGCCATGTGGTGGCTGATAGGCCACCACATGGCTGATAGCTGTTTACTGAGCTTTTTAGAGTCAGAAAAATAGAAGGAGGGATTGCAAAACAAGATTTGTGAAAACTCTAGCCCAGGGCAATTACTCCGAGTAGAGTGTGACTAACCATGAAGGAAAACGTTTGAAGAGATAAATAAGACATAATTAGAAATACTCATAGGAGCTGTATGAGAAAGGATCAAAGGGGAAGAAAAATATAGAAAAAGATAGACATGGGTCAGCTACAAAAGACTCTAATCTATAACCAAGTCCTTGTTTATGAAAACAACTCTTGATCCCTTAGTTGTAGCGGACTGCCTGTCATAACAGTTTTTATCTAACATATCTTTGTAAAGAACCATGCAGCAAGCAGGTGACATGGTTCCAAGGCTATCAAGATAGTTTGTATCGTATCCCAATGAATCCTCAGTATTAGGGGGCCGGCAGTAAGTGACTGTGAGGCTGAGACAGTGGCACAATATATGCCGACTTTAATATGAGAACATCGAGTTTACAGAAGCAAGCGAAAAATGGATTGCCTCTCAAATGACCAGGTTTAACCTGATCTAGGGTAATTCTATGAAATAATATACACAATGGTCACTTTAGTAGGTACTATAAATAATGGACGCTCTATGAAGTAATATAAACAATGGTCATTCTATGAAAAGTACGATAAATAGTATTAACCTGTTGTTACAATGATTGCTAAAGTAAGTTAGCGGCCATGACAAGGAACTGATATGATACGGATATGGTCGTATAGAGTGTCCCACACGCCATACTGATGCATTAGACAATATAGTAATAGTAAACCGGGTTTAAATGGGATTGCTCCAGCTCGCCCATTTGAAGCTTGTGCTTTAAAGTCTCTGTTTTATAGCCTGTGTTCTATAGACTGTACTCAAAGTCCTGTCTCACATAACTGAGCATCCTGATTGTGAAGCTGCTGGTGAACTGTCTGAATCAGAGGTGAATTTGATGACATAATCAGCGTAAGCTGCAGCATCATGAAAAACGGCATACATGGTGGGAGAGTCAATATTATCAACTACTGAATCGTACTGCTCAAGAGGCGCGTGTGGCTTGTAAGGCGCACACTTCATGTGGCGTCGACCTTCACAATACTCTCCTGTTATAACCTTTGCAACTATCATATACTTCTCTCCAGTGGCTGACGGTGGTGAAAACATGTTGTTTGCGGAGTATGCAGACGTCGTCGAGAAGTAGGAAGCTGCACCAAGAATATTGCAACCTACAAAAAATTTATCTTTCCAAATGCAACAGCGTAAGATGAGACAACTCACGCGTGTTCAATAAAATGCAGATAATAGAGGAAGCATTTAACCAAAATATCAACAGCGGTCAAATATTGTTGGTAAGGCAGGGATATTGCCATTGATGGTTTGATGCCTTTGATAGCTTATTAATGGAGCATTAGTCAAGCTGTATTGTATACAGTGTACTCAAATAGTTCAAATGATTAATGCCATTTTGTCTTTTATAGAACCTCTTGTATGAAGAGAAGGCTCAGCTCCAGTAATACTAACAGTGGGGTCAAGCGGACTGGATATATGTTAAAACAGTAATTCGGTTCTCAAGTTGTTGGTTTAAATTGTTCCGAAGGCTGAAGAAGGCAAAGTTTGATCAAATCTGCCTGAAACAGATGAAGGGTTTAGCCGGTGATCACATGATTGGACTCCTAAGTAGAAAGTGATTGGGCTGCTGAAGTAGAGAGTGATCACATGACTGGACTGCTGAACTAGTGAGTGATCACATGACTAAACTGATGAAGTAAAGAGTGATCACATGACTAGAATGATGAAGTAGAGAGTGATCACATGACTGGACTGATGAAGTAGAGAACGATCACATGACTAGACTGATGAAGTAGAGAGTGATCACATGACTAGACTGTTGAAGTAGAGAGTGATCACATGACTAGGCTGATGAAGTAGAGAGTGATCACATGAATAGACTGTTGAAGTAGAGAGTGATCACATGACTAGACTGTTGAAGTAGAGAGTGATCACATGAATAGACTGTTGAAGTAGAGAGTGATCACATGACTAGACTGATGAAGTAGAGAGTTATCACATGACTAGATTGATGAAGTAGAGAGTGATCACATGACTAGACTGATGAAGTAGAGAGTGATCACATGACTAGACTGTTGAAGTAGAGAGTGATCACATGACTGGACTGTTGAAGTAGAGAGTGATCACATGACTGGACTGTTGAAGTGGAGAGTGATCACATGACTAGACTGTTGAAGTAGAGAGTGATATACATGTATTTGCTATATAAATATTGCTATAAATATTCGCTCTGACAGCAGTGCAGTGAGCAGACTTACCTACGGCGCCCGACAAGCCTCGATCAAAGATTCCTTTAGTTATCTTTGCTACATTTTCATATTTTGTTCCATGAAAAAGTACTTTTTCCACTTTAGGTTCAGGCTTTCCCA
Organism: Watersipora subatra; assembly: GCF_963576615.1. Taxonomy (NCBI): domain Eukaryota; kingdom Metazoa; phylum Bryozoa; class Gymnolaemata; order Cheilostomatida; family Watersiporidae; genus Watersipora; species Watersipora subatra. Next base: position 1,012,581 of record NC_088711.1, read on the forward strand.
ACTTGATAGCCACCTCAGAGCGAAAGGAGGAGTAACGTTTGTAACTGAATGGGTTCTGAATCCGAGTAACCTGTAGTTAATCAGGTAGACCCTGATAACCTATTGTAGTTAATCAGGTAGACCCTGATAACCTATTGTAGTTAATCAGGTAGACCCTGATAACCTATTGTAGTTAATCAGGTAGACCCTGATAACCTATTGTAGTTAATCAGGTAGACCCTGGTAACCTATTGTAGTTAATCAGGTAGACCCTGATAACCTATTGTAGTTAATCAGGTAGACCCTGATAACTTATTGTAGTTAATCAGGTAGACCCTGATAACCTATTGTAGTTAATCAGGTAGACCCTGATAACCTATTGTAGTTAATCAGGTAGACCCTGATAACCTATTGTAGTTAATCAGGTAGACCCTGATAACCTATTGTAGTTAATCAGGTAGACCCTGATAACCTATTGTAGTTAATCAGGTAGACCCTGATAACCTATTGTAGTTAATCAGGTAGACCCTGATAACTTATTGTAGTTAATCAGGTAGACCCTGATAACCTATTGTAGTTAATCAGGTAGACCCTGATAACCTATTGTTAAAGATTGACTTGCAACAAAATTCACATTACACTTATTTAGTATCAAAATATTCACCATGTCTTACCCTGTTGTGTTGTAGGTGCAAAATATGTGGAAGTGTGATTACAAGCTCTTAAAAGCTCAAAAACGAACAGTTAATCACTGCCATCTCAAAGCCGCCGTAGATTGGAATCAATTTATTTCTCTGATATAATCGAACGATTTGGTTATTGTTTTGACTCGTGATGTTCTTACATAAATTGAAAGGCCAATAAAAAGCTCAATATAAAACTTCTCGTAGCACTAGTTTATGACAAACACTTAGAGTTTTACCGAAGAGCCCTAACGAAATGTAGATGCTCGCTAGTTTAGTTTTATTTCGGCTTGGTCTAATCCTCTAGTCGTAATCTGATCATGTGACCCATACTTCCTGCCAAACAGCGCAAAGAGTTTCTGCAGCATTTTTGGACTATCACAGGAGACCAATGGGCTCGTCATAATTATTAGAGGATGATATGCACTCCTTTGAGCTAAAGTTAACAAATTAAACGATATTTTACAGCGGGTTTTGAGATATCAAAGTTCAAAATGACAGCATTACAATGATGATGAAACAGACGCGTAAAGACAATAGACATGGTTTTATTGAATACGTGAAGTATATTTGTGACAATATTCCGATGAATGAGGTTGCATGAAAGTGTAAACAGAAACAATTTTGTTCAGCTACGCCCCATTTGAGCCGTTTTGGAAAGGGATTCTAATTTACAGCAGTTTTGTGATGGCGTCGATTAACTGTTCGTTTTTGAGCTTTTAAGAGCTTGTAATCACCTTTCCACATATTTTGCACCTACAACACAACAGAGTAATACCAAATAACCAATTGATAATACCAATAACCTTTTGATACCAAATAACTGTTATGTGAATTTTGTTGCAAGCCAACCTTTTAAATGTCGCACTTCGTAATCATATCGCACAGTCCATCTCCGAAACCTGACTAAAAGGTCGATTTTGATAAAATATGAATTTGCTTATACAAATGTATGTATGCTTATTTATGAATTTCCTTATATGATGCATGTAAATAAAATATGAACATTTCACAAGTTGATCCTCTCTTAATCTAATCCATGATGTTTTATTTGGAAATTGATAAACATTGAAGCAATGCCTGTAGAAGTCAGGAAGAGTTATGCGTCAAGGTTGGTATCACAACGCATCATTCATCCTTACGTGTCTGAAAATTATATACTTGTATATGTTATATGTGTCACATTTATTGCTTTTAATGTTATGGCTACATTATGAAACAATCAAGGCATTTTCTTAGGGTTGATTTTCCTCAATGAGCAATTGTTTTGTCGCAAATGATGTTTTAAATTATATCAATCTAAATTTGTCAATCTAACTTTGGTCGATTTTTCTAGGCATGATATCAGATTCTGGCGATATTTATAACATAAGCAGTGGCTTATTGTCATCGGCTGCTCTACTGTGGCACCCACTTTGTATCATTTTAATATGGCTACGCTATTCCACTGTAACACACCCGCAGTGCAACATACCACACTATAACACACTCACACTGCGAACAAATACTATAACACATCCACATTGTAACACACCCAAACTGTAACACACCCACACTACTCCACTGTAACACAACCACACTGTAACGTACTAAGACTAGTCCACTGTAACACACCAATACTGTAATGCACCTAGACTGCTCCATTGTTACATACCTACACCACACTACAGTATCATACCTGCAATATTGTACAGTTTCCGTTTTTATTCTTTGTCCTATTAAAACATTTTGTGACTGTTGTCCACTCCACAGTGGATGAAAATACAGGATGCTCCGAGTAGACATCAACCTGGCCTTCCCAGTGAGGAGGAAGGTCTATAACAACGGCGCACATAAAACAAAACTGTACTCTGACTCAGATCTCTAGACTCTCTTAAACATTGAGTCATCTGATAAACTGAATGGTGTGAGAGATCTTATGACACATGTACTCAATACAGAGAAGATAACTTCTGTATCTCATGACACATTTTTCTCAAACTAATAGTTGTGTTCTTGCCATTTTGATGGTCGAACCGGTCTAACCTCTGGGAACTATTCATTGACCTTTTTTGGATTGTTTGAGTTTCCTGATCTTTTGGGTTGAGCATCACTTGAAGAGACGTCTCAAACCTCTGATGGACAGATGAAAAGATAAACTGACATAAGAATCCAGTTTCTACCGGAATCAGAAATCATCAAATATTGGCATCGTTGTTGACATGAAGCCAACAAATAATATGACTAACATTCTATTTTTAGCCAATAAAAAATAGCATAGCCAATCTCAAAACATACAATATAATCAACCAGACAAAATTAGTTCTATCCATTAGCTCTATCCCTACTAGTTCTATCCCTACTAGTTCTATCTCTACTAGTTCTATCCCTACTAGTTCTATCCTACTAGTTCTATCTCTACTAGTTCTATCTATGCTAGTTCTATCTCTACTAGTTCTATCCCTACTAGTTCTATCCCTACTAGTTCTATCCCTACTAGTTCTATTCCTACTAGTTCTACCTCTACTAGTTATATCTCTACTAGTTCTATTCCTACTAGTTCTATCCTACTAGTTCTATCCCTACTAGTTCTATCCTACTAGTTCTATCTCTACTAATTCTATCTCTACTAGTTCTATCCCTACTAACTCTATCCCTACTAGTTTTATCCCTACTAGTTTGTTTGTACCTGTCTTTTTATATGTATGTACCTGCTTGTTATACATTTACCAATCTTCAATATATCTCTCAGTGCTTTATACTTCAAACTGTCATTTATATATGTACCTGTTTTTAAAATGTGTATTAGTTTTTTATAATCACATAGTATCATTTCTGGGCAACCGCAATGGATGCGATGAAATAGAAAAGAAGACGCTCACTAATTTCAGAAATGGTCAGTTAACAACTTAAGTCCAACATACCAACAAATTTTGAACATCGCTGGAGAAGATGTCTAGTTGATGATTCCTTTGATAATTTGCTTTCTTTTCGTTGAGCAGCCACATGAACACTCCAAAGGCCTGCACGCAGATGTAAACTATTAGCAGATATGTCCTGCACAAACAGAAATTAATTAACTCTAGTCAAAGTTTGTATATTATATAAACTTTTTCACTATATATGCCTGTTTTCCACATTTAGCTCATCATCCTTTGTAATCTACTTACACTTCTCTGAAGAAATGTAAGTTCTCCTTTATACAGAAATACACGGATGTTTCGTGATCCTGAACTGTTTGCTCTGGCATGACTGTCATTGGAGCTAGGTTGCGCTTCTATGGATAAACCTGATTTCATGGAAGCTTTTACTATAGATTTCAGTGTAACCATCATGCCATAGTCCAAAGATTCTATCGTATTGTCTAGCTGCAACATGTTTGTAATAATGGCTTAACTCTTAGCTTGACTTGCAAATACCACTATATTTATTTGAATCTAACTATCTCTCTCATCCTTAGTCTTTGCAGTGATCTCACCCCTCTTTTTAGCTATTCCTCTCTTGCACGCATGGACCTAACTTGTCACTTGTCCTCTATAACCCGCAATCACCTCACCGCTCTTTTCCTCTTCCTCTCTTTTAATCAACAATCTTCACCTCTCTATTCATCACAGATAGCTTTAATACCAATGTAACCATCAAATACAAAGTTTTCACCTTAAAAAAGTCAGCTTCCGTCCGATATTCACAAAAAAGAGTTGGTGAAGTGAACCTGCAGCTGATGAGTCTAAAGAGTGCTGTCAAAAAGGGAACTCCAATGAATATGACAACCAGCAGCTCAGCCACCACAAGAGGGTTGAAAAGACCCAGTAGTAAGATCTGTTGGATTCCTTGTCCAGCTGCGTCCATCCACCCATCCACTAAATCTATCGCTAATTTTATTAGACCGATGACTTTTCCTCCAACAACGGTAAACAAAGTCAAAATAGAAGATCCCATCAGTGCTAAAATACCATCTCTTAGATAGGCAGCGATTATTATACATACAACTATCATGAGACAACATAGTGGCTCAAATAGACTCATCATAGCAGAAAGGAATGGTGCCAATATCCTTAGCAATATAACTAATCCTATTGCTGCCCTAGCCTTGCGCATGATTGGGTGAGAGAGTATACTGTCTTTTTGTATTCTTCCAGTAGCCTTGCATATTACTATACCTAAGTGAATCTCTTTTTCTCTCACACCTTTCTCTGCATTCTACAACAAACATAAAATATTACATATAATTTTGGTGCCGAGTCCTATAAACTAGTCATTTGCTGACGTAAAAAAATATACATATCACAACAATAAAATCCACTGATAAGGCAGTTTACAGACCAGACTTGACTTCTCCGTAAACAATATATTTTTCAAGTGAGGCCCAGGCACCATGGTTGATAGAGATTTTCTACAAATATGCATGGTAAGAATAGATACAAGACAAAGAGCAAGCTATAATCAGTTGAACTGTTAATCCTACAGCATGTTAGCTTAAAGTTGTGGTTGCATCAAAAAATTTGCTTTAATGAAATTAAGACCCATAAAAGGCTAAAACATCAGCTACAATTTGATGCCATTTTTGTCTTTGTAGACCAACCCTGTCCAGAGATATATGCGTTTGAATGAGGCCCTCTTTTAACAAGCTCACGTTCCAGCGGATGCTTCTTTCGTGAAGTCACTAGCAATACATCTGAAAAGAAACCACGAGCGATAAATATGAGGTCACTTCGTTAGCCAATCATCAGCGCAAAATTTTTATATAGGTCGTAATAAATGTGATCGCTCGTAAAATACGTTGTCTGTGATCTTAAATTTAGGGATTTTACTCTATTATTAAATCGCATGGACATCGATGTTTACTAAATGAATTAACATCGTTACTCTAATGAATTACTCGATCGACACGTTTTATTGGTGAACAACATAATTGTATAAATTGCTGAGAAATTACTGCGAAGGTGACTCCGAGTTTTCTTGGCATCAAAGTTCTACGGAGAAAGATCGTAGAATGGAGGTAAATTTATCTTTTACTTTGAGTCTCCTATAGAGTTCCCTGTTGAGTTTACATTCAGATTGTATTTCCCTGTTTGAGGTAGAGATGCCCCGATTCTAAATTCACCAGCCGATTCAGATACCGATCCGATATACCGATCCTAATTGAAAAATAATCCGATTCAGACGCCGATTCAGATCTTTTGTGTTGCATAGATAGTAGCTCATTTTATTATGCAAATTCAAACATAATGCAAAGAAAACATGAATATTATTGTATTCATTTGTTTGCATTTATGGAAAAAAATATATACATATTCACATACTGACATACTGTGCATGTAGTAACAAAACAGTCCATGTTTCTTGTAATTTGTAAACAAAGGTAATTACTGTTAGTGGTACAGTTCTATCTGTGATAACGAAGTCCCTCTTCTATTGTTAGATGAACTGCTGTGCCTGTACAAGTTTATAGCAAATCAATGTTTCCTTTAAAAACCGTTAGTGATTCAATTATCTCAGCAAGACGTCTCTTTTCTTCCATCATTATCAATGTAGCCAAGCGTCCTGAAGTGGGATTCCCTTGCAACAGATGTTAGAGGACAGGCTACATACCGATACGCCACTGGGGTTACCGTTTTTTGTACAATACAAACGATCCATTGTATCGTCAGGATCAAGAGAGTGATAGATAACTTTATGCGTCGACTGTTTAAATTACTTTCGTAATGCTAGTAAATAGAAATATTACACTGTGTTCTTGTTTCCCATTTTTGTTATCTTGTTCGTGATTGCTTGCAATAAACCTATCGCTGTAATTGGGAAATACCACACTTTTTGTTTACGTTCTAGCTAAAAAGTTTCCTTCGCTGTGTTGATCAGGCTATAGACATGAAATAAATTGTGTGGCAGGCCTGAAATTCATTAAGTAAAAGTAAGAAGCTTACAGCTGATGAATTTTTATTAGTATAGCAGGCTAAAATACAGTTTTCTGCTAAATGGTTGATCTGTAAAAAGTATCGGCAGGTTCAGATTTTTTAAGAAAAGATCGGCCGATACCGATTCAGATACTTGACACTCATATCGGCACCGATACCGATACCAAAATCGGGGCAACTCTAGTTTGAGGCTAAAATGTAATTTCCTGCGCGTGCGAGATACATATGTACAGTGAGTTCTTGACGGCTTCTTTTCAATCTTTAGCATCTAGCAATACAATGGCTTAGATTGATGAATATACTAAAGGTAGTATTTTAGTACTCATTAATACATGTACTAATTAATAAAATTATAACTTAATGCTATCACTAATCATCGTTTTATATTTTTTGATCGGTTCACCTAGCTACATTTGCTTCAAATTTTCTGTGGCAGTTTTATCTAGTAAATTAGATTTATGATTTGACTTTAGATGTTCACTTTTCACTTGTAGAAAGTGAAGAAAATCGATTGATCAATGCAAATCTTTAACTTTCAGAACCAAAGCTTTGAACCGTTGGCTTGGCGTACTTGTGCCTTTGTTAAATATTTATTCGTTTTTAAAATTACACTCGCAATCTATCAAACTCCCAATTTGAAAGCTTTCAGTAGATACGCTTTAGAATGACATATCTATGAATGACATATATTTATTGCATTTGTTTTACTGATTACAGGATGTTTATGTCGTCCTACCAGCTGAAGCAGCTTTGTCAGTGTGGAAACTGCCATACAGGGAAAAGAGAGACTTGAATGTGTGCTGCATAAACCATGATGTTTTGTTTGAGTTTGCTGCAGTAGATGAATTTGTCTTATTGTATCAGCTAAAACTATGTGAGTGGCCACGACTTGATGAATATTTTTAATAAAAGCTTTATGCCAAGATGAAAATTTTCGCTTGTAAAAATTATATAATAAAATAATATTGTTGAAGATAATGCAAAACATGATTTGCAGAATATTGTAATGAATTGGATACGGTAGATGAATGTCCGCAGAACTGGAGAATGTAAGTTCAAATCCAGTTTGCAGCAAACTTCTCATCCTTAAAACTCCATCCCTATGTATATTCTTTTCAAAGACGCAGCTTGCTTATTTTACTTACGGTAGTAAGAAACTAGTTATCGGTGTGGGCAATGATATAAAGCTCCACCCCCCGGATAGGCGACGGACATAATGTGGGCGGGGCTTTGGGAGGCTGTATATCGTTAGTGTGGGTAGCGGCGGAACTGTGCTGATACAAAGACCTTATTCTACAGTTTGCTTGACAGAATTACCGTAGACCGGTAAAATTGGTAGTCGGTACTCAAATGTTTACACATTATTTGGAGAAAGTGAGTAAGACAAATTTTCATTTTTCGTTATTTGAGGCCTTTGAAACATTCATAATAATGTATCTGTAGCGGGGTTTAAAATTTTATTCTAACCAACATGAGCAAATACAAAATAAAATATATGCCAATAGAGCCGTGTAGGACTAGACTTTTATCGCAAATAGCCGCTGTGAATACGAGATATATTAACAGATAAAGCACACGTGACATCATTTTGGACAAGTCTGGGCATGTTTTTTTGGCCTGAGTGTTTTCCCGCGATCAGATTTTTTCGATTTTAACCTTCAAATATCTTGGCAATGAGATCACCTAACACAACAAACAACATATCAACTGATAGAGAAAACAAAGCTTTCTTTTAAGATCAACTCAAATTTGACGCAACCACATCTTTAATGGGAGACTAACAGCGCAATATATAAAGCGGCTCAGCATGTGTGTAGTTGCATGATCAATCAAAAGCAATGACAGCAGCATTAAGCCTTATTCCCAAATCAATTGCGAGAACCCGGTGGTAATCTTGCGCAGCAAAGCGCTTGCGACGCTAGGCGGCTTCTGTTCAGATAAGCTGCATCACTAATAACCTCATAGAAAATGTTCGCTCGCTGTGGTTTTTGCTAATGCTGACCTTGCCTGTACAGTGCATTTCGGGAAGGTTTTGCCTGCAGCTCTTCGCAAAATTTGAACAGCGCTAAACTCTTGCGTTGACCGCCGGCATCTACCGGTGGTACCCGGCGTGTAGTTTCACATTTCACCGCTGATAGCCTACGGTGCTGTCGCCGGTGCTTTGCGGTGTATATCGGAACCAGGCTTTAAGTGATCGCTATCATGACAGTGATATCACGGCAGCGATATCACGGCAGCGCTTTCACGGCAGCGATACCACGGCAGCAATATCACGGACAGCAATATCACGGCAGCAATATCACGACAGTGATATCACGACAGCAATACCGAATCTTATGAAATGCAGTCACAGAACTCAATACAATCAATATAAAAACTATTAACTCAAAACATGGGAGGTTCAGGTTTATTGTTTATACATGTCAGGGCTGTATTGTTCATTTTTAGGATGCCTCGGACAATATCTAGAGTAGCCCCTTAAGCAACTTGTGACGGCTGTAGGGCCGAGCGGCCGGCGGGGTGGGTTCGGGAGGAGTGCAACGCCCTCCCGAATATCGAAATTTTTTTATAGAACACACACAAGCTACAATTGTATTATTGCAACTTATACAAGCAAGTATAATACTAGAAAAATTTCTCAAAAACTCATGAAGATTGCGGTGTATCACCTTCCGTATGAATTATTGAATACATGTCATGTGGTATGTAAACTTGTGCCAGGGGTAAGAAACAAAAATATTATGATTACTGATTAAGGTTTGATAATAAACTCTAAACAGCAAATCTATAAACAAAAGACTAAAGATTATTTAAAATTGAATATTAGAAGGTTTTTGATTCTGCTGAGAATAATGGTAAAACAATGAAACTAATTTAAGCTATCTAGATCTATAAGAGCACCAGTCACTGAATGACTCAAAGTTCAATAATATGATATCAGAGTTTTTTCTTGAAGATTATTTAAATTTGAAGCTTGTAGATTTTGAATTTAACAAAGTTAGAGATTCTTCTCACGCCCTTGGGTGATTCGGTTAGGTGCTAATGGTACTACCCTTACCCATGGATAAACAGGTTCAACGAGTGAGCATAGTATAAAATAAAAGCTATACAAAAAATATTTCCCTGCAAATATAGATAATAACATAGCTCACTAAACAAACAAATTATAGACATATAATACATGACTAGAGCTTGTCAAGCAGATATTAAAAAGAGAACAACACAGAATTACGAAAAGTTTAAATCTGTAAGGTAATACGAACAGGAATTACGATCTGTATTTACGACATCACGGGCGGAGGAGATCAAGGACAAAAGAAGGAAGGGGATGGAACAAAAGGGAGGACCGGAGGCTACGACGAGAGCGGGATTATTCTGGGCGCGGCTCACGAAGGAGGAGCAACTGACGTACGGATAATCAAGTAAGATCATACAGCTTCATATGGTGTCAGAATATATCGAACCTACAGGCGTAATCGTGTAAAACGTTGCTGTTTGTGTAACGGTATTTTACAACGACAAGCTCGACAAGGCACAGATTCTCTGGAAGCTGTTGCGTTGAGGCAAAGGATCGGATATTTGCTGAGATATCGTAGGAGTAGGCGTACTTTGTGTGGAGCAAAATTTTGCTACCCTGACTCTTAACGACAATATAGTGAATTATACTGTCACTCTCATATATTTTGGTGTTATCTAACTTGTTTCCTGTTAATCACGATCCATAGTATTTTCTTGATTGTGGTGTGCTGCCAGTAAAACAATATAGAGTATGTCTGCTAGTGGTGAAACCAAGCCTGAAAAGTTCGTAAAGCCCTTGGATTTTTCCTCGGGCAACCTGGCTACCACTTGGAAAGTTTATAAAGACCAGTTTAATATATAAATGATTGTGAAAAAACTAAGAGAACTCACTGTAGACGAACAGATCGGTCACATGCTTATGGCCATGGGTAGTGACTCGGTACCAGTTTACAATCAGTTCACCTTCGTGCCATCTGGCGAAGACAAAAAGAAAACACTGGCCAACTGCATCAAATTTTTTGATGCGTATTTTGAGCCTGTTAAAAATGTTATTTTTGATCGCTGTGTTTAATAGCATGACTCAGCAACCTGGCCAATCTCTTCACCAGTTTATAGTTAAACTCCAAGTCCAGAGTGAGAATTGTGACTACAGCGATATGCGAGATGACTTGGTAAGGGATAGAATAGTGGTGGGAGTGCGTGACATCGAGCTTCACAAGTACCTGATTGATGTGCCTGATCTCACACTCAGGTTATGCATTCAAAAGGCGAAGCAATATGTATCAAATCAGGAGCATGTAGCTGCAATGGCGTCTATGTCTGGTGCTCTGGGTCCCGGTAAAGAAGAGTATGCTGGGAATGTAGACTCGGTACAGCGATATAAACCAAAATCGTCTAAACAAATGACTGACACTGAGGAAAACAAGAGCAGTAGCGCAAAGGACCAGCAATGCTCAAAATGTGGAAGGTGAAAGCATTTTGGTGGTCATTGCCCGGCAGAAAGGTCAAGCTGCAACAAATGCAAGAGAAAAGGTCACTGGGCAAAAATGTGCAAAGGAGCCCAGCAAGTATCTGCACTGGAAGAGAATGACGATGGAGTAGATAGTTTGTTTTTAGGAAGTTACCAATGACTAAGCCGCATAAACTACATTGACACCATCTCGGAAACAGAAAATGCCTGGTATGTAGAGTTACAGATGAACTCAAAAATTGTGAGATTTAAAGTAGACTCGGGTGCTGCAGTTTCGGCTATACCAATTAGTGTCTGCGATGCTCTTGGGTTGAAACTGACACCTACTACTCGAGAATTGTTCGGCTCGGGAAACACTAAGCTTACAGTACCTGGAGTGGCTATCGTTGAACTATTTCATGAAGGAAGACGCCACAAAGAGAGGGTTTACGTTGTTGAAGGGCTTGCTAGTCCTCTGTTAGGCAAACCGGCCATCAAACAGCTGGGCATTCTCAAAGTGTCTGAAATCGCAGAAGGTTCTTCAACAGGTTGGAAAGAGATGTTTCCGTCATTGTTCTCAGGCTTAGGTACCATGAGATCCAGAGTTCATATTCAGCTGAAAGATGAAATAACTCCTTTTGCTCAATCTACTCCCAGAAGAATAGCTGCAGCTCGGCGCCGGCCTTTACAAGAAGAGCTCCACCGGATGGAGAGGATCGGAGTTATCCAGAGGATAGAGGAGCCCACAGACTGGTGCACTCCTTGTATAGTTGTGCCCAAGAAAGATGGGAAGATCAGAGTATGCATAGATTTTACCCGCCTGAATAAAGCAGTAAAAAGGGCTTACCACCCATTTCCAGCCACTGATGAGACAATAGCCAGTCTGGGTAAATCACGAGTGTTCTCGAAATTAGATGCAAACAGCGGGTATTGGCAGCTTCGGTTGGATGAAAGTTCGCAAAAACTGACTACTTTTATCACACCGTTTGGTAGGTTTTTCTGCAAGCGTTTACCATTTGGCATTTCATCAGCTCCCGAAATATTTCAAAGGGAGATGCAGAAGGCTCTGGAGGGCATTGAAGGTGTGTTATGTCAAATGGATGACATCTTAATTCATACGGAAACTGAAGATGAACACGTCAGTAAAGTGAAAAAAGTCTTATCACGTCTGGCTTCCAGTACAACGTCTGGCTTCTGCAGGCATTACTCTAAATGAAGAAAAGTGTGAGTTCTCTCAGACTCGTATCACCTTTTTGGGTCATGTAATAGACGAATCAGGGATACATGCCGATCCAGGAAAAGTATCAGCCATACAAGATTTCCTTATCCCAAAAAACAGGAAAGGCTTAAAGAGATTCCTTGGTATGGTCAATTATCTTGGTAAGTTTATGACTACCCTAGCAGATGACACCATCAAGATGAGATCTCTCCTTAAGCTGAAAGATAACGATTGGTATTGGACAGCTGAAATGACCGAAGAGTTTGAGGTGCTGAAGCAAAAGATCTCCTCATTCCCGGTGCTAGTCCCATTTGATATGGAAGCCGAGACTTGGCTTTCCACCGATGCTTCCTCCTATGGTTTAGGAGCGGCGATTTTCCAGAAAACTGTTGATGGCTTCAAGCCTATAGCATTGGCGTCGCGGGCCCTTACGGACACAGAAAAGCGGTATGCCCAAATAGAAAAGGAGGCTCTGGCCATGTGTTGGGCAGCAGAAAAGTTCTACTACTATCTAGCTGGCCGCGACTTCAAAATCGAAACTGACCACAAACCTCTGGTATCGATTATGGCGGAGAAAGAACTGTTCAAACTCCCCATTCATGTTCAGAGATTTCGTTTGCGCATGATGCGGTTTTCGTATGTCACATACATCCCTGGAGAGAAGTTGATAGTTGCCGATGCTTTGAGCAGAGCCCCAGCAGGAACAGAAAAAGTGTCTGAACCGGAGCCTTCACTCATTCAGGAAATGATGGAAGAGCTCCCGATATCTCGAGTCAGAAGAGAGCTACTCGAAATTGCCCTCTCAACAGACCCCACAGCTAATCAATTAATGAGGTATATTCAAGAGGGTTGGCCAAACTACCGTGATCTGCCTCAATATCTGAAAAAGTACAATTCGTTCAAAGAGGAGTTGACTGTTGTGGGAGGATTGCTGTTTAATCACAACAGATTGTATATTCCCTTGAGTGAACGATAGAGGGTCTTGCAAGACATTCATAGGGGGCATCTGGGGGAGAACCGCTGCCTCAGAAGAGCCCAGAGTGCGATTTGGTGGCCAGGGATGTCTCAGGACATCAGAGAAATGGTTAAGTGTTGCAACACATGCATTCGCTTTAGGAAAGTACCCACTGAGCCATTGATTCCTACTCCTCTCCCAGAGAGACCCTGGTGGCAGCTTGCAATGGATTTCTGCACCGTTGATGAGAGAGGTGATGAGTATTTGGTTATTAGTGACTATTATAGCCGGTTCATGATTGCTGAAAAGTTTCCCCGAGCCACTGCTGCAGAGATGTGCAGAACTGTCAACAAGGTCATATGTACATTAAGGGTACCTCACATCATTGTAACAGACAACGGTCCACAGTTCATTTCTGAAAACTTCGCTCAACTAATGAAGAAATGGGACATTATTCATCAAACCAGTTCCCCTAGAAACCCCCAAGCAAATGATCATGCAGAGAGAGTGGTGCAAACATTCAAGAAGCTTGTGGCAAAAAACGTTGAGATTGAATCTGCTATTATGTGCTATAATGACAGTCCTTTGCAGAATGGCTATACCCCTGCCCAGCTGCTCATGGGAAGAGCGTTGAATTCAATGGGCTATCTCGTCAACAGTCCAGTAGATGTAAAGAAATTTCGCGCTTATGAAGCTGACTACAGAGGTAGGCAAGCTCATACTTTCAATCAACAGCACAGGGCGGTTGAATGGGACCAAGTGCCTGTCGGAACTCGGGTGGTTCTCAATGACCCCTCAGCCAAACCGGTGAGAGCTGTTGTGATGGCGTCCTCTGGCAGAGAAGTTGCGTTGAAGACTGACGATGGAGCCATGCTGCGCAGGAACAGAAAACTAGTGCAAGTTGATAAACCCATTGAGTCGTCCCCATCTGATGAAAGATGTATATCAAGAGAAGACAGCGCTCATCCTACACTGAACACTAGAAGTGAAGCGAGCACCAGTCAGGTGACCATGTTACCTAGGAGAGAGAACTCGGCAGATACCGGACCTCGGCAGTCGCCGGTACCAAATGCACCTGCTTCCGCACCTCTGCAGTTACAGACTCCTCAAGTGAATAGGACCGTTGAGCGGTCACCTCCCTAGAAAAGTGGTTGTTCTCCGCAGGCACCGACTGCGGCTCCCACTAGAAAGCGCAAAGAGAGTAAGGGATCAACCAGTTTCAGTCTTCAGTCTCAGCCAGCACTCATCCCCTCTAATACTCATCGTCAGAGTGTACAGACCCATCAGACGCGAGCCGGGAGAGTTGTAAAACCTCCAGATAAACTCAACCTGTAATGGGTTATTCTTTGTTTTGTAAATATTGTCTGTCTCTATACTCACTGACTTTCATGTGGCTAACATTGTTATTCTACTAATTTCGAGTTTTGTTTTCCCCCATGATGCGGCGACGTCTTAAAAGATTTGCATAAATCTTGAGGGGAAGGTGTAAGGTAATACGAACAGGAATTACGATCTGTATTTACGACATCATGAGCGGAGGAGATCAAGGACAAAAGAAGGAAGGAGATGTTTCCGGTGGAGGGAGATAGGCTGGAAAAAAGGGAGGACCGGAGGCTACGACGAGAGCGGGATTATTCTGGGCGCGGTTCACGGAGGAGGAGCAACTGATCATATAGCTAGTAAGATAATATAGCTTCATAAAATCGGCTGTTACAAGTATGCAGCCTCAGAAAATCCTGAATTGATTTTCATGCAATGAATTAGATGTTTTCACGTAAAGATAGTGTGGAAAAATTAGCACGCATACTCGATATATGAGCAATAAGAAAGCTCGCGGCAAATTTCTTTTTTTTTTCTTGAATGTTTCAAGATAGTTCAAAACACGTCTGCTTCGCGCAGCGTCGATATAACAAAGAAAACATTTCAACTATCATTTGCAAATTGTAATCAGTCAAATGACTATCATCAAAATATATCGTAAAACTGCAATAAGGCTAGTAAAGCCAACCAAGAATTATTCTACACGATCCCGTAAGTAATTGGCTTCCCATAATTATCAAAATATTCATCTCAAGTAGAAGTAAATGTTTTGAAAGTCCAGAATTTATGGTATTCGTCAAAATAAAAACTCTTCGTCAGTTCAACAGCGTCTAGCACATTTAAACTTAATCGTTATCATTAAATATGTGAATCCAGAACAGACAAAACCGAAATGACTGTTTTGCATTCTTCTAACCTCCTTGCTCAGCAGTAAAAGATTGCGTCGAAATGGATTCGCTAGATTTGCAACCACTAGAAATATTCTCAGAACGGGCTCTGCACGATACTTTCGCACCTCTCGTCCGAACATCGGAGCCATCGAGTGTTACACTCGATGGCTCGTCCGAACATCGGAGCCATCGGGTGTTACACTCGATGGCTCGTCCGAACATCGGAGCCATCGAGTGTTACACTCGATGGCTCTGCTGAACATCGGAGCCATCGAGTGTTACACTTAAGTGTAACATCGGAGCCGAACATCGGAGCCTTAAGTGTTACACTCGATGGCTCTGCCGAACATCGGAGCCATCGAGTGTTACACTCGATGGCTCTGCCGACACTAAACAACAAGGGAATCACCGTTTAGCCGTTGTAAGTGCTGAAATTTTTGCATCATAGAACAATACGGCCCTGATACGTGTACGTATGTTATATCTTTATTATTATTGTTACATCATATAATTGATTGTAAGAAGGCTTGGAAGCTCACATGTTATACCAAAGCTAGGAAGCGGTCAATAGGAATAAATTTAGTGCAAATATTGTTAATACTCTAGTATTAGTGCTCTATGCTAATACATGTATGACTGTACATCGTGTTTTTGACTAGCCAATCCTTACTTGGTATCTCAGTAAATATAGCTGATCCCTTCTCTGTAACCGTCAACTAATGCACTGTATCAGGTCAGATGTTGTTGGTAGACAGCAGGTTCCTGTTATTCAGTTCAGTCTCACACATGTCTAAAAATCAGCTTACCAAAGATTTCAAGTTGCTAACACCCTTATATATTAACCTTTACAGTAGCATTAACACCCTTATATATTAACCCTTACAGTAGCATCAACACCCTTATATATTAACCCTTATAGGAGCATTAACACCCTTATATAGTAACCCTTACAGTAGCATCAACACCCTTATATATTAACCCTTACAGTAGCATCAACACCCTTATATATTAACCCTTATAGGAGCATTAACACCCTTATATATTAACCCTTACAGTAGCATCAACACCCTTATATATTAACCCTTACAGTAGCATTAACACCCTTATATATTAACCCTTATAGGAGCATCAACACCCTTATATATTAACCCTTATAGGAGCATTAACACCCTTATATATTAACCCTTACAGTAGCATTAACACCCTTATATATTTACCCTTACAGTAGCATCAACACCCTTATATATTAACCCTTACAGTAGCATCAACACCCTTATATATTAACCCTTACAGTAGCATCAACACCCTTATATATTAACCCTTACAGTAGCATCAACACCCTTATATATTAACCCTTACAGTAGCATCAACACCCTTATATATTAACCCTTACAGTAGCATCAACACCCTTATATATTAACCCTTACAGTAGCATCAACACCCTTATATATTAACACACTCGTAGATATCTGATTGTGCAGAGTCCTCATTGATTGTTAAGTATATGTGGCAGCAAACTAGCTGATTGAATATAGAGAGACTGACCAATGAGCACGCTAAAGAATTCAGAACTATCGGAGACAAGGATTGAACTACCTACCTTAGATGTGCTTCAGTAGTGTGGAAAAGCTGACACACACAAATGTGTTTGCCTGCTTATGATTAAACTAGTGTTGCCAGGCTGTCTAGCTATTCCTTTGACCTCCAAATAAGTTAATCTACACACTATAATACAAACAAATTATACACAAAGCTCTGCTTCAACTATAGTTCTACTGTAGACAACCATGAACCGCTCTTAGCAGGCGAGTTCTACGCACTGCACTGTATTGCGCTACACTTCAGTACAATATACTGAAACACTACAGAGAACCATCTTATCTATACTGTTATATTTTAGTGTAGACTTTCAATTATCTATTTAGAATGACAACCTACGATATATAAATCTCAACGTTTGTCTATCTGTTTGTCTATCTGTTTGTCTTCTGTTTGTCTATCTGTTTGTTTATCTGTTTGTCTATCTGTTTGTCTGTAAAATCTACAGCACTGGGTTTGAACTCATAATCTCCAGTTTGCAGACAGGCATTTAACCAATACACTACGCTATTAAACTGGCTGTTCTATAGATTAAATTGGGCACATACTTATTACACATGCCAACCTTTTATGGCTTCAAGCATAACGCTAGTTGCAGTGTTGCGTAAAGCCATAGAGAAATGCTTTAAGAGAAAGGCTTAAACTCACACGACCAACAAGACTTTACAATCGGTATAGATCTTTAGTAGGCGCAGCAGAAGGTGCAATATGAATTACACAGAATTAAACACAGTACGTAAAAATAAACAAACCACCTTCATTTAAAAGTTAGAATGATAAATGGTGGATATGTTGGTTAACAACAAATGTTTTGTGCAGAAACCTTTATATTACCCGTGCAACGCTGGGCATTCACTAGTATGCATATATAACACAGTACTACACTAACTCTTGATATTGCTTGAACTTTCACACAAATTTCTCATTTAATTAATCAATAGTAATTGTGTAAATAATATTAGCTTTGTATTATAATTTGTTTATTGTCTAGCAGACAACCAATTTCTGTTATTATATTGTTATATAAATGAATGCAAGTAGGAGCTATGTTTAGTTTTATTATTATAATAACAATAATGAAGACATAACATGAGTCTTTGCCAAGCTATGCATAGCTACAGTGATTAATATAATCGATTATAATAATACAATTACCATTGAGCGATCAATAAATAATATTGACATCCTATCCTGTACAAGCTGAAGAATGTAGATAAAAGTAGCATAAGAGAGAGAAAATGATCGAGTTGCAGATCTGTATACTTTATATCAGAATGAATACCTATTTATATTATGCGTATATACATGTGAATCTCAGAGCAATGTAGACATTTTACTATGGAAATGTTGATTATATATAACTCAAGATACTCCTGTATATATAAAATACATCGTTGTACGGAGATATCAGCGAAACCAGATACCAAAAGTGATGACTGCCTGAGCCACAAGAAGTGTACAAAGTTTGTTTGATTAGCAAGACATCTGCTATATCAAAGGATTTCAGGAAAAGCAATCATAGAAGGTACATTAGCCGGCAGATCAGAAAACTGCCAAAAGTCATAAGAGGCGAGTACAAGACACAACTAAAATAACAAGAACTATTCATTGCCTCTAACAAATACTTTTCCATGATGTACTCAGAATGATTTTACTCATATGTATATCAATATGATGAGTAGAACCTGAGCACCTAAATCGCTTCTCACAGGCTAACAGAGTCATCTAGAAAAGAGAACAGCTCCAATCACTCAGCCTTTTTTTCACTATTATGTCTCTCTTTGGATTGTCAGGTACGTATGGGAGTGAGCAAATAACCTGGACTGCTGTTTTATATAGTATATATATATATATATGTATATATATTTACATGTATATATATATCTATATATATATATATATATACATGTAAATATATACATGTATATATACATATATACATGTATATATACATGTATTTATACATGAAAAATAACAATTTAGAATGTCTACAAGTAGATACCGGTATTAGTTCACTTCGTCTGTTTAAAGTTGTCTTCTCGTGTCTGTAAATGATGAAATATTTTTCCAGAGTACATAACTTGCAATTTCCACTGTTCTTGTAGTAAAGCTTGGCATGTGATAAAATGTTCCAGGTGATATGGTAGTCAGTGCTGCTTTCTTTGAGGTCTCATATGTATCTCCATAGTTCGGTGGAGTGACGTTTAGATATGTACTTGAATGTAGATTTGTGATGATTATATCTAGTTTTGAAGCTGTTTTTGGTGAGTCCTATCCCATTTGTTCAAAGAAACATCTTTTACAAAATAGCGCTACATAATTATAGACTCCATCCACCTAGCTTTTAATACTCGAGCTTATATTTCAGTTTACCATCTAAGGTAGAATTTCATGTATAGTCCTCACTAAGCATTTTATTTGATGAGTGTTACACACCTTTTGTGTAATATGAAACTTTTAGTAACTTTTATGCTTAGTCAAATTTTAATAAATTTCTTACCAAATTTACATATATATATATATATATAGAGAGAGAGATTTTAAAGCAAGTCACCTGACGAGTGCAGATATATATTATTATATCTGCACTATTATATAAATTTTAGTTTGCGTACTTTTGCTTTGGTTACGTGACCTAGTTTGAATATTACTGGAGACACTAGTGAAGGTGCTAAACTATAAGTAATACTGATACAATGTATTTACTACTAAAGGATCCATGGTTATTTTTACAAGTCCAACACTTTTAATAGACAACTAAAAAAATTATAAAACAATAAAAATAGTGACCAAAGATTAAAAATAGCTACTAAAAATTCTCTTCTTAATCAAACAGTAGTCCAGGTGATTTGTTTAGTTTCGTACATACCTGCAAATCTATATATATTATACTATATATATATATATAGTATAATATATTCCCATATATACATGTTACATATACATGCTGCAATACAAATTGCTTGAAATCATGGCCAAGGTTTGTGCCCCTTACCACTTTATACTGAATCATAGCTTTTCTCCTTCAAGTAAAAAAGTTGATACTCTAAAGGAAGTTTTGCAAAAATTACAAATTATAACTACGTAATTGCAACAAAATTCAACATGTTAAAATATCTTGAGTGATTAGGACTTTTTAGGAATCCTGCATCTTCCAGTCTCTATGTAATCTTGCCTATTACGCATCAGGGGCAGTTTTAGTTCCTGTGAAATCAACAAAAAGAATGTTCTAGATCTTTTGCAGCATCTGCAATAGAAGCAATAGACAATATAAATCAGAAAACACGATAAAAACAACAAAAGCTTATCATTATGTTTTGGAGTTGTCTGACCTTCTCCTGTAGTTATGTTTGCTAGCTTTTTTTCCTGTTCTTTGGTGAGCTCATTGCATATTAGCTGCTTTTCGGCACCATTGACATCTTCTGCCAGGTTGAGACAGCAGATATCTTCTTCTATGAAGTCAGGTTCATCAAAATAAATAAATTTTATAAGTAAAAATATGATCGTAAGATTTTGCTGACCAAAGAAATCGGTGGTCTGATAGCAGCTGACTGACATGAATGGCAATAGTTTATTTTGTCAGAGAATAAGATTCTAAGGTAAGAGTTTGGAATTGTAGAGATCTACATTCAAGGACTGTAAAGTTTCTGATACCTCAAGGCACGCCTTTTCCAGCAGACGATGTAAAGTTTTAGCAAGTAGTTAGTTTAACACCTGATGTCATTTCCAACATACGATGCTGATTGTTCTGAGGTTCATAATTTTGCAAAACATTGGAATGTTATAAGCAAAAATGAAAAAGCTGGTAAACATTAAAAATCATACATAAAAATATAAAAAGAGCAATAACTATATAGGTTAACTTGATCTTGTTTAAACTTGCTATAAACTTGACCTAGTTTATGGTTGAAGTTAGAGTTGGATCAAATGCATTTCTCTTCCACCAACTCTACATCCCGACCTTCACGTCTTCAAGCCTACCCATATACTCACATGCCTCCAATATGATTTAATAATAAACACTGTTTTTATTGATTATTGCTTTGTTAATTTAGTTTGTCTACAAATATACATCATAAGCAATCTATTGACTTTATTACAGAAAAAAA
Organism: Watersipora subatra; assembly: GCF_963576615.1. NCBI lineage: Eukaryota > Metazoa > Bryozoa > Gymnolaemata > Cheilostomatida > Watersiporidae > Watersipora > Watersipora subatra. The sequence continues at coordinate 1,033,697 of NC_088711.1, forward strand.
CTTGAGTGCTTGAGATTCAGTGATAAGCTACTCTCCCTACAATAGCCTGTGCTCTATCCATATTTCTCTGCATTACTCAAAAAGGGTTTATGCAATAGCTTCTCTATTATTGTTATAGTAATACTCAAACAACCAACATGTTATCGTAGATCAGCCTTTCATATGTCAGGTGCATTAGAAATGGCAAGTAACCAGACACCCTGTAAAACTCACCTGTTTCCAAAGAAAATTCAAGTTGAGTTTTCTCATGTAATAGGGCAGCAAACTCAGCTTTAAGGCAGCGGTTTCTATCAAGCAGCTTGGCCAAAACACCATCTGTAATAGTTGTATTACATCAATCCGCAGATGCAGAGGCATTCTGGGACTGGGATACGTTAAGTCTATTACGTGTATCATTGCTAGCGGTAAAATCAGATGTGGAGATATAAACAAGATACTTTGTAAAGAATGTCTACCCACAATAATAATCAATTGAAAATCACAGCAAAGCTATTAGAAAGAGAGAGAGTGTGTGAGAGAGAGAGAGAGTGTGTGAGAGAGAGAGTGTGTGAGAGAGAGTGTGTGAGAGAGAGAGAGAGTGTGTGAGAGAGAGTGTGTGTGAGAGAGAGAGAGAGTGTGTGAGAGAGAAAGAGAGTGTGTGAGAGAGAGAGTGTGTGAGAGAGAGAGAGTGTGTGAGAGAGAGAGTGTGTGAGAGAGAGTGTGTGTGTGAGAGAGAGAGAGAGTGTGTGAGAGAGAGAGTGTGTGTGTGAGAGAGAGAGTGTGTGAGAGAAAGAGAGTGTGTGAGAGAGAGAGAGTGTGTGAGTGAGAGAGAGAGTGAGTGAAAGAGAGTGAGAGAGCGAGAGAGTGTGAGAGAGAGAGAGTGAGAGAGAGTGTGTGAGAGAGAGAGAGAGTGTGTGAGAGAGAGAGTGTGTGAGAGAGAGAGAGAGTGTGTGAGAGAGAGAGAGTGTGTGAGAGAGAGAGTGTGTGAGAGAGAGTGTGTGAGAGAGAGAGAGTGTGTGAGAGAGAGAGTGTGTGAGAGAGAGAGTGTGTGAGAGAGAGAGAGTGTGTGAGAGAGAGAGTGTGTGAGAGAGAGAGTGTGTGTGAGAGAGAGAGAGTGTGTGAGAGAGAGAGAGTGTGTGAGTGAGAGAGAGAGTGAGAGAGTATGAGAGAGTGAGAGAGAGAGTGAGAGAGAGAGTGTGAGAGTGAGAGAGTGAGAGAGAGAGAGAGTGAGAGAGTGTGTGAGAGAGAGAGTGTGTGAGAGAGAGAGTGTGTGAGAGAGAGAGTGTGTGAGAGAGAGAGAGTGTGTGAGAGAGAGAGTGAGAGAGAGAGAGTGAAAGAGTGAGAGAGTGAGAGAATGAAAGAGTGAAAGAGTGAGAGAGTGAGAGAGTGAGAGAGTGAGAGAGTGAGAGAGAGAGAGCGAGATGCCTCATAGATGAACTGTTTATTACACTGGGTGGAGCTCAGTCTTTGTTTGTGCATGAAAGATGAATAGCGCTCCACGCCTCTTTACTCTTGCGCTGTAGTCAGGAATTCTCACTAAATGGCACAAGATAAGAGTGAATAATTTGCACATACCTTTGAGATTGAGCCTAGCTTTCAAACTGTAAGTTGTCGCTCTGAGATCAGCCAATCGATGCTCAAGTTCTTGATTTTCACCAATTAGTTCTTCCAGATTCTCACCCCCTACAACTGTCATAGTCAGTTCTATAGCCAATACTCCTTTGACTACTCTATTCAGTTCTATACCGTGTACCCTGGCAATGCTGTATCCTGACTTTCAAAACCTTTTTTAATTAAAAATGTTTGGGTTTCCTTTTGGTACAATGATTAGTTTTTTTTATTTAAGTTTATCTCTCTTCAGTAATAAAGTAAGTGCTATTGGCAGGAGATTGATTGATGTTAGTGGACAGGGTGATGCTCTATAAATTTCACTTGGCTGTACAGTTTGAAAAAGTTAAAAAGTAGTAGCGATTGTGGCTCCACTCTTGACAGCTGTCATTTCTATGATGCCATTGCTGTAAATACAGCAAAATTACCAGCGAGTAGTTTTGGAGGATATACCACAAGTGTTATTTTATTAATTTGGATTTATCTGCTCAATACTTTAATAGACTAGTAGTCTCTCCAGGTATGCCAACACAACTTCAAAACAAAATATGGAATTCTAAAAATATAAATTTTAAGTTTAATACAGAGTTCAACAGAAAAGTAATAGGTTAGTAACAAAAATAGATAGCTACTGACTCACCTCGACAAGGTTCATTCCAAAATGTCAGGTCACTTTGATTTATTGATTTAAGTTCCTCCATTCGGTGCAAACTTTGGACAGCTTCTGAACTGCGTTTGTCTTTATTAGGAACAGAAAGTAGCTCTAAAATTCATATCACTTGTAATCTAGATACCTAAATAAAAGTTGTGAGATTGCCATAACTAGAGAGAATTGGCTACACAGGAAGTCTTTCAGGGAAGCAATCATAACTACCAGTAAGAAAGTTTATCATAGAACTGCAGTCTTGCAGAGCTGAGTAAATGGTCTGTTAGTGAGGTTTAATTAATCTTACAGGTCTGAATGGGCTTACCTTCTAAGGTCTGAGGTGTTGTCTTACCTTCTAAGGTCTGAGGTGTTGTCTTACCTTCTAAGGTCTGAGGTGTTGTCTTGCCTTCTAAGGTCTGAGGTGTTGACTTACTTTCTAAGGTCTGATGTGTTGTCTTACCTTCCAAGGTCTGAAGTGTTGACTTACCTTCTAAGGTCTGATGTGTTGTCTTACCTTCTAAGGTCTGATGTGTTGTCTTACCTTCTAAGGTCCGAGGTGTTGACTTACCTTCCAAGGTCTATGGTGTTGTCTTACCTTCCAAGGTCTGAGATGTTGACTTACCTTCCAAGATCTGAGGTGTTGACTTACTTTCCAAAGTCTGATGTGATAACTTGCCATCCAATATCTGAGGTGTGACTTTTCCCCTGAAAGTTTGAAGTGTGGTTACTGTTGGATCATCTTTCAAAGTCTGTCTCTCAGGTTTTTTTTCTAAAAAGATTAATCATTGTCCTTCAGTACAATCAGCTTGCACCACCTTCATTATCTTTGTATTTGAAGCGCATGTTTGTGAAATCTTTTGGATATTTTAATAATCTGTTTCGTCAGTCAAATATACAGAAGTTTATGAGCCTTTCTACAGTTTAGAATGTTGCCATAATGACATTATTCTTACCTGTCTTTCTTTCATCTAAAGGTATTTTAAACTCTTCCAATCCTTTCACCACGCCACTAGGTAAACTCTTTCTATCTTCATTTTCCAAGCCTTTCTTTTTGCTGTCAACTGTTGAAACAAAAAACTTGTACTAACTAGTTTAGCGGCAGCTTTATAAGACCTTGACCTGTAAAACCTCACACTGTGTAACCCGTTTTACTATAACAGTTGCTGTAATAATCTGCCCTATAACAGTTGCTGTAATAATCTGCCCTATAACAGTTGCTGTAATAACCTGCCCTATAACAGTCGCTGTAATAACCTGCACTATAACAGTCGCTGTAATAACCTGCACTATAACAGTCGCTGTAATAACCTGCACTATAACAGTCGCTGGAATAACCTGCCCTATAACAGTCGCTGTAATAACCTGCACTATAACAGTCGCTGTAATAACCTGCCCTATAACAGTCGCTGTAATAACCTGTCCTATAACAGTTGCTGTAATAACCTGCCCTATAACCAATGATCATATGAAAGTTTAAGCAAGTACAGAAAGCATGAGTAACACCCATCATGATTAATACCTGTACATTACTAATACTTTTAGATGCGTAATACTTGTACATGATTAATACCTGTACATTACTAACACTTTTAGATGCGTAATACCTGTACATGACCAATACCAGCTCACCGTAAGAGTGGCCAAGTTGGTTTCTGTCCATCTGTGGGCTACTAAACCGAGCCATTGAGTCAAGTTGATCTTCAGGTGTAGAAGGTGGAACTAGATTATGACTGTCAGGTGGTGGCAGACTAAGCAAGGGGCGCTCATTGTTAAAGGCAGGTGTTATTTGAAGGTCTGAGGAGATATTTGTTGAGAGACTCTCAGAACCCTCATTTTCATTTTCCAAGGACAAGTTGTTCTTTTGTTGACTGATGAGGTGTGTGGAACATTTCATGTCAGCCATTATCTCAGGTACTTCTTCATGCAGACAGCTATCTGACAATATATAATATATATAATAATATACACAATGAAAATATATAAGCAAAATGTATATAATTATAGTATGTTACATTGAGATATACTCCAGTTATATGTGTATGTATGTAGATGTATTGTATGTGAGTATTTACATGCATTGCACGCAGTTGGAAAGGCTTTATAAAAGTAAAGTGAAAATTGGGAGTTGTTCTTCCACAGCCTACTGAGTTTGGCTTGGTAAAAAAATTGTATCTTTTGATGATGCATAAAAATATTCTTGTGCTTAAACAACAGCTACGCGTACCTTTTTAACTTCCATCTAAAAAATGAAAGCATTTTTTATTAGATGATGTATTTAATTAGCCACTTGTATGTACTTACTGGTGAGTCTATGTACTTACTGGTGAGTATATGTACTTACTGGTGAGTCTATGTACTTTCTGGTGAGTCTATGTACTTACTGGTGAGTCTATGTACTTACTGGTGAGTATATGTACTTACTGGTGAGTATATGTACTTACTGGTGAGTCTATGTACTTACTGGTGAGTCTATGTACTTACTAGTGAGTCTATGTACTTACTGGTGAGTCTATGTAGTTACTAGTGAGTATATGTACTTACTGTTGAGTCTATGTACTTACTAGTGAGTCTATGTACTTACTAGTGAGTCTATGTACTTACTGGTGAGTCTATGTACTTACTAGTGAGTCTATGTACTTACTGATGAGTCTATGTACTTATTAGTGAGTCTATGCACTTACTGATGAGTTTATGTACTTACTAGTGAGTCTATGTACTTACTGGTGAGTCTATGTACTTACTAATGAGTCTATGTACTTACTAGTGAGTCTATGTACTTACTGGTGAGTCTATGCACTTTCTGGTGAGTCTATGTACTTACTGGTGAGTCTATGTACTTACTGATGAGTCTATGTACTTACTAGTGAGTCTATGCACTTACTGATGAGTCTATGTACTTACTGGTGAGTCTATGCACTTACTAGTGAGTCTATGTACTTACTGATGAGTCTATGTACTTACTAGTGAGTCTATGCACTTACTGATGAGTTTATGTACTTACTGGTGAGTCCATGTACTTACTAGTGAGTCTATGTACTTACTAGTGAGTCTATGTACTTACCGGTGAGTCTATGTACTTACTGATGAGTCTATGTACTTACTAGTGAGTATATGTAATTACTGGTGAGTCTATGTACTTACTAGTGAGTCTATGTACTTACTGGTGAGTCTATGTACTTACTTGTGAGTCTATGTACTTACTAATGAGTCTATGTACTTACTAGTGAGTATATGTAATCACTGGTGAGTCTATGTACTTACTAGTGAGTCTATGTACTTACTAGTGAGTATATGTACTTACTAGTGAGTCTATGTACTTACTGGTGAGTCTATGTACTTACTAGTGAGTCTATGTACTTACTAGTGAGTCTATGTACTTACTGGTGAGTCTATGTACTTACTGATGAGTCTATGTACTTACTGGTGAGTCTATGTACTTACTAGTGAGTCTATGTACTTACTAGTAAGTCTATGTACTTACTAGTGAGTCTATGTACTTACTAATGAGTCTATGTACTTACTAGTGAGTATATGTAATTACTGGTGAGTCTATGTACTTACTAGTGAGTCTATGTACTTACTGGTGAGTCGAAGTACTTACTAGTGAGTCTATATACTTACTGGTGAGTCTATGTACTTACTAGTGAGTCGATGTACTTACTGATGAGTCTATGTACTTACTGGTGAGTCTATGTACTTACTAGTGAGTATATGTACTTACTAGTGAGTCTATGTACTTACTGGTGAGTCTATGTACTTACTAGTGAGTCTATGTACTTACTAGTGAGTCTATGTACTTACTGGTGAGTCTATGTACTTACTGATGAGTCTATGTACTTACTGGTGAGTCTATGTACTTACTAGTGAGTCTATGTACTTACTAGTGAGTCTATGTACTTACTGGTGAGTCTATGTACTTACTAATGAGTCTATGTACTTACTGATGAGTCTATGTACTTACTGGTGAGTCTATGTACTTACTGATGAGTCTATGTACTTACTGGTGAGTCTATGTATTTACTGATGAGTATACATGTATGTACTTACTGGTGAGTATATGTATTTACTGGTGAGTATGTACTTACTAGTGAGTCTATGTACTTACTAATGAGTCTATGTACTTACTAGTGAGTATATGTAACCACTGGTGAGTCTATGTACTTACTAGTGAGTCTATGTACTTACTAGTGAGTATATGTACTTACTAGTGAGTCTATGTACTTACTGGTGAGTCTATGTACTTACTAGTGAGTCTATGTACTTACTGGTGAGTCTATGTACTTACTAGTGAGTCTATGTACTTACTAGTGAGTCTATGTACTTACTAGTGAGTCTATGTACTTACTAGTAAGTCTATGTACTTACTAGTGAGTCTATGTACTTACTAATGAGTCTATGTACTTACTAGTGAGTATATGTAATTACTGGTGAGTCTATGTACTTACTGGTGAGTCTATGTACTTACTAGTGAGTCTATGTACTTACTGGTGAGTATACATGTATGTACTTACTGGTGAGTATATGTACTTACTGGTGAGTCTATGTACTTACTGGTGAGTTTTTATAAGTATGTTTGAAGCTACTAGTTATAAATTACCATAATTACACACAGAGACACGCTACTAGAATGGTGAGTAGGGAAACTATGAGTATGCAGTCATAACTAACCTTCCTTTTTCCCATTCTTTATCAGCTGACTAGCAGTGCTTCTGTGAGCACTCTGCAGTTTCTCTGCTGTTATGCTATTTTTGCCAGAGACATGCGAGATGGCTGAGTCAGCAATTGGTTCCTTCAGAAAATCCATGTCAGCATTGTGGGCCTCACACATAGAAACATGAAGTGGTGTTTGGCCTTGCATGTTTTGGATAGAGAAAATTACTTGTCTCTGTTCAGCTGTTTGGTTAGAGAGTAAACATCTGACAGTTGTCATATGCCCACACTGAGCTGCCACTGCTACCGGCGTGTCTCCATTTTGATCCTGAATGCAAAGTAACGTGAAAGCTTGTGCAGTTTCTAATAAAGCCTTAAGAGCTGTTAAGGTCGAGTCATGAGCTAAGGCTGCAGCAACATGTATAGAAAGCTGACCTTCATTGTTGGGTTTTGCCAAGATGTCTACACGCTCGCTAGCATCAACATAATTAAGCATCACTTCCATCGCTGCCGTCTTCCCCCTTGCAACTGCTTCAAAAATGGGAGTTTCATCATCATTATCTTTAGCAATCATTAACTGTGTTCGCTGTTGCGAACTTGCCGTATCTAATAGCAGTTGGAGCATCACAGGGTCACCCACGTAGGCAGCGAAATGGAGAGGAGATCTGCCAAAGTCATTAGAGAGCAAGAGGATGCTGTCACATTGTTCTAGCTCTACAGAGCCTAGCATGTATTTGACAATTTCAGTATAGTTCTTGCTAACAGCCACTGAGAGGGCAGTGTCTCCCTTAGCATCCTCTTGCGAAAGCAGCTCCTGCCACTGCCGGGAGGAAGTCAGGGCACAGACATACCTCAGAATCTTTAAGAAGTTGTGGTGAGAGGCGACATGCACGACTGTTTGTCCGTGTTCATCGGCAACCGTTAGCAACTTGTATTTGCTTAGGTAGTCTCCAAAAGATAGCAATGCCTGCACTGCTGATATCTGTCCATTTTGCGTAGCAAGCATAAGCGATGTGGCTTCATTCTTGTCTCTCATTTGCAACAGTTTAACCGTTTGCTCCATAGAAAGCATTCCTAGCAAGGTCTGAATTGCTTGTAGATGTCCAGCAGCAGCGGCCATGTGCAATGCTGTCTCACCAAGATTGCTTTGCTGTTCTAGCAAAATATATCTATGCACTGGTTCTACAGCTGTCAGTATAAACTGTATAACATCTGAATGGCCTTTAGCAGCAGCTTTTGACAAGACTGATACACCCTCATCATTACACATTGACAACAGTTCAACTTTTCTTCCTTCTTCGCAACAGTTCAATATTTTTTGAATAACGCGACTTTGGCCACAGCCTGCTGCCCTATGTAAAGTTGTTTCACACCAGTTGTCTTGTATTGTCAGCAGTAAATGTCTTTTATCAATGTCTATCGTGTCAAAGGCATATAAAATAATGGCAGCATAGCCTCTCTCAGCTGCGTGGTCTATAGGGTGAGCACCCTCCTTATCCTTCAACATAAGCAGCCTGTATGAGAGGCTTCTGGGAAGGGAGCACAACATAGCTTTTACCGTTTCTAAATGACCAGCATAAGCTGCCCTATGCATTGCTGACCGTCCTCGTAGATTTTGCATGCTTAGAAGGTTATACCGTTCTTCCGAATTCAACATCTCCAAAATGTATTCAACAGTCTTTTGATGACCCCTTGCAGCTGCATCAGACAACCCTATTACCCCAGTATTGTCCCCAATAGACAAGAGAGATACTTTTTGTCCGTGTGTGAAGGTACTGAGAACCAATCTAATCACTTCGGTATTTCCGGCAGCCATGGCTTTATGCAACATTGTCCTACTTTTTAACTTTTGTGATTTTACCAACTGGTATTTTTCTTCAGAGCTCAATGTACTCAGCATATACCGAACAGATGATGTATGTCCATTACCGGCGGCGTCCGACAGGGCAGTATCTCCATGCTTGTCATGCATTGCGAGCACACTGTACCTTTGCTCTGGAGCAACAGCATTAAGCATTGCCTCTAGTACCTTTATGTGACCGCCATAAGCTCCTGAATGAACAGCTGTCCTCATATTTCTATTTGTCTTAGTTATGAGACCATAACTCCCATCCTTACCAGCCACAGACAGCATGTATTCTACCATGTCAGTGTGGCCTTGCCGAGCTGCATCAGAAATTGCTGTTCCACTAAAGCCATCACCTAGTATGAGTAGCGACTTCCTGTCCTCCTTTGGCACAGCTTGCAGCATAACTCTCAGCATCTCTACATTTCCTGAGTATGCTATTCGATGGAGAATAGTTCGGCCAGCTCTATCTGTTGATGTCAAGCCTTTGTGTCTGCTCTCAGGACACATGGCACCAATCAGATTTTCAACCATCAATAAATCCTTGTTGAAAGCGGCGCGATATATTGCTGTCTCACATGATACATTCTGTAGTAACAACAACCTCTCCGTTTGTTCAGGCGTAAAAGACTTGAGGAAAGAGGAAATACGTTCATGACCAACTGATAATAAACATTTTATAAGAGTATCATTTTCTTCTAAGTCTCTTTCTTCTTCGCTGCCAGTTCTTAGATGTTTGAGTGCTGCCTTCCTCAGCTTCGCCTCTAGACGTGAAGACTCATTTTCTGCACCATCTTCTTCAGTGTCATCCTCCTCTCCTTTACCAATCAGGCTCACGTCTGCCATGTCCTGCAGTTGCTTAGATACTTATTAAACGAATCCTCAACGATCTGCTTTGAAACTAGTTTACTCACTCACTAGGTGTGATCCGGCCTGACGGACAGACATGCTTGAACGATTCTCAAGCACATTTTTGTTGCTGCAAAACTTTGATATGGCGAGGGCTAGATATCCCATAGTATGGGGGATATACATGTTACGGTAGTCTTGTCATAGACAGAACAAACTACAGGCACTGAGTATAACATACACGCAGGTGGCAGAGAGGGCTGGAGCACTCAATAATGATTAGTCAAGTATAGTTTGCAAGTAGGGGGCAGTCATGGCAACTATACAATTAGACTACGTACTTCTGTTAGAGACAAAGTTATTTATGGAATGGCTACTCTGTAAATATCCACCTTCCCCTTAGCCTTGGTATTTGTAAATCAAATGAACTTTCTGAGGCAAAATGTTGGAATAGGCGCCTTTCTCAAGGTGTGAGAGGCAATAATTGGCTCACTCCAACTAAACATTGACCATATGGACTGTCACACGATGTGTCAATCGCTTACCATTTATTTTATTTCTTTGCCTCAACTTCCTGAGCCACCATAAGAAGGTCATACAATGGCTACTTACATTTTCCTAGCGCTGGCCACGCTGGCCTTACAGAGCTTTGGTAAGAAAACTGTTTAGTCATTCACCTAAACCAGATAAAAACTTTGTCTCCGACAATAAATGGTTGACCGTGGTTGATATGGCGGACATTATACTTACATTGCTGTAGAGAGTTTGCTAGCCTATGGTAAGTTACACCTCACACTCCATTCATGATATATTAATAGCCCATCACTTGTTGCAGCAGTCATTGCGGCTTCACCGTGTGGAATAGAGAATTGGATAGAGACACCGTGGGGAACCTGTGTGAAAGTCTTTAAGAATGCTCCGATATCATGGAGTGAAGCGCAGACTGAGTGCAGAGGTCGTGGTGGGGATTTGTTCATGCCCGAAGATCAGAGTCAATCTGCTTGGTTCAGAGGCTTGGCTCTACAATGTAGGTTCCTTCTGTATAGAGAATAAGGACTTATGATGTAGATTCTTTCTGTAAAGCTCTAACATATAGGTTCTTTCTGTGAGGAGTACAAGGTGTAGAAATGTAAATTTCTTCTGTAAGGAGAGTAAGGCATAGTAAAGCAGGTTGTTAAGTAAGGAACCTTAACAGAGAGCTCTTGTGGACCTTTAAGGACACTTCCTTCGCTGTCTTCTATAGATTACCCGTTGAGAGCATTCTGGCTTGGAGCCAGGTATGAATTGCATGGAGACGAAGGAAAGGGATGGTATTGGCAAAAGCTATCGGGCTCAGAAAAACTGCAGTACGGTGAGTTCAGTGCTGGAGAGCCTAACATGAAGTTACAGTCGCTTGCTGATTCTTGCCTCATATTCGGATCAAACCTTGAGTGGTGGGATGATGACTGCTCCTTGAAAGGCCCATACATTGATACAGCTTGCGAGCGACCACAGACAGGAGGAGCAGATTCTGTAGTTGGCTAGATCATTTCCTGTATACGTTAACCACAGTAAATTACAAAATAAAAAAAATTGATACACAGCTTATACACTATGTGTATATACTGCAGCAAAATATACATTTGTATATACGACAGCAAGATATACACGTGTATATATGTACAACAGTAAGATATACACATTTATATATATATATATGACAGTAAGATGTATACCTATAAATACAGCGTTAAGATATACACCTATAAATACAATGGTAAGATATACCCGTTTATATACAACAGTAAGATATACACTTACATGTATAAATGCAACGGTAAGATATACACATGTATATACGGCAGTAAGATGTATACTTACAAATACAGCAGTAAGATAATACACCTATAAATACAGCTGTAAGATATACACATGTATATACAACAGTAGGATATACCTTTTGCAAAAGCTATAAAATCTACGTAATAGGAGTTTACTTTCTAAAAAATAGCAGCTTTTCCAATTCATTTTATAATGAAATTAAGAGTTTGCTCACCCTGGCCTGCCATTTGTGTGACGAGTTATTTGTACAATGCAATCTAGGAAGTTGGTTGATTGCCGTTTTGTTCAAAGCAAAAATTGAAATGCAGGCCTTTTTATACTCCTACTAGCTAGATGCGATAACATCCACATTTTGTGTGAGTTAAATTTATATTCATTCTATTCAGATGTGATTAAAAATTGCCCAACTTCTGCAATGATGATGCAACATGGATAGGAACGGTAGCAATAAATCAGAATGCTTTAATGACTTTAGGGTCAGAAACAACACATTCTAAACACGCTAATCAGCAATTATAGACAAGACTCAATGGGAGCATCCAAAAGACCTGTTCATATATAAACAGGCTGAATACAAATGGAGTTGTCTGTCCGCATCCTTACCTGCCATCACAATGTTAATGATCAACAAAAGATGGCTAATGATAGCTGTAGCAAACTTTAATATCTAAATAAAAATTTGTATAAAATGTGAGTACGAATGTATGAAAGCTGGGAAAGGGGGCTATGCTCAATTGAGCAAAAAGCCGGCATAAAAGCGACACAAACATGCAAGTGCTTGCTATGAACACAAACCTGCCTTTAATTTTCAATGAAATATAAATTGCCGTAAATATGCAATAAAACAAAAGCAACTATAAAAACTGGAAAGTAGTAATAGATAAAAGTCAATAAATAGAGAGGTCAATAGGTGAAGACCGATAGAGAGGTCAATAAGTCAATACAAAGAGGTCAGTAGACCAGCAATAATATTGTTAGTCAATAACCTGCTAAAACCAGTGCCTTCTCCTACAGTACTCTCCAAATACTAATTTATAACCATGACCTGCATGCATATTGTCTATAAGATGCCATCATCATGACTGCAAATATGCCAATCATATCATATTATTAGAATGTGCTACAGAGGTTTATTACTACCTCAGCAAAAACCATTTATTCCATTACAGTTTTCAATAAGAGCACATTTAATCAAGTAGAGAAACTTGAAACCAATTTGAGAGTTGTCCCCTCTATAAACCAAGACCAGGAAACTCTTCGGGCTGAAATCCCGCAGGCGCCTTGAAGAGATCAGGAAGTGACGCTGGCTCCCTGCAAACTGGGCAACTCGGTCTTCCCTCATTCACCCATTGGCTAATGCACTGTAAAATTGTGTCATCACATCACTGTACATTCACTAATATGCTCAATCAATGACTAGTGAGCATTAAATGACATGACTAAATTGTCACACACTGGCTATATACAGTAAAGTTTGTACAGCTGTAGTGGGAGTAGTAGGGGAGCAACAGTAACAAAAAAGGAATAGCAGTTGTATGTCTATCTGTTGAGTAGTGGTAGTGGTGATCAGATGTGATGAGGCAGTGGTGTAGCTATCGGATGTGATGAGACAGTTGTGTAGCTATCAAATTAGGAATAGTTGGGGTGTGGCTATCAGATGTGATGAGGCAGTGGTGTAGCTATCAGATGTGATGAGACAGTGGTGTAGCTATCAGATGTAATGAGACAGTTGTGTAGCTATCAAATTAGGAATAGTTGGGGTGTGGCTATCAGATGTGATGAGGCAGTGGTGTAGCTATCAGATGTGATGAGGCAGTGGTGTAGCTATCAGATGTGATAACACAGTTGTGTAGCTATCAGATGTGATGAGGCAGTGGTGTAGCTATCAGATGTGATGAGGTAGTTGTGTAGCTATTAAATTAGGAATAGTTGTGGTATAACTATCAGATGTGATGAGGCAGTGGTGTAGCTATCAGATGTGATGAGACAGTGGTGTAGCTGTCAAATGTGATGAGACAGTTGTGTAGCTATCAAATAAGGAATAGTTGTGGTGTAACTATCAGATGTGATGAGGCAGTGGTGTAGCTATCAGATGTGATGAGGCAGTGGTGTAGCTATCAAATGTGATGAGACAGTTGTGTAGCTATCAAATTAGGAATAGTGTGGTGTGGCTATCAGATGTGATGAGGCAGTGGAGTAGCTATCAGATGTGATGATGCAGTGGTGTAACTATCAGAAGTGATTATGCAGTGGTGTAGCTATCAAATACGAAATAGTTGTGGTGTAACTATCGTATGTGGTGAGGTAGTAGTGTAGCTATTAAATATAATCCATTTTATAGTTACATAAAACCAAATAGTGCTACAATTTCTTGTAAAACCTAGTAATGCAGATATCACAAAAATTACAAAGTGAAAAAGCTTGGTATCGACCCGAAAAATCAATCGACTTCTACAAAGTGAAAGGGCTTGGTATCGACCCGAAAAATCAGTCGACTTCTAGGGTATCGAGTCACCCTACAGCTATGACAAAGAGTTACTATGCTTCAGAGGTGCTGATGCAGTTAACTACTGTTCAATAAAAAGCACCCGATCCATAGATCTAGAATTAGTAAAAATTCATAACTGTAATGCTGCTGACACTCTAGGCCACACGAAAATGCTTTGCGAGCCATACTACGCAGCTTATGATAGCGACAGAGTTAGCCAGGAATAAATTTATACCTTTTTCGAAAAAGATCTAATTATTTGAGAGCGGTTGAAGCGGGTTGGTACTCACCCTCTCATGAAATGTGTTATGACCACATTTTAGCAGATTCTTTTTCTCTGATGCCATTAGGGGACCCATGCATATCAAACATTCCTCTCCGTCCTTCTGCAATGGTAAAGACATGGGTGAGCAGATAAAATACGAGCACATACAATATAAGCACAGGACACATTAGGACAGCACATTAGGACACAGTATATAAGTACACAGTATGTCAGTACACGGTATATCATAAGGCAGTATATCAGGACACAGTATATCAGTACACAGTATATCAGTACACAGTATATCAGCACACAGTATATCAGTACACAGTATATCAGTACACAGTATGTCAGTACACAGTATGTCAGCACACAGTATATCAGTACACAGTATGACAGTACACAGTATGACAGTACACAGTATGTCAGCACACAGTATATCAGCACACAGTATATCAGCACACAGTATATCAGTACACAGTATATCAGTACACAGTATATCAGTACACAGTATATCAGTACACAGTATGTCAGTACACAGTATATCAGTACACAGTATATCAGTACACAGTATGTCAGTACTCAGTATATCCATACACAGTATATCAGTACACAGTATTTCAGTACACAGTATATCAGTACATAGTGTGTGAGTACACGGCGTGTCAGTAAACATCATGTCAAAATGTGCAACATAATGCCAGTCATGATAATGTCAACATAATGACATCATGTACTAAAAAGCAGAACTCAGCCATGGAGACAGGTAGAACCTACAGTTGTATTTGGATGCTTGTCCTGTCCAGCCCATGGAACATATCGGGAACCTGGTGGTATCGGTCTGCCACCAGTGACTGTACCTTGTGCTTTTTTGTTCACCTTCATCTCAGCTGGTTTACTTCTCAACTCTTCCTTTGAGTGGGCATATACACACTACAAGAGATTAGAGTTGTCATATAAACACTACGAGAGATTAAAGCTGTCATATACACACTAGAAGAGATTAGAGCTGTCATATATACACTACAAGAGATTAGAGCTGTCATATACACACTACAAGAGATTAGAGCTGTCATATACACACTACAAGAGATTACAGCTGTCATATACACACTACAAGAGATTAGAGTTGTCATATAAACACTACGAGAGATTAAAGCTGTCATATACACACTAGAAGAGATTAGAGCTGTCATATATACACACTACAAGAGATTATAGCTGTCATATACACACTACAAGAGATTAGCGCTGTCATATACACACTAGAAAAGATTAAAGCTGTCATATACACACTAGAAAAGATCAGAGCTGTCATATACACACTACAAGAGAGTAGATCTTGTCGGTGTCCCATCCTTTCCAATGGCAGTATGCCGGTAGAGGGCATAATAAAGGTGAACTCACCCTCTCTGGGTTCTGCATGTGCATACATTTCTTGACGAGGTAGCGCTGGCACATCTCCCACTTCGGCATCGGTTTAAGTTCCTTTCGACTGTGAGCAAACTTGCAGTCCTTATCGAACTTACACAGCCCTTCCTTGTGCCTCGGACACATGCGAGTCTTCTTCAGGAGAAACTCCAGCTTGTGAGGGCACTGTTGGCCTTCACACGGCTCAGCATGCGGCTCATTTGGATCGACGGTCTAAAAATAGAAAAGCCAATCAGATTAATAATCTAGACAATACAGACTTATTACCAGATTTAATACATATTTATAGTCGACAGAGAATAGTATAGACAAAGTTTGGTAATTTCACTCATCAGCCAATGAGGGAAAATTAGCTAGTATATACACAGCCTCAAACCACTCTTGTATAGGTAGTCAGTGCTAGTATATATACAGCCTCAAACCACTCTTGTATAGGTAGTCAGTGCTAGCATATACACAGCCTCAAACCACTCTTGTATAGGTAGTCAGTGCTAGCATATACACAGCCTCAAACCACTCTTGTATAGGTAGTCAGTGCTAGCATATACACAGCCTCAAACCACTCTTGTATAGGTAGTCAGTGCTAGCATATACACAGCCTCAAAGCACTCTCGTATAGGTAGTCAGTGCGGTTACCTGTGCCGTTGAGTCAGAGAGCTCGTCATTGGCTGATGGATCGCGGAGCTCTTCCTTCCCATGAGCAAATATACACTGATCTCCCCAATTACATCGCTGTGTCTCCTTGTAGTGTTTACATTCAATCACCTTGTAGAAGGAATGTCGTGGGGCGGCTGGGGTGGTCAGCTGAGGCTGTGGATAGAACAGTCGCGCGTTACATGTTGTATTACAGTTATGTTCATAAATATACCATGTGAATTCTACATAGAAAAGTGACAAATGGGGTTGAGAGTTTTACAGTTTTGAAGAAAAAAGGAGTTACATGAAAATATGTAGTTTCATAAAGTAGTGGTTGACCTAGTTGACATGCACATGTATGAGTCACGTTACGGTGTGATATTGCTCACATTAGAGTGTGATATTGCCCTCATTAAAGTGTGGTATTGCTCACATTAAGGTGTGATATTGTTCACATTGAAGTGGGATATTGTTAACATTAAGGTGTGATATTGTTCACATTAGGATGTGGTATTGCTCACATTAAGGTGTGATATTGCTCAAATTAAGGTGTGATATTGCTCACATTAAAATGTGATATATCTCACATTAAGGTGTGATATGACTCTCATTAAAGTGTGATAGTGCTCATATTAACCTGTGATATTGTTCACATGAAAGTGTGATATTGTTCGCATTAGGATGTGGTATTGCTCATATTAAGGTGTGATATATCTCACATTAAGGTGTGATATTGCTCACATTAAAGCGTGATATTGTTCACATTAAAGTGTGATAATGTTCACATCAAGGTGAGATATTGCTCACATTAAAGTGTGATATTGTTCACATTAAAGTGTGATATTGTTCACATTAAAGTGTGATAATGTTCACATCAAGGTGAGATATTGCTCACATTAAAGTGTGATATTGTTCACATTAAAGTGTGATATTGTTCACATTAAGGTGTGATAATGTTCACATCAAGGTGAGATATTGCTCACATTAAAGTGTGATATTGTTCACATTAAAGTGTGATAATGTTCACATCAAGGTGAGATATTGCTCACATTAAAGTGTGATATTGTTCACATTAAAGTGTGATATTGTTCACATTAAGGTGTGATATTGTTCACATTAGGATGTGGTATTGCTCACATTAAGGACTATGACTAGGAAAAGAGCAAGTGACCGATCTGAGTGTTGAGAAACTAGCTGATTTCAGATACAGGATTACTGACAAACATAAGTATGCGAAGAAACCCAAGCTCAATGCGCATAGCTAATACACGGAGAAATTGGCGAGCTTCAGCCAATCCCTCCGTGTTCAGAATGAATGATCTAGTAGCTTTGACAACGATATGTTTTCACATAATGGTATGTTTTGGCATAATGTACAAAATACTGACAAATACTGACAAACCTGTAGATATGTCTTGAGGTCCCCTTTACCATGGGCAAATGTGCAATATTCCTTCCTTGGGCATTTTTTATTCTGAAGCCAGTCTTTGCACATGACAGTCTTATAGTTGCTATATCCTCTGTTGGAGCTTCCAACTGCTGGTTTGCTGGTAGCACTCGTTGGAGCTTTGATAGCTGAGACGGTACCAGCAGGTGCTTTAACAATAGTAGCAGTACTGGCAGGTGCTGTGCTGGAAAGGGCGCTACTAAGAGGGCCACTAGAAATGGGCTCATTGCTGCTTGTTGGTTTAGAAGTTGAAACAGATACTTCCTGCTTCGATGCTAATGGTGCCGGCTTGAGAGCTTTAGATATGCTTCTTTCTGCCTCAGCCCAAACTGCGTCGAGCTGTGAAATATCTCCAACTTTATTCAGGGCTGCCTGCAAAAAATGCGTGGCTGCCTTCCTGTCAAAATAACATGAATCATGTTATAATGCGATTTACACAGACTCAATAAGAATCCTTCTTTATGTATACAGCACTTCCTGGATATAAAACAGTACTCCCTAGATATACACACAGCACATTTACTGTAGGTATAGCACATCACCGGTATAGCTATCATATAGTATGGGTAGAGCCCAGCACTGGTATAGCCATCATATAGTGTAGGCATAGCCCATCACTGTTATAGCCATCGTATAGTGTAGGTATAGCACATCACCGGTATAGCCATCTTATAGCGTAGGTACAGTGCACCCTCAGGATACAATCACCCTGATATACGATTTTTCACCTTCCGAAGTGGAACATGATGATTTTTTCACTTCACTATACGAATCTTATTTCACCATATGAATTCAACAACATTTTCGCCGGAGTTAAAATTTGGCAGTCCGTGTGCATAAATTACGTACGTCAAAATAACAAAGAAGCCGAAATGATATTCGCCGAAAACATTTGCACAATGCCTAAAAGAGACAGGATAACCGATTTCTGTCAATTAAGCAGTTCTCGTGTGTAAAACGGTAATTTTTTTAAAACCAGTAGCAAAGTTAAAGTTGCAATCCCTTCAAACAGAAAGTCAATGTGTCAGCCAGCTTCTCTTAACCCGCTAACAAAAATCCACTTCATACCAAAAACAGTATCATTCGGGCTTTCTTGCTGAATTAGGTTGAAAAAGGTTTAATGAGGTCAGCTAGGTCAGCTATTAAAAATGAAGCGAGAAACTAATACAATGTAGGTGATAAAATTTTAGTGATAATAAGTTGAAATTCAGTAAAATAGTTAAAAATACAAACTAAAATTTAGCTTGTGTTTGGTAAACTAAACTTATTTAAAGTGAATTCAAAGTTTATGTTATATGTACGTCTGTCTTAAAGGTAAGAACTTTCTACGGTACGTAGTACTGCTCATAGCACATTGCAGTTACTTAATGCTGATCATAACCAATAAATATACTAAAGTTACTGTAGATAACTATAGTTACTAAGGTTAACATACTATTTTGTTACTAATTTTTAATATGTACAGTACTTGTATAAAATTTTGATGATTTTTACCAAGGTAAGTTTGCATTATATAATTAGTATGATCTCTATACTCCTACATACGATTTCCTCCATACGATGCTAACCCTAAAACGGGTTAAAAGCATATCCTGAGGGTGCACTGTATCGCCATCATGACAAATTATACTTACTTGTTGATTTTGAATTTAACACTTGATTGCTGCACTATATTAAGCCATGGCTCAGCATTCCAGTCTACAGAGTCCAGAGGGTCTTTTTTAATTAATGCTGTCTCTTTTGCTATTTCCTTCGGTTTATTGGCAATGCTCGAAGAACCTGCAACCACACGTCACAGCAGACATATATATGCAGTTGTACAGGCTGCCATGTCTATTGCATACCTTGAAGGCTGAGAAATAAGTTGACGCTATTACGTACCCTGACTATACAAAAATTAGCTAAAAACTAGTTAAACGAGTAGCTAACTCCTATAACTTGACGAGTAATTAGTGAACGAGTAGCTAACTCCCATACCTTGACGAGTAACTAGTCAATGAGTAGCTAACTCCCATACCTTGACGCGTAAGTAGTGAACAAGTAGCTAACTCCCATGCCTTGACGAGTAACTAGTGAACGAGTAGCTAACTCCCATACCTTGACGAGTAACTAGTGAACGAGTAGCTAACACTCATACCTTGACGAGTAACTAGTGAACGAGTAGCTGACTCCCATACCTTGACGAGTAGCTAGTGAACGAGTAGCTAACTCCCATACCTTGACTAATGGCTAGCGAACGAGTAGCAAACTCCTCATCATCACTAATGGAATGCTCTGTCTCATCTGAACCAGCATCTGACATTGTCTCCTCTATACTCTCTACACTGTCCATTCTGACATCTAAAATGAAATACCATTGACATCACAATTGTAAGCTACTGTCCCCTCAAGAGAAGGTAAAACCTTGAATGAATGTCTTGCTAAGTCTGGCTGACAAGCTGAAGGTTATAGAACATTTGTGTTAGATTACTAGATAAAGGGCATATATGAGCTTAATAGACTCAATAATGCTAGGATAAGATTGATGTTGATAAAGCAGCCAGTGCAAAGAGTACTACTTGCTAACAGATCATAAAACTGGTGAGATATAGAGACATAAAAAATACTTCAGACAGGTTATGTTGGCTGTCTAGTTGGAATACCAGCTGCAACATTGGATGAAGCCTAGACTATCAGTAACAAGGAGTACTAAATACAGGTAAACCTGAAGAACCTTATACTAATAGTAACAAGGAGTATTAAATACAGGTAAACCTGAAGAACCATAGACTAACAGTAACAAGGAGTATTAAATACAGGTAAACCTGAAGAACCATAGACTAGCAGTAACAAGGAGTATTAAATACAGGTAAACCTGAAGAACCCTAGATTATCAGTAACAAGGAGAATTAAATACAGGTAAACCTGAAGAACCATAGACTATCAGTAACAAGGAGGATTAAATACAGGTAAACCTGAAGAACCCTATACTATCAGTAACAAGGAGGATTAAATACAGGTAAACCTGAAGAACCATAGACTATCAGTAACAAGGAGGATTAAATACAGGTAAACCTGAAGAACCCTAGACTATCAGTAACAAGGAGGATTAAATACAGGTAAACCTGAAAAACCATAGACTAGCAGTAACAAGGAGTATTAAATACAGGTAAACCTGAAGAAGCCTAAACTATCAGTAACAAGAAGTATTAAATACAGGTAAACCTGAAGAACCCTAGACTATCGGTAACATGGAGTATTAAATACAGGTAAACCTGAAGAATCCTATACTATCAGTAGCAAGGAGTATTAAATACAGGGAAACCTGAAGAACCCTATACTATCCGTAAAAAGGAGTATTAAATACAGGTAAACCTGAAGAATCCTAGACTATCAGTAACAAGGAGTATTAAATACAGGTAAACCTGAAGAACCCTAAACTATCAGTAACAATGAGTATTAAATACAGGTAAACCTGAAGAATCCTATACTATCAGTAACAAGGTGTATTAAATACAGGTAAACCTGAAGAATCCTATACTATCAGTAACAAGGAGTATTAAATACAGGTAAACCAGAAGAAGCTTAGACTATCAGTAACAAGGAGTATTAAATACAGGTAAACCTGAAGAAGCCTAGACTAACAGTAACAAGGAGTATTAAATACAGGTAAACCTGAAAAACCATAGACTATCAGTAACAAGGAGTATTAAATACAGGTAAACCTGAAGAACCCTATACTATCAGTAACAAGGAGTATTAAATACAGGTAAACCTGAAGAAGCCTAAACTGTCAATAATAAAGTGTGGAAAAACATTACGCTGAAACATTACGAGTAAAAATCAGCACTGCTGCAATCTTTTCTGCATCAAGAAAAAGACTATTTGTCTATAGCAGCCTAATGCATCAAAACTAACTATAATAATACATCTCATGCTACTACATCCCATGCTAACACAACTCCTAATAACACAACTCCTGATAGTACAACTCCTGATAGTACAACTCCTGATAGTACAACTCCTGATAATACAACTCATGATAGTACAACTCCTGATAGTACAATTGATAGTACAACTCCTGATAGTACAACTGATAGTACAACTCATGATAGTACAACTCCTGATAGTACAACTCATGATAGTACAACTCATGATAGTATAAATGATAGCACAACTCATGATAGAACTCATGCAACTCCTTTATAGAACAACCACACCATAATAAAACTAAGGTAGCATAATTCCTGACAGTACAAGTACCTGAAGAGGCAGATGGTAAATTTTCAATAAGCTTAGTTGTTTTCTCTAGAGGCTTTGCAGTGGCTCCATTATGAATATTAGCATCGTTGAACATCTAAAACATGCACTCAAAGTCTATACTAACACCAGAAAATGTCTAAATTATTAATCATGGATCTAATAGCAAAACATAACTAAGACGCTACCATCATGCACTTTCATCCAAGTCAAAAGTTGAAACTTGAAAGGCATAACCTAAGAAGAAACAATCTTACTTGAGTTGATGGCGTCGCTGAAAACATTTCATCATCAATAACAAAGTTGTCAAGGTCATTTACGGACGACGTAGTCTTTGTAGGCTGGGATCCAGACAGAGCCCTCATAGCGAGTAGGTGCTGATTATTGCCAACTGCTTGACCATTGGTCAGGCTTTTAGCTGAGAAAACACCGAGGGCATTTGAGCCGTTCATCATGATGCCTCGTGGGTTGGACTGATGAGAAAGCTGCTGAGGTAAATATACTTGATTTGCCAACAACCTCTGAGACTGCCCTGTCCGCCGCTGTTGTTCAGACCCATAATATTGGGAGAGGGCTGAATCGGGTTGGGGGCTGTATAATGGCTGGCCGGAAGCAAAGGCAGTGGAGGTGGCCAACTGGCTTGAAGGTGTTGACAAGTTTCCTCCATTATTCAATAATGGCCTCTGCGTTCTGTTAGGAGACATACTAGTTGTTCCTTGCGCATACGCCATATAACCATTTTGCATGCCACCTGCAGATGAACAAGTGAATGAAGCGTTGAAAATGTGTTTAAAGGAGGTGAAGCCAGCAATAAACACACTAACTTATTTCAGCAACGTAATTGTCAAATAGCCAAGACAAAGGATAGTGAAATATGACTTACCTGGATCAGTTGCTATCTTACTGCCATATGAATCATGCTTATCTCCGACATTCTCCCTGCGTTCTTTACTTCTGAGCAGGTTGTTTATAATCGTACGCACTTCATTGCTATCGGTTGAATTAAGAGGGAGCTCATCCATACAGAAACCTTTATCAAGGGCTCCTAAACACATGGCATGTATCTCCTGCAAAATAGGTTACTATTAGCAGAACTCTTCTAGTTACACAGTTATTTGTTACTACGCTCTTCTAGTCTAGTTATTCAGAAATCCATTCTTCACCAAACATGACTATCCATGCAATGCTTTGTTAAATATTAAAAGAACAATTTAATTGTACTATCTCCGGAGTGAACATAGGATTAAACAGTTTCGGCGAATGTGACAAACTAATTAAATGTGAGAAATGCTATCAAAAACATTCCAATAATTTTCACATTTTACAAAACAGAATCAAAGTTATCTTAATCACGTCATTTGTTCATTGTTTGTAAAACTTCTGTTATTTCCGTAGTCCAATTATTTTTGGGTCGTCAGTAAATCTGGCTTAAAAGTTCCTAAAAGGTCCCATAACGATTGCCTAAAAAGAGAAATCATATTGGACTCGAAAAACTATGGCATGTAGCTGATCGATAATGAGGGGTGATGGGCTAGGGACAATATAAGACTATCAGTTTATGATCTACTCGGACTCACCTTAGCTGAGTCTATCCTCATATTTATATCACTAGTCCTTTTTTGGAACTCATCCTTGAGGCGCCGCTCCTGGTCTGGCAGATTGCTGTATAAATTCTTTTTTGCTATATACTCTTGTTCGGCCACATTAGTGGCATTCTGCATCTTTTCAATATAACTCTCTAATTTGAGATTTAAATATGCTTTCTGCAACAAATGTTAACTAGTAGTTAGTTGTTTCATAAAAGACACTAGCATCAGTAGCAAGTAAAATTCTAAAAAGCATACGCTGAAAAACACGTACAGAAGTAGTCGAATACGGAAGCTTAAGCTACGTGTTCTCACCTCTGCTTTTATTGCCCGTTCTATGGCAGCTTCCAGGGCTGACTGGCGCATTTTCTGTGAACTAAGGCTATCATCTGACATTGTAAAAAGCTGCAAGAGAAGCAAGAGCTGAATCATATACATGTAGTAACAGACCTAATGTGTGAGCTTCATTAGCTCTGAAGTAATTCGAGATATTAATAATGGGGATATCAGTTATTAGAAAAAAATATCCAGCTGTTTTATGATTTTGCAATAAAAAATGTCTACAAGAAAAAGCCGCCTGACAAGTGAATATTGCTTGTCAGGTTTGTCCTTTTGCTCAACGTTATAACTCATCATTTTCTACTAGAAACACTAGAACTATGAGTAAGCATACAGGGGGCAGTGATAAGACATGCATACTACACAGAATCACAAAATGTGTTCAAGTTATTGCAAGCGAATGGCGTATATGAAAAACCAGAAAAGAATTGGAAAAACTTTTCGAAGAACTTTACTTTAGTGTTTGAAGAATGTTTCATCACCATATCCATATTTCATGGATGGAAAACAGCTTTGCTAACAGGTTAACAACTTTGACTAAGAAAATGGTGCACCAATTGAAAGTAGCCTTAGGGTAAGGGTTGACAGCCTACCATATTTAGTAACTACAGTCAAACATGGATAACTCGAACTTCACGGGACCGAGCAAAAGTGTTCGAATTATCAGAGCATTCAAGTTATCAGAGCACTGTCACAAGTCCATGTATTTACTTATTTATTAGTAGATACATGTACATATGCAAACTATAATATAAATCAAAAGCACAAATGGCTTGTTTCAAATTAAATGCTTCTAATGTAAAGTTTAAAACGTTTTTATCAAAAAGTATAGAGATTATTCTATCACTTGAGATTGGTTTGTTGTTTGAGGTGATGTTATTGCCAGGACGTTTTTTTAGATTGACATTGGCAAAAATTGATCGTTGTTGAAATGCTCAAAAGAAAAGACATCTTTTTCTTTTGAGCGTTTTCCCCACGATCAATTTTGCCGAGTTTTTTTGAAGTTTATGCAACTTCAAGAAAAAGTTACCAAAGAAAAATCCCTTACTTTACCTGGGATTCGTTAAGAGCAACACTCCGAGGCAGTTCAATTAAAAGTTTTACGAGGTTTAACGGTACATTGTATATCACTCACGCTTTTTGAATGGATACTTATTGAATGTACACACGTATTCTGTGTTTAGGTCAAACGATGAATAGTTTTTTTTAGCTATGACAACGTATACGTTTAATAAAAACAATTTTAAGACGTTTTAAACATTCAACATTCCGACGTTGATTCAACACGGAATCAACGTCGGAAAACTATTCGTCACGGGCTAGCCGGGTCACGCACTCAATAATCTTCGCCACGCACATACAAAACAACATGCTGTTTTTGTTTTGTATGTGCGTGGCGAAAATCCTTGCGCGCGTGACCCGGCAAGCCCGTGCTATTAATCGTATAGCAGTATAAATCAAATTTGACCAAACCTTTAGAAAAGTCGTTGACAAAATTATTTTGCCGATGGTGGTAATAACAACGCTTATGAATTACGAAAAGATGAGGTTTACCTCTATGGCTTTGAATAAAGTGATTTTCTAAAGCGATAACAACCGTTTCGGTAGCCGTTGGGCAAAAAAACAGTTCGAATTAACAGTGTTGAGTTCGAGTTATCTATAGCAATTTATCATTACGTGGGAACGGACCAAAGAAACCGTTCGAATTAACCATGTTTTCGAGCTATCCGTGGCCGAGTAATCCATGTTTGACTGTATATAGATACAGGTATATTTCATGCATTCAATGCAACGACATGGTCTCACAATAACAGCCTCTTTAGTAATATACGCGTAGATGGTAGCCAATTATTTTTATAAACATTATGCCACAAATTAGGCCATGTCTTTGTATGGCTTTTACGCTACCATAAATTGGTTTACAATTTCCTATTCTCTTTGTTCTCCTCATGGTTCTCAAAATAATGAATACCCTACAGGATGAAAATATTCGCGGAGTTAAGTTTCGCGCAAATTGCCTTCTTCATGCATATTCGCGGACTAATTTATTCACGGATGAACACAATCACTCTCTATTAAGGGTTAACTCTATTGCAGCTACCAATACAGTTAACCCACGTGTTTAGGTTTCTATTTAGCTGACAACTACAAGTCGATCATGCTAAGTATCAATAGCTGAAGTATTGAATGAAAGCGATCAGTTTTTAAACAAGAGAATGAACTAACGCAGTTAATTATGGAAAAACGTATCTGCATTGCAAATCAAAACATACCATAATGTCCAGATCGGAATCATTATCGTCATCAACTTCGGTATTAGAGGCTGATGGAGTCGATTTTAATGTAAAAAAAGTTTTTGCGATGACGACGCCATGCCGAATAACTTGTGACAACCTTGAATAATTTTGTAAAGTGTGATGCATTGGTAATGGGATTAACTCAAAGCCTCGGCGATGATTTTTTTAAAATTTGAACCTCAGCTATGTTTACTATTTCTGCCTAGCGGCTTTTTTTAATTTGAGGCAGTAGTTATGTTCCCTTGTGTTTAAAAATAGAACTAAATATTCGCGGAAATTAATAATTCCCAGAATAGACTGTTCGCGAAATCACAAATTAAACCCATCGAATACTTTCATCCTGTAGGGTATATGCTAATAATAAAATGATGCTACTTCTCAAACAAGCAACATTAATTCTAGCAAGTGTATAAACCAGAAATCTTGTTGAGATCGTCATCACTTCTTTTGATGAAGTTTGATACATTTACATTCATCCTCTTGTGAAAAAACACGTGTTACATAAAACCTTGTATGCTATTAGCCATGTATCCCAGGCATATAAATATACCGCTACATGACTTCTCTGTGCTACCTACAGCATATATATATATTTTGTTGACTTTGTGAAACGCCCTGGAGAGCAAAGCTTAAAGCTTATCCTCCAGTTTTTTTTATGTATCCTCTCTTTTAAAAACCATATTTTTACAACTTTAATATACTTGTTTATTTTTAGGAGTTTGTAAATTTCTGCACAGCTCTGAAAGTGATTAAGTTTTAACACTTCATGCTTAGTTTGACAGTAAAAAGAATGGTCGAGCGCTGATTCTGTATTCTAAAAAAGAATTTTCGAATTTGTTGTTTAATGAGAGACAGGCCTTTCAATGTGTTTTATTTAAACTTTATGGCTACCAAAAAGTTTCTACAAAAGACTTTATATAATTGACTAAAACTTTTTATGTTGTACATTAAATTTCCCTTGAAAAACTTTTGTCGAGTGTTGAGTATAATAAAAAACTGTATTTTAAAGTTATATGGATAAGTTCGCATTGAGTAACTCAGTTTTTTATGCCAGGTACTTTATTGTGCTCTGATGATTTTTTTAATTTCTCAAATTGATGATATTTGTGATGAGTTATTCAACTGTTCACTCCGATATGTCACTATAATAATCGTAGAGACTGTTAAAAAAAGGAGTTGTTATGGACGTTACATGTGTGGGATTATCAATTATAGTAAACATTTGCTGCAAGCATAGCTCAATAGAAAAGTTCATGAGAGGTAGTTTCCAACTGACAATTTACAGAAAATAAGAAGCTAACAATATTTCTGCCCTTTCAACAGCATAAGACGAGCAACAAACATGTTTTTTCAGTAAAAAAAACTCGCCGGTACCAAGAATTGGAAAGCGGTGTGCTGTACTGAACTGAATGTGATTAGTAAACTAATTGTATCCAGAAGTATATATATATATATATATATTCGAATCTGTCCAATACGCCCGAGGGCATTATATGAACATAAAATTTGAGATAAAATGATTGATAAGAACGCTAAAACCTAATTTGTTGCAACACTAAGATCGTATTAAAAACTGAGGGAGTCATCAACGCCCTGACCCACAACATTCGGTGCCATTCTATTATAAAAAGAGTGCCTATATTGGTCTATCCTAAAATGTGGGTGGACTACTCCATGACGGGTTTGGTGGGATGGGTTAAAAGAGATATAGTTATTGAGGTCTAGTTCATATAGACCAAACTCAATTCTTTTTAAAAATTTCAAATCCAAATCTTCTCTTCTATCTTTTAGTTCTTGGATGTTATTTACACGCATGCACTCTGTGACACTATCCATAGGCCCGAGTCTGAAAATCCATCGAACCCCCCGTCTTTGAATTGTTTCTAATTTGTCAGTTAAGCCTTTTGCGTGCGGTGACCATACCTGACAGGCATATTCGAGTAATGGTCGAACAATTGTGTTATAGGCGACAATTTTTGTTGATATGCTTGCATTAAAAAGGCAGCGTCGGATAAGTCCGAGTGCCTTATTACTTTTCTTAGTAATGTTTAAAATATGCTCGTGCCACTTGATGTCGCTTTGTATGAAAACCCCCAAATATTTCAGACCATTCGCCTGTGGTATAAAAATTCCGTTCATAAAAAGTTTAAAATCTGGTGTCGACCTGCCCACCTGCATGTGGATACACTTTTCTGGATTAAATGTCATGCCCCACTGTGTGGCCCAATGCTGTAATGCTGTAACGTTAGTCTGCAAAGCCAAAACAAAAACAAAAACCAAAAGTACCAAAACAAAAACAAGTTTACTTATTTGAAAATTAATACAACGATTAAAGACAAATTAAGTGCGCTAGATAAAGCTTTCTAAAGATTAATACAAAAAACAATTATAGTCCTTTCACATTAGACTTCCTAAATTGCTTCGATATTGCTAAAACTTGAGACACAGGTCAGGATGTTGCAAAGGTAATACAGTTAACATCGTATTAATATAATTTATTGTCATTTGACCGTATTGTACAGCGTTTGGTTTATTTCAACATTTGAAATAGACAACTTGTATACCAGTTATTTACGGTTAGGTATTTTCATAACTAAGCATATCATGAGATTCGATAGGCCACGAGCAAGTATTTAGCGAGCATCTTTAAAGTGCATGTACATAGATAGGATGAGAGCTGAAACATTTTCCTTACGAGTTGTATATGACAGTGCAGTCTTAAACCCATCCATAATTTTTTTCCATTATCTAAGCATTGTTTAATATTTTGTATTTTAAACGTTAGAAACTTTTCGATTACGGTATATATTGGCCTTAACCAATTTTAGATCGATAAAGATCCTCGGTTCCTACTTATTCCTAGTCAGAAAGATAAAAGATTATAATCAACTCTGCAACTTACGAAACCCCAACATCATACAGTTAACACGTTTATTCGAAGCAGAAGAGTATACTTTTAATTAGATCGTATAATAACCAACATAAATTTAAACGTTATCCAACCTGTGGGGAAATCAAAAATTTCCAACAGCCACGCAATATAAGTGAGTTTTACACCTAGACCGGGTAATGCAAGAAACTGAATTAGCGATGCGTCTCGACAATAAAAATTGACGCTGTCGTTAGGTCTATTTGTAAATCAGAACATAGAGCAGATATTCGGACTACCTTATGCAGTAACCAACCAATTTTTCTATATGTAGCGCATTATTTCTAAGCAGTTATCTCCCCTTTAAAACGCCATAGAGTTAGGAGTGATGTGCTGGTTCAAACTAAATAAACTAAAGCCTTTTATTTCTATACATGTATCTTGATTTAAAAACGGTCAATCATAGCGGAGTGGATCAGACCGCCGAACTTTTTCATTTGTTGCTAAGGACATCACATCGCGTCTCAAACAAAACCTCATGTGGGTTATTCTGGAAAATTCCCGAAAAGTTTGACTTTTTTTCATTCATCGAGCTCTGATAATTACGTATAGATTCGATTAGGGATATCAGCTTGTTATATAAAACTGCAATGGATTTTGACAACAAAGAAAAACTTGAAGGCTTTCTTGGCAACGTTGATAAAATTAGTAAGTGCTCAATTGGAATATTTTGTTTCTTGTCGTTGCGATTTCATTTATAGCTCTTTTGAATCGACATACGTATATCTATAGCTTTCATATGCCTTTTTGTAGCTAGTTGTTACGAAGTTTTAAAATAATGACTAAAGGTACTGGGTTTTTGATTAAAGCTAGCTATATTAGTCTGATAAGCCAGCAATCCTTTAGCCAATTACCATATAGCGCTGAGGGCATTAACCCTATGGGTAAAAAATTTAAATATTTAGCAGATAGATAACAGATAAAAATACATGTGAAATGTTTGTTTGTGGAATGTTTATATATTTATATTGAAGTTATCTCAAGAATCAATTTATCACTTTGATTCCCCTAGTTATAAAACTCCATTACCCGTCAAAAGTACTCGCAGTGTTAAACAGAGTTGAATTTTTGTCATACACTTGACAGCACCATGTAATTTACTGTAAATATATGAACACTGGAGCTGCAGGTACTTGAATGGATATAAATTTAGCGAAAAACTAAGATTGCCAGGATGAGCACTTTCTGAGATTTTAGTCAAGTCTGATGGAGGAGAGGCTGGCCATTAAGTTATTTGAGAGGTAGAGGCCGATAACACAGAATCAGATATGAAGCAATACATTATCTTAAGAGTGGGCCATCACACATACTCTTGGGTGGATTGATACACAGCACAGACTTGGGGGCAAGCCTGTATAGGAATTAGATGATCAGTTAATGCAGAGTCGACAGATGAACCCTTGAAGGGTTTGATACGCAGATTCTAAGATGTGCTGACACATCAGTTTGAGGTTGAGCAGATACACTAATGAGAATGTGAGTTGCTAAACATCTCGCAGTTAAGCTGTAAACTTGGATGCACTCATGGTGTAATGATCTGCCCTAGGAATAATTTATAGCAGATATAAAAAAATAATATTAGAAAATATTCGTGAATACTTTACCAAGCAGTTATCTTGGTAATACTTAGCCGGTTTCAAATAAACCAAAATAGTTTCACACTATGTGGCTTTCATAAAATGGACATTTAAGTCATGGAGTCAGAAATCCAAAGTGAGCAAATTATAGGTTGACTGGACAGATGCATTACTCAGGCCTTGCACAAAGTGGTTGTAAAAGATAAAGTCACCATCTCATACTTGATGCATTGACACAGCAAGTATGGAGAATGGTGACACTTCTTTCTCTGAAGAATACGACCCCTACTGACTCAATACACACTGCTGTAAACTCGCAGTCTATGATGTGTGCTGTATTATGTCGTGATTGCAATGTTTTGAACGTCAGCAAAATTTATTGTTGTTAAATTCTTTTTCTAAAAATACTCAGATATTTTGTAAGCAAGTCATGACACATCTTCAATTTATAATTGCATTAAAATATAAAAACTGTTTATTTTTTTATTATTGTTAAATACACTTATGTGATTTATTGTTTAGGTAGCAGCGTAAATGTAGTCAAACAGCATTTAATGTACCATTGCGCAGTACACGGACAAAGGGAGACAAATTCAAATATTGTTGTCATAAATCCCAATATGAAAAAAATCACACCTATACAACAGTTTGTTTGACCTGTTTGAAAAGTCAAAACTTTATCTTATTCTAGTCTGCTGCTGATAGGTTAGTATAAGAGAGCAATATTGAGAACTGCTGTTGATAGGTTAGTATGAAAGAGCAAGAAGGTAGTAGAGTGACTGGTTCTTATTATAATTTGGGCATATTTCGCTCAGCATCCAATGTCTCACCTACCGACTGAATTTGAGCACGCTCGTTAGTCTCACAAAATGTTGTTAACAACTGCATCAGTTTGATGCTAGAGTGCTAGGTTTGATGCTTAGCAATAACGGAGTTGTTCTGCTATATAGAATTCCAATATGTTGTTAAAACATGTAAGGTTAAATTTATTTCCCTAAGAAACTCTTTATTTAGATTCTGAGTAGAAATTGCCTATGAAACAAGCAAGCGAACTAGACATTAGATTTTCATAGTGAGAAATTCCACCCAGTTCAAGAATCTCATATTTTGGTCTGTATTAGTAGGTTGTGACATTTAGTAACCATACAACAAACGACTAACAGATAAAATGTCAGTACAACTATTAATTTGTACCCCAAATATTTGAAATTTTATTCTGAAAGTACATTATCTAAATCAAAACAGCTGGTACATAATCACATATGAATAGAGTGTCAGAGCTTCCTTAAAACTGTGAAATGTTTTCTGCGGACTTCGCATGCTTAATATGCATGTAATTCTAACAAGAAAATGGCACACCTTTGTGGTAGCAGTAGAAAGTTTTTTCTTAACATTTATGTCGTAGAGGTGAGATATATATAAGGTGTATTCTACACTATATAAGGTGAGATTCCCATGCGAGGAAACAAGCACAAACCCCAAGTTTTCAATCTTTTTTGAATCTCAATATTTGTCTCTCCGCTTATGGCAATAAAGTTTAAGGAATTAAAAATCCACTGCGCACTGGTTTTGAACTCATAACCTCCAGTTCCACAGACAGGCATTTATCCAATACACTACAACGTACAACACGCTTATTCCGCATGCCAATCTTTAATGACTTCATCTAAACTCTGCCGGTAGCGTTCTTCTGCACACCAGAAGAGAAATGCGTGCCCATACGAAAAAGAAAACGTATCTAGCAAGCATATTGCAATCAGTATAGATCTGTAGTAGGCACTGCAGCGGTACAGTATGAATTACACAGAAATAGACAAAAACCCTTTCATTTAAAAGTTAGCATGGTAAATGTTGTATATGTTGATTAAAAATGAATCTTTTGAGCAAAAGCTTTTTTATTATTCGTGCAGCGCTGAGCATTCAGCTGGTCTTTTTATTTATATATATACATATATATATCTCATTGTTTATCTGTCACCTGTTGTTTGTCTGTCTAGTTATAGCGATAAAGTTTTAGGAACGGAAAATCCGCTTTGCAGAGGATTTGATCTCGGAACCTCCAGTTCTGGAGGCTGAGCTTACCTATTAGACAATGTGTTCAATCGAACGCGGTGATTAATAATAGTGAAGATATTCATGACATCAGTTGAAATACATATAACGACGTTGCATTACACATAACGAAAACCAGCTGGCCTCACGACTGAATTTCCAGTGTTGCCACCGGTGCAGTAAAAACTGCTTATAAACAATTGCAAGCAATGGAGTCTAAAAGTAATGTTGTAGGTAATGTAATATTTACAAGCTGTTTGTATTACCTGTGCAACTCTGAGCTTTTAGCTAGTCATTATGTATAAATCGCAGTGTTGGTTATCTATCGTTCGTCTGTCCAGCTGCATTGATGAAGCTTTAGGAACAAAAATGTGCTTCTTAGCGGATTTGAACTTGACACCTTCAGTTCTGAAGGCGACGAGCATACCCATTAGACTACGTGTCCAATTGAGCGTAGAGATTAACAATAGTGAAGATATATGTATATTACATCACTTAAAATACGTGTAATGACGTTTGACGCTGTGTCACATGTAACAGTTACCAGCTGACCTCACAGCCTTACTATATAAATGCCCTGCATTGTACGGGCGATAAAAGCAGCATATAAACAGTTGCAGGTAATGTAGTGTAAAGGTAATGTAGTAGGTAAGGTAATGTAATGTTTATAAGCTGTTTTTATTACCCATGCAACGCAGGGCATTCTGCTAGTTGTCCATAAATTTTAAAGATACCCTGCACCATTTATCCTATATGTATGGCTGCTGTTTTCTCCTTTTCAAGTTGTGCTATTTACTCTGTTAACTAAAGGGTTAAGAATAGCATAACTGCTCATATGAACTTCGAATTTCATATGAACTTTGTCACCATCAGGAAGCATTACTTAGTAATTTCTCACCGTACTTGAATTCTTTACAAATAATATTACAATTCATGCATCATTTGATTAAATGGTTACTCATTGAGATTAGGCTATCGATTAAACCAAAAGGTCAAAATCTTGTCTTTTTTTCCATAAGAATAGTGATACAGTGCCAACTCCTAAATTTTCACTTCTGCGCATCATAGAAGAATCTTTATCATCGTGATATATTAACGTTAGGCACTTAATCTGTTGCCGCTGCCGTCGTGTCTGAACTGAAGGCTCAAGTTTGTTTCAATTACGTACAGGTGAGCTGATCAAAAACCTCAACTCAGAGAATGAAAGTGAACGAGATAAAGCCATGGCTGATGCTGATGGTTTCTTACAGAGCTCCTCCGTGAAAGCTCTAAAAAAACCAGCTCCTGACCGAACTGGTGTGAATAGAACAGTCATCAATCGTGCGTCCCCAAATGATACTGTAACTACAGATCAAGGTAAAACTAGTTTAACATCGGCCAATGGCACGCATCTTTTCAAACTAGCTTCCGTTTAATAGCTGTTCATCGTCTTTCCAACTGTCAGATTTTCGTCTGCAAAACCTTGTAAAACCTGTGCACTTTGTATACTTGCTTTCTTCACCTTTGCCCCTTCACCTTTGCCCCTTCACCTTTGCCCCTGTCATTTTACTAATTCTTGTCATCTCGACCCACTTTCACATTTGTTTTTATTGCTATATTAATGCATTGTTATGCCTAAAGCTTGGATTTGTCAAAGCCTCCAAGCGTACAGTTACTTTGAAAGAACTGCTTTCAGCTTTTTGCTTGTCTTGAAAGACAGGTCAAAGGTTGCTTTTCAGTTTATTTTTGTTTGCCTTTGATAGCAACATTTCAATAACTCAATGAATAAGTGATTTTGTGAAACTTCTTGTAATTGCTGCATTAGTTAGGCATATGCTATGGAGACAGATTAACTTGTCTCAGTCGACTTCTGTTGGAATGGTTTGTTTAAACTTCTGCAAATATGATGAAGATGGTTGTTCCAACCCTTATGGTTATGCTCTAAGCAACTACCTCATGATAATATGTATGGCGGCAGGCTGTTGTCTTCTTAAATGAACAGCCCGTAACAAGAAATATTGTATTAAGGAGCTATTAAACCAAGTATTGCTATTTAGTTGTAGTTACGTTAAAGCCTATATGGCATGGATAAATCAATAATCAATAAATCGATAATGTTGTGTCAGCTGCAAAATGAATGAAGTTTCACTAAATTCAGATATCAAATCCAACCAGCTGCACTCATCAATCATACCAGCTGCACCCTCCGATTATACTAGCTGCATCCATCGATTATTATAGCTTCACCCATCGATTATACTAGCTGCACCATTCGATTATACTAGCTGCACCCATCGATTATACTAGCTGCATCATTCGATTATACCAGCTGCACCCATCGATTATACTAGCTGCACCCATCGATTATACTAGCTGCATCCATCGATTATACCAGCTGCATCCATCGATTATTATAGCTGCACCCACCGATTATACTAGCTGCACCATTCGATTATACCAGCTGCACCCATCGATTATACTAGCTGCACCCATCGATTATACTAGCTGCACCAATCGATTATACTAGCTGCACCAATCGATTATACTAGCTGCATCCATCGATTATACTAGCTGCACCCATCGATTATACCACCTGCATCCATTGATTATACCAGCTGCACTCATTGATTATATTAGCTGCACCCATCGATTATACTAGCTGTACCCATCGATTATATTAGCTGCACCCACCGATTATACTAGCTGCACCTATCGATTATACTAGCTGCACCCATCGATTATACTAGCTGCACCCTTTGATTCAAACCAACTCCACTCAATCAAGTCAAACCAACTCCACTTGATCAAGTCAAACCAACTCCACTCAATCAAGTCAAATCAACTCCACTCAATCAAGTCAAACCAACTCCACTCAATCAAGTCAAACCAACTCCACTCAATCAAGTCAAACCAACTCGACTCATCAAGTAGTACGAGCTCAACCCAATGATTGGCACTGCCTATCCCATTTCACTAACCTTGATATAAAGTCTCATTAAAGAAGCCAGTTGACTATAATAGATAACATTCTAATTATTTACTTGGTAGAGGCTTTCATGAAGGCTATGGAGAAGGATGTAGAGGAGAGGACAGAAAGGAAGAGGAAAGCGAAAGGTGAGGCCTCAGTGTATAAGAATAAAGGAAATGAGGCTTTTAAGGCTGAGGACTATGAAAAGGCAGTTCAACTGTATTCCAAGGTCAGCAATCAGAACTAAACATACCACTCTAGATTTGTTCACTTACACTCTTCCAAACTTATCCCAGTGCCTGTCATAATGCTGCATACCATATGACTCTTAAATTCTATGATGTTTTTATTTAATAGATAGTGTAGTTGTTTGCAGCTAGTAGACTTTCTCCTAAAACTCACACCTAACTTAGGGCCTATATATATACCGAAATATATACAGTGAAACTCGAATAACTCAAACTTCAAGGGACCGAGCAAAAGTGTTCGAATTATCAGAGCGTTCAAGTTATCAGAGCACTGTCACAATTCCATGTATTTACTTATTTATTAGTAGATACATGTACATATACAATCTATAATATAAATCAAAAGCACAAATGGCTTGTTTCAAATTAAATGCTTCTAATGTAAAGTTTAAAACGTTTTTATCAAAAAGTATAGAGATTTTTCTATCACTTGAGATTGGTTTGTTGTTTGAGGTGATGTTATTGCCAGGACGTTTTTTAGATTGACATTGGCAAAACTTGATCGTTGTTGAAATGCTCAAAAGAAAAGACATCTTTTTCTTTTGAGCGTTTTACCCACGATCAATTTTGCTGATTTTTCTTGAAGTTTATGCAAAGATTACCTCACTTTACCTCGCTTCCGAAGGGCGTTCGCTACGCGGATGTTTGGTATAAATCAAATTTCACCAAACCTTTAGAAAAGTCGTTGACAAAAATATTTTGCCGATGGTGGTAATAACGACGCTTATGAATTACAAAAAGTTGAGGTTTACCTCTATGGCTTGGAATAAAGTGATTTTCTAAAGCAATAGCAACCGTTCCGGTAGCCGTTGGGCAAAAAACAGTTCGAATTAACAGTGTTGAGTTCGAGTTATATAGAGCCATTTATCATTGCGTGGGAACGGACCAAGCAAATCCATTCGAGTTAACCATGTGTTCGATATATCCGAGGGCGAGTTATCCATGTTTCACTGTACCAATACTAGCTGTACTACCCGTCGTTGCCCGGGTAACGAAAAAGTCTTTGGACAAAAAATTGATTTGTATTTAACATATATAACAACATTTCCTATTCTCACTTTCAAACTACATATCACGAGAGAAGTGTTTTGTGTAGTTGAAATAAATTAAGATAAAAAATAAAAACAACTATAAAGGTTTTCAAACTTTGTCAAACAACTGTAACTTTCAAACTTCATATCATGAGGAGAATGTTCTGTGCATGGCAACTAAATCGAGTCGTGCTTATATATAAATCAAAAGCATAGATTGTTTGTTGCAAGTTAAAGGGCCTCTCATGTAAAGTTTAAAAATTTTTTATCAGAAAGTATAGTTATTTTTCTGTCACTTGAGATTTGTTTGTTGTTTTAGGTTATGTGACTGCCAGGACGTTTTCAGGTTAAAATTGGCAAAACTTGATCGCGGTTAAAACGCTCAGAAAAAGACATCTTTTTCGTCTGAGCGTTTTAACAAAGATCAATTTTGCCGATTTTACTTTAAGTTTGTCCGAAGGTTACTACGCTTTTCCTTGCTTTCGAAAGGCTATCGTAAAGCGGATGTTTGGTAGAATTTGATTTTTTGCAAACCTTTAGAAAAGCTGTTAACGAAAATATTTAGCTGATGATGGTAATAACAACGCTTAAGAACTACCAAAAGTTGATGTTTATCTCTATGGCTTGGAATAAAGTGATATTTTAAAGTGGTAACAACCGTCTTGGTAGCCGTTGGGCAAAAAACTGTTCGAGTTAATGATGTTAAGTTCGAGTTGCCTAAAGCAATTTATCATTGCGTGGCAATGGACCAAAGAAACCGTTCGAGTTAACCATGTTTTCAAGCTATCCGAGGGGGAGTTATCCGAGTTTGACTGTATATAGTACCTATAATCCTATAATATACATGTAGAATAGATAAAGCATTTAGCTGTTAATTAATCGCTACAAACTTGTTTCAAGCAAGCATAGGTCTGTTTTCATCAGGTGATACATTCAGAAATTTATCACCTGATGTGTGTGCGTTCGTGCTTGTGTGTGACTGTGACACAATCACTATGTTTCCATGATGCGCAGTGCTTCGGAGTTGCGCTATCTTCGAATCATGGAAACGGCGTCTTCGCACTGAAATCACTGCGCACTGATCAGTGCGAAGCCAGTGCGAATTCGCAGCAAGGAAACAGCGACTGCGCAGTGGCTGCGCATAGCTCTCATGCCGTGGAGACGGATTCTTCGAG
Organism: Watersipora subatra; assembly: GCF_963576615.1. Classification (NCBI taxonomy): domain Eukaryota; kingdom Metazoa; phylum Bryozoa; class Gymnolaemata; order Cheilostomatida; family Watersiporidae; genus Watersipora; species Watersipora subatra. Next base: position 1,071,783 of record NC_088711.1, read on the forward strand.
GGCCATAAACTAGTACAAAGGTTGTCCTGCTAATCTTGTTTTTTTCTATTCTACCGATCTTCTTTCACTTAAATTTAATTATGGTCTGCATTCATGAGGATGATGAGGTGATTACTTTCCTGGACTTTGTTATCGATGCCAACACTTTTCGAAAAATAGGTGGCAAGTCCTAAATAAACGTTTAAATAATATATTACTTAAAAATACTTATTAAAAATACATTACTATGTAAAAAGTGTGTTAAGGTTTGTAAAACCTTGTGAATGTGTATTGTAAATAAAAGTATAATGACGACAGAATCATAAAAAGACCGTTTATGACGTTCAGTATCCGTGATCGATTCTATTTCTCCATCAGGCGATTCGATTTATACAATTTCTCTTTTCTGGCTAATTTGCTGAAAACCACTGCGCAGCATAAAAACGTACAATCCCCTCGACTTCGGAGGGGGCTGCTTCGCAGTACTGCGCACCATGGAAACATAGTGAATATGTGGAACAGGTATGAGTCAATATGTGGAACAGGTAGGGCTCAATATGTGGAACAGGTATGACTCAATATGTGGAACAGGTAGGGCTCAATATGTGGAACAGGAATGACTTAATATGTGGAACAGGTATGACTCAATATGCGAAACAGGAATGACTCAATATGTGGAACAGGTAGGGCTCAATATATGGAACAGGTATGACTCAATATGTGGAACAGGTATGACTCAATATGCGAAACAGGAATGATTCAATATGTGGAACAGGTATGACTCAATATGCGAAACAGGAATGATTCAATATGTGGAACAGGTATGACTCAATATGTGGAACAGGAATGACTCAATATGTGGAACAGGTATGACTCAATATGTGGAACAGGTATGACTCAATATGTGGAACAGGTATGACTCATTGTGTGACTTGCCGGGAAGTATTACAGTATATAACAAACTCTACTTGCAGGGATTGGATATTCTAAAAGACTTCAAGGAATTGTGGACTAACAGGGCACAAGCATACATAAAACTGGCAAGATATGAGGAGGCACGGAGTGACTGTGATTGGGCTCAAAGATGTGACCCAAACTACATAAAGGCGTATGTGCTGGAAGCAAAAGCTCTTTTAGGACTCGGTGATTATGACAAGGCAATATCTGTTTATGAACAAGCCATGGAAATAGACAAGAACAAAGAGTCTATGCTCAGAGGTTAGTTATTTTCGCTAGTACCAGCCGCGGCTCACTTATTGCTTGTTTTTTCACATTTGTCTTTCTCCTAGATAATAGGTATGGTGTGCATAGCCTACATGGTGATAGGAATATAGGAATGGAGGTTTTCTTTATAGAGTTTATGTTTAACATAAGTATTGTGTCTATGTTAGGAGATATACTATTAGAATCGTGTCAATATGGCCTCTGGTGTCTATAGTATATTTGCTAAAAATAGGCATATGTGGGTTAAGAGACATCTGTGATGAAAGGATGTGGGTAGAAACATGTCTGTGGTAGAAGGCTACATGGTCAGAGATATGTCTGCGGTAGAAGGCTACATGGGCAGAGATATGTCTGTGATAGAAGACTACATGGGCAGAGATATGTCTGCGGTAGAAGGCTACATGGGCAGAGATATGTCTGTGGTAGATGGCTACATGGGCAAAGATATGTCTGTGGTAGAAGGCTACATGGTCAGAGATATGTCTGCGGTAGAAGGCTACATGGGTAGAGATATGTCTTTGGTAGAAGGCTACATGGTCAGAGATATGTTTGTGGTAGATGGCTACATGGGCAGAGATATGTCTGCGGTAGAAGGCTACATGGGCAGAGATATGTCTGCGGTAGAAGGCTACATGGGCAGAGATATGTCTGCGGTAGAAGGCTACATGGGCAGAGATATGTCTGCGGTAGAAGGCTACATGGGTAGAGATATGTCTTTGGTAGAAGGCTACATGGTCAGAGATATGTTTGTGGTAGATGGCTACATGGGCAGAGATATGTCTGCGGTAGAAGGCTACATGGGCAGAGATATGTCTGCTGTAGAAGGCTACATGGGTAGAGATATGTCTTTGGTAGAAGACTACATGGTCAGAGATATGTTTGTGGTAGATGGCTACATGGGCAGAGATATGTCTGCGGTAGAAGGCTACATGGGCAGAGATATGTCTGCGGTAGAAGGCTACATGGGCAGAGATATGTCTGCGGTAGAAGGCTACATGGGCAGAGATATGTCTGCGGTAGAAGGCTACATGGTCAGAGATATGTCTGCGGTAGAAGGCTACATGGTCAGAGATATGTCTGCGGTAGAAGGCTACATGGTCAGAGATATATTTGTGGTAAAAGGCTACATGGGCAGAGATACAGTATGTCTGCGGTAGAAGTCTACATGGGCAGAGATATGTCTGTAGTGGAAGGCTACATGGGCAGAGATATGTCTATGGTAGAAGGCTACATGGGCAGAGATACAGTATGTCTGCGGTAGAAGGCTACATGGGCAGAGATATGTCTGTGGTAGAAGGCTACATGGGCAGAGATATGTCTGTGATAGATAGAAGGGTATATAAGATGAGATACATTTATGGCTTAAGGGGTGTATAAGATGAGATACATCTATGGTTGAAGGGTATATAAGATGAGATACATCTATGGCTTAAGGGTGTATAAGATGAGATACATCTATGTTTGAAGGGTATATAAGATGAGATACATCTATGGTTGAAGGGTATATAAGATGAGATACATCTCTGGTTGAAGGGTATATAAGATGAGATACATCTATGGTTGAAGGATATAATGTAGAATATTGTTAGAAATAAATTAAGTCTTGTCTAATACAACAGTTTGTTTTCTGTTTCAGAGTTTATATCAGAGGTTGAACTGAAGAGGAATTCTGTGGAGCAGGAGAGGAGTGCGAAGGAGCTGTTTGACAGCGGTGCCCAACACCCAGCAACGCTAGTCGATGTTTTGAACAAGGTGAATGCTGTCGGAGAATTGCCTCTCTATTATGATGGTGGAGTTCGGGTTCTTGCTGACCTCTTGGCCGACGGTAAATATGTGTTCATACTTTGGTAATGTTTTTATGTTTTGCCCCCTTCATATGATTTTAATCATGTCTCCATTCGTTGCTCTCGCCTAGTATGTCATGCGTGTGTTTGTGAGAAGTTACAGTGTTGGTTTATTTCAGACAAGTGCCAAACACTGTTTCGCACTGAAGGGGGGCTGGAGATGTATCAAAAGCACCCATTCTTTTCCCGGTAAGTCACCTCAGCTTATACTTCTCTGTTACTTTATCAGTTATGGAGGAGACTTGAGTTACTTCTATGTTACTTTATCAGTTATGGAGGAGACTTGAGTTACTTCTCTGTTACTTTATCAGTTATGGAGGAGACTTGAGTTACTTCTCTGTTACTTTATCAGTTATGGAGGAGACTTGAGTTACTTCTCTGTTACTTTATCAGTTATGGAGGAGACTTGAGTTACTTCTCTGTTACTTTATCAGTTATGGAGGAGACTTGAGTTACTTCTCTGTTACTTTATCAGTTATGGAGGAGGCTTGAGTGATCAGTGATAAAACTTAACTAATGGTGCGCTTTTTATATCCTACAGTGTTATGTTAAACTCAACACTTCAGAGTCTCAGTAAGGAGGAGCTGGATGCCTGTTCCGGAATGTTCTTTCTTCTCACGTCTGCTGCAAACAATAACGGTATGTATTGAGTTACTGGTCCCCTAACAATGCTACTGAATTTGTCTATTAGTTGAGCTGTTTTTGAGGCAACTTTCTAACATAATTTGAATATTATTGTTGGAATATTATTCCAACGTCATCATTCTATGATTGTCTTCTTTTTATTTATCTTTAGTGGAGTCTCAGCGGCAGTTAGTATCCCATGAGCTTTTTCCCAAACTAGTCATGCGATTCTTGGACATTAATTCTCTCAGGAAGAAACGTGACTTAAGGTTATCTTGTCTTGCCCTCCTCCTCGCCCTCAGTGAGGCTGGACGCAAGTATATCTCTGCCCAGTTTGACATCAAAGAGTGAGTTTTCAGTTGCATTCAGACCCTTCAATCACAAATCAGAATCACCTCTGATCATATCCATATACACTAGAACCCCGAGATACAGTGGCCCTAGTTACCTATTGTAATACGATGTTTTTCTGGCTCCTAGTTACGGCATTTGCCCTGCCTTAGGGCGTGGCCAAAAATTTACTAAAATGCTAATGCGCGATTGGCCACAATCCTACTGAATTTGTAGCAACCGTATTTGTCTGCTAGCCAGCCATTCAGTTTACATGTGACTATCTCATGGCTCATTTTACTTTTGAACATTTGGACCGTCCAGCTATTTTCTTATTACTAAATGTGGAATTAAATGCTTGTAAAAATATAGCATTAAAAAATAATCGACAACTGTGCAGCTATAAGAGTTACTGAGAGCTCGTTCTGTTAGTGGAAGCGAAAATAGAGCTTCAACGTATCATTCGTAAAATTCAGTTGAAGTTCAAACACATGGCAGGTTGCCGGGCAACAGAATCGGGTTTCTAGAAATATGATTAACAATCTTTTGGTTAGGTTCTAGAAAGAAATTTCCCATGAAGCAGCACCGGTGTTAGTGCACATGGAAACATCTAATAAAAAACTGGTTTTTGTGTGTAAATTGTTCAAAATAACTCACAAAGTTATATGCTGACAACATCGATTTTGCGAATGCTTATAATCTGCCCCTTTCCATATCTTTTTCAAGGCCTCCTTACGCAATGTATATATTTATATTGTACATGTAGTATTCTGTATAAAGGTTTTCACTGTTATATATCTTGAGATGATCATATCAACACGCAAGGTAGCTGCTGCATGTTTTTTGATGACCAAGACTATGCTGAGCCAATCAACTTGTTTTACTAGTGTGTTGCACAGAGAGCAGTCCGACAGCACAACAGTTACTCTCAGGGTAACGGAGCCACTGTTGTGAACTAGGCATATCGTAATGAACCAGGGACAGATTGTTGTTCTATCAAATGTCCAGGACTCATTGTAGAGCTTTATACTTACCTGGTGTTTTATCACTTACCTGGTGTGTTGGCCCCTCAGGTTGGTTTGTTGCAACGATAGCAAAGAATTGCGTAGGAAAGAAAAAAAGGGGTACAGGCAGAATGAGTAGAGAGAAACTCAGATGATATTTTCATAGCTACAGGAAAATTACCCGCATTTGTTTTATTTATGCATTTTAGTTCTATGGTTCTGAAGAGAGGTTATTGTCCAAAAACTCTCACAAAACGAAACGCTGTCTAGTTTGTTCATTTTGCGATTGTTCATCCGTCACATAATTGGCCCACATTTGTGACGGTCAGTCTGGAAAATTCAACTGTATACATCAATGGGTAACCAAAAGTTATTACTTGCGTTTTTGTGGCCTAGTCGTACCTTGAGTGCTTTTCTAGGGCAATGCGGTTGGTTAAGAGATGAGTACTGTTGTTAGGTTGCTGAGATGCCTCTTCCAGCTGGTTTCATGTGGAGGCACGATAGCCATTCGGTCACTAAACATCGTCAGCAATTTGACCCTTGACCCCAAGTTTCGGAGGACTCTTTATGATTCACTAGACACCGTCCTGCCCTCGTTTGAAGCCTTTTTGGTATGAGCTCGCACTTCTTTCAGTCTTACAAATATTCGCTTTTGTACCAGTTCAGTGCACGGTAGGGCTGTAACCCGGAGTGTCTCTTGTAGGACAGTGACAAGCACGGGGAGGTGGTGCCAGCTTGCCTTACTATAATGACCAATCTATGTACAGACAGTACCTTGCGGCGGGCTATGGCTGAAAGACCCTCGATGGTACAAGCGACCTTGAGCTTCCTTGTAAGCTTGAGCTTTTGCTTTCTAATATAAACATTGAGCTGATCAGCCAATAATCTGTGTTGTTAAAGAGACAAAACCTTAACTTGACCTTAACCTTTGGCGCTTTTTGGTTTCCTAGAGTTTACTCTTAGGGACCGGCTTTCAGCTCACTATCTCATTTCCTCTGTCTGCAGTCTGTCTTCCAGCTCGCTAGTTTTTCCTGTGTTCATATCAACTTTAGTATCTTGTTGTAACACTGCAGAGCAAGTACCCGGCGAGTTGTGTCGAGCAACGGCCAGCCTATCACTCAGCTGTCCACTCTGTGCTTGGCTTTCTCATGAACATTACCCTCGACAAGACGGAAGCAGTCATTGCTGCGTCATTTGACCTAGTTAGAGGAGTTCTACCTTACTTGAACAAACAGACTGACATACAAGAGCGTGTCGTTGGTTTACTGAGTCATATTTTACCGCTGTCCACCACAGCCGTTGACCATTTCCTCAGCAATGAACAATGGTAAGTTACTTGAGATGTCGGAATAATGTTGCCTATGGTCTGTAGTGCTACCAGGATCTGTAGTGTTCTATAGTCTATACAGTTGTTATATCCTTTATTCCTGCATTCCTACTGTGTTCATTCGGTATTATACTAGGGTATTAAAGTGAATGGACTGCTAGTTTGACTCCAATGGTTGAACGACTCTTACATAAAAAAACAAGTTTAGAAATTGGTTGCTAAGTCATACATACACCTTCTCGGATGAGTTGCTGTCGGTCAATTTCAACTATTATAGGACAAATTTCGGCTTGGCAGTTATTTAAGCATTTTGAGAAAAGGCGAATTGGGTCAAGTCATGATGTATAACTGTAATAAAATTCCCCGTTGGCGGTGAACTCAATTGGCTTTTGGTTGCTGATCTAAAGAGCCAAAATAGGTGGCGTCTTCGTTGTGGCAGGTTGTGGCACCTCTCGAGGTTAACGCTCCTCGAATAATGAGAACTAAAAATCATAACCAAAAACATTATGAGTAGAGAACGTGGCGCTGCGTGAGTCAGCAACAGAGAAACAAAGACAGGTGACCGCAGACAAAAAAATGTATAAGAGACAATAATATTTATAGTGTTGGTTGACACCGACGTATAGACATTGATAAGTTGAAAGTCGTACTCTGTTACAGTTGACCTTTTCTATTAGTAATATTTAATTTAGTTGATTGTATTACTGCAGACACTATATTATATTTTGTGAAGTTATTAGAATTCTCTGGTATACTTATAAGATAGAGTTTAATGCTCCGTAACTCAAATTAAGATCGCATACTGAACAACTCTCAAAAACTCCTGACTACTCTATGCATAGTCTTATTTTAGCATGTTACTTGTGTTTTAAGGTTGGACACATTGATAGGGCTGTTGGCCAGCTCCTCGTATCTCCAGCACACTGTCAAGTCTCTCACCGCTTGCACTAGACACTCTTTACAAGTTTGCAAGCGTCTGGCAGACAGCCCTGCAGGTGAGTATTCTATCAGAGGACAGACTCGAGTTCCATTTTTTGTTCAATTTTATTGAGCATTTCTCAATGTTTTGAGTTTCATTGTAAGCTTCGGCACACTCCTTAATTTCTCTCATTCATTATGGTGGGTGGCCGTTATGGTGGGTGGCCATTATGGTGGGTGGCCGTTATGGTAGGTGGCCATTACGGTGGGTGGCCGTTATGGTGGGTGGCCATTATGGTGGGTGGCCGTTATGGTGGGTGGCCATTACGGTGGGTGGCCGTTATGGTGGGTGGCCATTATGGTGGGTGGCCATTACGGTGGGTGGCCGTTATGGTGGGTTGTCATTGCGGTGGGTGGCCATTACGGTGGGTGGCTATTACAGTGGGTGGCCATTACGGTGGGTGGCCAGAGGGAACCGAGTTGTGGTTTGTGCTGGTATCATTTTCATTATGTTCGAATGTGTAGAATCTGTTAAATTGCCCGAGATTTGCCTTAAACTTTGAATAGATAGTTCTTTAAGGGGCCTTTTGTCACTCAGATGGTCCATACACAGTTTTCTATATGGATTACCGTATGTCAGTTGGAATGGCAGACTATACATTTGCATTATTAGCTCAAAACCTCAGGCTGTAAACCCGTATGATAGCTTGAGAGCACAGGCTATAACTATACATCGTTTCCTTATCTTTATTTTTGCCAGCTGTACAGAGTCTCATACAATCTTTGGAGAGTGACAATGAGGCTCTACTTGGTAACGCCTGTTTATGCCTCGGCCACTGTGCGCTGGAAAAATCTGTAAACGAAGGGCTCGGGGAAGAAAACATGAAAAGGTTGTTGGTCATCATACGAGAAGCCAAAGGCAGCGCTGTGAAACAGAACGCTGCCATACTTGTCGGCAGACTTGTCAAAGCAAATTCAAGGTATGGTGAGCGCATATTGCTAGACTAGCAGCTGTACTAACAGTTAGTTATACTAACAGTTATAGTAGTAGTTACATATTCACTAGTGGTTATACTAACAGTTATAGTAATAGTTATGTATTTACTAGTAGTTATACTAACAGTTATAGTAGTAGTTATGTATTTACTAGTAGTTATACTAACAGTTATAGTAGTGGTTATGTATTAACTAAGAGTTATACTAACAGTTATAGTGATAGTTATGTATTTACTAGTAGTTATACTAACAGTTATAGTAGTAGTTATGTATTTACTAGTAGTTATACTAACAGTTATAGTAGTAGTTATGTATTTACTAGTAGTTATACTAACAGTTATAGTAGTAGTTATGTATTTACTAGTAGTTATACTAGCAGTTATAGTAGTAGTTACATTGACTCTTTAAAAACTTCAAAAAGTAGTGGCTGTTCCATCTTCAGATTTATACAAAAGCTAAACTGACACTCGTTTGTGGCCAACAACTTACAATTGAAAGGATATTGGAAGTACTTATATTGGAAGTACTTATATGAATAGATACTCTGTATCTATTCATATAAGTACAGTACAGCATACAGTATGCTTGTATACTACAATGTTGAGATTTCATGTGTTATGCAGCCCAAATAATAGGTTTAGCCTCTCTTAACATCTCTTAATGTTTTAATATTCATGTGAAGCTGCAAAACAACAAAATAAAAAATAGAATATAATAAATGTTGTTGTTCAAATGCGAATACTACAATAGTGACAGACAAAAGGTACTGGAGGCTTAGATTCCTCAGCGTTGCACCCTTAAGAAAATTATTGTTTAATAAGACAGCCCGCCCAGTTATATCTATAGTAGGATTTGCTTGCTTAGCTTATTAAAGGCTCTACAAAATATAGGAGATGAAAAAGTCAGCGATGTAATAAGACATGATGGGATATGCAAGGTTCTATCTAACCTAGTCGATAGTTAACTACATACATGTTACAATAATGATAACAATAAGGATAATGATCCATGTGTGTCCTTGACCTGTATCAAATAAGTGAAAATATTCCACAGGGAAATCATTTGATTTTTAAATAAAAAAGATTGTTTTATAGCTGTTTGTGCTAAAATCATAGACTACGCCGCTGTCATATTTCTCTTAACAGCGGCAAATCTTTTGCTTGCTTCATGATGGACAGCGTTTCTTGCAGGCACCTGGAGGCCCTGAGACGCCTGGATGGACTGGGAATATTGCATAACAGCACAAAGTACTATAAACTATAGATTTATTGCTCGTCCCTCACGTCTCTCCGTCCACTCTGAATTAACTTTTTATATATAGCATCTTAGCCTCATACTCTCTCACCCAGCTGCCTGTGGCTGTCAGGGGTGATAATTCCTGCCTGAGCAATGGGAGACGACAGCAAGCAAGTGATTTAGTGATCTAGGGCCAAAGGAAAGATGTCTAAAACACACTAAAGTTCCTTCTGCTATACCTATCAATGTATTAGATACTGCACTTTAGGCCAACAATATGGCAGCAATCTCTAGATGTCTTAACGGTATTAAAAAAGTAGAAGCTGGCAAATAGAATGGCGTGTGATGAGTTACTGATTTGGTAATCAGAGAAGATTCCACCGTTTTACTAACCAGTGATAGCCATCTGGTAGTTCTTGTTGTTATTGTACATGTAGGTTCCTGTGTGAAGAGTTGACAGCCCGTACAATACTATCTATTTATTTTCACTGTTTAATATATGTATAGTGCAGACAACCCTTATTTGTTCAGACTACGGTGCTGTACATTACACAACCTACCTATATTGTCTCTCACACATACTCCCAGGCTACAATATGGTACAATATACATACAGTATACATGAGAGAGTAAAGTATCGTTATACCCGCAATAGGGTACAGTTTTATATTAATAACAGCAATAATAACAAATAGCAATTACAGTACAAGACTTTGACGGAAAACTTGCTTGTTGTGAGAGCCACCTATTGGTCGAAGTGGTCATTCTCAGAACAGATATGGTCGCATCGGACATCGAAAGTCTGGGGAAGTGAAGTTCAAAGAAGCCGGGTCCGACTGTATCAGCTTTTATCCCTTTTCCCTGCCCATGTCATCGGCATGAAGATTATATAAAATAATATGACCTACTAAGTCACATGATTTCTCTTGCTAATTATTCAGTTCTTGGCCATGCTTTCATCAGCTTCAAAGATATGTGTTTGGCTAAAGCTGGACTTTTGTTACAAACGAGTCGCATTGTTTTAAAAAGTTCATAATATAAACTTGTTGCGATTGTTTGTCGTGCAAGAAGGAATGAAACACAAGCTCAAAGGCTGTCGTTCAGTGTATCGCTTGAGCTGGCAAGCTGATGTGACAAGTGGATACAACTTCAGATGAGACGTTGTGCTAAGAAGTAACGCAGATCCAACTAGCCATGGTAGTTGGTGAGGAAAGAACGTATTCTATGTAGAATCACTATCTCGTATACGGCTGCCTTTGGCCATGACATAGGAGTTAGACTGATGACGCGAGAACAGCCTTGCAGCCTTCTAACAAGCCCTTTGTGTCCTTGGATATAATTAGCCGCAGTGTATCATCATACACACTACCTCTATGGACTGATCTTTCATGCTATCCAGACCGGCCTGTGTACCCACTACCGTCCATTCACTGCCCTCCGTCACATACCATATGATATAATAGCACTGAATAAATCCTCTGTTAAACAACCGCCTCATTATGTGAAAGCCTCTTCCCTTCCTGTATTATAATGCAGGGATGTTTGTGATCTGCTGTCTATAGAGTTTCTCCCAGGGTATGATCAAGGCGAGGTAATTTGTCTGTCCTTTGTTGCCAATAAAGACAGGACTGCGTGTAAGCATATTTTACCTAAACCGGAAAATAGAATATGACAAAATTTAGTTTATATAAATTAACCTCGCAGATAAAACTGATTGAAGTAAAAATTTAAATATTGTGTTTTATTAAAATCACTGGCTATGCATTATATATTCACCCTATCATCTCAAAAACAGTTAGAGGTTTTTAACTAGCATCTAGCTTTAATGTACTTTGATCTACATTGATCTACTTTGATATTAAATGTACTTCAGAAAGCTGCACCCTGATGTTGGAGTTCGACCTTGACAAAGCATAATACTTACCCAAATTATAGTGCAAGATGCTTAACAAATTTATTTTAATAATTTTGATTCAAACAAATGTCTATTATATTATAGCACGCCTAATTGACAATTTCTTAGATTAGATTAGTCCATAAATACTCTAGGGGGAACCTCGCTGACTTTTTAGAACGTCTGCTAATTTTTTATGTTTAATTACTTTCACCTAGACAGCGAAAGGCTCTAGATCGTAGGTCGATTCTCGCATGATTCTACTCGTTATATGGATTAGTGAAGCTGCAAGGTGCGGATCGGTTGGTGTTCACTCAGGCCATCTCATAATCATTGTCCAGCGAGAACGTCAGACCCTTCTGAGACAGTCATGCATAGGAGCTACATCCTCATTTCTTTTTTGTTCAGTCTCTCTCTGGCTAGGGGTAAGTCTATGTACTACTTCCAGCAACCTTCATTTTATGTATTCATACTTGTTACCGTTGTAATCGTTGTTAAGTGGATGGTCTTAGGGTACGTCATGATTTTTTAAAAATAAAAATCAAAGCATATAATTTAAACCAATCTAATCTAAAAGAGAAATTGTTTTAAATTTCTATTTCCTTTGCTATAAATTTTTATAATTCAGCGGATTTTAGTTAAATAGTAGAAAATTATCTTCAATTCCTACAAATCAAATTTTAACTGAAATTTTGTTATCTTGTAAACAGAGCTAAATCATCATTATCTTTAAAATAACTTAACATAGAAAACTTGGGAGCCAGTCAGTATGAGCTCATGGAACCTTGACAAGGTTAAGAGGCCTCAACCTCTAGCTCAGAGGTCAGGAACCTTTTTGACTGAGAGGGCTATAAAACCCACATGTTTCAAAATTTAATTCTAGAAGGGCAGTATGTATATTTTAAATCTCGAAAACATAAAATGGAAAAGGAAGACCAATAAATTTAGTATGTCTGAGCAATTATAGACTATAAAATAACTGGATTTATTTTGAACAACAACATTTTAATAAAAGTATTATAAAAAGTACTTCTTACTATTAATGCGATTTCTGATGCTGCATGCATTTGCTGATAGCTTTGTACTCCGTTTGATACTTGGGGAGGTTCAGCTTTATGCAGACATTTAGGTCTCCATCTGTTAAACGTGACCGCAGGTTCATCTTAATATTCTTCATGTGTGCGGATGACTGCTCGCGTGCATATCTAGAGCCAAACATGGTCAAAGCGTACAGCGGTGTACAGAAAGCTCTCTGCTGCGTGCGCCACATCAAAAAGTTGCAAATGAAAACATATCTTTATTAAATGGACATTATCTTTTATTCTGTTTATTGTTACTGTAATTTTAGTATTATTTTTATTATTATGTTAATTAAATTAACAGCAAAATTATAGATTATTTTTTCCACTGATTTATCAAAGAGCCAGATGAAATCATCAGAAGAGCCACATATGGCTCGAGAGCCATAGGTTCCCTACTCCTGCTCTAGCTGGTTTATATGTATTTTATGTTAAACCATCAAGGCCCACGCCTAGATTTCAATAGATATCTATGTATGTCCTTTCAATACAAGCATATTCGGTGGTCCACTTGAAGTCGCCACACATTTGATCGTGTAATGTGATCATACAATGGCTTTATCTCTTCTTTTCTATGCGTTTATGTTTGTGAGTCGATGCTATGCAGCTGGTATTTCCGAAGTGATCATTAACTGAATCTATCCGGTGATGACTGTCAGCCATCCTCTGCAATATTATATTTCCTAACATGTGGCCCTTCTGCGTATCTGCTGCCGTCAACAGAGCAGCTCCTGTCTTATTCTCATTAGTTTTTGGGTTTTTGCAACCTTTAGCCGTTAATCTATAATCATTAGAGACTCTGGTCATAAGTATACAAGCGATTGCTGGGGCTGTGCCTTACCACCCTATTTTAAACCTGTTTTTACTTTTGCTGATTTCCGCTATTGTAACATTTTAAAACAACAGTGTGTAGTTTTTAATCTCACCACCAAATTCATTTGACGTGATAACAAAGATATATAACTTATGAAAAGCTTCAACTATTAGCTCATTACCTACATTATATTAAATCGTATTATATTATGCAATGCTGTATATTATATTTCATTATATTGGTATTTATGTAAGTGTAAGGCTAGTTACCCGCAGTCGGTAGAAATGGTTGATACCCTGCAGTAGATACGCCACATTCTAAGAAACAAAAACATAACCCTGTGTTTATGTGTCTGCCATCTTTAGAAAAAGATAATACACATCATTATAGGAATTATCTGTTTACAAGGGCGTTTCGCGATGCACGATTCTTTTTACTTTTAGCATAAGCAAATATAAATTCTACACGGAAGAGCGGACAGTACAAAGGAACTACAACTCAATGAATCCAATTGCTTCCAATGATTAATTATAAAAAACTTAAATAGCCTAGAAATGGTCAGTCAAGTTGCACAAGACCATATATGGAAAATGTTTAACCGCTGAAAAACAGTTGCACTCCACTATTTGTTGAAGATTGTGGCAAATGGCGGAGTACAATTATCGCTGATATCCAGCCCGACTATTGGTTCATTTCTGTCATACTTGGTCTTTATAGTAAGCACATTCAGGTTATCAAATTGCTTAGTACACGCATAACCGATATAGCTTTAAGATGAAAACTTGAAGAGATCATTGAATGGGGAGCCATTTCGGTGCTTGCTGACTTTGTAAGCACTGGGCCTATCGATATCTTGTAGGAGCATCAAGTTTTGCTTTCTGGTCTGGAGATGATGAGCCCAGTTTAAAGCTTCCTGCCGAAATAGAAACGGTCAAAACTTCACTCGATGAGCCCGAAGGGATCGTGCTTAAGGAAGCAAATGAAGACTACTTTCCGAGTAGAGGAGATTTACCTGACGGTGTGAGCTGGCCGACATCGTCTGAGGTGAGTACAGAAACTCAGTAAGAATTAATTAGGCCAATAATAGTAAAAAAGAAAAGAGAGAGTGGACAGCGATAGGTCCTTATGCGCGCCCCCGCACTGCCTGTATTTGCTTTCACTCCAAGGTACTACATTACGCAAACTTGGGTAATTTAGTCGTCTCGTTTGCGATGAGTTGCAAACACCTGAGGACACCTGTCACGTTCCATTCGTTAGCATCAAGATAATTGGCTCTAACCGCTTCATTGTTTAAGTCAAGATTTTAAATTGACACGGCTTTTCTTTCGCTGTCTGTTTTACTTCTGTCCATCAACAGTTTGGCACTTTTTTATTATCTTCTTCCTGTGATACAAATGTTAATTGTGCTGCCCGACTTCTCCGACTTCCCCGACTTATTTATCGTACAGACAGTGAACTATATTTTTTGTTATTTAAGGTAATAAGCCAATGAGGCACGTGCCATTGCCGCTGTTGCGTATGACCTGTTGACCTATTAAATATGTCAGCAGTTTTTGTTTACATCGCTTACAAGAACTTAATTTATTTAAAAATCATTATATCAGAATAGAAAAGAAACAATAAACTCTTAACTATTCACGACATAAGAGCAAACGACTCCCGTAAAATTTGTAATGAATGTTTTGCCTTCTTTAGAATGTGACCTATGGTTTAGATACTACTACCACCAATGCTCCTTTTGGAAATGTGACCGAGGGAAAACAGACCACGCAGTGCCTTGGTGGCTGCAGATGTGTGGGCATGAAAGGGGACAGGGTGAGTATCGGGGCAGATGGCTGGCTCTAGGCACCAAAGGAAGACACCTTACTGCTTTCTGAGTATCTCTCTAAAGCCAAGTGTGATTATCCAATTAACACTGGCTAAGAGGCTCTTATGTCAGATCGCATATAGCCTTTGGCCCTCTGCCTTTGTCTAAGGTGTTACGAATACAGTACAAAATATTATTGCGTTTCCTGGAGCATAGCTTCGCTTCTGAACAAGCCATATTAAAGAGGTTCCAGATCATCTACAATAATTTTTTTTTCAAGAGATCTTTTTAACACACAGAAAATTGTTGTTTAGTGTAGGAATATTTCATTGATGAGCTCAGATGGTTTGTGTCATTTATTTAAACGATGCATTTTAGATTTTCATAGCAAATTCTTTTTGTAAGTAAGCATAGAGGTAATGGTTTGACATGATTTCAGTTGTGTCTGTATATAAAATGCTTTCTGGAGAAATGCATACACACACAACAGTTGGTTGAGGTGCGATAAGACGAGCACACCTCGTCAGGCCATTTGAGCCATAACACAATGACTAGATATCTAGGAGCTGCATAAGCCTTTCTTCTTATGTAGGGGGTGCAGGGTATACCCGGCAATCAAGGTGAGAGAGGGTACACTGGCAGGCCAGGAGAAGAAGGAATGCGTGGCCTCAAGGGGGAAATGGGCGAGAAAGGAGATGTTGGGCCTCCTGGTTTTGATGGACCACAAGTAGGTTTTGCTCGTATACACCTACACTTAGGCGAAGGCCATGGATCAAAAAGATACATTTTATGCTGAATTTGCTTGAATTGAATTAAAGTTGTGACATCTCACGGTATGTGACGGTAGGTAGGAGTCTTAGCTTGTAGAGACAAAATTGGTTAATACTTATAGACAATGTTTAGGAGGCTGCGTAAGAGACACTCTAACTCTGTGATATTGTGTGTTCTCAAAGGATAGGTTTCCACTCCGAGTCTCTCGTGAGGTATCAGGTCAAACTACTCTGACATTCTTAGAGTAAACTATCAGACAGCCCACGTGTCAACATATAAACATATCAGGCACTTTAGCCTCTCAATCTGCACGGTGTTAATCAGCGCTAAGTGCAATTCTCCGTTGCTGCTTGCTGACTCCCTTTACTCTTTTCCTCTCTCGTTCTCACCGCTCACCCTATTTTGACTAGCAAACTGTCGGATGCATTTGACGAGCACTTGTCTTGCGAGCCTTATTTACTGTTAGGAGTACGCTGTATGTATCACATCACCGCTACGTCACGTCATGTGTCGCATCACCGCTGGTCATGAAAGATAATTTGAAATAAGGAATGACTCATATCAAATATTTCAGGGACTTCAAGGACCTGCCGGAGTATCTGGGCCAAGAGGGATTCCTGTAAGTAATTCAAACAAACTTATAAATGAGCATGAAACACTTGTAATGCTCATGTCAGAACCTGCAATGCTTGTCATTTACATATAAGTGTCTCCATGTGCTTTCTCTGCTTATTAAAGTACCATTCCTACTTTCTTAACTCATAGAATAGAAGCACTTGCACTGCTTGTTATGCAGACAGAACTGGTTGAGACTCTTGTCAAATTAATGACTCACCAGTTGCTGTTTGAAATTTTGTGTTCCTGTCCGGGTATCAGGTGTCTGCGTTGTCTGCCTAATAAAACAGCAGTATGATTGATGTCATAGGGTGTTGCTGGACCGGAGGGAGCTCAAGGTATTCCTGGGCCCATAGGTTTTCCTGGAGAAGTGGGCAGGCGAGGTGAGAAAGGGGACTTTGGACAGAAAGGAGAGCGTGGTTCACAAGGATACAGGGTTAGTAGTACATGACACAAGCCTTGCGTTTCCTTTTGCATTCATGTTGCACCGCACTTGCATTCCTTAGAACATTCATGTTTTAAAGGCTGTTTTGGCATCAAAGCTCTAAGTAGACAGTGCAATAGCAACTGTTTACTACATTTTATAACTCATCAGATAATTATTCGGAGTTGCCTTATCCTCGATTTGGTTTGATATAATTAGGCATCATTGATTGAGGGTTCTTCCGGGTTTTCAGTGACACCCGGTAAAGCTGCCATTGTATAACAATTCATATTGGAGGCAGTTAGACACGCTATGGTTCAAATCGGCCAATAATTAGCGTAGAAATGTAGGAAGACAAAACAGTTGCCCCTTCTCCCTCATTAACCTTATCAAAATTGCTTAAAATGAGGCAAGATTGATGTTTAACCAAGGAGTTGAAGAGCCGTCTGGTGAACCAAACAGCAGTTGTATAGGCATGATTTATGGCGGGCATTGTTTATTCATTTCTCGTAACTATAACATAACTCACTGCAGTCATCTGCACTGCTCAACCATAACATAACTCACTCCAGCCATTTGCACTGCTCAAACAGAATTTTGTACATTTTAGCACTATGTTTATCAACAGCTTGTCTAGGCTGTTGCAGTCCGCTGCAGATTGTCACCTCTGATATCTAACAACTGCCACCCTTCCCTTTCACTCGACACATTTGTATGTGATTCTTTAGTGTATATTTACTATAAGACTAGAAGACACCAAACAGAACACCAGTTGAGTTTATTCTAGCCACTACAAGTCTTAAAAAGACCGGGCTAAATATAGCAGTATTTATGATCCGAGGCTAGACTCTACCAAACGTCTTACATACTGCTCAGCCGAAAAGAGAGAAATCCTGATATAGAGTTGAGGGGTAAAACCTAGCAAGTTTGTGTGTGATGTGGCTGTGTTGTGAATATTCTGAGATGAACTAAAGAAGTTGACGCACTTGACAGAGTTGTTTGACATGAGCTGAGGCTGAGGAGGAAGTGGCATGAGTTGCCTGCCTCCGATAACAGAAGTAGAGCGCTGCAAGGGTCTTGCATTCTAAGTAGAGAGTAGGTCATTCAGTGATACTACACAATGACCTCTAGTCATCTACCTGATATGTAGATGATAAAATACAACAGTTGTCCTCTGTGGTCGAAAAGGGAATGATAAAACTAATGACCTTAATTAGCCGTGCCCTTCCCTCTCGGTATTTCAGGTCGGCGTGTTACGATGTGTCACCTCTTGTTGTCAGCTATATTGGAAGGGAAAGACATTGCTAAAAACAGCTTGGAGTCATTTTGTCTAAATGTAAATTGTTTCAACACTTGTAGCAAAGTCCATCCAGCTCAATCTGTTTGCTGTCCCAAATCCCCTGTTATGTATGTCACACACATAGTTTCTCTTGCGCGCTTACAGGGCACCAGAGGGCTAGCCGGGATTCCTGGAAAAGATGGGACAGCAGTGAGTTCATACCATCCATTTACTTGGCTGATAGTTGATCTATTTAACGAACCACATATAATTTTGTTGTCTCCTCCATTCAGTAAAACCATTAGAAAACATGTATACAATATTTTGCCTCTGCTTCACTCAGTGAAGAGATGAAGTGAGATAGATTAGAGTGAGATATATAGGAACGATGTTGGTTTACATTGATGTCTTATTAGATGCTCAATGGTCATTATATGTGCCAGTTTATTGGACATCACTCAGATATTAGAGAAGGTTATATCTCTGCGAAGGCAGAACACTCAGATCTTACATGTAGTATAGCATAGCAGGACTATTATATACCTGGTATAGCGTATACTTTACATTATCTAGGGTCGTGATGGACAGCAGGGCCCTCCTGGAGTCAATGGCAACCCTGGCTGCGATGGAATTCCGGTGAGATCTTAAACTAGTTGCGTAAGCTATTATGTCTGTTTGTCTGTTTGTCATTGTTGCGCTTTACTACAAGGCTGTCTGCAGGAAACCTGGTAAGACTGGTGCGAAACAGCCTGAAAAGGCAGCATGTCTGCTCAAATTTATTGCCTCTATTCTCATTGTGCATCATTCTCTTGGATTGTAAACTGGGCCTTGAGTGATTGACAGATACGTAATTACTACGTTTATTGTAGGGGATCCCAGGAGGCAAAGGGGAATCTGGAGAGAAGGTGAGACTGGTATTTGGTTAGAGTATATGACCGTCTGCGATGCATGTCTGCATGCTCAAGTGCAAATAGGGTGCTGGTGTTCACACCTGAGTTCTATAATTAGCTGTATAAGCAGAAGTAACGCTTGATTTTTGCTGTTAAAAAGAGTGGGACAACTCCAACTATATAGAGTATAAACTTATCAGAGCTAAACTCAAACTAAGCGAGTAACTCTATTACAGGGAGATGCGTGCAGTTGTCAAGGCCTTGTCATTGGGAACAAAGGGGGTAAGTGATATGAATATGCCTAAGAAATGGAGGTTCAAGATGTTAGTTATTGCTGTATAATGTCAAGGACATATTATGTCCTTGACAAGTATCAAGAGCATCAAGGTCAAATAAAAGTCAAATATATTGCTGAAAATGATATATATATAGTTATTGCTGACAGCCAATTCCAGTTAGATTCGATTATTCGAGATTCGATAACAAGCCATTATTCATAGATTAGTTAATACTAACAAAAATACATAATTTTTTATGAGCACATTGAAAATAAACCAGTTTATCCAAGACTTGTTCTTACCGAATCAAGTCATCCCATGTCATAGTGGAAAACACGGCCTTGGCTGTTGTCTAAATGTCTAAATGTCTTTGTTTTGTGTGTTCTATTTCATCAATCAATACAAATATAACATTAAGCAAAAACTGAGATATAGTTACAATATTGACTAGATGAAAAAAAAATGAACGAAAGCTTAATTCCTACATACTAAAGCATGATGAAGCCTACATGGGCAGTAGGCTGCAGCTAGCCGTGGCGCTGGGCCCACAGAAGTTGGCAATTTCTGGCTAGTAAGTTGACATATTTGGCATATTTCATTGAAATTTGAGTAGTAAGCTGGCTTTGATTAATCTAGGCTTAACAAGTGGCTCCTAAAATTTCTTTTAAAGCTATTAAATGCTGAAATTTTGCATAAGTTTATTAGAAGACCTAGCATTAGAGTGAGAATCTTTTTTACCTTATAATCACTTGAATAAAATTTTGAATGCGCCATCATGAAAATTTTATACTGGTAAAGTTTATCAACAGGCAACACAAAAAGCTTAACAAACAGGCACTGAAATGAAGTCAGTTGTTTATCCAAGCTTATGCGTATTATACGATTTTGTGATATGAATATTTGGGCTATAGAAGCTTGGCTATACGCCTTAGCTCTATGTTATGAATGCTCTATGAGATATGCTCTAAATGGGTAGTTTAACTCTCTTGCTTTGTGTGCAGTTTTAGATGTAACACAGATAAAAGGAGAACCTGGAGAAATGGTGAGTATATTAATCTACTTTCTATCCAGCAGTTTGTCATGTCTGCACTGCCTCGATGGTACATTTCATCAGCTCTCCTTACCATTTACGTTTTGGTCTCTGTCAATATTTTTAGTGAGTCCCTACTTACCCTAGTGGGCGAGTTGGCTCGAGCCCATCCTCCATCAATCTAACTAAGGCTACAATCGCTTTAGGTAGAAAAATTTTACGATGATTGGTAGGATGTGTGAGGCAGCGTTAGAGTGTGTGAGGCAGCGTTAGAGTGTGTGAGGCAGCGTTAGAGTGTGTGAGGCAGCGTTAGGGTGTGTGAGGCAGCGTTAGAATGTGTGAGGCAGCGTTAGAGTGTGTGAGGCAGCGTTAGAGTGTGTGAGGCAGCGTTAGAGTGTGTGAGGCAGCGTTAGAGTGTGTGAGGCAGCGTTAGAGTGTGTGAGGCAGCGTTAGAGTGTGTGAGGCAGCGTTAGAGTGTGTGAGGCAGCGTTAGAGTGTGTGAGGCAGCGTTAGAGTGTGTGAGGCAGCGTTAGAGTGTGTGAGGCAGCGTTAGAGTGTGTGAGGCAGCGTTAGAGTGTGTGAGGCAGCGTTAGAGTGTGTGAGGCAGCGTTAGAGTGTGTGAGGCAGCGTTAGAGTGTGTGAGGCAGCGTTAGAGTGTGTGAGGCAGCGTTAGAGTTTGTGAGGCAGCGTTAGAGTGTGTGAGGCAGCGTTAGAGTGTGTGAGGCAGCGTTAGAGTGTGTGAGGCAGCGTTAGAGTGTGTGAGACAGCGTTAGAGTGTGTGAGGCAGCGTTAGAGTGTGTGAGGCAGTTTTAGAGTGTGTGAGGCAACGTTAGAGTGTGTGAGGCAGCGTTAGAGTGTGTGAGGCAGCGTTAGAGTGTGTGAGGCAGCGTTAGAGTGTGTGAGGCAGCGTTAGAGTGTGTGAGGCAGCGTTAGAGTTTGTGAGGCAGCGTTAGAGTGTGTGAGGCAGCGTTAGAGTGTGTGAGGCAGCGTTAGAGTGTACTGTACTAGCAGCTACAAGTGGTCTAGAAGTAATTACTGGGAATAGAGAGCCTCACTCAGGCTCTGTTAAGTTGATTTGGAAATTAGAAAGCTAAAACTATGGCTTTCTTGAGATATGTGCATATTTTTAACCCATACACTTGTCTTGGTTGGTAGTGGTGAGGGTAGACTTTTCATAGTTCTCATATTTACGGTATGTGAACCGCTGTATTGCATCCGATGGGAGACATAAAATTACACCTCTAAGTTTGTTATAACCATCAACCCCTGATACAGTATAACATTGTACCATCTATTAATTCTATCTGTATTTATTAGCCTCTGCACGTAAAAAGTCAAGCAGAGACTTTTTACTTTTAAAAATTTTCAAAGATTATTAAAACCTAATACAACCTTCATAGCTCAACACTTGTATAGTTACGCTATAAAGCTAAATTGGCAGAGATATTAGAACGACATTAGTCAACATGAGGAGAGGCAGCATCAGCAAGAGTTAGTGAAGAACATTAACAAAATTTAGAACTAGCTCGAGCAAGAGTTTGCTTAACTTTTCTCAAAGTGTTTATCGGAAAACAAGGTAGCTTGTAATAGGAGTGTTAATGTTTACAAAATGTAACATATTGTTTTTGCGAGCAAGGATTCCTATGAATAAGACTATTGGATAGCACTAGTTCTGTTTATATGTTTGACCTCTCTACAAATCCATTTAAATACAAATGCGCTTAGCTTTAATTATGACTTAATATTATATGCTTTAATTAATAATTAAACAGTAATGTTAGTAGTTTACTAACAAAATGACCTGAACTAGCGTGTAATAACTTGATTGGTAGACGGCACAACGATCTAACGATAACTAGTGAAAAATAAATTTACATATGAGAAGTGAGCTTACAAAAATTGCTCAATCACCAACATATGCCATTTTTGTTATTTTTGATTGGGTGTTGACGAAAGCTACCCGGTTTTTTTTGGAAGCAATAAATTACACATTAATCCGCATGGCGATTAAAACACAAATAGAAATAATTTTGAAAAGCTGCAAATGTTTAAATGTTAGAAATTGAATTTTCCCAAAATCGGCAATTACCAGCAAATGTGGTGGTGAACAGTTGTATTCCATGCGTACATGTATACTGTATATCTACGCATTACTGGAATATTAATAATATAACTTAGGAGTTGTGTTATTTTAACAAGTTGTTTGCTCACATTCTTGCTTGCGCCAACACATTGCAATAAGGAGTTTTTTGATGTATTCACCGAATGCTTGGTTAATGCTTTTTACTAAATCTAGTAAATACTAATTAAGCTCAGTATTATACAACATTGGGAGTTGTCTCCTCATCTAATGTAACAAATTTGTTTGGACAATCGCACCCTGTGCGTTTGAGGCACATAGTCTTTGAGCTGGGCTATAGTAGCGTTATGGCAAGAGCGGACAACTCTTTGTATCACTGACATATATGTTACCATAGTTCATCCTACTAAAATGAAGGCTTCTTCAATGCTGTATCCTACAAGCTGTTTAGTTTAAATGTTTCATGAAGAGATCATGTATTTCCTTGGTGAGCATAGCCAACACACATGGGAAGGTCTCGTTTGGAGTTTAGCTCTTCTGATAATTTGATTCAGGGCCCCAAAGGAATGGTCGGAGAAAAAGGTGATAAGGGTGAGATTGGTGTCCCTGGAGGAAAAGGCGATTCTGGTGATTCTGTTAGGGGAGACCGAGGAGAGCCTGGAGAATCTGGTCCTAAAGGAGAGCCTGTAAGTTTACACAACTCTTGTAGTCCAACACAACAGCGCATTGACTGAAAAGTAAGAAGCAGCTTTGCTGAGGTGTTGTAGATTTAACATGACAATATCGCTTGGTAACGGTATTTAACATGACAATATTGCTTGGTAACGGTATGATATGAGAATCCTTGCACTGCATGAATTCACAAACAGCAATCGTAATGTGCAATTGTCTCTGCCATACTAGGCAATGTAAACCGTAAGTAAACAACCTATGGTAATCTCTCTTACAACTACATCTGTCAGCAACCTATGGTAATCTCTCTTACAACTACATCTGTCAACAACCTATGGTAATCTCTCTCACAACTGCATCTGTAAACAACCTATGGTAATCTCTCTTACAACTGCATCTGTAAACAACCTATGGTAATCTCTCTTACAACTGCATCTGTAAACAACCTATGGTAATCTCTCTTACAACTGCATCTGTAAACAACCTATGGTAATCTCTCTTACAACTGCATCTGTAAACAACCTATGGTAATCTCTCTTACAACTGCATCTGTAAACAACCTATAGTAATCTCTCTTACAACTGCATCTGTTAACAACCTATGGTAATCTCTCTTACAACTGCATCTGTAAACAACCTATGGTAATCTCTCTTACAACTGCATCTGTCAACAACCTATGGTAATCTCTCTTACAACTGCATCTGTAAACAACCTATGGTAATCTCTCTTACAACTGCATCTGTAAACAACCTATAGTAATCTCTCTTACAACTGCATCTGTTAACAACCTATGGTAATCTCTCTTACAACTGCATCTGTGAACAACCTATGGTAATCTCTCTTACAACTGCATCTGTAAACAACCTATGGTAATCTCTCTTACAACTGCATCTGTAAACAACCTATGGTAATCTCTCTTACAACTGCATCTGTAAACAACCTATGGTAATCTCTCTTACAACTGCATCTGTAAACAACCTATAGTAATCTCTCTTACAACTGCATCTGTTAACAACCTATGGTAATCTCTCTTACAACTGCATCTGTAAACAACCTATGGTAATCTCTCTTACAACTGCATCTGTCAACAACCTATGGTAATCTCTCTTACAACTGCATCTGTAAACAACCTATGGTAATCTCTCTTACAACTGCATCTGTAAACAACCTATAGTAATCTCTCTTACAACTGCATCTGTTAACAACCTATGGTAATCTCTCTTACAACTGCATCTGTGAACAACCTATGGTAATCTCTCTTACAACTGCATCTGTTAACAACCTATGGTAATCTCTCTTACAACTGCATCTGTAAACAACCTATGGTAATCTCTCTTACAACTGCATCTGTAAACAACCTATAGTAATCTCTCTTACAACTGCATCTGTAAACAACCTATGGTAATCTCTCTTACAACTGCATCTGTAAACAACCTATAGTAATCTCTCTTACAACTGCATCTGTTAACAACCTATAGTAATCTCTCTTACAACTGCATCTGTTAACAACCTATGGTAATCTCTCTTACAACTGCATCTGTAAACAATTACTAATATTTCTGCTTCCAGAATTAAACCATAAAAATGAGTGGAACTGCTCAGAATTTTCTATAAGTTATGACTAAAGTCAATCAGACTGTATTTCAAAGGCTATCAGCATCTACTTGTAATATGATCTCTGTATCAATTAGTTTGAATGCTAATGAAGAGAGTTTTACTTTCGAGTTGCAACTTTGGCTACATGATATGGAATAGTGGCAACTTTGGCTACATGATATGGAATAGTGGCAACTTTGGCTACATGATATGGAATAGTGGCAACTTTGGCTACATGATATGGAATAGTGGCAACTTTGGCTACATGATATGGAATAGTGGCAACTTTGGCTACAGGATATGGAATAGTGGCAACTTTGGCTACATGATATGGAATAGTGGCAACTTTGGCTACATGATATGGAATAGTGGCAACTTTGGCTACATGATATGGAATAGTGGCAACTTTGGATACATGATATGGAATAGTGGCAACTTTGGCTACATGATATGGAATAGTGGCAACTTTGGCTACATGATATGGAATAGTGGCAACTTTGGCTACATGATATGGAATAGTGGCAACTTTGGCTACATGATATGGAATAGTGGCAACCTTGGCTACATGATATGGAATAGTGGCAACTTTGGCTACATGATATGGAATAGTGGCAACTTTGGCTACATGATATGGAATAGTGGCAACTTTGGCTACATGATATGGAATAGTGGCAACTTTGGCTACATGATATGGAAAAGTGGCAACTTTGGCTACATGATATGGAATAGTGGCAACAGCCTGCTTTGCTATTCAACTATATGAAAGAGGAAAACTGTTTGCAAAATCCAATCTTCTACATTCAGCATGTTTGGATGTATATGAGTTATTGATGGTAATTGTCTCAGACTGTAGTAAGTGATTGTAAAATACATCTGATCTGCAGAAGAAAATAGATAAGACATGTTAAAAACAGTACTTAAATGTTCAAATATAATAATAACAACATGATAATTGTATAATAATACAATATGTTTTTACAGGCAGGCGTAACCCCTGTATGTACAGGCAGGCGTAACCCCTGTATGTACAGGCAGGCGTAACCCCTGTATGTACAGGCAGGTGTAATTCCTGTATGTACAAGCAGGTGTAACAACTGTTTGTACAAGCAGGTGTAATCCCTGTATGTACAGGCAGATTGAATCCCTGTATGTACAGGCAGGTGTAACTACGTTTCTACAAGCAAGTGTGACCGTTGTTTGTACAGGCAAGTATAACCGCAGTAAGCAAAGGTAGGTGCAACCCCTGCATGTACAGGCAAGTGCACATATGTTTATATTAACTAGGGAGAATCTGTCAAGGGAGAAAAAGGTGCTCTGGGGCCAATTGGTGTAGGAGAGCCAGGCATGAAAGGAGACAGAGGCGAAGACGGTCTACCTGGTGCAGCTGGAAAAGATGGTGCTGTAGGAGAGAAAGGAATGACTGGACTTGATGGTGGTAAGTATAAAGAAAACATACAAAAAAAATTTGTATTTGTCATTGCCAGAACTTCGTTACCACATTTAGTGGGCGGTAACATGACTAGTAGAGGCTAGGATTACAACATACTGTAGTTAAATACCCATAGTCCTAAGGGGTGATCACACGAGAGCCGAAACAAACTAAATGACGCAAAATGACGTCAATGTCAGTTGTAAACTGTTCGGCCAAAGACATTTCTGGCCAAAACGAACCATTTCGGTCCTGCTCGAAATTTCGTGGCCGAACCCTTGCTCTTTTTGGCTGATTAAAATTCTAGCAAGCCCGCGTCACATTTCTCCTTATGTGCATATGAGCAAAGTTAAAAAAGAAATGGGACGATACTTTTATTTCATTAAGTAAACAACATGAAGCAATTTACGACAAGGCTCACCCGGACTTGTTATTGTGTTGCATAAATGTAAGATGTTGCACTTAAGTTGTGCATAAATGTAAGAGAATGGTTGTGATTATTTTTTGTGTAGAATATAAGTAATGTGTCATACTCATCCTGATGAAGAATCGTTGACTGATTTATTTATATGTAAAACCACAATACTATGATAAAGACTGTATTTGTTTGTTATGTACTCAGCATAGAAAAACATTCATATGTTAATAAAAATATAATTATGTTGATGGGAAGGGTTGGCAAAATCTTTGTCTCGAGTGATTTATTTTGAGCAGCTGACTGATCTTCTGATAAATCTGCTGCGTAATTATAATTAATAATTGTTCCTCAAAGTTTTTTGTTTACAATAAAAATATTTAGCTCAAATACATAAAAACTACCAATGAAACAGTGTCCTGTCTCCATACATATGGTATCTAAGAAGCGAAGTGACTTCGGATGCCGTTTGACTTAGCCGAACCAAAGTAAAACAACTTCCGAAACAAACCAAACCTAAATCGGTTCGGCACTCGTGTGACACGACTCTAGACACAAAGCATGAATGAAAATGGAAGCTATACCGCTTTGCCTCTATTTTCGCGTGCTGCCTACAACTTGGAATGAAGGTGCGATTCGTCGTACCACCAGCCCTCGACTTATGGTCACCTCTTCATGCGAATTTTCACATTTACAATGTAAATTTGAACAAATATTTGTTTTCACGTATGAAGTAATTTTTAGCGTATGTCATCTAGAATTTTTTTAAACATTACAACCAAGTAACAGAAGGAAAATGGTTACTACGAATATAAAATTAAAAATAACAAGATAATAAGAATATATATAAATCGAGTTAATTTAAGCTATAAGCATACTATGCCTAGGGTATGATACCTAGTGTACAATACCTAGTGTACTATACCTAGTGTACGATACCTAGTGTACAATACCTAGCGTACGATACCTAGTGTACTATACCTAGTGTACTATACCTAGTGTACAATACCTAGCGTACGATGCCTAGTGTATAATACCTAGTGTACGATACCTAGTGTACTATACCTGGTGTACAATACCTAGCGTACGATACCTAGTGTATAATACCTAGTGTACAATACCTAGCGTACAATACCTAGCGTACACTACCTAGTGTACTATACCTGGTGTAAAATACCTAGCGTACGATACCTAGTGTATAATACCTAGTGTACTATACCTAGCGTACTATACCTAGCGAACGATGCCTAGTGTATAATACCTAGCGTACGATACCTAGTGTACTATACCTGGTGTACAATACCTAGCGTATGATACCTAGTGTACGATATCTAGTGTATGATACCTAGTGTACAATACCTAGTGTACAATACCTTGTGTACAATACCTAGCGTACAATACCTAGCGTACACTACCTAGTGTACTATACCTAGTGTACAATACCTAGCGTACGATACCTAGTGTACAATACCTAGCGTACGATACCTAGTGTATGATACCTAGTGTACAATACCTAGTGTACAATACCTAGTGTATGATACCTAGTGTACAATACCTAGTGTACAAGTGTATGATGCCTAGTGTACAATACCTAGTGTACAAGTGTATGATAAAGTAGTGTAAGATAAAATAAGTTGTGCTGAGTATATCCACCACTCACTCTACCACCAAGTTTACTACACAATGTTTCACCTACATTTCTCTTCACATGTCTATAATAAGATAACAATAAAACCGTTATAAATTTAATTATTAACTAGTTTTATAGTTTGTTTTGGTGTAATATGTAAACACTTCATCTATTTATCACTAAGTTCTGGTTCTGCACTGAATTGACCAAAATACAAAAATACGATGAACATTTATTATGAATATTTTCTTCAACACGCAAAGGCTTTGATTGACAAAGCAAATCTCAGAACAGATCAGCTTCGTGTGTCAAGGTTTGACAGCTAATCATTAAGCTGTCCACCTGAGGTTTCTTAGGGGGTCCACCAGGGTCCGCTTGCTTTGGGGGTCCACCAGGGTCCGCTTGCTTTGGGGGTCCACCAGGGTCCGCTTGCTTTGGGGGTCCACCAGGGTCCGCTTGCTTTGTACACAATGAGTATCCGTTGATGTGAGTCACGTGGTGTCTTCAGTTGCATCTTAGCATCTTATTGGCTAATTCAGTGGATGGAAAAAATGGTAGCATTGGAGAGCCAGGGTCAAAAGGTGAACCAGGAGAGGATGGGATCCCTGGTGAACCAGGAAGTTCTGGAGTTCCTGGGCCAGCCGGTGACAAAGGAGAAGCAGGTAATTGATACAAGTTGCTACACATTAGTCCCGAGTGAACATTTCACTTGACTTCCTCATTTTCAGAGCTATATGTGCTGTTTTCTGTCATTTGAAGGTGAACGAGGACCACAAGGTGAGCCCGGTGTTGGATTTGAAGGACCAAGAGGAGAGCCTGGAGTAAATGGAACGAGTATAACTGGACCTAAAGGAGAAACTGGTGATGCTGGTGCCCAGGGACCTCCAGGTGAAAGCATTAAGGTAAGCCCATTACAAATAAGGGCTGGTATAACCTAATTATGAGATGAAATAGGTTTACTGAAGCTGCCCTAATCAGATGGTAATCTACTAGGAATACAACCGAACTTACTACCTCTTCTAGGGTATAATAATCTTATGTGTTTGTGCTTGGAAAGTACAAAAAGAACTTGAAGCATATATATAAATGTACATATATACATGTACTGTTGTAGCAAATAGTTATTTAAATTATAAAAGACAACACAAAATATTAAGATAATTCTATAAATAGTTTTAAGAATAGGGTGTACTTAGCTTTCAGCTGTCAGTTTGAAGGATATGGTCTTTCCTTTCATCAGGCTGTCCCCAATAAAAGAAATATTGACAGACTGCTAGAGCTTGTCACTCAGGTTGGACTCTCTACTGATGATAGCCTTCAGTTCATCTAACAGTAAAACAGTTAGCAAATAGACAAACAGCAAATCTTAAAATTTAAACTATGTAAGATTTTGTGGAAATAGAAGAGCGATAAAATGAAAAGGTCATATTAGATGAAGGGCCTGTAAGGACAACATAATATTGTCTTATCATTCTTAATGGCTAACTGGCTTTCTTACAGAAACTCATTTGTTGTTTTAAGGGAGACAAAGGAGAGCCAGGCTTGCCTGCAGAAAGTGCAGAAGGTATTAAAGGAGAGAAAGGTGATCCAGGAGTAGGAGAAGCCGGAATTCAAGGCGAACCAGGAGCTATGGGTGAAAAAGGTGGCTCCGGTAGGTACAGCAGCATGAGTCTGTAGGTGCTGCCTGTGCAGAATTCATGGCTCATTACTTAAAGGTTGACTGGTTGAAAGGTGTAATGCATGCAAAATTATTCATTTTCATTCTTTAATACTTGTAAACCCTCAACCACTGCTGCAGGAGAACAAGGTCCTCCGGGGGAAAATGGTGCAGATGGTATACCCGGAGAGCCGGGCAAAGATGGTGGTCCTGGAATGAAAGGTGAGCGAGGAGAAGATGGCTTGCCTGGCGTAGCTGGCATGGATGGCTTAAACGGTAAGGAATAATAAAGGGCAGGTCGTAGGCCCATATCTTTCACATTGCAAGCCTGAATGACTTGGAAACAAGTGATCATGCTAATTGTACTACACTCTCTATCTTTAGGCACTGATGGGGAGAAAGGCTCAAAAGGTGAACCTGGAACTGCCACTGATGGTATAAAGGGTGACAAAGGTGATGATGGTGTACCTGGAACTGTCGGTCCTAAGGGTAAGATACTACAAAATCATAATGCAATTGTTCGTTGGGTGTGAAACAACAAATTTCACATTCAACAAATCCCCATTAGAGTGATTTTTAAAAATATTCGAGTCAAAAAAGAGAAATTAAACTATGAGCCTTTATTTGGTCCAACAGATTTTACAGGTTGAGCAACTTAGAGCAGTTGAGACTTGTATAGATGCCATAAAAGGATGAACAACTTAGAGCAGTTTAGACTTGTATAGATGCCATAAAAGGATGAACAACTTAGAGCAGTTTAGACTTGTATAGATGCCATAAAAGGATGAGCAACTCAGAGCAGTTTAGACTTGTATAGATGCCATAAAAGGATGAACAACTTAGAGCAGTTTAGACTTGTATAGATGCCATAAAAGGATGAGCAACTTAGAGCAGTTTAGACTTATATAGATGCCATAAAAGGATGAGCAACTTAGAGCAGTTTAGACTTGTATAGATGCCACAAAAGGATGAACAACTTAGAGCAGTTTAGACTTGTATAGATGCCATAAAAGCGGGTTGAGTGTAACTTAACTATGGGCAGACTCTCTCTAGAATTTGGGTATTTGTTACCTCCGTGTGTAAAGAACAAGGGAACCTGGCTAAATGTTTCACAAACTGTAATCAGTACAAAACTAACAAATGAACTTTCTATCGAATATCAAAACTTATCGAATATATAGTTGGCATCTTATAACAAATGTGGAAAGTAGTTTGTTAGAGGAACCTGCTTCCTCTAACAAACTACTTTCCACATTTGTTATATGATGCCAACTATAGCAACAAATTTTACAAGACTAATAACAACAATTTACCCTGTTTTACAGGCAGCTCTGCATAGTTACAGTTGACTGTGATGTCATATGTAATATAGGGATGATACAAAAGGTTAAGAAAGACTGACTCTGTTAGAGTGTGTAACTAACTGTTAATCAATTCCAACTGAGTTGCTAGAGAAAAAACAAGCAAGAATATTCGGCAGGTTGTAGCCGAAGGGCTGATCAAGTAACTCTCTTAAACGTTCAATTTAGGCGCGTTGTTTGGTTTTAGGTGAACCCGGTGTTTCTGGTGAAGAAGGTCCTTCAGGAGAGAAAGGCGAGAGAGGCGAGCAAGGGCTGCCTGGTATCGGTGAGCCTGGCCCAGCAGGTGAGGATGGTCAGCCAGGACCTGAAGGAGCTGAAGGAGAAAAAGGGATGTCTGGGGAGCGAGGAGAGAAAGGTGATGCTGGTGCTATAGGTCGCCCCGGAGTTCAAGGTTAGTCTATGTACAATCTCGCACATTTATAGGGAAAATTTGGAAACAAAATTTCAAATTTCTGATGCATCAGGGTTGACACCAAAGTGTTGTGTACTTCAGGAGAGCGGGGTAGAGATGGAGTAGGAGAAAAGGGTGTGAAAGGTGATACCGGACTCATAGGAAGACCAGGAGAGGAAGGTAGGCCTGGAAGAGATGGGAGAGATGGAGAGCCAGGCATTGATGGAACTCCTGGACAGCCTGGATGGCAAGGTGAGCGCAATTTGCAGAATCTCTAAACCGAACCAGTCTTCAGGTCTTTCTAGCTTATGGTATCTCTCTGCATACTGGCCATTGACTCTTTATTGATTCTCTATCGATTCTCCATCGATTCTCTATTGCCTCTTTATTGATTCTCTATTGATTCTCTATTGATTCTCTATTGATTCTCCATTGATTCTCCATTGATTATCTATTGATTATCTATTGATTCTCTATTGACTCTTTATTGATTCTCTATTGATTCTCTATTGATTCTCTATTGACTCTCTATTGATTCTCTATTGATTCGATATTGATTCTCTATTGACTCTCTATTGATTCTCTACTGATTCTCTATTGATTCGATATTGATTCTCTATAGATCCTCTATTGATTTTCCATCGATTCTCCATTGATTCTCCATTGATTCTCTATTGACTCTCTATTGATTCTCTATTGATTTTCTATTGATTCTCTATTTCACAGGTTTACCCGGAGAAAGAGGGGAACCAGGGAAAAGTGGTAATGATGGCAAAACAGGAGGCAAAGGAGAACCTGGCAATCCTGGAACACCAGGTGGGTCCAACGACTATGTGGAGAAGTAAAGAGATGTAAGCTGTCAACGGTTCAGTTATCATAGGATTATGGGTTATTAGGATTGTTTTTGCTGGGTTTGTTAAGTCATCTATTTGCCGTGTCATAATGGTTTCAACTCTAAAAAGTCTAAATCAGAAATCACGTTACAACCAGTTTTGATAAGTTAATACTAGTTTTGCTTAGTTAATACTAGTTACTAGGAGAATCATTTCTGAACAGTCAGCTGAACAACCAGTTTTGATAAGTTAATACTAGTTTTGCTTAGTTAATACTAGTTACTAGGAGAATCATTTCTGAACAGTCAGCTATGCAGCTGCACTATTAACCATCACCGCTTTTGAGAAGATAACTTCTGAAATGGTAGTTGTAACAAGTTGTTGACAAGCTGTATGCGTGTCTCAGGAGAAAGTGGAAAAGATGGAAGAGACGGTGTAGATGGAGTCGGTGTTCCTGGTGTCAAAGGAGAACCTGGTGAAAAAGGAATGACTGGAGCAGTGGGTGAGATAGGATTTCCTGGCATAGATGGAAAGGATGGGATAAATGGAGAAAGGGTAAGCTATGGCAGATAATTTAGATAATCTCTGGTGAAACTCAAATTATTGCACATTTAGTGGTTCAATTTAGTCGTTCAATTTAGTCGTTCAATTTAGTCGTTCAATTTAGTCGTTGAATAAACTTTTTACAAAACAAACATTTTGCATGACGGTTTAGGGCCCTGAAGGCTCTAAGGGGATAAAAGGTGAGCCTGGTACGACTGGACCACAAGGAGAAACTGGAGAGCCTGGTCGAGTTGGTGTTCAAGGAGAACCAGGTAAACCTGGTGTCAATGGAGAAGTGGGTCGCCCAGGATCACCCGGTGAAACAGGAAATGATGGGACAAAAGGAGAGCCCGGTACTCCAGGGTCAGCGGGAGTGAAAGGTAGTATCCGCTAAATAAATTCCAAGAACTACCCTATTTCATAACATTAGATCACATGTTATCATGTGTTATCACATGGTATCACATGTTATCACATGTTATGACATGTTATCACTAGGTGAGAAGGGAGAACAAGGTGAAATAGGCATTCCTGGCATTGGCATTGATGGACAGAAAGGAGATCGTGGAGAAAAGGGAATGATGGGGACACCTGGTGCTAACGGTATACCTGGACTGCCTGGCATTATTGGGCAAAATGGCAAAAGTAGGTGGATACAATGAGTGCCATAAACCTTTTACTCTTTAGCATTCATAAGAGTGAGATAATAACATATAATGATGTACGTATTCTCAACTTTGCAGGCATCAAGGGAGAAAAGGGTGATGATGGAGAAAAAGGGGCTAGCGGGGAAACAGTAGCTGGAGAAAAAGGCGAGACGGGCGATAAAGGAGACCCTGGTATAACAGGTAATGGTGCTTTACTGCTTCCAATTTGAGAGCCCCTTCAGTTGAGAAACTATGAAAAAGTAAACAGAAAGTTTGTTACCATTTTCCTGTTTTGCAGGAGAACCTGGAGTTATTGGCTTACCAGGAATAACAGGTGTAAAGGGAGAGCCAGGCATGAAAGGTGCACCTGGGGAAGCAACGCTTGGCGTTAAGGGAGAGCTAGGTAATAAATAAACCTCTCACGATAAACTTTCTGAGAACGAGCTGAAAGCTTCTGTGATATTTGTCTCAGTCTTACTAGCCAAACTATTTATTGGGATACAAAATTGCTTGTTCGCAGGTGAAAAGGGAGCCAAGGGAGACCACGGTGTTCCCGGAACGCCTGCCAAAGAAGGCAGAAAAGGTGAACCGGGTGTCGGTTTACCTGGTCCAAGCGGTGAACAAGGACAACCAGGTTTTCCAGGAGACAAAGGGGAGAAAGGTGCACTAGGACCACCAGGTAAGCCTTGAGAACCGCGTGTCAAGGATGAACTAAGGATCTTTAGTGCTTTGGTGGGGGTTTAGTGTTCTTGTTTGGCTGTTCATAGGATTCGACGGATATCCAGGAAAAGATGGACCACCTGGTGTGGTTGGTCCTAAAGGAGACAAAGGTGATAATGGATTTCCTGGTCTCATCGGACTACCAGGAATGGATGGAGCTCAAGGCGAAAAAGGCATGATAGGCATTCCAGGTTTTCCAGGAGGTCCTGGACGTCCAGGAGAGCCAGGTGTTGGAGAACGTGGAGAGAAAGGCGAGCCGGGAGAATGTAAGCCACCAGACTTCAATGCGATTTTGCACACATACATATGAGTTGACATAGGGCTATTATTCATCCCTTAGCCTGATGTTTGGCTTTTAAATGGCTCTACACAGCTTGCTTCCTTCGATTGCAGCTCTTAGAGGACCACCTGGTGCAGATGGTATACCTGGTGACAAAGGAATGATCGGTATGGCTGGATTACCAGGTCCCTCTGCATATATAATAGCTCGTCATAGTCAATCCGACCGCATTCCTCAGTGTCCAGAAGGTTCCATTAAACTCTGGGATGGCTACAGTCTGTTGCACACAGAAGAACGAGGGAGGGCAATTTCCCAAGACCTCGGTCAGTTCCTTATTGCCCGGATGTGTGTGCAGTCTATGGACTTTATAGCTAGTATAGCTGTGCTATCCTTACTTTACCTTACAAATGTGTATCTTTTCTAATTTAGGTACAGCCAGCAGTTGTCTGCGAACATTTAATCCAATGCCGTTTTTGTTCTGCAATATTGATGGAAAATGCACATATGCCAGTCGAACAGGAAACAGCTACTGGCTCTCAACAAGTCTCGATATAACTATGATGCCAGTAGAAGGACTCGATGTAAGAGTTTCAGCTCTTTATACTAATTAAATTTCTTGTTTAACTCTCTGCTAATGTCTCTCAATGCCTCTATGCTCTGAGTAGAATGCTATGCATAGCTGTGTAACCTGCTCCGTGGTGTTACAGGTCTATCCCTACATCTCAAGATGCGCAGTTTGTCAAGTGCAGTCAATGGTAATGGCTACTCACAGCCAGACAGTTGAAACTCCTGCCTGTCCAGTTGGTTGGAAGGCCATTTGGAGTGGTTACTCATTTTTCATGGTAAGTATAGACATTCTCCTGTCAGGAAACAACATTGTATATCAGTTAACAGAGAAATAATTCAAACTGGCTTCTTTCTGTTACAGCACACAGCAGGAAGTGGAGGCGGTGGACAGCAGCTGATGAGTGCCGGCTCATGTTTGGAGCGGTTCCAGGCCCACCCATATATTGAGTGCGGTAGCCATGGCACCTGCCACTACTACTCCAATAAATTTAGCTTTTGGCTTGTTGCCTCCAAAGAGCTAGACTGGGTACCACACAGCCAGAGCCAGACATTTAAGGGTGTATCTTCTCTACAAAAGATCAGCAGGTGTAACGTGTGTCAACAAGAAGTGTTGGATTTGTGAGCTTCCAGAATCTTGGATCTAAAAATACTCTACCACATTTAAAAGGACATAAAATTTGAAATATACCACACAGCATGCCTCACTATGTATATTAATATTAAAGTTTCTTAGCTAAGGACATACAGGTAGTTGCCTAACCTCAAACGAAGGCTGACAACTTCTATCAAATTTTCAATTTCTCATTTATTGTATCCTAGATATCTTTTTCACTGTGATATTAATTCTGTCTCACCACATTTGAGGAACCTTTTGATAGTTTTAGAGATCAGCTGCTGCTCATTCTCAACTATAGGCTGCACTATCATATAATTCATGCTCCTTTGACTGAATCGCTATAGAATTTCTACTTTTCTGATTGGCCAACCTAGATTTTTATTCCTTCGATTGGTCAGTTATTTTAAATTGCAGTCACATTGAATTTAGTATAGCTAATTTTGCTTTTTCCATAATTGCTCTAGTAGTGCCCATGGACATATATTTTTATTTGAACAGTTTCAATCAATAATATATTATGGAATGTCTAGCTTAAATACATAATGTGCATCAGCGTCATTTTGCAAATTTTCGTCATTTGAGCACATTTGTCATAAATGCAAAAGAAGTTGGCTGCAATTCTCTCATGTTTTTCATAGAAGACCTTCAATCTGCTATATATGCAAAGTTGTCTTCTCTATCCTCCTAATGATTGGGAAACAGTATTCACTATTTAAATTAGTTTTGTTATGCAGTATAGCGTCCATACATGTAATACCTTTCCAGGATGCTGAGTATTATTACGAGTATAAACACATTTCCTTCACAAACTTGTGAGGTTCTTTAGATTAAGTTGTATTTAAAACTCATCAGTCTAAATTCCTTTAGCGAATTAACTAGCCTTTTAGCATTGATAAAGACTCTCTTTCACTTGCACAAAGAGAAACAACCATAAAATTCGATAACAAAGTTCATCAAAAATCCACCATAGCAAGATTACGCATGGCTTGTTCATATGATATTGTATGAAGCAACCTATAAAAATAGTGCGTTGCCAATTCTGAGTTGGCAATGGTACTGTGGAGTTGTCCTCACACCAACCTAGGAATGAGAGTTGAAAGTGGAACCATTTTTTCAGTTCTTTGGTGAGATTTGCAAGACCAGCTGTAAAAAAAATTTCTAAAAAACCAGAAAAGGACTCTTCTCGCGAAGAGAGCTGAGGATACTATTATATTAGGCTGATCACGTCAGACGTACTGTAGAAGTCACATACGAATGATGATTGGTTGAAACATGAGAATGAATAGGAGTGTCATTGTTTGACATGACTGTGACTTCCTGTAAAAAAACAGTAAATTAGCAGCTGATTTTTACTCCATGATGCAGTCAATCACTAAAAACAAAGTTTACAAACTTAACACACCTTCATGCTACCATGGAAACCAATAAACATTAGCTTCAGAACTACCAAGGAAACCAATAAACATTAGCTTCATGCTACCAAGGAAACCAATAAACATTAGCTTCATGCTACCAAGGAAACCAATAAACATTAGCTTCAGAACTACCAAGGAAACCAATAAACATTAGCTTCATGCTACCAAGGAAACCAATAAACATTAGCTTCATGCTACCAAGGAAACCAATAAACATTAGCTTCAGAACTACCAAGGAAACCAATAAACATTAGCTTCAGAACTACCAAGGAAACCAATAAACATTAGCTTCAGAACTACCAAGGAAACCAATAAACATTAGCTTCAGAACTACCAAGGAAACCAATAAACATTAGCTTCAGAACTACCAAGGAAACCAATAAACATTAGCTTCAGAACTACCAAGGAAACCAATAAACATTAGCTTCAGAACTACCAAGGAAACCAATAAACATTAGCTTCAGAACTACCAAGGAAACCAATAAACATTAGCTTCATGCTACCAAGGAAACCAATAAACATTAGCTTCAGAACTACCAAGGAAACCAATAAACATTAGCTTCATGCTACCAAGGAAACCAATAAACATTAGCTTCATGCTACCAAGGAAACCAATAAACATTAGCTTCAGAACTACCAAGGAAACCAATAAACATTAGCTTCAGAACTACACAAGAATGTTCACATCTAAAACAGAATGTGTTCAACACATCATAGACAAATTATCTAGTGTTGCGCGCAACTCAGCTTCCCACAGTAGCCACAGTAAAAGCTTCGATGATAATATCTAACAGCTTTCTGATATAAATGCTACCATTGATATAAGTATAACTAGAGCCTCTTGATATTGATGAGATTGTTAGCTCATCAGATGCAGAGCAAGGAGCCACATTCACTTGATGGAGTGGGATAACAGCTGAGGCTTGAAAATACAATAACTGCGCCAGATTATTCTAAATATATTAAGTGTACCAGATTATCCTAAATATATCACAAGTGTACCAGATTATTCTAAATATATTAAGTGTACCAGATTATTCTAA
Source organism: Watersipora subatra (assembly GCF_963576615.1). NCBI lineage: Eukaryota > Metazoa > Bryozoa > Gymnolaemata > Cheilostomatida > Watersiporidae > Watersipora > Watersipora subatra. The sequence goes on from NC_088711.1 coordinate 1,110,041, forward strand.
ATATATCACAAGTGTACCAGATTATTCTAAATATATTAAGTGTACCAGATTATTCTAAATATATCACAAGTGTACCAGATTATTCTAAATATAATAAGTGTACCATATTATTCTAAATATATTAAGTGTACCAGATTATTCTAAATATATTTAGTGTACCAGATTATTCTAAATATATCACAAGTGTACCAGATTATTCTAAATATATCTCAAGTGTACCAGATTATTCTAAATATATTAAAAGTGTACCACATTATTCTAAATATATCAAAAGTGCACTAGATTATGTTAAATATATCAAAAGTATACCAAATTATTCTAAATATATCAAAGCTGCATGAAATTATTCTAGAAGTATTCTTTCAAAATTGTCTCACAAGGTTATATTTAAGCAAAGGTGTAAAAAAGACCGTGGCAACCACAAAGGCCTTTCCTATAGTCAATATCCAAGCAGACACCCTCATAAATGCTACGTGACAGAATGAACGTAGGGCTATGCATATTGAATCAGCAGTAAAGTGAGTCCTAAAAACAGTGAAAACTTAGAAACAAGACCTACCTCCAGGATAACATCAGGGGCATACAAAACTTACATTAGTGATTAAAATTAGTTTTTGTGACGAGTATAGGGCTATCTTAAACAAATCAACAGACAATAAAAAATTAGCGTTAAATTTTTAGTTGTGATATACGGGGCATCGTAGCAGTTTCTTTGTTTACAGCTAGCTTAGAGTCTTGACATCTTTAATGGAAAACCGAGGAATTTTTAGCATTACTACAAATATTTCTAATGCTCCTTCTGATCTCACCGGGACTGTCTACGTGAATGTTTCAGTACTCATGGTATATTCTAGAATGCATTCTTGCATATTCTTGCCAGTGGTCTATCTGACCTTAGAAACTATTAGAAACAGACTAGATTCAAGATCTCAATTTGTAGGGTTTGTCAAAACACTCAAAGCTTGTATACTAGCTAGAGATTTTAACGTTGTTCTAGAAAGACCTAGGTCTCATTTGCTTAACATCGTGAAAGAATGTGTTATTGATGTTTGTAATAATAAAAACTGTAGAAATGAATCATTGCAATCGGCGACTAATGAAGTGAAGAGGATCACTGGCAATAAAACTGGTTATAAACCTAACCATTATAGTAGCAGAATTAGAACACCCAGTAAGGGAAAATTTTGAATGATTACGATAAGGCGGAAAAGGCATTATGTTATGGAAATAGTATAATTCACGTGAGCATGGTAACTATGGCAGAGACCAGTTCTTGTCTGATTTTAGTAGGAAAAGTTATAGAAGAGATGAACCTAGAGCAGAAGAGATGACCCTAAAGCAGAAAGGATGACCATAGAGCAGAAGAGATGACCATAGAGCAGAAGAGATGACCCTAGAGCAGAAGGGATGACCATAGAGAAGAAGGGATGGCCCTAGAGCAGAAAAGATGACCCTAGAGCAGAAAAGATGACCCTAGAGCAGAAAAGATGACCTTAGAGCAGAAAAGAAGATCCTAGAGTGGAAGAGATGACCCTAGAGCAAAAGAGATGACCCTAGAGCAGAAGGGATGACCATAGAGCAGAAGGGATGGCCCTAGAGCAGAAAAGATGACCCTAGAGCAGAAAAAATGACCTTAGAGCAGAAAAGATGATCCTAGAGTGGAAGAGATGATCTCAGAGCACAAGAGATAACCCTAGAGCAGGAGAGATGACCCTAGAGCAGAAGGGATGACCTTAGAGCAGAAGGGATGGCCCTAGAGCAAAAAGGATGGCCTTAGAGCAAAAAAGATGACCCTAGAGCAGAAAAGATGACCTTAGAGCAGAAAAGAAGATCCTAGAGTGGAAGAGATGACCCTAGAGCAAAAGAGATGACCCTAGAGCAGAAGGGATGACCATAGAGCAGAAGGGACGGCCCTAGAGCAGAAAAGATGACCCTAGAGCAGAAAAAATGACCTTAGAGCAGAAAAGATGATCCTAGAGTGGAAGAGATGACCTTAGAGCACAAGAGATAACCCTAGAGCAGGAGAGATGACCCTAGAGCAGAAGGGATGGCCCTAGAGCAGAAAAGATGACCTTAGAGCAGAAAAGATGATCCTAGAGTGGAAGAGATGACCTTAGAGCACAAGAGATAACCCTAGAGCAGGAGAGATGACCCTAGAGCAGAAGAGATGACCTTAGAGCAGAAGGGATGATCCTAGAGCACAAAAGATAACCTTAAAGCAGAAAAGATGATCCTAGAGCAGAAAAGATGATCCTAGAGCAGAAAAGATGACCCTAGAGCAGAAGGGATGACCCTAGAGCAGAAGGGATGACCCTAGAGCAGAAGGGATGACTATAGAGCAGAAGGGATGACCCTAGAGCAGAAGGGATGACCCTAAAGTGGAAGAGATGACCTTAGAGCAAAATAGATGACCTTAGAGCAGAAGAGAGACCCTTGAGCAAAAAAGACAGATATACGTCCAAGCTAGACTTAAATGGAAACATAAACTCACGATGGCTCACCAGTGAGAGACAATATAAATTGGAAGAGCCGTTTCTCTCCTAAAGGATATTATGATTGTTATCCGTGTGTTAAACTTAAAGGTTGATTTGCAACAAAATTCACATTACAGTTATTTGATGTCAAAAGATTCACCATGTCTTACTCTGTTGTGTTGTAGGTGCCAAATATAAGGGAATATGATTACAAGCTCTTAAAAGCTAAAAAACGAACAGTTAATCGCAGCCACACGAGACTGCTGCAGATTGGATTCTCTTTTCAAAACGGCTCAAATGTGACGTAGCTGTGGTAGATGGTTTCTGTTTACACTTTCATGCAACCTTATTCGTCGAAATATGTTCACAAATATACTTCAAGCGTTCAATAAAACCATGTCTATTGTTCTTACGCATCTGTTTTATCGTCATTGTAATGCTGTCACTATTAGCAGTGATATCTTATAACTTACCGTAAAAATGCATTTAATTTTTTAACCTTATCTCGAAGGAGTACATATCATTGTCTGATAATCATGATGAGCCTGTTGGTCACCTGTGATAATCGAAAAGTGCTGCAAAAATTGTTTGCGAAGTATTAGGTCACATGATCAGATTACGACTTGCCGATTAGACCAGGCCGAAACAAAACTGTAAAGTAGCGAGCATCTATATTTGATACGGGGTCTTCGGTAAAACCCGAAGTGTTTGTCATAAACTAGTGCTACGATAAGTTTATATTGAGCTTTTTATTGGCCTTTCAATTCACGTGAGAACATTATGTGACAAGACAATAACCAAATTTCCTGGCAACGTCATCAAAATAAAGAGATTCCAATCTACGGCGGCTCTTCATTTCTGAGCTTTTAAGAGCTTGTAATCACATTTTCACATATTTGGCACCTACAACACAACAGAGTAAAACATGGTGAATCTTTTGATGCCAAATAACTGTAATGTGATTTTTGTTGCAAGTCAACCTTTAATCATAGAAATAAGCGTTGCCCTGATGCACATCCTATAATCGGGAGGAAGCCGACTGGCTTATCAAGCAAGCCAGCCGATTTAGAAACAGAGCCAACCGGATGTGACCCAACCGGCCCTCTAAAGAGGAGGAGAGAGATGGAGCCAAAGGATATGTGTGGCAAGTAAAGGACTGCGGTGCCGTCACTCAATGTACAGTTGCTAATAAGAGCATAAAAAAAAATACACAACCACCTATATTATACTTATATTCTTTATTGTAGCGTGACATCTTAGGAATAGTAAATACATATTTTTAGTGAGCTTGAAAGTGCTGGCTCTTCTGGTGCGGAGAGGTAAAGGATTGGATGGGATCCTTTACACTGGTGGTAGCAGTGGGATCAGCTATATCCCTGATCAACACCAAGCCAGTGAACCTCTGGATAAACTACCCATCTCTGCCATAGAAGTGGTAGTGAGAAGAAACCAGGATTGGAAAAAACCACGGTTTTTATGAAAAAACCAGGTTTTTTTGGTTTAAACCAGTTTTTATGGTTTAAACCGGTTTTTATGGTTTTTATAATTTTACCAAGGTTTTTGCAATTATAAGTCTAATTAACATCACCTACTATAGCTGCATGATTGAGTATTGAACATACATATGTGGAATCATCTGTTAAAGATGGTACTGTGGGAGTTGTTATGGGAAAAAAGAGAGAAAACATGGAAATTTCAGAATAAGTCTTAAAACAAACATGATCGATGAAATACAGAGCAGAAATCTTATCACATACAGTGAATATTTTACATACAGCTCTATGTATAAGTAGGAACTTTAATCCAAGTGATTAGTTGTGTGGTAGTGTAGAACAGAGCACAATGCAGATGCATTGCTAGTGTTTGGAGCCGTGGCAGATGACTCAACTTCTATCACCTGAATATTAGCATCACCGTCTAAATTGGTGTTTTCAGCTTGACATTTTGCTACGTGAGCTTTAAGCCTATCTGCGTGACCTCGCGTTACGACAGCACACCTATTACGTTTGGCCTTAAAACCTTTGCAATTTGCAGTTCGAGTGAAAAACTGCCAAATGGGATCCTGTTTGCGAGGCATGTTGGAAATTTGAGGCATAACTTTAACTTTCCAAAACACAAAAAACTTGATAAACTGAATTCTAACAATCTAACTACTTTGGCTTGTGCCCAATAAATGAAATATTAGTTTGTAAACTTGAGGCTTTTGCCCAAAAGGATTTTATTGTTTTAATTTCTAGTTATAAGTAGTCCTTTCTCACTGGCCAGACTTGAGAAAGTATTCATTCATTATTAGAGACGATGATTGGATTAGTATATTTTACATGGTTTTTATATTTCATCAGTAAAAAGATCATCATATCACTTAATAAAACCAATTGAAAATGAAATTCACTAATTCATTGTTGTGGTAGGATTTCATGTAGTTTCAACTTGAGCTCTGCCATCAATTTACTACTGTGTCCTAAATAAACTTCCACAGCTGATAATTACATATAATTGCATTTCTACCGCACATGAACCACTAGGAGCTTAAAATATTGTTTTTCACAAAAAATAATAAAAAAAACGAAAAAACCATAAAAACCGGTTTTTTCGGGCTGGTTTAAACCACTCGGCTTAAACCATTGGTTTAAACCAAGTGTTTCTTCCAGGGTTGGCTCGGTTTAAACCATTGGTTGGCTCGGTTTAAACCATTGGTTTAAACCGAGCCAACCCTGGAAGAAACACATGGATATTATCAAGTAATCAAGTAGTCCTTTCTGAAAAACGACAGGACTAAAGGCGAGGCATGAGGCTACAGGTGTATCCATACATCTCAAGACGCACTGTTTGTCAACTGCAGTCAATAGTAATGGATACCCAGTACTCAAAGCCGGATAATTGAAACTTCTGCCTCTCCAGCTGGTTGAAAGACTATTTAGAGTGGCTACTCATTTCTCATGGTAAATATACATGCAGATGATTTTCGGTCAAAGGCATCCTTGCATGGCAAGTAACTAAACTAGTATCAATAACATACTTTACTCTGAAGAACAAGTGCCTCTCTAAAAATCATAGGTATAAAAGTTTTATATAAATTGTATTTTATGCATTTTTAGATATTAAGGGCAACTGTTATAGTGAAAAATTTTTAGTGAGATGATGTTTCTCTTGTTAGTCCACATTCTGCAAACATAAAATTGGCTATCATAGACAAGGAGACTTACATAAAAATTTGAATAAGTTTTTTTTATGAAAAATCCATTGTTTAATTTTAGCACATGTAAAAACTTAGTAAACCCTGTCAAACTTGAATCACTCCCAAGATAGTATAAGTTGGGTACAATGTCCGTGTGATTCACACTTGAAATGTCATGTCTGTTAGCATTCACAGTCATTAACTATTCAAGTCAATAGGCCAGGAGGAAACGATAAAGAAATGGATTTTATGTGTTACGTTACATATGGTGACGTAAGATAATTCAATGTCAAACTTCATAAATACCTGCGTTGTGATTCCTTCCCCTTCAATAATGCTGAGTCGGTAATAAACTCAACTTTGAACAATTGTATTGTAAGACAATCGCTGTATTGTGTATTCAGTCAGTTCCACGGTCATTATAAGCTGCTGCAGCATTTTTTAAAAGTTCATCGTCAAAGCTTTCGCCGAGCTGACCGGCTTATAAGCTCTCAATTCAATAAAGATAAACACGAATGAACGAAAATGAAATTTTAAACTTTTAAATCAACAAACAGGAGAACGTTTGAGTTTGCAGCTTTTTGTTGTACCATTTGAGATGACCGGTTGTTTTTGATATTTATTGGTAGTATGTTTCAGCTCATCATACAGTACTACAGAGCTGTTCTCACTTGAAAATGATAGCACCAACTTATCAATGCTTCCATCCATTACAGCAAACGATAGGCGGCGGTGGAGAACTGCAGCTGATGAGCAAGTCAAGGCCTATCCATATACTGCATGTGGTAACCATGGCACCTGCCACTATTATTAAAACAAATTTAGCTTTTGGCTTGTTCCCTCCAAAGAGCTAGACTGGGAGTTACATGACCTGAGCCAGATATTGAAGGGTGCATCCTCATTTCAAAAGATCAGCAGGTGTAACATGTATCAAAAGAAAGTATAAAACTAAGGAGCCCTTTTTCATCTAGTCGGTTCAACGCTGTTACCCGTTACTGCTAGTCGGTTACACTGTTACTACACAGACAACTAAAATCTTAAAACAATTAATGCTATAATTACGCTCTATTCAAGTACAATGATGAGTTAGTAGTTGCTCAACCATAACCTATACCAGGAGTAAACAACTTCAATTATATTTTCCTTAGCTTATTTTGTAGCTTCGCAATTATTTTCACTGTTATCTTCATCTAAGAGTTGCCTCATAATTGCTCTAAGGTTTCTATACCTCTGTTGGATCCTCTAAAATTAAAATGGGATAGCAATTATGCACGGCATTTTGTCTACACTCCAATTATGAACTTCTGTTCTTATTAGATTAATGCTATGAGAGTGTCCAGCTCAAAGAGCTATCTTTGTATTAGCAGTGTAAACAGCGGTGCAAACAGAGAAAAGCGGATAGACTCAATAAATACAGGAAGATAAAAGCTCGACAATAGAGATTACAAACCAAATAGTAGACATACTACTACACAAGAGCCAAGTATGCCTTTGCGTACAGGTGACAAATCTAAAAATCACTTTGCTTTAGTGTTAATCGTTAGCAATTATTAACCTGATCGATTAATGTATGTGTGTAGTCAAGCGAACAGACTGTAAAACAGACGACCTCTACCAGTCATAGCCTACGATACCAACAAGCATTTTCTTGTAGTCACCACTTGTATCCTGTTCAATGAACTTGGCTAGAGTCTTCTGATACTTTTCAAAGAAGACCTTCTTTATTTGCTTCAGATCAATCTGCAATACGCGCAAAGTTGTCTTCTCTATTCACGTACTGGCGAAATATATGCAAAGTTCTCCTCTCTATTCATGTAATAGCATAAGATATAATAAGTTATATTTTCTATTTACGTAACATAATAATAGCCTTTCATACCTAGGTCAAGTTTGCTGCATGCAACCAAACACTCTTCTCGACCACAGGTACGGTGTCAGTAAAGATGAATCATCTCCAGAAATATTTTACTTAACCATGCATTAAAACCAGTAAGCAAAAACAAGTTATATTTATTCGAAACAATTTTCGTTTTATTTTATACCCAACAGCAATGTGTCTAATGAGACCATAGCAGTATTGAAGAAATTAGTTTGGGTAATAAAGAGTTGTCATTCCACTCACCTCTGAACGAGAGACGACGATTCTGATAAGGGTAGAATCATTGGTACCAGCGCCTTTCATAGACTTGTAGAGTTTGTCAGCAAAGTATTCTGGCCTATTTCTAGCACTCATCACTACAAAAAAGATAAAGACCAATATTGCCTAGTCAAGAATTTAAATAAAACAGTAGGATTAGACTGGTTGAGTGAGATTCCACAGCTACGGAGTTGAGAGACAAAAGCTGCATTGGGAACAGCCAATTAGCATGATGTAGAACAATAGTTGTGTTATCTAGAGCGGCGCTTTCTATAAACACTAGACTAAACATTTGTCAGCAATGTGCAAGCTAATCAGCATGGTAAACATGGATAATAGGACTGAAAACACCAAGTGTAACAGGAAGTGAGTGATATTAAATCATTGTCATAGATGGTATGAATAATCCAGTTTTCGCTGAAACCATGCAAAACACACAGCGCCATAAATAGATTGTAGCTTTGTATATACACCAACAATATCCTTGGGGATAAAGTTCAGCCTTGCCCGATGAGCGAGACACGGCCTGAACAGTATAGTATGCCAGGCCCTTGATGACAATATATACTTCATAATTATGCCTATATTGAAACAATCTGCATGAAAGCCCTCAACATTTTAATTTTTTTGAAGGAAAGTCTGTTGTTTTTTCTATCATGTTTTTTCTACCAGAATATCAATCCATCATCAGTAGGTCAAATTTGGAGTTGTTTGTACATGAGAGTAAAAAATGATAATGATTTGGTCGGATGGCTATGAGTTTAACATTTAGTCATACATTGATAGTTGAAAAGACGAGCTTTGTTTATAATTCTACAAATATAACCAATAGCACCAATATAAAATAATAGTTTAAAAAACTTCTAAACAAATAAAATGCTACACAAGCAGTACAAATGTTGTTTTTAAACATTGGTGTTTAGGTTCAGAGAAGAATATTACTTAATAAATTTACAAGGAAAGTGACACATTTAATAAATATTTCCTTACTGAAATGCTACAGCTTTAACAAAACTTTCAAACGTGCTGGAAGTAAGACAACTCCATAATTACATCCTTAACGTACGCACACACAATGCTCTCTAATTGAAGTCTAGCTAGCTAGCTATGTATTGTTTCTGGAATATAGCCACTGGCTGGCGCTCGCTGAACAACAGGTAAGATCTCTCAAGAGAATCCATGCCAGACGACAGCAATGGATTATTACGCAAGATGGATTCTGCCATCCTAGCGAATGCTCATAGAAATAACACAGGCATGCTGATGGGAACATTCCGACTGTCATAATTGTCACCAACCAGTGTAGTCTATTTATGCCAAAAAGCTAAAAGCACGCAAAAACTATTATTTGTAATGTACATGTCAAAACCACAGAATATCTCAACCAAGTATAATCCAGCCAGGTCTAGCGAAGTTACGTTTGTTTACTGTAATGTACAAGTATTTTATTAACATTTCAGAGCGACCTCTGGAGGAGATAGAAAATTACACAATCAAACATCAGCTGCTAATCACGTAGCAGTTGCCTCAAAGCAAAGCCACTACTAAAGATGAGAGAAAACAACTCCTCGCTTTACAGGCAAATTCTGACATGTTCAACAGTGTAGTTGGTTACAACGTTGAAATGATTCTAAGTTCAACGAAAGCATCGAATAACTATAAATTGGCGTCCCTAAGTTCTCAATCATTAAAGCTGTGACAAGTCGATTGCAGGCCTTCACCAAACATTGGTTAATAGAGTTACTCACAGGTAAATCTGGTACTTAAGATGTCTAAATAGTTACACATCTTACATGCACACTAACAGTGAGCGCCTTGGATTTTTCTGAAGTTATCAGTATTGCGATAAGCTGAACAGTTGCATTACATCAAACGCACATGTTAAAGGATTATTGAAGATAAACAATTAGATGCATTTTCATTGGGCTATTCAGGCAGCTCTGACCACTAGGAGCCGACCTTGCCATTTAAAATGCTTGTTACAAGGCAAAGACAACAAAGGATGGCATTTCAATACTGCCGCACGGGTTCCAGATCAATATATTTAAAGGAAATAGGAGGGAATTTAGACCTTCTATGCTCTATGGAATATGTGAATAATTGTGCTAGCAGAGTTAAATTTTCTTCGGAATATGCAATTTTTGACGTTTTTTGTGACTTATGCTTTACTAGAGAAGAGCATAGCTTGGGTGTATACAAATATGCATTTGAATTACGAGCGGAACACAAATACCTCTATCAATGGTGTCTAAAGATATTTTATTGCAGGTCTACTATCTTTAACAAAACATCTAATCTAATGCACAAAATTATAACCGACAGGCTTCTCCTGAGCATTTGTAACTGACGGGTTTTGCTCTAATTTATAACCGACAGGCGAACAATGGCACTTATAACAGACAGGCTAAGATCACATGGAAAAGGTTTTCCATAGAGTATTCTAGAACAGAAGCCTAAGACTAGCACCCGGTTGACCTTATCAAGGGCGTCGGACTTGAAGCCATGATTGGACGACAGATGCAGCTAAAGGTACATAGGCCTAAAAGAGCAAAAACTCTGATTAAAAGCAAAGGGGTTATTACAACGAGACTTCTCTCTACTATTATAGACAACAAATCAGTGTATTTAGTAGATGGGTTACCAACGATATAAAATTCTGAATTGATACATTTTCCCCCACAATTATTATTTACATATCCCTAGCAGCAGGCTGAATTGTAGGTAAATTTACAACATCCATATGAGACCAATGTTTCTGTTTTATACCGTGTACAAAATCCAAACCAACTGTACAAGTGATACTCATAATGGGAATGTGCTTAAAGTATATTTGAACACCTTCATAAAACAAAGCTAAATTCTCTGTTTTTCCTCAGTTGCTTATTGGTTGTATAAAATCATACAAGTTTAAATGGTATTGGCATCGGTGAGTGGGGTTCCGTGTGGTACGATTATATATAGCCAACGCTTTGTGTGAACATCGTTAGGCTAATATCAGTTGTTCAGCGGTGAGGTCTGCCTACCCAATTGTCCTGTAGAACTCTGGGAATATTTCTCTTATAAACAACTGCTTTTTGGGAATACTTTATTAGTGTTTACTGCGTTCTGATTTATTACTCAAAATGCATAAGATATTTTTCTATGGCCCAGTATATTTTAGTGACTGAATGTTCCTTCCAGTAATTTAACAAATTGCACATATATAGCAATTGTTATGTAAAGAATATTGAATCCATTTCATCACAGAGTGTGTGAATATGGCTAGCACTCCAGATGTAAATGAAAAAAGGGAAATAACAAGTTTTTTGCTCCGAGCATCAGAAGAGCCTGCATGTGGTGCAGGTACGCGACGAAAAGGTCAATACAGAAGATGCTGATATACTAATGCCTATAGGTTTTTGATCAGTACACCTTTCTCACTTAATACAAAACCTAGGTTTTATTCAGAGGCTACCATGTGATGCCTGGCATCACGTGGTAAACATCTGGTACACATAACCACTCCGCGTAGCACCCAACAAATGTCTTCTTGTCGTGACATCAGATTCAGTACAGAGTTTTTCAACCTGTGCTGGGCCAAGCTTTCATGAATAAAATTAAAAATCATTTGTTCTAGGCATATCTTACCAAGAGCCTTAAAACCAGACTCGAGATCGCCCGACATTTCCCGTCCTATCGAGTTGAGAATGTCTCTCTGCGAAACCTGAAAAATACAAGTAACGATTATTACCAGGGGGGCGCGATGTCTATGAAGTGTTTAGCCAGCACACAACAAGAACTTGGGCTATAAGTGAACAGGTAATATCGGTTGCTGGAAAAAGGCTATGGTATATATGATCATATGATATTGTAAGGAAACTAGTAGGTAATGCTGGCTCAACCAGTTAGCTAAATGGTTTTGTTTATCCACTTGAGTTCAGGCGAAGAAATGAAGCCTGCATCTCAGATGCCCCAGAATCTTAAGGTTAGCCATTGAATAGAATGCCTAATTAAACCACAATGGAAGCAGTCAAGTAGATATTGTGGGATTGGTAGAGGGCCCCCGAACTCTTGCAACGAGAGAGTTCATCAATGTCTGACAAACAGGAAGTTATCTCCCAACTCAAAATAATGTCAAATTTAAAGATATCCTAGAGAGAGGCAGTAAAACTTGTGCAAGTCGTATTGGTTGCATATGAACAGCATATGATGATTTACAAAGTAACGAGAATGACCTGTGACATATAATATATGTGGGCTATAATATACATACTCATGTGTGTGACACAAGTGCTACCAATGGCGAGGTACCACGAAATACCTCTATATGATGGGGTAGTTGACAAATTGAACCAGCTTGAGGTTTCAATCTGGTGGAAATAAAAGACAGCTTCCAGTTTAGCTTGAAGCTCGATAAAGGCTGAGTAGAGCAAATGTTTGTCATTTTAACTAATGTATACGCTTGTAGAGAGCGATGGTCAAATACCTCTATAGAAGAGCGGATATGAAGCACTAGCTAGGCTTCGTGAATCAATGAAATATGTTGCTAAGATAACAGTTCAAGAGAAGCTAAAAAGTCATCTTCAACTTGCAGGGTTTCCGATTCATATCAGACAATATTGCTCTGGCCCTGTACTCAACTCGTGAGCTGCGAGTGGTTACACCCAGGTTCAATTGCGATGGAGTAGTCCTGGTATATAGGTAGGTATGTCAATAGGTAAGCACATCTCTAAGCGACTACGTGGGAGGTCAAATATGGCAAGGAGTGTGTGGGTGCGACAGGCGTTTTGTTGGAGTGAATTGAAATAATATGCACTGTGTCTAACTATATGAATGAGTATTACAGCTGCTAGAAAACAGATTTAATAGAGAATAACACTAGATTAAAAGATTTAACAAAAAAGTTTATCTAATCTGGAAATAGGTAACAATTGGTAGCCATAGGTAAACGCCAATTGAGCAATGCGTTACAGTATAATAGTTACAGTATAATAGTTACAGTATAATAGTTACAGCATAATAGTTACAGCATAATAGTTACAGCATAATAGTTACAGCATAATAGTTACAGCATAATAGTTACAGCATAATAGTTACAGCATAATAGTTACAGCATAATAGTTACAGCATAATAGTTACAGCATAATAGTTACAGCATAATAGTTACAGCATAATAGTTACAGCATAATAGTTACAGTATAATAGTTACAGTATAATAGTTACAGTATAATAGTTACAGTATAATAGTTACAGTATAATAGTTACAGCATAATAGTTACAGCATAATAGTTACAGCATAATAGTTACAGTATAATAGTTACAGTATAATAATTACAGTATAATAGTTACAGTATAATAGTTACAGTATAATAGTTACAGTATAATAGTTACAGTATAATAGTTACAGTATAATAGTTACAGTATAATAATTACAGTATAATAGTTACAGTATAATAGTTACAGTATAATAGTTACAGTATAATAGTTACAGTATAATAGTTACAGTATAATAGTTACAGTATAATAGTTACAGTATAATAGTTAGAGTATAATAGTTAGAGTATAATAGTTAGAGTATAATAGTTAGAGTATAATAGTTAGAGTATAATAGTTAGAGTATAATAGTTAGAGTATAATAGTTAGAGTATAATAGTTAGAGTATAATAGCTACAGCATAATAGTTACAGGGGTTTGGGGAAGTCATGATGTTCAAGCTTTTGCACAACAAAACTTACGGTGTTAACTGAGTTGGAAAGTAAAAAACACAACCAAAAAATCTTTTGCAAAAAGTGACTGTCCAGACCAAATTATTTTTATGTTTCACCCTAGGTTTGTTGGAGATTATTTCTCCCGGAGCGAGGCATACTACTAACAGAGCAATGGTGGATGTGTGGTCTATGTACCAGCACTGTTGATAGGGTAACAGGGAGCGCCTGTCTATGCAGTCTCATCAGTTTCATACTAACCTATCCTCTATGGTCATCTGCCAGATGCGGAAGCACTTTGGAGTGTCAATTTGTTTTTGGCGAAACAATTTTATCACTAGGTACGAACAACCACTGCTAAATCTGGTAGCAACAATGCTGCGCACAACAATGTTATATGATTAGCTAAAAATAAAAAGCTTCAACATTACTATAACACGGCAGAGGTTTTCTGTTTGGTACGACAAATAATATACAGCAGTTGCTAGTCCACAAATCTCACATGACGTATATGCGTGACTGCTTTTGATCCTTGGTACGACTAGAACGTGTCCTAGTAACCACTTATCATCGTCATGATATTTTGCTACAAGCAATGATGCAATGGTACTCCTCCATAAAAGTATATAGACACCAAAATTTACCCAAACGGTTTCCGTTAACTTGAATAAATACATCTGGCTTTAAACCTATATTTTTAGCAGTACAATTAACAGAAACTCAATTACAAGTGATTCAATTAATGTTTAAGCTGCTCCGCAAGTTTTAAGAGTAACTTATGTTTACTAACAGCTTTTGTGTTAGTAGCTGTGTCTCTTGTGACACTGTTAGAGCTGAAATTGATTCATGCAAACCTACGGCTTATAGTATTTAGTATTTACTAACAACCTCGTAAAAAGCTTCATCTGGATAATTTTGAGAATTTATCTGCATTACGGAATATTCATTTACCAGTTTGTGAGGGTTGTCCATGAGCATTTAACTAGCATTACACTGTGATTTTAGCAAATGAAATCTCCAATATCAATTAAATGCTGGAGTTTGATAATATTTTAGCTTTTATAAAGGCCATCTTAACAACAATTTTAATGAGTCTATAGCTACTAGCTTTCTCTAAATCGTACGTTGTAAAAATTCAAGACACCAGATATAATATTTGTATCCCTTTCTGGACCTAATGCTTAGTATATATTGCAGTTCTATCTAAAGAGCTTCAAACAGTATTCAGTAGGTTAAGATTTGATAACCTCAAAGCTTGTTATTTAGAATACATTATTATTCGCAACGGACCACCTCTTATCTATAATAATATGTACTTCTTCACGGCCACGATAGCAGCTGTGGCTAGGCGTCTATGTCATTCTTCCTTTATTCATTCTAAGTAATGGAAAATTCCCACTTGTAATGTACGGTTTAACCGCAGGTTGTCACAAACGCCAGTACCGTAGTCTTTGAACGTCGTTAGCACTCGTCTGATTGGATAAGGTATAAAGTTCGCAGACGATAACGCATATAAACAGTGCGAGCGTCTAACAATCATGCTCATTGCTTCTTCAGCAGTCGTATCGAAGTAACGAGATGGCGCTATCAATTGGCTCTTTCGCTAACGTCTACCAGCTTGGAGGACTTCTATGCATCATTTGTAAGTGCGCTCATTCAAGCGACTTATCATACGCAGGATATTCATATAGGGTGTCAATCATTCAATATTTAGCACTTTAGTTTTTACTGTACTACACAAGTCCGTCAATTATTTGTTTGTCACCAGCTTATTAAAGCTAGTGACTAGCATCAACTTGTTGCCTTTTAAATAATAAATTTACATGTAATTTTAGATGGTACGATGAGTCAACCAATGCTCGATGTCCAAAGGCAGCAGCTACCATTCGGCGCGCTAGTGTTTCCTATTCCCGATAGGTTCCACTCAGGAGATCTGAATGGAACTTACGGAGCTGACACGGGCGCTCAGTCTAGTGGTCTCCGAGTCGACCTCCCTAAAATCAACGCTATGGCTGACTGTCACACTGACGATGGATCGGTTATATCAAGACATTACAGCGCAACATTGGTCGAGTCTGCATGGAGAAATCGACTGAATAATTCAACTATGGCATTTTTGTTGGAAAGCAGTAGCGTAGATGTTAGTGTGCTGTCGTTTTTTGCTGCCACATATTTGTCATCGATTATGTTGATGTCAGTAACGAGGACTCATTGCGTTTGAAGTATTCTTAAGTCCATGTGAAGCTCAGTCCATGTGAAGCTCAATTGCTGCTGGCAGTTTTATTTATTGTGAGAATTAGTCTCGATAGGCTGACATCTTGGTGTGGCAGACCAAGAAAAACATGCTAGTCAGGATTGATACGCTACCATGCTATACCAAAATTATGGCGTAGAGGTCTAACTTCGATTAGGTTAGTGCATTGAGAAATGTTCTTGAAAAATAATCTAACGTATGTTATGGCTTATCCTAGTCTTGCCCGCTTTTTCATGTTACATACTGTAAACATATCAGATCTCTTTGGAGCTCGGAAATGTATGTTTTGAGGCAGCTTTTATCAGTACATGATTATTGTGTAAAATTTCATGTGTGATGTTGAGAGGAAATCCGGGCAGCCAGTTTTTGTTGTTCATAGCTAGTAATGGCAACCTCTATTGTTATTTCATGCGAAGCTATGCAAAAATTGAATAAATTTATTCAATTCACTCACAACAAGATCTCATGTGTCATGATTAAGTCAGCTAGTCATTCGACTGTTAAATGATTTGTTAATACACTATACATGGGTAACATTTGCTAATGAGCACATGCTCCTCCTGCGACGCTTTGCAATTGGCAATGGTCCATCTTTTAAGCCTTTGTTCGCTGCAGAAGCTATATGTAAACTACTGCGTAATTACGCGCAGCGGTCTGAGCCAGTGTTCTCGTAAGGATACTAACACACGCTTGTTTACAACTCATCGAGTCGGTCCTTTTGCGGTTTGATAGTATTTGCTAAATACTACGCCAGACGGTTTCATTCATAAGCTTCTATTCTTAGCCAATCCCACTGCGTCCCTCAATTAATACTAAAGCATGACAATGCTGAGTGTCTATTGAATTAGTAGGCAAATGAATGTATACTACAAAATATGTGAAACTTTATACCTGCGCAACCATCCTAGTCAAAACAAGCAGCCTTCTTAGTCTAATGGTGTGTAAGGATAAAGTCAACCAGATGACTAAAACGTAGATAAACTAGAACAGCATGCCTACAAGCTAGATGTGGGCAATAATGCATCCAATTTGCATTACTGCTTGAACACCGATGGATGGTATAGTAAATGTTTATACGACCAAAATATTTTGTGCACATGAATTCAAAAAGTAAGATGCAAGTTAAAATGATAGAAATGCAATCTCATGGTACATTAAAATGATCACATGAATATGACTGCAAACCCGTTTTCAAGAAATGGAAATACTTGAAAGTTACTTTTTTATGACTTTAGGACCCAAACTCCACTGCATTTTCAGAACTCAAGTTGGCGTGAAACTTGGTAAGTGTCCAGCTAGCTAATTGGTTCATTTATGGTAAAATTTGGCTGATTACGCAGTAATCTCAAAACAATTGATATTGAAAGGTTTGATAAATTGGTGAGAGCAATTGGTTTATATGATCGCCCACCAATTCCCACTACAAAAATACTTATAACATTTAAACATTTACATTATATATTTGGGTTTTTAATGACTCTGTTATACCATTTTTTCACTTTAAATGTGGAACATGTTTTTTCGCCCTCGCATACAACATCGTTTTGCCATACGATATCAAAACAACTTTTTCTCGAAGTTTAAATTTGGCAGTTGGTATGCTAAATACGTGGGCATGACGACGATGCCGATAGTAAAATACAAAGTGAAACTTAGCTTTAAGCCTTAAACTATGTGCTTAGTAAGCTAAACTCATTGAAGTTAAATTCAACATTATTTTATAGGTTTAGTCTGAAAAAAGGTAAAAGCTCCCTACGGTACTTACTGCACGTAGTACTATGTAACGTTACATTTCATTGCAGATCCTAACCACTAAACACGCTAAAGTTACTGTAGGTAACGATAGTTGCCAAAGTTAACATATTTTGTCACTAATTTTTAATATGCACACATAAAATTTTGATGGTTTTTACTAAAGGGTGTTTGCATTAAATAATTACTATGGGTTTTATACTCCTTTATACGAAATTTTCGCCTTACATGCCAATACTGGAACAAGTTAACATCGTATGATGAGGGACGCCATCACACGCGATGAGGGACGCCATCACACGCGATGAGGGACGCCATCACACGCGATGAGGGACGCCATCACACGCGATGAGGGACGCCATCACACGCGATGAGGGACGCCATCACACGCGATGAGGGACGCCATCACACTCGATGAGGGACGCCATCACACGCGATGAGGGACGCCATCACACGCGATGAGGGACGCCATCACACGCGATGAGAAGGCAGCGCGGCACATCATCCTAATCATTGTGAGATTCTTTGGACATCTTTTGATTCAGCTTATTTCCAGTTACAGTTTGAGGGTGAGACTCCATTGTATGTGCAGAATACATAGAGAGATACTAAATGATGAGTATAGACTACAAAGATAGAAGAGTAAAAAAAACCGATGTTGCATTTGGAGCAAAATGGGGCAGTAGACCTCCCTGTTCAGCGCATCGGCAAGAGTAACAAACAAAAGCCAACTAATTACATGTTTGTGGCGAGCAGAATGTTTTCTGGCTTTTTGCGACCTCATTAGCTGTTGCATGATGCTATTCCTATCATTCAGATCAATTATGGCTCATGCTGTCTCTCTCATACACGTGGTCGCAATCATGTGCAACCAGAGACGATTTAACTAACTAATCAGCCAGGTTTGAGAATGTCGTTGCCAGAAAAATTGGTAGAGATCTGAAATGACTATGTTACATCAAATACTTCAAATAAATTGCCTAAGCTATTGGGGCCTCATTAAAAACATTGTGTTCAAAGGCTCTATGGAAACCGTTCCTGCTGAAGATAAACTTCAACTAACAGGCTGTAGTTGCTTTCAACATACTAGTGCAAACTCTAACACAGTCCTTAGAGTTGGAATGTGTATAGGCAATCCTAACAAAGTATCTACTAAAAATGTATTAAACAATTTACAAATGCGTAAAATTAAAAGGAAGCTATGACTAATAATAATGTATATATTATACATAATCATTATAAGTTATTTTTCATTTCTCAAGGTAACCACACTTTTTTACCATGTTAAGAAGTGTGATTATTTATTTTTTCCTGGTGCCACGAGAGGCAGCACATTTATGTAAATAGAACTATACTCAAGAGGTAGTTAAATATAAGACATGTGTGTTTCCTTCTTCTTTACTGTGACATGATGCTTGGGGTCAAACTTATAACTGAAAATAGCATCAAAACCGCCGATATTGGATACAATATATTACTTGCTTTTATAATTCAACAATTGAAGTAATGAATCAAACATGCATAGTTAGTAAGGATTTAATGGATAAAACAGTAAAAAGGAAGAATAATAGGAACCACATATCAATTTACCGTAAAACCTCTAATTGAACGCCACCTCTATTCGAATGCCACTATGAGAAAAGGGTTGAAACAGAGCACCACCCTCTATTTGAATGCCACCTCCATTTGACCGCCCCTTTGACTATCTTTGATCTTTATGGACCCAAAGTATCAAGTTACCAGTAGAAGTGTCCATAAAATCATATTAATAACGAATCGTTTACATTAATAACAATCAATTCTCTCATTGTCCAACTCCAAAGCTTTTCACGTTTTTCCGTTACAACTTTGAAAGCAACACCATAGAAATAATCAATAGGCTAATAGTAGTTCCTTGCTTAACGCAGTCTTACTACTTAGATGTTTCATATATAAAAAATGGTTTGCAAGTTTTGGGCTAAAGGTTACATTTAGCGAGCAAAACTTTTACGCTTTGCATTTGTGCTAAATGCACAGCGTAAAAGTTTTGCTCTGCCAAAAAATTGTTTGGACGCTAATTTGACTAGTTCAGCAGTGCGGAAGAAGAGTTGAGGTCAGAAAACATTGTGGAAGGTATCGGACAACTACATGTAGCAGGTGTTCGTTCCATCGAAAGCACCAATCAGAACGTAGCTATCCGAGCAAACGAAAAAAATATTTTTGTTTTCAAAACGCTAATTTTTGTTTCTGCATGTAATATAAATGTGATTCGTTTATGTCACTTGTTAATGAATATATATTTGTAGCATTTGGTGGATTATCATTATATAGCTTTTAAATTTCTAAATTTGTAGCATATTATTTGATAGCATATTATTTGATAGCATCCTTGCTGTTATATAAACTCAGCTTGAATGTAAACACAGCAATGCATCGATGCTCATACATGTAACTCCTCTTCTATTGCACATAAAAAGCTAGTTTTGGCTGCAAACTGTAGCAAACATATCAATGAGTACATGAGCTTTTATGAAACATTGTTAAATATGAATATAAAACGAAAATATGCCTTTAAATTTAGAATGAATTGAAAATTGAAAGTGCTTACAAATTGCAAAGAAGGACACAGGCTATAATATGAACGCAGATCAATTGCAAGCAATAGATACCAACTGGTAGAGGTATTTCTCTGTTTCTCAATGCATATTTATTAAAAGATCTTTGACAAGTTGGAGGTAAGTTAGCAGATTGATTGCACCCAAAAGGTTTAATATCGTCCACCGGAAAAAAGAAAGCAAAATATAGGCGACATTTGCTTCGTCTGTAATAGGGGGCCTAAGGCTAAATTTATCTTGCGAACGTTTTGACGAGCCATTTTCCAAAAGTCAAAATACACCGCCAGCCTGTATTTGAACGCCGCCTTCAATTGACCGCCACTATAAAGGAAGGGTTGAAAAATAGAGCATCAGCCTGTATTTAAACGCCGCCTTCAATTGACCGCCACTATAATGGAGAGGTTGACAAATAGAGCGCCATGGCGTTTAAATAGAAGTTTTACAATTAGAAGTTTTACGGTAATAACATTACATCATTAATAAAGTTCCCTAACACTCCTAACATAATATATATTATAATTAGGCCTACTACGATATGGCTAGAGTTGTCGACTCATCACTTCTTCACTTTTGTAACACATTGATTACCAGGAACCAGTTTTCAATGTTTGAGGTGATCCTGGCAATCGGATCACCTCAAACATCAAAAACAATCACGATTGATAGAAAAATATCGACACTTTCTGATGAATTCTACCAAAAACTGTGTAAGATTATTTTTTATTACTAAACTAAATTTTATAAATAACAATAATTTATTATTTAATGCTTAATCTGTGCTTAAAACTTGCTAACTGTAGATGGTAACTGTAGATGGTGAAGCACGTGTATATAACATTTTATTGCCATCAGTTATCATCAACAAAATGGTGTTTTTCGTTACTTGTCACAAAAAATGAAAAGACAGAATTTAGAAAATATTGAGTGAGTTGAACAAATGTGTTTGAAGAGCCAAAGGGCTGTGCTTCAGAAGATGTTGAAATGGATTTACATGTATTTTACGCTTCACAAAATCCCTATAATATAAATGTTCTCATATGGGTGATTTACTACTATATAGTAAAGCAAAGACTGTTACTTTTTAACAATTGATACCAAAGTGGTTTGAGTTAAACTTCATACTAATTTATTTAATACGGTTTTAAAGAATGAGTTTATCTGAAAGAACAGCTATGGCGGCTATGGCGGCCATTCAGATTATCACAGTAATATCCAAATATTGTTACTGTACGCACAACATAGCATTGTATTAATCACAGTTGCAGCATGGCCTCAAGGGTCGCACATCTAGGTTTAAAGGCTATAGCCCCATCCCTCTCCAGCCGTCACATCCCTGTTTAAATAAAACACTCTCAAGTCATTTAGAAGGGCCATCGGCTAAAGCATCCTGTTATGGAGTAGACAATGAGAGAAACGAAAACTCCTGTTGGGCATGCTTTGAATAGACTGTGGCTTCAAGTATGGCCGGATTAGAGTATTAGTGAAGATGCCAAGTGGAGGCCATGACGGAAGGGCAGACTGTGAGAGGGATATTAGTGATTAGCTCAGAGCTTGTAAGATGGAAAATTTCCAGATGAGTCTGACAAACAATGGCTTTATGGATGAGAAACGAAGTGATTTGAAATGCTGCGGTTGAAACATAATAAAGGAATGTTAGATAAAAAGAGGTAGGAATCCATGAAATCAGCATAAGCAGATATCAATTTTAATCACAGGCCAGTTCTGAGATGACATAACCATGCCTAGCATCTACCTAGATGTACATCTTCATCGTTTGTTAACAAAAACCAATACATCATGCGGTTGACCGAAAGATTTGATCCTCGATAAACATAATCTCGGATACATTTTATCCATTTTCAACTAATACATCTAATTGCTTTCGTCAAGATGATGCCAGGATTTAACACCAACAACTAGTGCTAGGACGATATTACGATATTTCGGTATACCGTCGATATCACTTTCTGATACCGACCGTACCAAATACTTTTTGCCCATATCGAAATATCGGATATCGTCGATATTTCACGATATCGTCAATATTTATATCGTCAGACTTCAATTGAATCCAACATCTTGCAAGCATGGCGACAGCAAAGAAGATGAAGAGCCCAGTCTGGGCTCATTTTTCCAAAGTAACGAGATTGAGGTTGTGTCTATGCCATCTGATAAGGTGAGCGAGTTCCCTATTTGCTGGTTCGATTGAATCTGTCGATGCTTTGTGTGGTGAATAAGCAATAGTTTAGTAGTCGTTGTGAGCAAAAAGATTATTATTTATTATTATCAGATTTTATTATTTACTTTTCTTTATTTCCTCGATGGATTGATTCCTCATCATTATGTTATTAATGATGAGGAACCAATTCATCACCAACTATTGCTACTCATCGTCTGGTTTGCTCATCATATATATACTACCCAGTACTCTGAATAACATACCCGATATTTCGATATATCGGTTGGCTACGCCATCATATCGTACCAAAATGAATTTTTGATATCGTCCCAGTACTACCAACAACTAGTTGAATATGAGCTCAATTTTTCTCACTTGTAACATTCTTGACAAGACTCCTCCTATATATTGAACCTGTACATACAAAACTAATCCTATATATTGAACCTGTACATGCAAAACTTTACACATTTTTGGAGGCAAGTAAATCTGTTAAAAGGCAAACTTGTTCAATTCATTTCATTAACTCAATTTATTTTTTCTTCGCTGATTTTTTGCAAACATGCAATGTTTTTGTTAAGCATAAAAATTCAATGCAAATATTTGTTATGATATTACAGACTAATTTTGGAAATTTTTGAAGCGTGAGGAATTTGGAAGCACTCCAAAATAAACCACAAGGGAGTAGGTTATATATTTATAAAATGTTAGTTTATAGATGTATTGTGTGGAATAAGCCGCTACACAGACCCTTCGGAGACCTGAAGCTTAGGATTAAGAGATATATTCCTTAATAGTGGAGACAACTTCTTCTGAGACATTTTCAGATATCGGAAGCTGAATGGCAGTTCTAGCCATTACTACGCCATGTCAAAAACCTGACGCTGCCTGGTTACAAAATTAAAAAAAGGGAGTGTTGAGGTAGTACACAGTTCATTCAAATTAAACAGGAAACCAGTATATCATCATAACAATATCAAAAAACAGCACAACTCTTTACTATTCCTTATTTCTTCGGTCTTACGGTTCAATTTTTTTAATGGGATTGACCGGTGCAAAATAAAGCTTGTATCATGTCAACTTCTTACATAGGCCTTCTCAGTTTCATTGTAATTTGTAACAGAGTGTATTTATGTACTCTGAAGACTGATTCAACATGCAGCCTGAGGTGCACAGCACTATCACTAGCGTTACAAAGTTTTGTCGTATTTTTCATCTTCGTAGCATGTGACTGGTTCAAAACGTCGCATCTTTAATTCTTCGAAGCGATTAAAACCTCCGTTTTAAGGGGGTATTTTGAAAACATCGTATGAACAACGAAGTACTGCGTATCATGTAAACATCGATATTCGTATTATTACACAAATCTTTGCGATTAGATGTTGGATTTTCATAGTTTTCATTAGTGACGTCCTTACAACATCTCTGTTTCTAATGCACGTGTTTTAAGAACATTATCTTCAAAATAAAAGAATATTAACTCCGAAATTTAAAGACAAATTTCTTACACGCTTTGACATTGACGTTTGACCTTAGACGCATTTTATGAGTGCCAGCCGCGATAAAAATTATACGCCCCATTGTGGATAAAAGCGCAACAGACTAATATAGAAAACGTGGTGTTGTACGACAATTTCTTTGTAGCACGTAAACTCATCAGCTACGAATAATTGCGAGCTGTGCGACCACTCCTGCGTATCATGTAAATTCGTCCTCCTCATTCCTACGATCGAAACGACAACTTCAAAGCTCAACAATTCGTAGCGCGTAACACTAGTGTATGACAAGTTTTATCCTTGACGGGATGTTTATTCTTCTACGAATGTGTGCTGCAAAGGAACCCTCGACAAATCGAAATGGTCATACTTAAGCGCTCTACTACTCCCTATCCAAGAGCACTGTTGTGATTTCAAGGTGTTGCTAGGGTCATTGCCTGCATGGAAACTTGCCCGAGTCTATGAAGGACTCTTACGAAGCGTGGAAGTGGATCGGTAACGAGAATAAAAAATTTGCGATTAACGAGTTGCACGCCTTAAGGCAGACAACACGTACCAGGAGAGTTGGCAGATGTTTTACTCAAGAATAAAGTGTATCAACACGCTAGTTGGTAGGACTTGTACCGTTGTCGATGACAATAGCTGATGTTTTACTATGAATAGTTCGTGGAACTTCAATCTATGTCTATGGTAATAACTCACAATCCGAATGATAGTTGCGACTCTTTTCTTTCACAAACCCTCATTGACAAATAATTTATTTATATTTAGTTGGTTAGAATGAGTGTTCCTCATTGCATAAAGTACAATTTCTATTGTAAACCGTATCTAAATTCTAAATAATCTAAATGGATTCGTTTAAGAAAACTCACAGATTCACAGCTAAAAAGTGACTTTTAAATCAATATTATATTGTCAGAAATGATAAAGTACAGTATGATGTCAAAGCCTTTTTTGTGTTCCCGTAGTAGTTGTATAAATGTGTCGACTTTCACTCATCACAAGTCCTGTACATGCAATCAAAGGGAGACGACTGAAATGTTGACCAATACGAGGTTCAAACCCATGACATACAGCTTATCAGACTGACGCTCTACCAACTGAGCTAATTCACAATCTTCAAAATAATTGTGCCAATCAGAGAATAAAGATTGTTTTGTGACAGAAAAAGTGAACAGACGCAGAGACAACGACTAATAATACTATTGATGGGGAAATGAAGCAGATGTGGTAAAAAAGCGCAGCTATTGGCAGCACACGTTAAACTAGCCGATAATTTTCTAATAGATCTCCTGCGATTTTTGTGTCAACCGCCATGCAAGCGAACGCATAGACAAAAAACGTAAGCTAGAAGCGTTATGCAGACTTTTCCTTCTTTCTTATTGGTTACATAATTCAAGTCTAGTTAGGAAGACAAGGGCATACATTTGAATAGAATGTTTTCAGTTGACACAACGCTGCAGGGGATGAAACAAACAAACAAGCCGCTCGAATATGTGTGAATCAATGAGCTGATGATTGTTGCCAGGAACTGGCATGATGAGCAGGATGAGGTTATTGACTTTCTCATAGATATCTGTGTATAGGAGCTCAACCAGTTTAAAGTGGTGGACAGAACTATGTTGGGCAAATCAAATGTTGCAGCTCCCCTTTTAAAAAATAATACACAACAAACTTTTTATACTATGCATTGATGAACCAACCAATCAACCATAGAGTTGAAGCAACTTCCTGCTGTATGTGTCCTTCGTTTGTTGACAGATATTATTAGCAGTTATTGTTTACAATTTGCCGAGTTTGTATTTTTTGAATTTTTAGCAGATTTTTAATCAACCCTTTTTGCTTTAATTCAACCATTTTCAGATTTTTCCTCTTTAATTTTATTATGATGGCCATAATGCGGGCAACCTAACTTTGCTGTGGAAGGCTGGTATAAAGAACTTTGTACCATAATTTGTAGCGGAACATGTTTGGTATTATATAAAACTGGATTGTAACGTAATAACAGACATCTGATTAACTCTGTGGATCAAGTGAACAACAGATGAGTCATTTCTGTTAAAAGAATAACGCTTGTGTTGCCACATCCTCACTGATTACTAAGCAGTAAATAAATCTCTTTTTATTTCATGGAAATCAAATAGTTCACTGAAACTGTAGCTATTCAACCCAGTTGAGCATTATGAGGAATTTATACAGATAGAATCAATACAACTGATTCTTACCTTGAATAACCATAAAATCCTATTAAAATCCTATTAAAATCTACTGCAAATAATTTGAAGTAAAATATCAATACATTGCTATAAGTAGTGAATATTCTCTAGTATAAAGCCAGGCTATTGTCAGTTTTAGCCACAATATATTGCTATAAGTAGTGAATATTCTCTAGTATAAAGCCAGGCTATTGTCAGTTTTAGCCACAATATATTGCTATAAGTAGTGAATATTCTCTAGTATAAAGCCAGGCTATTGTCAGTTTTAGCCACAATATATTGCTATAAGTAGTGAATATTCTCTAGTATAAAGCCAGGCTATTGTCAGTTTTAGCCACAATATATTGCTATAAGTAGTGAATATTCTCTAGTATAAAGCCAGGCTATTGTCAGTTTTAGCCACAATACATGGCATAAAATAAAACAGTGAAGAAATAAATCCCTGTTGCTCTATGAAACATATTTAAAGGTTGACTTGCAACAAAATTCACATTACAGTTATTTTGATTAAAAAATATGGAAAACAAACTTAACAAAAACTTAGTTTTGTTGCAAAATATTAGTGTAGTTTTTTATGTTGTTTCTCATAGAAAACTGCTATCAATAGAATTATCTATGAGTTGTGCTGCAGTAAATCCTTGACATATGAAGTTATAATCCATTCTGATATTTCCTTTGTAGCCTATGTCAAAACCGTCAGATTTGAAGCAAATATTTTTATGAAAAAGCATTTTATTTGTTTAATTATTTTAAGACTCCAAAAAACAATGGTGAGCGCTTCAAATAATTACATACAGCAGTGAGACAAAAATTAACCACTCAAAACTAACTCCATATTAATAAAGCACACTTCGTCATTGTCTGTCTGTTTGTAAGTCTGCTATGCATTTCCAAATTTTTGGCCAATTTTATCAAACTTCACGCATATATGCTCCATGCCTTCCCCCCCCCTCCCGGGTTGTTAAAAATATTTGGTTTCAAAATCTCATCTGGTTCCTGTGAATCAACCTCCTAAGCACCCACCTGCAGACTATCTGATCAAAAATGAAAGCAATTCCATGCATGGCCAGGCTTACTGCTATGACTACGAGTCATGCCAAGAGCATAAGAAGAGAAGACGATAGAATTAATCGAGCAATAATCAGTAGAAAAATGTTTCTATTGTTACTTGGCTATGGAGACTCATCCCCGGAAGTCTAGGTACAACGATGAGTATGTTGGTAGGTACAGTGATTGTTGGGAATGTGTCATATGGTTTACTATAATTTACACTAGATGTTAAGTTATTTTATGTATGTTTATTGTTTTCATATCTTACTTTTAATTCCTATAGCTTTTATTCTTTCATTTAAGAACTGTTGTTTCAGCAAACTTTGGACGTCACGTGTTGGAAATGACTGAGACAAATATTTGCTCATATCGTAAGGTTATATCTCATACCCATAGGTAGAAAACTGGTGAGTAGAGGTGATCATAAGTAGAGGTTTGACTGTACTTCAAAAATTCTCAAATAGCTTCAAAAGAACTAAGCATAGAAATATATGTATCGAAGAATAACCATCATTCATAGTAGATTATGCTTACTAGAACACATTCATAGTTCTATTGAAATATCTGGGAGTCACCTGGAAATATCCAAACAAACTTTTTTATTTTTTAACCTTCAACCAAACAAAAACTAATACTGAAGAGTTGATATGTCCTTATGAAAGGTAAGGGTGAAGGCAAGGTGACATGAGGCACATTCCTTGTATCATCATTTCAAGTCTTTATTTGTATTGCATAATAGCTGGTATAGTGATTGGCGGAAGTGTAATAACATACAATATGCTGGTGTGCACGTTGCTCGACGCCGAATCTCGTCATTCATCAGATAGGAATGTTGATGAAATTTTGATAGAGAAAGTAAATTTCGTAAACTGTCAGCTAGCTACCTGTATTAACTGTTGCGATAAAAACTTATTTTATTACTTGGAGCACATCCTACCCTGCTGCAAGCACTACACTCTGAGGCTCCGGGCCTCATAAAAGGTTGTATGAGGTGTTTCCAAACTGAAAATGAACTGCAGTCGACCTTTGCCATACGATTTTAATTCGTTCCATTGTTGGTGAGGACGAAAAATATCACATATCATATCGTAAGGCAGAAAAATCATATAACAAGGACATCGTATAACAAGGACATCGTGTAGCAAGGACATCGTGTAACAAGGACATCGTATAACAAAGACATCGTATAACAAGGACATCGTATAACAAGGACATGGTATAACAAGGACCCAAGGGCAACATCGTAACCCGAGGGTAACATCGTAACCCGAGGGCAACATCGTAACCCGAGGGCAACATCGTAACCCGAGGGCAACATCGTAACCCGAGGGCAACATCGTAACCCGAGGGCAACATCGTAACCCGAGGGCAACATCGTAACCTGAGGGCACACTGTATTGTCAATACTTTTGTTAGATTTTTGCTAGGTACATTTTTTGTACTGAACAAAACACATATGCGCAAACACAGGTCAATCAAAAAATGAATTTCCAATTGATGTATACTACATGTTTCTGATTTAAAATGGCTGTTAGTATATTTACACAAGGTAAACTCCATTTTTTAGTTTTGTACTAAGTAACGGTATGTGTAAAGAGACCAATCTGACAATTACAAGTAAAAACTCACAAAATCTACACTCTAGTAAAATTCACCGAAATTTTACTCAGGAGTGACCCTTTAGGTAGCCTGTCTTGACAAGCTGTTGTTTTTGCGTAGTTGTCCCCCCGTCGAGCGGCGAGCAACAACAGCTTGTCACAAGACGTACTGCACCTGATGCATCAGCTGCACTTATAGGGAGTTGTTCTCTTCAGTCTACGCGGCTTGGCTGCGATGTTATTCAGGTCACTCCATTGGTAATCATAACGGATTTCACGCAAAAATCTATGTAAAAAAATTAAAATAAGAACGTTTAACTGGCGACCCCTCTCTCCAGTAAACTTTATTAGAATTTGAGAACTTAGGCAACAGCAGCGACTAAACATGTCGTTATTTGTGCGTTCAGTCAGTTTTATTTCTATTTTTGTATCAGTCAGTTTTATTTGTTCTTATGGATTTTATTTTGAGTTTATTTTATTCTTAAGATCTACTAAAGTTTATCGCAGAAACTGGTCTTTGGTTAAACGTTGTAATCTTGTTTTTTTCTACAGAAATTTTTGCGTGAAATCCGTTATGATTACCAATGGAGCGACCGACATAACATCACGGCCCAGCCGCGTAGACGGAAGAGAACAACTCCTTATAAGTGCAGCTGATGCATCAGGTGCAGTACGTCTTGTGACAAGCTGTTGTTGCTCGCCGCTCGACGGGGGGACAACTACGCAATAACAACAGCTTGTCAAGACAGGCTACCCTTTAGGGAAAAGGTAGCACACTTTCACGCTTTTCGTTTAGCAGGAAGATCTAAAATAATTATGAGACATTTTCTGCTTGAAATTCCAGCTAAGAGCCGTACAAAACATTTATGATGAAAATAGCTACTATGGTTTTTCTATTGGGTCAGTAGCTGTTATACAAACCAATATTTGAGTGCAACTTGACTCACACATAAGCCTGCGGGATTCAACACATGACAGCTTACGTTGCATACACGTTACATACAGTCAGAGTTCAGACTGCTGGTAATAACAAGGTCTCGTGACTCTGGTAACAAGGTCTCAGGATGTACATGACTAATATCAGCTAGGTCTTTTTAAATAATTAGTTTGCCAAGAATATAAAATATAAAAAGCTACGATGTATGAAGTGACGATATATGTAGATTGGTCCATGACACTTGGTAAGAACATACGTTCATTAATCAGCTCTTGTACATCTCACTCTAGGCTTTGCTTCAAGCTGAAGTAATATAACTATATGGCCTTGCTAGAGATTGTTTATAACTATCACTTACAAGAACATTGAGTTCTTAATTTGTATTCACTATACTTATTGCTGTCCTACATTATGTTTTCCAAAGAATCAACATTTCAGTGTTGAATCTCTTCCCCAAGTAAAGTTTTCCATAAAAAAGGAATTTTCAAAATGTATAGTAACGATTCTCTATAAATCCCTATAGCAACTGACCCTATAAATCTATAGATCTATGTTGGTGTCTGTAAATCTATAGATATATATTTACTGATCTTCTAATGGATTGACCTTCCGTCGACTCAATTTGTCTGATGTCCCTGATTTACATAATCTTAGTTGTCACGAGTTACGGCTATGCCTCTGACTACGCACAACAGGAATGTAAAGCGCATACCCGAGCATATTCTTCAAAAGTAGCTCTCAACTGGTAGAAATGCCTGAGAGCCATAATTTTTAGGAAGGCAGACTCATCCGTCCCGATCTTCTTCTCTCCGGCCCGGTAGAGTTCCTCAGCTTCTTTCTTAGCGAGTGCCCTGTCAACCACCGACTCGGGTCCCTTTGTGAACACATCATTCCACTGCTGCGGTGTCAGCTCTGCTCGGTTGGCCTGGAAACAGTTTTAGAAAGCGAGTATTAGTACCATTTCCTAAATTATAATAGCAAACAAAGTGATGTGATGCAAGTTTTGTATATGAATAACAGTTAAAGTATTCCTGCTACAGCCTCCAGAGACAGTCTTCCACTAATCAAACTGTTAATTGACCGTGCTCAGTTCACTCCAGAACTTACAGATAATGTATATTATATATTTAGCAGTTAGGCTTCTCTAATAGCTCATCTCTGAGTTACCAGGTAGCTCCGCAGCGCTGTAAGCTTTCTTAACAAACTATCAAGATTCAAAAGATCATACAGTAAGTACAGCTTTTCACAAACCTGTCGGAGTGAATAAAGCCAAGTATAAATACATATTCAACAGTTTTGAACAGTTTCTCCGCATTCCCAATAGTGTTCATTGAACAAAGTAGATATGGCCACTTTCAGTAGAAGTCTAGCAAACCTGATCACTGGTTACCCCTTTTGCTACGGTATAAACTGAAACACTTATTGACATCGCCATCTCTTACTTACCTGAAATGTGTAACATGAAACTGGTACAAACCTGCTATAATTGTAAGAGAACAGTTAATAAACCCATTTAGAATAGTTAGAAGCTGTCCGACCACTATTCCAACAGTAGTTGGTAAAAAGTACCACTATTCGCTAGAAAAGTTTGATGTCGATGTCCTTCTGGTATGTGAAATGTGACCTAATACTCATCCTAAGCCTCAGCAGGTTACAAATGTCTTTTCCTTTAATCACAAAGTGAGCACTTAGATTGTGGCAAACTGCCTTTGCAAAGATTGGACAATTTTATGTCTTATAAAAACACTCAATGGGGTTTCACTGTAACTATTTTTACAAGTAGTTGAAACCTTATAGTTCGGCATAGAGTTACTCTCAGCGACTATAACAAAAAAGTATTACCATAATTATTAGCGGATAAAAACT
The DNA here is from genome assembly GCF_963576615.1 of Watersipora subatra. Classification (NCBI taxonomy): domain Eukaryota; kingdom Metazoa; phylum Bryozoa; class Gymnolaemata; order Cheilostomatida; family Watersiporidae; genus Watersipora; species Watersipora subatra. Next base: position 1,141,456 of record NC_088711.1, read on the forward strand.
TAATGTTTTGCACAAGTTGTTAGGATTTCATTCAGACTTTTGATTTATTTAAATCCCTCGAAGATTGCGTTGCACACGCATTTTAATGTCTTCTATAAAATTTAGCATTTAAACATTATTTTGCTGCTATTATTGAAAGTGACACACGCCTTCGATTATAGCCAAATAGAGTGTTGGTTTCAAGAATGTTTATACACTATTTTCTCTATGCGTGTAAATCCTACCCACATCTCAACTACATGTAGTACCAAACATAAGTTATGAATAGAAGATATGTGAATGTTGGGTGAAGTCATATCTGAAGAATGTCCAAGCTGTGAAGGGCTGATGGTATGTGAAATATAGGTAACTTAGACTCGTGTTTAGCATTTCTGGAGTTGCCCTCCTTGCTAATAGAACCAACCTTACATTATGTGGCAACATTGGTTACACCCAAGGTTTCTGCCAGAGCAGCTGCATTGTTGGTGATCTTGTGTTTATTTTCTCAATGAGCAGGAATGGAACTCCCTAGTACAAATGTCTTTATAATGTTTAGTTTCAATAAAAATTCTGAAATTCGCTTGGAAGCATTGGCAGTAATTAGCATTGTTAATGACGTAATGACTTCTGCTGCGTAGAGTGTTTATAGAAAACAGCAAAATATAAATTAAATTAATAAAGTGTATAAGATAAGACCTGACTACCTGACGATGAATTAAATTAAATACCTTAAATAAATGTCTGCTCACGTATCAGCCACAGTAAGCCAAGGAGTATGAGTGCAACGAATACGAGTGCTTTTTATAGTTGTTCACATATATTAACTGAACTTAAGCTTTTCTCAGTATGTTGTACAGTCGTAGCATTTTAAATAGTGTAAATAAATAAAACAAAAATTTAAAAATGCTGGTAACAACGATATGTGGCGTTGGGAGGCGTCCATGTTGCTACTGAGTAGTTTTGATAATGAGTAGACATGGGATAACCTGCAGTGTGGTAATGTAATACAGTCATACCTCAACAGGCGAACTTGATGCATATTGGGATGGAGCTCGTATGTCAATTGACTCGCATCTCAAGGCACTATTGTCCATATATAATAACTATGTACAATTTAATCCGTTACCACATTATGAAAAACTACCTAAAAAGGATATTACAATGAAAAGTGTGTTTGTAATCGTTATAATTCAGTACTTGAACTAAAATAGTAACAAATACTTATTTAATTGTTATGATCTGCAATTAAATGTGACATCACCATGTACATTACCGAATGGAGTTTTTTATCTTCGAGACAGACATTAAGGATCTGATTATGGATGTGGTCTGAGAGAGACTTGAGAGCGACTAATTTGGTACACTAAACTTTTGTGACCCTTTTGTGACCCTTTTGTGACCCTATGTGATGGAAACTTTGAATTTAACTTCAATAAATCTAGTTTACTAACTAATCTAACTACTAGTTTACTAACTAATCTAACTACTAGCTTACTAACTAATCTAACTACTAGTTTACTAACTAATCTAACTACTAGTTTACTAACTAATCTAACTACTAGTTTACTAACTAATCTAACTACTAGTTTACTAACTAATCTAACTACTAGCTTACTAACTAATCTAACTACTAGTTTACTAACTAATCTAACTACTAGCTTACTAACTAATCTAACTACTAGCTTACTAACTAATCTAACTACTAGCTTACTAACTAATCTAACTACTAGCTTACTAACTAATCTAACTACTAGTTTACTAAACTGGAAGTTAAGTTTGAACCTTTTATTAAACTTACTTTAATTTCATCTTAATTTTTTTAGTATCTGTTTCTGGTTCTACGCTTTTGCTTCGCATTCACTATAACTTTTAGCCAACCTGTTAAAATCCTTTTTCAAACTGATTCGAGCAGAAAGACCGAGCGATGCTGCTCTACATATACATATTAGCCATTGAGAACCGGCTCGTATTTCAAATATTACTCGTATCACAAGGAAGAAACTTGCTAGAAAGCCAGCTCATATCTCGAGTGTCTCATATGTTGGAGGTTCTCATATATCTCACAGTCGTACCTCTACTCGTATGTAGAGATACGACTGTACTCGTATTTTATAATGCTATGGCTAAACGCAGCTGTTATAATATATAATATTATTATTACATGCTGATGATATGAGTGTTTCTTAAAGATGCTGATTTCGGTGCTGTCTGTGTTTTGGTCTGTATAGTAGAAGAAATGACCTGTATGATAATGTGTAGCTGACAGATAACACACCCGCATAAGAGAAAGTGTACAACTCACGTTGAGCCTTTCACCGCAAAATCCTAAAACTATATACAGTGAAACTCGGATAACTCGCCCTCGGATAACTCGAAAACACGGTTAACTCAACGTATTTGTTTGGTCCGTTTCCACGCAATGATAAATGGCTTTAGATAACTCGACTGAAACTCTGTTAACTTGAACATTTTTTTGCCAAACGGCTACCGAGACAGTTGTTACTATCGCTTTAGAATATCACTTTATTCCAAGCCATAGAGATAAACATCGACTTTTAGTAGTTTTTAGGCCTCGTTATTACCAACATCGGCAAAATATTTTCATTAATGACTTTTCTAAAGGTTTGCAAAAATCAAATTTTACCAAACATCCGCTTAGCGATAACCCTCCGAAAGCAAGAAAAGCGAGGTAAAATTCGGATAAATTTAAAGTAAAATCGGCAAAATTGATAATGGGTTTTTAATAGTAAAGCAGTTTTGTAATAACTGACTTATTGCAAAATTGATCTTGGTTAAAACTCTCGGTAGAAAAATACGTATGTATTTTTTCTGAGCGTTTTAACCGCGATCAAGTTTTGCCAATTTTAATCTGAGAACCTCCTGGCAGTCACATCACCTAAAACAACAAACAAATCTGAAGTGATAGAAAAATATTTATACTTTCTGATTAAAAATATTTAAAACTTCACACGAGAGACCCTTTAACTTGCAACAAGCAATCTATGCTTTTGATTTATATATAGTTTGTATATGTACATGTATCTACTGATAAATACGTGCACTTATGACTGTCCTGATAACTTGAACACTCTAATAACTCGAACACTTTTGCTCGGTCCCTTGAAGTTTGAGTTATCCGAGTTTGACTGTATATGCACGTGAGATAAGATTTTTACCGCAAAATGCTAAAATCACATCCTTTGGGAGATACAGACTTGGAGTCACACTCGACGATACTCGAAAAGAACATGCCAGAAAGACGTGTTCATGGTGCAGCTTTGGCAAAAAAAGACTGTCGTGATGCTGAGATCTGACTGAAATGGAATGCGTCTCAGTTTTAGACACTAATGAAACACATAATAGGACAACACGCGCAGCGTGAGTGAAAGAATTTGAAACATGTGCCAGTTTGCTGTGGACAGCCGGCACTCGACTGGCAGTGGATTATGTTATTATGCTGTTTACCCGACCTCCAGCACCTAGGTAACGAACGCACGAAGCTCTGCTGACATGCATTGGCAATAAAACTTCCTACGTGTTGTTTAAGCAGGCAACCAGAACAACAAATGACTGGCAGCAAATGAGACTGAGCCCAATCTGAATTGTAAATGAGAGAATGAAATTTTGAGATAATTTGATTCCAATGGAGGAATTCAATAAACAGATGTCATATCCATGAATTGGAAAGCAAACAAACAACACATAGATAAATGAGATAAAAAAACATGGTGACGCAAGGAACCTTCAGCTGAGTTCAAGGGAAGGACAGCGAGAACATTTGAATTCGCCTATGGTCAAGGCATGACTGCGAAGGGCTATGTTTGATACATACTCCCATCTCACATCTTACTGCCTTATCCAAGCACACTTGAATTGAACACTCTCTGTGTAAATAGATGATTGATGACTGAGAGTGTCTATTGATGGATTAAAGGACAATAACTGTTGTGGTCAGAATTTATTGTAAATTTATATAATACTTCATAGATATCTGAACAAGTTGACTATTACGGAGACAGGACTATCTAAGACTTCATAGACATCTGAACAAGTTGGCTATTACGGAGACAGGACTATATAAGACTTCATAGACATCTGAACAAGTTGACTATTACGGAGACAGGACTATCTAAGACTTCATAGACATCTGAACAAGTTGGCTATTACGGAGACAGGACTATCTAAGACTTCATAGACATCTGAACAAGTTGACTATTACGGAGACAGGACTATCTAAGACTTCATAGACATCTGAACAAGTTGGCTATTACAGAGACAGAACTATATAATACTTCATAGATATCTGAACAAGTTGGCTATTACGGAGACAGGACTATATAATAGTTCATAGACATCTGAACAAGTTGGCTATTACGGAGACAGGACTATATAATACTTCATAGACATCTGAACAAGTTGACTATTACGGAGATAGGACTATATAATACTTCATAGACATCTGAACAAGTTGGCTATTACAGAGACAGAACTATATAATACTTCATAGACATCTGAACAAGTTGGCTATTACGGAGACAGGACTATATAATACTTCATAGACATCTGAACAAGTTGGCTATTACGGAGACAGAACTATATAGTACTTCATGGACATCTGAACAAGTTGATTATTACGGAAACAGAACTATATAGTACTTCATGGACATCTGAACAAGTTGACTATTACGGAGACAGGACTATATAATACTTCATAGACATCTGAACAAGTTGGCTATTACGGAGACAGGACTATATAATACTTCATAGACATCTGAACAAGTTGGCTATTACGGAAACAGAACTATATAGTACTTCATGGACATCTGAACAAGTTGACTATTACGGAGACAGGACTATATAATACTTCATAGACATCTGAACAAGTTGGCTATTACGGAGACAGGACTATATAATACTTCATAGACATCTGAACAAGTTGGCTATTACGGAAACACAACTATATAGTACTTCATGGACATCTGAACAAGTTGACTATTACGGAGACAGGACTATATAATACTTCATAGACATCTGAACAAGTTGGCTATTACGGAGACAGGACTATATAATACTTCATAGACATTTGAACAAGTTGGCTATTACGGAGACAGGACTATATAATACTTCATAGACATCTGAACAAGTTGACTATTACTGAGACAGGACTATATAATACAAATTTCAAGTCACCTGAGGCTACGGTGAAGCTTAAGTAAAAATTAATAACTGTTCGTTTTTGAGCTTTTAAGAGCTTGTAATCACATTTCCACATATTTGGCACCTACAACACAGCAGAATAAGACATGGTGAATCTTTTCATATCAAATAACTGTAATGTGAATTTTGTTGCAAGTCAACCTTTAAAAAGGCAGCCATTACAGACCCCTACCGTATTATATGTTGTTGTCATCATTTCATGCTTTCATGCAGTACTTTAAAGTACTTTCCACGCAGTGGAAATAGTACAAACCTATCAGATAGACTTGTAGATGAACCGTAGATCAACTACTTGAGTTCTCACATACCAAAAACATTAGAACTCTTAAATCCCACTAGCAATGAGAATAATGTAGAGCTTTAGTTGAAAGTATTCTTTAAGTGGGTGCACTTGATTACCTCCATCAGAGAGGTCTGCAAACACCGCCCACAGACATTCATGGTACAAGTCTTATAAAAAAACACTCTCATTGATGTCTCGCTCAAAGAACCGGAAGAGGCTAATACTTACAGCCAGACAGAATGCATAAAACATTCCCCTTACCAAGGGCACGCATGAGTCAAAACAACAGGAAATACTTTAATCCACAGAGGTGAACCAACTCCCTCAAAACATCATCCAATATGTAATACACTAGCCAGCTGCCCAGAGACATAGGTTGGTTCACTGTAGAACTAATACTGTTCTGACAGGCATAAGGTGAAGGCGTTGTGGCATGCACAAGGATATAGAAGATGATGATGCAGAATGGTAGAACATGACATATATTTGGTAAAAACTGCAATATTACTAAGACGTCAGCTCCGGAACAGAATACTTTTTTTGCATATTATGTTGAAGATGTTGATAGTCTTTGAAAAATACAGACGACTCTGTAAACTAAAGTCAATTATATTTGTATTTCCTTATCGACATTAGATTGTTTTTTTTGGTTCTAATCATGATTGTGATCGGCAAGACACTCAGAAAGACCATCAGGAACTTAAAAGAGCAAACAAAAGTCTACCCAAATCATTCACACATCCACCTTCCTCACCGCTGATCGTGGTATCCAATGCTAAACTTGTGACATGTTATTCTATTGCTACTAAACACATTACATAGGTACAGTTCATTACAACTGCATTCATGTCAGTCAAATTATGGCCTCTGACCTGTCTGATGCCATAATACAGGCCTATTGCAAATATAAACTCCTAAAACTCTGGCTAATATACGAAACCTGATACAAGTTGGGCATGTAGTTGTATTGAATACTCTAATTTTCTGTTAAAGCAAACACTGAAATAAATTTACCAGCCAATCATAATACATTACGGATTACAGATTACATTACATCCAACATTACAGATGCCAGCCAATAACAAGCCCATTACCAAGGCGTGCAACCATGGCTGGGTTACAACCATCTTTAGTTGAGAAACCTTGTCAGATAATGCTTCGGCGAAAGAATCTGAGGTTTTCAAAAAATGACAAACTTTAAAATGGTTGGCAAAATAATAGTTTGTGTAAATTATTGCTTGGAAAATTGATTTTTAAAAATTTGTATAGCTCTCAATTAGCTCTTGAAATGCGGTATTTAACCTGATAAACGTGTAGGCACCGACCTGGCTAGTTATAAAAAATTGACTTCATGAGTAACTATATTGTTTGGAGTAATTTCATTATTCATATATTAATACTCTATAAATGTAGGTTGCAGTGGTTTAAGATGATCACAATGAAAACTGGGCAGATGTAAGATAAACAGGAGTGGATACAGATTAAGGTAACAGATTTCACAAATTGTTCAAACACTGAGATGTGATGCTGCCATAAATTTAGCATACAGCAGAGTGTCTTGCACAATTACAGTGTCACAATACAGCACAATTGACAATGAAGTGAGTTTTACTCAGATTATCTAACTCAGTGTGACAAACCTGAATTTCCCATAAAAACATGGTAGTCAGGTAATATAGCTTTTTACCTTGGGGTATCAAAGTAAAAATTATGCGCACTAATAAAATATACAGATGTAAATTGTTTTTCCTAATTTAACCATTCCTGTAAAACCCAAAAGCAAAACAGAGTTAACACAACAACAAACAGGTGCTGTAAATAATGCGAAGTTAATAAAAAGAGCATTCTGTATTAGTAGAATCTGAGTTGGAGCAAGAGCAACAAGAAGAGAGTGCTGTTAAAGAAGGGAGAAAGAAGGTTTGTTCAGACCTAAAAGCTGTCTTACAGTATTTTTATAATTTAACATCACAATGTCTGATAACAGACCTCAACAGTTTAACATCACAATGTCTGATAACAGACCTCAACAGTTTAACATCACAATGTCTGATAACAGACCTCAACAGTTTAACATCACAATGTCTGATGACAGACCTCAACAGTTTAACATCACAATGTCTGGTAATAGCATTAGACTTTACTAATTGCCAATTCAGGAATTTCTGCAGTACAAAGTAGAATATGCAAAGAAGTTGACAAGACTTGCAGCATGCTGGAATGTAACAAACCCTTGACAACCCTTGCGGTAAATAGTATTTGACATGCAGTTTTACGGTCTTGAATAAACTGGAATAATCTCGTTCTTAAATCAAATTATTGGCATGAGTGGCTTCGGGTACATTGCCAAGATTTTAAACATTAAACCCCTACCGGTTTCAACAATCTACACCTGGTAAAACAGGATGGCAAGGTTTATTACGTGTCAAAAAAAGCGAGTGAGGCTGAATGCAATTTCAAAAGTTCGAAGTTCTTGCCTAATTTACTTATGGGAGTAAAAAGCTCATCTGCAAGAAATAATAAAAATAATAGTGTCAACATACGTCATGCATGCTTATTTCTGTTTGAAAAATTGTAATGTGAAATCGCCTAAGCAAAAGGTAGTTCTAACGCTGGTTGTTATAACTACCTTTTGATAACTACCTTTTGGCAAGCTATTTTTCTAAAACTGCCAACAGAAAGTTGGTAGTAACACTTTTACCTTACGCTGTTAGTAACATAAACCATCATATCATGGTGCTATTATAGTCCACACCTTTGCACACCCAACACTGCAACAAACCAGTACAATCAACTACCTAACCTGTCCAGTATAGCCAACTCACCTGACAACAGGAGACAAGTAGACGCTTGAAGTGCCCACTTGTGTCATCTACTATATCTCTCTCTAAATCCCTACGAAAGTCTGCAATACAACAGAGTCAGCAGCATAACACCAAGTGATGCCAGCATCTCTAATGTGTGTGTTCTACGAAGATACTGAAGTCTGAGGGTTTTCCAAATAGCCACAGACGGCGAGCGAGTGACTTAACAGGGTAAAACTTACGTTGCTTGTAGCATGAAACAATCTCCTTGATCTCAGCATTCGTCCTGGTGCAGAGAATTTCAATGAGAGGAGCCTCCTTGGTACCCAGACCCTACCAAAGTTCAAGAGCTGAGTTTACCATGCAAATACAGCGGTATATCTACTTACGAAATTAATTTGTACTAGATATCATTTCATAATGTGAAATCTTTGTATGTAAAAACAAGTTTTTTATTTTATAAATGTGCCAATCAGTTCCACGCCCCTTAAAAATGCCATTACAAAAACATCTCAACGCCTGTAAAAAATACATGCTAGAATTAAATTACTTCACTTTTAACAGCAAACTGAAAGTGTAGAGAATAAAGTTCTTTGTTTATCGTTTCTTTTGGTAGGTCTCTTCTTTACTTTAGTTCTTCTCTTATTTTAACCGTTATTATTGTTGTTATTGTTGTCACCTGTCACCTGTCTCATGATGCTTCTGAGTCAACGTCTACGTTCAGTGGACTCAGGGAGCAGTGAGTGGCAGTGAGTAGCAGCGCGTATTTGAAAATTTTGTCTATTTATCCTGAAAATTATTTTGTAACACAAAGCAATATTTTTCAGAAGAAGTGCTTTTGAACCTGAAAATTTTGTATAAAAGAAAAGGCAATTCTATGTTACAGGCAGATACCGAGGAGAGCTAGCAATCGCTCTGCTTTCATTCAGAGTAAGAATATGGGGCAGCAGTCATGCGATGGTGCAATGATCTATGAACTGAAAAGCCTTGCTCAGAAGCAATTTACGCTTAGCAGCAGGATAACTAGCATTTATTGGCATAATGGATCGGTTTGAGATTGGTTTAAAAATGGATATCATTGAAGTAAAGCATTATGTATTAAAATGCTGTGACAGTGGAGTCCATAGAAGCACTAGAGCAACTGTTTCATTTATAGCAATGCTCAGTGATCTAAGTGCAGGCGGTTACTTACAACCATAGCCTTATTCAGAGTCCAGGCATCATAGTAGGTGGTTGCCTCAAACAGTGCCATAATTGTCTCTCTGAAGTCACCGCTTAGCTCCCCATGGAGATCTTTGATCAGGTCCTTTAAACGAACCAAAAAGTGCACACATTATGCCAATGTCCGTGACAAATTGAATCGACAAAAGGTCGATACATTACAAGATCGACAAACATAAAGCCAAGGCTGACGGACTGTAAACGTGTCAGCAATGATCAGCATAAATTAGATTGTCACAATTTAAAAGATATCGTGAAAATACTGCTCATAAATAATGTAAGCTTTAAAACAGTCACCTTACAGTGCTAAAAACTAGCTGTAACTTTGTATAACAATAAAGATGGCTGACAATTTTCGAACACTCAGGAATATATATTTTAAGCATTAAAATGTTTTGATAGACGATAAAAATGGAAAATAATCAAGAAAAATAAATGCCTATAATTTCTGAGGTTTGCGTTACATGTTACCGACCTTGACATAGTGTATGCATGACTGCTACAAATGTTACTCCGACATTCACCAATACACAGAATGAGACATTATGGATCGTACTAAAATGATCGATCTTGCAGAGTCATGACCCAACGCGTATCGCCACTTTACATTTTTGTAAGATCAATCTTTTAGAAAATCTATCAAAATTATGTCAAGGACAGTGGCTTATTAATAACCACCATGCAACTGGATAGCGCTCATAGACCTAAACACAGATGTAACCGGCGCACAAAATAATAGTTTGTGTATACACAGTATTCAGTCTCAGCGATGGCGGCTATTGGAAGCTCTAGCAACGTCAGAAAATGATAAAAGTTTGTAAAGTCAAAGAAGAATATGACCAGGGTCAAGGGCCAACTACTAAGAAATAAAGTTGACATGGAACATTCTATAAGATATAATTCATGTGAACTTCCTTTCGACAGGGTTCTTTAGGACATAACCCACTAATTATAGTGAAATTGCTCAACAATATCACTAATGTGGCATTCAATGCCTGATGTCATTATACCACGAGAAGTGGTTGATATGAAGCAAGCCCATCAAAACCTTAAAGTGGAACACTATGATAGTAATAAGAACAGGTAAGTGAGGTAACCCAGCAGGCAGCTGTGACACAAGGCTATTGTGAAACGCTGACACATCTCCTAACACTTCAGACTGATTACTAAGTTTATTTGTATATCTACACGCACATGGCAAAATTAAAAAAAAATTCAAACTTCGGTGAACTATGGCGATACATTACAATAATGATATTATTACGGTTAAACTAATTGATAGAGAATACATTACAATTGTGATATTATTGCAGTTAAACTAATTGATAGAGAATACATTACAATTGTGATATTATTACAGTTAAACTAATTGATAGAGAATACATTACAATTGTGATATTATTACGGTTAAACTAATTGATAGAGAATACATTACAATTGTGATATTATTACGGTTAAACTAATTGATAGAGAATACATTACAATTGTTATATTATTACGGTTAAACTAATTGATAGAGAATACATTACAATTGTGATATTATTACGGTTAAACTAATTGATAGAGAATACATTACAATTGTGATATTATTACGGTTAAACTAATTGATAGAGAATACATTACAATTGTTATATTATTGCAGTTAAACTAATTGATAGAGAATACATTACAATTGTGATATTATTACGGTTAAACTAATTGATAGAGAATACATTACAATTGTGATATTATTACGGTTAAACTAATTGATAGAGAATACATTACAATTGTTATATTATTACGGTTAAACTAATTGATAGAGAATACATTACAATTGTTATATTATTACAGTTAAACTAATTGATAGAGAATACATTACAATTGTTATATTATTACGGTTAAACTAATTGATAGAGAGTATTTTATAGGAAGTGCTTAGATAAAAAAGAAATATAATGGTTTCAAGCAAAAGAATTCTGAACCGGAAATATAATGTGCCATGATTTGCATGACGCCGAAATATGTTTGTCCAGTTAAACTTTCTCAACATGATCGAAAGTTTATTTGTTTTGGACTGATATATGCAAAATGAAGAATAATGTCATAGCATAACAGATCTTCTGTTGATATAAACTAACAGATGCACTAAAGGAACATAGCCTGATCCATGGTAGAAGTTGGGGATTGGAGATAATTTGTAACTAACAACAGACCATAGATGCTATACTGTACCTATTGTATTATAAAGTGTGCGACTGTGCGTGTTTCTTGTTGGGATAGGTGAGCATCCTAATGCTCGGGCAATGATGAGATAAGCTTAAATGTAATTCCTTTAATAGATCGAGACTTGATTGAGACATTTTTGTATTTATAATCGATATCTGAAACATATTAGTTCATGAAGGATGAAGGTATCTAAACAACACAGTTTTTAAGAATCCAACAAAGTGAATTGAATCAAACTAGTAGAGGAAAACACTAAAGCTAGAATTAATCCTCCAAAATTACCGCAACAAACCAGATGATATGGAATTGTCCGCTCCTAGGTTTATACCATTACATGATGTGAGATTACAATAAATAAATGTAATGCGCTTGCATAAGAATAGAAAGGAAAACTATCTTTTGCCATATAGGACTAACTCAATGTGTTAGAAAGGGTAACAACATAAACCTCTTTTTATTTAATACTTATATCTTTGTTTTATTGTAATGCATAGCTATATAAACAGTATTTATTCAGGAGTTAGTGAAGGTTTCCAGGATATGAAACGAATTTAAGGAATTACAGTATGGAAGACTAATGGTTTATGGTTCGTAATGGTCTATGGTTAGTAATGGTCTATGGTTCGTAATGGTCTATGGTTCATAATGGTTTATGGTTCATAATGGTCTATGGTTAGCAATGGTCTATGGTTCATAATGGTCTATGGTTCATAATGAACTATGGTTCATAATGGTCTATGGTTTACAATTGTCGATGGTTTATAATGGTCTATGGTTCATATTTCATAATGGTCTATGGTTCATAATGGTTGATGGTTCATAATGGTCTATGGTTCATAATGATCTAATGGACTCTCTGTATGGAAATATTTGATCAAACATTTAACAGTTTCAACATAGAAAAAAGTCACTGAAACGAATTCATATCGTATGCAGTTGTTTGACTATAGTTATAGTCTAATAAATATCTCAGTTCAATAGCGGAGGTATATTATATTAAAAGAGTTTTTAGTTGCTGCATACTCTCTCTTGTCACGTTGAGCTATTATTGCTAACATGTCTTTATACACAATACACCTTTAGAGCAATTACCAAAGAAAGCTTCTCTACTAACAACATAACATTAGTTACCAAAGGCTACCAGTTTAACTTGGAAAACATTTATCAACTGTGCTTCCGACAGGTGAGGGAATGTGCTTCAGGTAAGGCATGTTCATGAGAAGGTCAGCAAAGGTTGCTAATATAGTAGCCTCACATGCCCTGGTTAGTTATATTTATCTGTAGTGCTCAAAGAATTAACATGAAACTGCATAACTGCTGGGCAAATGCTCACATTTACCAATGAGCATATACAATATAAGCCATGTCTTGAACCAGTCACCTCAGGACAATCTATTCTTTTCGACTGCAGCAGTTTTTGGCCCATTGCAATTGATAAGATATGGTCAGACAAAGTAATTGCTGGACTTGGTATGGATAGCTTATGGTATTAGGGCACGGCAGTTCCATCTTACCAGTACATAGCGATATTGCTATAGCTGTACTATATCATAGATATACCAATACTGCTCTAGTGATAGAGTGTGCCCTAAGGTCATGATGACCCTGTTATACAAATTTTTCACCCTATGATGTGGAACACGATGTTTTTTCGCCATACGGTATCAACAGAAATTTCTCTCAAAATTCAAATTTGGCAGGCGATGTGCTGAATATGTCGGAATAAAGAAGATTTTGTCGTATTCAGCTCGGCGAATATGCTGTTCACCAAAATCCCTCCCACAATGCATGAAAGAGATACGATGCTCGATTTCTATCAGTTCAACGTTATTTGTTAGTGTTAAGTTATTTGTTAACATTGAACCAATTGAAGCGAAAATGAAACCAGAAACAGATGGGTGCTAAAAGTTTAGTCAATGACAAAGTTGAAGCTTAGTAAAATACATACAAAAACTTAGCTTTCAGTACGTATTTAGTAAGCTAAATTCCTTTAAGTTAAATTCAACGTTATGTTATACAGCTGTTTCGAAGGTAGGAACTCTCTACGGTATATACTGAACATATTACATTGTAATGTTACATTTTATTACAGATCGTAGCCACTAAATAAACTAAAGTTACTGTAGGTAACTATAAATACTAAGGATAACATATTATTTTATTCTAATCTTTAATATGTACAGAACATGTATAAAATTTTGATGATTTCACCAGGAGGTGTTTGCATTAGAAAATTAGTAAGGGTTTCTAATAATACCCCTCTAAATAATATTTTTGCTATAAGATGGAAACACGGGAACAAATTAAAATCGTATGTCAAGGGTCTGTTGTAATACAGTAGCAGCAGGCCTATCCATCAGGCAATAGAACCACTATTGGTATGTCACATTGAAAACAATTTACATATATGATTATTTCTGCTACAGGTGATAAATTTACATGCATGTGGGAGGTTGCATTTTAATAGGGTCTTATTCACATTTTGGGCATGTCACAAAACACACCTTAAGTTATGAGTCACGCTGTGGTGCCAAGCTTGTCTCAAAAGAGGTGTGACAAGAACTTTCAGAAACTTCAAGCATTTATAAATTTTTTCAATCGTGATTTATGGCGAAACTAAATTTAGGTCTGCCTCTTTTTTTGTGACGGCTTCAAACTACCTGACTCGATGTAGCAGATACAGACCTGAGTTATTTATCATCACTGCGAGCTAGCATGATCCAAATACATGTACTTATTCAAATACTTTGTAGTTGGTTTTAATTACACAAAAATATGTGATATCAAACTATTCACATTTTTTGTGTGTTAAAATAATTAAGATCGAAACTACATGACAACGCGAACTCTCCTACTAATCATCACCTCAACATACAAACTACATGAAAACCCAAACTCTCATACTCCTACTTATGATCACCTCAACATACAAACTACATGATAACCTAAACTCTCATACTCCTACTTATGATCACCTCAACATACAAACTACATGATAACCCAAACTCTCATACTCCTACTTATGATCACCTCAACATACAAACTACATGATAACCCAAACTCTCATACTAATACTTATCATCACCTCAACATACAAACTACATGACAAAGCAAACTCTCATACTCCAACTTATCATCACCTCAACATACAAACTACATGAAAACTTAAACTCTCATACTCCTGCTTATCCTCACCTCAACATACAAACTACATGTCAACCTATCAGTAACCTACAGGAGTTGAGAGCCACCACATACTACGGCCTGACTATCCACTCTATCATCGCTAGACTATCCTGCAATCCTGGTTCTAGACTTTATGGCCAGATGCTAGATCACGACCAGATGCTATAGTCAGATCATCTAAGTGTCTTGCTTCCGAGAGAGATCTTTTGGCAGAGGGTTTCTGACAGAGATCTTACCCGGTAGCAATGCATTCTCAAATATACTGTGTACTCTATCAATACTAAATCTATCGTATCGCAGCATATTTCAAGATGAAATGCGTTGCAAAATATCCTGAAGGTAAAATGTGCACATGGGAGTGCTGGAAGTTCTGGTAATACCAAGTATAATAACAAAATCTAACGCACTTGGTAAAATAAATTATATAATATAGATACATAGACCGCTTAACAAAGAATATTCTACAGTCATGTACAATTTATCCGTGGTAAATACTGTAACTGATATAACAAGAGAGACAATTCCAAACATTAAAGAGGCTCGCATCAAAATAAAAACTTTTATACATTACTATTTTATTGATTTAATTTTTACAAATTATGCCTACTTTGTGTTTTACTCTTTTACATAATTTTATATAATGCATTTGTTTCAAGACTATATAATATAGACTATAGAATAGTTTTACACCCAGACGCCTGATTGTATATCAGTTGTAGTCTAACGTTTGGTTGTCTCAAACAAGGTTTTAAAATACTCCTATATGAGAACAATGCAATAATAATACATGTTGAATCTCCTTGCGTTGCTGCTAGCAGAGTTGATAATTGACTACACAACTATAAGGATAACTGACTAGTGTTTAAATACTATAAATTGTTATATGAAAAATTGCTTGTGATTATTTTTTCGCAATGGCTGTACGGTTTCCAAACCTTTCAGTAAACCTACATTAAACAATTTTGTAGTATTAAATTAAAAAAAAATTCATGTACACACAAAAGTGTGTCACATCGAATGCACCTGAGATAATCGCCAAAAATCCATCTCCATTGAGGTGACAGCGATTTATTAATGAGTTAACCAAACAGAGCGCAGTTGGTTATCATGCTTTACCTTTGTGTTTTCTCTTTATCTTCTTAACCATTACGTTTAAATCACCAGCTAAAGTGTAACTTTATTGACAGCGCTGAAAGTAAGTTGATCAACAACTAAAAATGGCTGCTGAAATAAAAAATTTAATGATTTTCTCAGGAGATTTTACTTGTTAAGTAATGCATCTAAACTACCTTGAGTAAGCGAGCTTGTAATGTAATACTGAGAGTAGATAAGATAGAACAGAAGAGGAAACCTAAAAGGCATAAAATTATGGGCTATCCCAAAAATATGGGCTGTCCCTAAAATATGGGCTGTCGCTGAAATATGGACTGTCCCAAAATATGGGCTTTCCCAAAATATGGGCTGTCCCAAAATATGGGCTGTTCCTAAATATGGGCTATCCCAAAATATGGGCTGTCCCAAAATATGGGCTGTTCCTAAATATGGGCTGTCCCAAAATATGGGCTGTCCCAAAATATGGGCTGTTCCTAAATATGGGCTGTCCCAAAATATGGGCTGTCCCAAATTATGGGCTGCCCTAAAATGCAATAAAAAGCAAAATTTATGACAAATGTGGAGTACTCTGCAGACATCGATAGAAAAAATTTCATTAAAAGTATATTATAGATTAAATAATACACCAGCAATCAGTCCCGCATTCCCTGGGGCGGCCGGCCGGCTGCCCCAACTTTTTAGGAATTTTTGGCGGCTAAGTACAGTCAAACTCGAATAACTCGCCCTCGGATAAAATGAAAAATTGTGCCTTTAGCAGATAGTTAACTCTAATGGATTTGTTTGGTCCGTTCCCGCGCAATGATAAATTGCTTTAGATAATTCGACCTCAACATCATTAACTCGATCAGTTATTCGTCCAATGGCTACAGGGATGGTTTTTATCGCTGTAGAATATCACTTTATTCCAAGCCATAGAGATATTTAGTAGCTCTTAGGCGTCATTATTATCATCATCGGCAAAATATTCTTGTTAAAGAATAGAGAAAGCATAATATTATTATGCTTTATTATTCATCTTGAGGTGTTGACTGATGTTCTAAAAAAAGAATCAAGGAGATTGACCAACCAGAAGCTGAGATATAGCCAGCCAAACACAGGTCTACCAAAAAACAAAAGTGTTTTGGTAATCATCAATATATGACGTATGAAATTGACTTGTGTGCCATTGGTCAATTAAGCCAACTAATGCGCTCTCCTATAACAATCACGGCGTTTTAATTGGTTTAATCCCTGGAAGTATAGAACAATCAAATTGAGCCTAACAATCATCGCTCCTAGAATTCCGAACCAGTCCCTCTGACGTGTAGATTAGTTTTAGCATAAAATAATTACACGCATCTATTATTTCGCAACATTTCGCTATCTTGCTAGTTCAGCTCAGTTTTGTTGTCCTCCTACTTAGCTTCCCTATTCAGACTCATCTTTAGCGTTGTTCAGATTTTTTAACTATAGCTAATAAATAGAATCAATTAAATCAATCATCAATCTCGGTTATCATTTGGAATTTTCTACAAATTATATTAGTTACATCATTTATTCTATACGCAGTTATATTATTATTTTGTATAATATGCATTATGAATATTATATAAATCATAAAAAATAATCATAGATAAGATAATAGATCAATAGAAAAATCAAAGCAAAAGTTATCGTTTTCTTTTCTTATAGCAAGAGCAGCACGGTCAAGTTAGTCTTTTTAAGATTATGGCTGTAGTGAACTTCCAGTCTGTTAATAGTGACGATAATCATGAAAATCAACTGAATGCTGCAGTAGATACACAGTAGAAAAATGATGAAGGAACAAAAAGTCCCATTCCTATTTCTTATTCTAAACAAACTGCAATCGCGGATATCGCATATAGACTATACACGCGCCGTTCGTTGAACAGATGATCTTCGGAGCATATCCGTGGAGATCGAGTTAAAATTTGAAGCACAATAGTCAAAATCTGCTCTTCTGCTTTAAAAAATCATGGCGAGGGATTGTGGGCAAATGCCTTTACCACACAATGTTTGGATGATTTTCCTGAGAAACCAGAGCTAGTATGTAAATTATTTACTATCGCGAGAAGCGTTTCACATCTCGTAGCCAAAACAATCATTATAAGTAACGGCGGTAAGGGTGCGCAACTCCGGCACATGACCATTAAGTCGATTTTACACGTCACAGTTTTCGGGATTTTCGAAGGGTTTTCCTCTGATTCTTTATTAGGTAGACCTGTGTTTGGCTGTCTATATCTCAGCTTCTAGGGGGTCAATCTCCTTGATTCTTTTTTTAGAACATCAGTCAACACCTCAAGATAATTAATAAAGCATAATAATATTATGCTTTCTCTATTCTTTAACGACTTTTATAAAGGTTTGCAAAAGGTCAAGTTCTACCCAACATCCGCTTGGCAATGGCCCGTCGAAAGCGTGGAAACCTCCGGATGAACTTAAAATAAAATCGGCAAAATTGATCTTTGTTAAAACGCTCAAAAGAAAAAGATGTCTTTTCTCTGAGCGTTTTAACTGTGGTCAAGTTTTGCCTATTTCAATCTGAAAACGTCTTGGCAGTCACATCACCTAAAACAAACAAATCTCAAATAATAGAAAAATAATTATACTTTCCAATAAAAAATTTTAAAACTTTACATGAGAGGCCCGGTTGAGGCCCTACACGAGAGAAACCTGTTGGGGGGCTCACATCGCCCCCCTCCAAGCCCCCAGGTGTTTATTACTAGTCACCTAACATTTTCCGCCCTAACTTGCAACCAGGAAATACAGGCCTGCCAGCAATGCATCTGTTTATATCACACATTACTGCTACTTCAGTACTATCTTACAGTAAACAGGCATAAGATTAGCTTTAGATCTCCTATGGCTTATCTAACAGCTATTGTTATTATTATTACTATTATTATTGGTGTCATTAGTATGATATGACATCATCTTAAACAGAAAGTAAAAATGTGCTTTTAGCCAACAATAATAAGAGCAATAAGAAGAGTAATAATGTGAAAGTGTAAGTAAACACTCCCTATCAGTCTTTGAACAACTGCCAGGTGTTATCATTATTCTACAGCATGAGTAGAAGGCAGCAAACGTGAGGCAACAGCGCTCGCGTGTTATATAACACCTAAAGGTACAAAAGCCAGACATGGCCCAGACAGCGCATGCAGTGCTTTGAGCAGACGATTAAATGCGGAGCCTGAGGGCTCCTGGTGCGCATTTCTTTGACGCTCTGGCAAACTGCCATGAAATAGTTGAAAATTTTGAATGAAATTCCTCATGAGCAGTAGGTGTAGTGAGAAAAGGTTTCAATTGTAATGTAGTCTGAGGAGTTGGTCTGCTGGCACTCTGCCTATTACAGCCATTATTCAATTAGATAAGTCATGGTTGCAATCAAAGATCGGTGTTCAGAATTATGGCATGGTAATTTATCTCACCTTGCCTTGGATAGCTGCCAATGCAGTTTACCCGCCTCTCCTTATTCATCTGTCAGTGGGTTTTACAAACTCACTCCTAGATTTTTTGATTTTCAAACAAGTCTCAGACAAGTCTGAGGTGTGTTTATAAAACTAACAAGCCGGACTCTAGGATACTATCGCATAACACCATAACATACCGATAGCTGTGGCAGATTTGGCAAAAGAATGGAAATCAAATATTGATTTTTTTATCAGTCAGTTCATGTGTAAAATTGGGCGCCACCAAGCGTAATACTGTCATCAATGAACATCCTTTTATTTACAGTTTATGTATACCTAAATACCAAACATGTCTGCTGAAATTTGGATTAAAAAATGGAAAACTTGTCACCGTGTGTAACCAATATTAGTCCTAAAATACTAAATACCATTGTATTGCTTCAACTGACAATCTACATAGATGGTTACGACTCAGTTATACATGCACCGAACGCTATCTCACTATCTCACGACCTGATCATAAGTATTTGAACTGCGTGCTTGGAGTTCTATGGCCTCTACAAAGTTTTGATGGCTATTTTGAGGACTGGCACGAGATGAGCAAACATTGTAAATGTGTCAGCCAACTTAGGGGTGACACCCTCAGCATTGCCTACACACCAGGGCTTGCAGTCTTTGCAGTCTGCTCTCGCGGAGTTCTTTAGAGTTTGTTGCTGGGGAGGAGAGGGGGAGCGGTTTTTTCAAGTTTTAGCTTGAAATAAAATTTACTGTAACCCTAACGAAAATAAATTATTACAAACATCAGAAAAGCGCTGGATGTAGCCTCTTGTATAGCCTGTCTTGACAAACTGTTGTTTTTGCGGAGTTGTCACCCATTGATCGGAGCGAGCAAAACAACATCTTGTCACAATACGCACTGCACCTGATGCATCAGCTGCACTGAAAGGGAGTTGTTCTCTTCCGTCTATGCGATTTGGCTGCGATGTCATGTCGGTCGCTCCATTGGTAATCATAATGGATTTAGCTCAAAAATTTATATAGAAAAAAATTGGATAAAACATTTAACCAGAGACCAGTTTCTGCGGTAAACTTTAGTAAAACTTGAAAATAAAATGAATCAAAAATAAAATCATTAAGAACAAATAAAAATGAATGATACAAGAATACAAATAAAACTGACTGAGCGCATTATTAACAACATGTTTAGTTGCTGTTGTTGCCTAAGTTCTTAAGTTCCACTAAATTTTACCGCAGAGACTGGTTTCTGGTTAAACGTTGTTATCTTATTTTTTTCTACATAAATTTTTGAGCTAAATCCGTTATGATTACCAATGGAGCAACCGACATAATATCGCAGCCAAGCCGCATAGACGGAAGAGAACAACTCCCTTTCAGTGCAGCTGATGCATCAGGTGCAGTGCGTATTGTGACAAGCTGTTGTTTTGCTCGCTCCGCTTGCCGAGGGACAACTCCGCAGAAACAACAGTTTGTCAAGACAGGCTACCTCTTGTACTAAAGAATTCAATCACGCCTATCTGAAGGAATCAATGTTGCTCTGCCTGCCAGAGACCTGTTCTAGAGGCTCTCCTTGCTAAACCCTGCTATTAATAAAACAAGGAGCATTAGTGAATCATTCTAACCATGCATATGAATACTTATACATCTGTTAATATCCCAGTCACATGCATGTGAATAGCCAGGATTACCTTCACGAGAGGATGACTTCGAGCTATGAACCTTTAAACAATTTATTGGTGACATAACTAAGGCTGTGTCATTACTGCTATGTCTGACCAGACCATATGTTTTATGTTCACAACCAGGAGTTTATACAAGTCATATGAGATGGTAAATTAATTACTATTACCATACAGCGATTGGATGACTGTAGAATGTACTTTATCATATGAGGACTACACCAGACCGTAGGAATGTCAGTGATCATTGGTATGAGTGTGAGCAAATCAGATGCAATGACTTGATTACATATTAAACTAAGGCGGCAATCAATGATTTGGGAGTCGCCTCACCCCGAATATATAAATAGGCATCTTTTCAAACACTTTTTAATTAACGTTGCTGGTATATGGAAAACATGAAGAGGTATTAATGTCGCAAAAAGTGAGACCAAACATGGCAGACCAAACATGGTAGACCAAACATGGCAGACCAAACATGGCAGACCAAACATGGCAGACCAAACATGGCAAAATGAAGAGAGAATCAATCTCAAAATCTGTTGCGATTGCTAGACAAGAGTTTTAATAAATAAAGGCAGCCTTCATTTTGGTAATTGCGGGAACCATTTTGGGTAGAAAGGCAACCTGACAGCATTGGCCCTTTCTGATATTTAAATATCTGGAGATAACCAACCCATTTCACGCCCTGTTCAGTAGGTGTTTATTAGCGAATAAAAAAATTTTTCCCCAGACATTTTGCCTGCCTAACAGTGGGAGTATTATCAGGCAATGTTTCTTCAGGAAATAAATCTTTGTTGAAAGATTCAGTAACACCTGTCACTGAATCTTTATATAACTATTGATGACAGACTCCTTATATAACTAATACAAGATTTGTCAAGTCCACAAATTGAACTTCTTCTTTAACAAAGCTGCTCACACACGCAAACAGTATGGAAACTTCCCATGTTGCTGACACACCGGGCAAATGTTTTGGTGGAGGAACCTATTTTGACTATTGCGTAGGCAGGCATGCAATGCTTAGTCAACAGAAATAAAGCAATAATTGTACGATTATTACACTGGTGTGCCAAAGAAAGCAAATCCATATTTGGTTTCAGTAGGAATAGGGAAGTAGAAGATTACACGTGATGACTACAAGAACGCGACACACGACTGAACTATAGAAGTATTGTGTTTCATGAAAACGCGACACACGACTGAACTATAGAAGTGGGTTTCATGAAAACTACGCCTGGCCACATAAAACACCATAGAAAACCTTTATTTATCAAAGTTTAGTAACCTTTTCTTGACCTTGCGAGCTTGACTATGGCTCCACTTACCTTTCCATACATGGTCTTGAAAAGCTTTTTGATCTGTTGTCTCTGAACATTCGATCTGTTCTTGACAATTTCAATGATGGCCTGTTCATCAGTGCCTGCGGTGATCAATGTAATCATTGGTAATAAAGTGTGATGGAAGGTCTCAGGTAAAACAATACATAATTATCACGTGATAAACCAGATATCTATGACGAGAAAAATAACATATCACATATTTTTTTAACTGAATGCATCAGAAGTATTGGTCAGAGCAGATATCTCTAATAAAACAGTGAATAAGACAGGACAGATATCTCTAATAAAACAATGAATAAGACAGGACATATATCTCTAATAAAACAGTGAACATGATAGGACAGATATCTCTAATAAAACAGTGAATAAGACAGGACATATATCTCTAATAAAACAGTGAACATGACAGGACAGATATCTCTAATAAAAAAGTGAATATGACAGGACAGATATCTCTAATAAAACAGTGAATATGACATGACAGATATCTCTAATAGAACAGCGCATATGACAGGACAGATATCTCTAATAAACAGTGCATATGACAGGACAGATAGCTCTAATAGAACAGTGAATATGACAGGACAGATATCTCTAATAGAACAGTGAATATGACAGGACAGATATCTCTAATAGAACAGTGAATATGACAGGACAGATATCTCTAATAAAACAGTGCATATGACAGGACAGATATCTCTAATAGAGCAGTGAATATGACAGGACAGATATCTTTACTAAAATAGTAAATATAACAGCGAACACTTGATGACTATTATGCTGACACCTGTTTATCCAGTGGGTGTATAAGGAATGACATGGGAAAGGACTTATCTAACAACAATGAGTAAATTTCCACGGCTAAATAAATATTAACTTTACCGCAATGTACAGAGATAACATACATAATATTGGGCATCTTGCCAAAACTATTTATACCAATAAAAAGGTACAACTATACGATGTTGGTACCACAACTTTGAAGAATAACAATGTAAGGTCTCTTCTTCCATCCTAAAATGCTGGAGTAAAACTAAAAGTAATTTTTTGAAAAACTCTGAGTTTCAACATTCTTTAGATTTTCGATTTGCGCGAATTATATGAATTATACGAAAACATTCTAAAACATAATTTTTCTTCCAGGTTTGTTAGACAGTGAGAAAATCAGAAATGCTTGGTCAGTTTTTATCTTGCTCAGACACAATGAAACATAATTTAGCTGTCGCTGGTCAAAGGTTGAGGGTGGTGATGTCTAGCAAGGGACATCTGCCAACATTAGAGTGACCTACTTACACATAATCATCAAGCATGATGATAACTTCTTTACAATGTTTTACCCTACAGGATGAATTTATTCGCGGAGTTATATTTCGCGAAAATTGCCATTTCATGCATATTCGCGGACTGATTTATTCGCGGCTGAAAACTGTCACTCTCTATGAAGAGTTAGCTCTATTACGTCTAGCAATAGAGTTAACCCTACGCATGCGCACATTGCGTGTTTCGTTTTCTATTTAGCTAAATTTTTTGCTGCGTTCAGAGGTTTTCACGAATATTCATAGATTTGGAGGCCTTTGATGAACCAACAAGTTGTGGTAAGTAATGAGTTTTTCACTTTTACTAAATTAGTTGAATTTTACTTTGGTTCTTTGGTAAAACGCAATATTTATTTTTTCCATCCTTACCGCTTCATTATTTGTTTTAGTGTGCGAGAGAGATTTTTCATCATACACAGAAGCACAATGATTGCAAGGGTGGTAGATGTCATTCTTAGAAGATCACCAATCATTCAGGGAGGTCTTGAAATTGCGGTAGAAATGACCGCAGCTGCTAACGAGGAGAATATATCTGTTTAAAAAAACAAAAAAACGCCTTTACGAGCACAAATCTTTGGCCAACCGGCAGAACTTTGCAATAGTAAGCCACGAGGAGAGTTCTGATGATAACTTCCTTACCAGTCATGTAGTAGTGAAAGAATCGCCTTTAACATCTACCCAAGACAGTGACAACGACAGAGCTGCTATTACCAAAATAACTAGTCAGAGAGCACCATTACACGCTAGTATTCACTTATCAAGAGTACCAGTTTAATTTTATTGCTAGACAACCGCCATATGGACTAAACTGTTTATATTTACTCCATTCATCGTTTGTAAAATTTTATTTGTATTTAAAATATTTTAATTGTACACTCAAGTTTGTAATAAATTATAATATATCTATACATGAAATAAAATATATAATTTAATCATGTTTGCTGCAGCGATATCAAGGAGTTGTTATCGATGAAGGGGGTCTAGGTTGACTGGTTGCTTCTCTGCCAATATTCCTGCCTTGATGAATATTACTACTTGTCTCTAGTTTTCGTAATCGGAGTAGGTTGTTTCATTCTCAATCTGCAGTAAACACAAAAAAAGAAAAAATATTAATAAGTGTTACGGAAGTACAAAAACAATAGCTGAAGTATTTAATGAAAGCGATCAGTTGTTAAACAAAAGAATCAACTAATGCAGTTAATTATGGAAAAACGTATCTGCACTGCAAATCAAATACATACCATAATGTCCAGAACAAAATCATGATCGTCCTCAACTTCGGTATTAGAGATTGATGGAGTTGATTTCAATGTAAAAAGACTAGGAGAGATTTTTTTGCAATGACGAAGCCATACCGAATAACTTGTAAAAATCTTGAATAATTTTGTAAAGTTTGATGCAATGGCAATAAAACTCGAAGCTCGGCGATGATTTTAAAGAAGTTTTGGAACTCGGCTACGTTTAGTACTTCTGCCTAGCGGCTATTTTTGCGATGACGCCATTCTGCATATCTTGGGACAACCTTGAATAATTTTGTAAAGAAATGTGATGCATTGGCAATGGTGTTAGCTCAAAGCCCAGGCAATGATTTTAAAAATGTTTTGGAACTCAACTATGTTTAGTATTTATATTAAAAACTAGCCTAGCGACTAGTTTTTAATTTGATGCAGTAGTTATTCTCCCTTGTGATTAAAAATAGAACTAATTATTCACGGAATTTAATAATTCGCGGAAATGACTGTTCGCGAAATCGCGAATTTTTTCAACCAACGAATATTTTCATCCTGTATGGTATGCACACCTGCAGTTACTAATAAGACTTGCTCCAACAATAGATAAATATTCAATCATACGGTCTGTATTCCCTAGTTGCTTCATAAATTTTAGTCGGTGCTGTACTCATTACTGATAGAGTTGCCCGAAGTGTTTTAAACAAACACCATTATGCAGGACCTACATAGTGCTACGGCCATAGGAAGCAGGTGTCAAGGACTCCAGTATCATACCAGCTTGTGTGATCATGGCTCCATACATGAATTTTTGATATTGCTGTTTTCATGTAAATTGCAGTCTTGGGCTTGTACAGATAGATAGCATGATACGAAAGACTATATTGGCCAAACTGTTAATATTGGATAACTGAAAATGTACAGTCCAACTTCAACTTATGATCACCTCTACATACAGTCAAACCTCTACTTATGATCACCTCTACATACAGTCAAACCTTTACTTATGATCACCTCTACATACAGTCAAACCTCTACTTATGATCACCTCTATATACAGTCAAACCTCTACTTATGATCACCTCTATATACAGTCAAACCTCTACTTATGATCACTTCTACATACAGTCAAACCTCTACTTATGATCACCTCTATATACAGTCAAACCTCTACTTATGATCACCTCTACATACAGTCAAACCTCTACTTATGATCACCTCTACATACAGTCAAGCCTCTACTTATTATCACCTCTACATACAGTCAAGCCTCTACTTATGATCACCTCTACATACAGTCAAACCTCTACTTATGATCACCTCTACATACAGTCAAACCTTTACTTATGATCACCTCTACATACAGTCAAACCTCTACTTATGATCACCTCTACATACAGTCAAACCTTTACTTATGATCACCTCTACATACAGTCAAACCTCTACTTATGATCACCTCTACATACAGTCAAACCTCTACTTATGATCACCTCTACATACAGTCAAACCTCTACTTATGATCACCTCTACATACAGTCAAACCTCTACTTATGATCACCTCTATATACAGTCAAACCTCTACTTATGATCACCTCTACATACAGTCAAACCTCTACTTATGATCACCTCTATATACAGACAAACCTCTACTTATGATCACCTCTAAATACAATCAAACCTTGACTTACAATCACCTCTACTTACAAACATTTTACATACAAACAGCATCACAATTGAACAAATCTTTGTCTTAAACACTGAAGTATATTTTAACAAACCATGTTTAAAGTTTCTCAAATGGTTGCAATTTGTATATCAATACATATGTATGCAGTTCTCCTTCAAATAATTATTATAGCTCATATTGAAGCCTCATACCAAAATCATAGATTCTAATAAGAATAATAAAGTGGTGGTAATGGTGAAAAAAGAAAACAATGATGGAAAGAACAGAAACTCATGAGCAAACATCTTTGGATCCGTTAACGATCCTCTAAGCAGACTGGTGGTTATCATGATGAAGAATGTCAGTGATGAAAGGAAAGCATAAAATGAGTGAAACTGGAGATGGCTTAATCTAATCAATCAGCGAAATAAATATAATTCTAAAACTATCAAACAGAAGTATATAAAAAAGTTATACTAATTTCGAGTTTAAGTATTCTATGTTAGACTAGCTCTGTGTCTCTTTCACTGCTTCTAGCCATGCGCTGCCAACTCCTAGATCATAGAGGCCACGCCAGAAAGGCCAAAGTGACAATAAAAGCATCTTTACCTATTTACTTTGTTAAGTCTCTTACGAGTAACTTTGTTGGGCACATACATGTATATATTGTGATACATAGTTGTTTACAATGATTTTGTTTCAATCCTGTATAGACCTGTAATTATGTAAAGTGGTTATCAGAAGTTTTTCATCTATGAAATTAATGAAACGAAATACAGCGTATTCTTACAATAATATTTGCTCCAAAATACATACACTTTGTAAATAGAAGTTTGACTGCCTAGTTTTGTAGTCTAGTTGCGCTAAATATGTTACACGTTTACAGGCTAAATATGTTAGGTGATGTTTAGAGGCTAAATTAGTAAAATATGAAATATTTATTTTTGATTTAAGAGCTTAGCAAACTTACTAGACTAGGAGTTTAGAGATTTACTGGCAAATATGGCACGTATGTAGCCCCCCCCCCCCCCCCGCTTCAGATAACATATCCTGTTTATAGCAAATATGGCATGTATGTAGGGCCCCCCTTCAGATAACATCTCCTGTTTACTTCATGAGCTATTTATGATCACGATGGTGAGTTTGTATTCTACAGAACATTTCTATGTTGTCATAATCAGTTGCACAGCTGGGGTGAGCTTAATCCTGCAATGACCTTTTATAGAAACACCCAATTGGTGACTGCCAGAGTACTTGAAGGTAGAAAGAGGTCGGTGGAGAGAGGAGGGTGAGTGGAGGGAAGAGGGTCGGTGGAGAGAGGAGGGTCGGTGGAGAGAAGAGGGTCGGTGGAGAGAGGAAGGTCGGTGGAGGAGGGTTGGTGGAAAGAGGTCGGTGGAGAGAGGAGAGTCGGTGGAGAGAAGAAGGTCGGTGGAGGGAAGAGGGTCGGTGGAGGGAAGTGGGTCGGTGGAGGAGGGTTGGTGGATGAGGGTCGGTAGAGGAGGGTTGGTGGAGGAGGGTTAGTGGAGGGAGGAGGGGATGGAAGAGGGTGTTACACTGCGGTGAAGACTTGAAGTAATGTAGCAAAAGTGCTGACTCACCTAGGCCCTTCATAGCCTTGCGCAAGACCTCACAATCTTGCTCGGGGTTGAAAGGACTCGCGGGCTTCACTGTACCTTCAAACCTCTCAGCAGTTCCGAAGGTGCTCATCTTAGAGAAATCCTTTGTCAGCTGTGCTGTAGCCTGCCACAGCATTACACACGTGTCAGCAACACATTCATCTCATATTGCTAATAGGTGGGATATTATTGCCTTGAAAATGTGTTACAAGTAACCCTATAATTTACGACAGTAAATAGTTATCAGCAAAAATGCACAATGAGACAATTTTTCGCTTACATTTTACCCATGATTTTTTCGAAATAGGTAATTTTATTTTGGTATCAAAATACCATAAACAAATGATTTGGACATTGATAAGAACAATAACACGCAAACAATTAAGTACATATACAGAAAATCTGCTAGACAAAGGTGAATAATTGGATGTCTAATTTATGACTAGTCTAGTGTTGACAAACCTTCACCCTTTAAACTAGTGACTCAAATTGAGATAAATCTACCTATCTACCTATCAATGCAGATAAATAGTGAAACCATAGACAGTGCAGCCACATGGAGCAGTCGTGTCTTGGCTATACAGTCATACTTCGACTTACGAGTGCCCCACCGTACGAGAAACTTGAGATACAAGCCAGCTTTTAAGCAAGTTTTAGCCCTAACATACGAGCCATGTTTGAGATACGAGCACGCGAGTCAGTGGTCCAGTATGTCAGAGGCGTCCTATGAGAACAGCATCACTCTGTATTTTTCAACTGCTCATGTTATACTTTTGCACCGTGTTTTTTTGTGCGCGCTTTTCAGTGCAGAAGTATGTGAATTGAAAGTACTGTGTGTAGACCGAAAGCCAACCGGTACAATGAAGGATAATGCAAAGAAAAAGCGAATGAAAACAATTGATATTAAACGTGAAATTATTAAAAAATATGATAAATGTATATGCGTGATTGAGCTAGCTCAGCAATATGACAGAAATACATCCACAATATGCACAATTATCAAACAGAAGGATTATGTTAAAGGCATTAAGTTTGCAAACAGACCAAGAATAGTTTCTAAACTGCGCAGCGATATTCACGACGAGATGGCGATACTGCTTTGGCTTTGGATAAAAGACAAACAATTGGCCAGCGACAGCGTAACTGAAACGATACTATGTGAAAGTGAAAAGGCCGGCTATCTATCAAGACTATAAAAATAGACACTCGAACAAGTTGGCTAGTGGTCGTGCATTAGCCCTTTGTGACGACCCCTGTGTTCGTCTTTTTCGCAACATGTTGAGAGGGCGACAAAGTCAAACGTCCTTAAATCGGTTTCTCTTAAAACGACCAGCTGATCGTGAGAGCGGAACAAAGAAAAAATTAGATAAGCCGCGAGAAACTTAAAACTATAAACGACAAAGAAATTTTAATTACGTTAAGTTTAAAACGAAAGTTTGCTTTCAAGTCTGTGATCAGAATACAAATTTATCCGAGTCAACTGTTGTAACGAAGGATAACTTATCTCGTCCTCCCTGGCAAATGCTAGCGTTAGCTGCTATTGTATGTATTTAATTTTACATTTTATTTAATCACATTTCCTTGCATTATTTTTTATTTGTTGCTTTTTGAAAGCATGTGGTAAATTAGGACAATAACCAACACGTTTTTCCTGTTACAATATCTTGTTTTAAGTGTTTTTGTTTGCGTTTTTTAGAGTATGGAAACCAATCAATATATATTTAATTGTTCTATATATAAATAAATTGCACCAACATGTGAGCAAATCGACATACGAGCTCAGTCCCAGAACGCATTAAGCTCATAAGTTGAAGTATGACTGTACATAGCCTACATTGGTAAATCTTGGGAAAAGATTTATAAATTTTGACTTTCGATCACAGCCTAGCTGGTGAGTTGAGTTGTACATGACCTTGACAGAGTTACTGGTAAGTCTTGACGAACAGAACACAATGTGAATAAGACTAAGGATCTACTAAAAGCTTTTGGAAAACAATAACAGAGAGGAGATAACTTCATAAACATTTGCTGGTGGTGTACTACATATGTATACAGTCACAACTCTACCCGTGAAAGCTTTAAATACAAATCTTTCAACATACAATGTGGAATTCCAGGAAACAACCCGATGTAAATTTCAATATATGATGTTAAGTTTTTACAAAGCTTCACTGTTTTATATGTGAAGGTAAAGAGGCAGAAAAAAGTTAAAAATGAAAAAATATAAAGAAAAAATGTGTAAACAAAGACTGTTAATTCAAACTTCACCAGGGCTAAATGAGAGAAAGTTACTCTAGCTATCTCTTTCACACCTCTACCTCCAAATCGACAAATCGTTCATCCAACACATGAGCTCACATTTCCTTTGAGTCAAGTATCACTAAAACCTCTTTTATTGACCAGTACTTTATTAATCTAACTCTCTATTTATAATTTAGTTATTAGTTTTATATAATATATTCATTTTACTGCCCATATACCTACCTGCAGGAGTTATTCAAGAGTTTTTGGAACAAACTAAATGAAATACATTATATTATTATAAGAATAATTGCTTCAACACTCGACGGCTTTACCAAACAAAACATATCTCGGAATGAATTAATTGCATATTTTCAAAGTTTGACAGTATTAGGAAGAACCGAACAGGAAGGGCGAATCAAATAATTGATAAACCATTTTGAAAATATTGACAACGGTGACAAGCTGTACATCCACAACAAAGAGTTAATTGACAGCCAGCTTGGCTATAAAATTGTCACATTGCAATAACTAAAACATACTATGAAACAAATTTGTGCAAGACAAAAAGAGCGCTAACAAACATGAACACCAGCAGCAGGTGGTTGGACAAGTGAAGCGTCTTGGGAAAAATTAGATTAGAACAATCGATAAACTCAAAAGAGGACTGTCAAAGCATTTGCCCTCATTAGAAACTCATTTCGAAGGTTCCGTTGCCCGCTTTATGCCAAGTTTGCTAACCATTGCATGTTCATCACAAGCTAAGCTCTTTTTTGGGATTTCTCCAGCTTATTCACAAGATGAGAAACTGCCCAATATTTACTCTTTTGTCTATCAACAAGCTGCCAAACTCTGTGTATCACCAAAATGAATCATCAATTTATAATTAGCATAGCGTTACGGCAAACATATGCAAAGGTGCGTAAAATATGTCAGACAATAACTAGGGCTGAAAAGAGAGAGTGATGTTGACAGCAGATGCCGACAGCAAAGATGCCGAAAAAAATGATGTCGACAACAATGATGCCAACAGCAAAGATGCCGACAGCAACGATGCCGACAGGAAAGATGCCGACAGGAAAGATGCCGACAGGAAAGATGCCGACAGCAAAGATGCCGACAGCAAAGATGTTAACAGCAAATATGCCGACAGCAAAGATGCTGACATCAAAGATGTCGACAACAATGATGTCGACAACAATGATGCCAACAGCAAAGATACCGACCGCAAAGATGCCGACAGCAAAGATGCCGACAGCAAAGATGCCGACAGCAAAGATGCCGACAGCAAAGACGCTGACAGCAAAGATGCTGACAGCAAAGATGCTGACTGCAAAGATACCGAGAGCAAAGATGTCGACAACAATGATGTCGACAACAATGATGCCAACAGCAAAGATGCCGACAGCAATGATGCCGACAGCAAAGATGCCGACAGCAAAGATGCCGACAGCAAAGATGCTGACAACAAAGATGTTAACAGCAAAGATACCGAGAGCAAAGATGTCGACAGCAAATATGTCGACAGCAAAGATGCTGACAACAAAGATGTCGACAGCAAAGATGTCGATAGCAAAGATGTGGACAACAAAGATGTCGACAGCAAAGATGCCGACAGCAAATATGTCGACAGCAAAGATGCCGACAACAAAGATGTCAACAGCGAAGATGTTGACAACAAAGATGTCGACAGCAAAGATGCCAACAGCAAAGATGCCGACCGCAAATATGCCGACAGCAAAGATGCCGACAGCAAAGATGCTGACAGCAAAGATGCTGACAACAAAGATGTTAACAGCAAAGACACCGAGAGCAAAGATGTCGACAACAATGATGCCGACAGCAAAGATGCCGACAGCAAAGATGTCGACAACAATGATGTCGACAACAATGATGCCGACAGCAAAGATGCCGACAGCAAAGACGCCGACAGCAAAGATGCTGACAGCAAAGGCGCTGACTGCAAAGATACCGACAGCAAAGATGTCGACAGCAAAGATGTCGACAGCAAATATGTAGACAGCAAATATGTCGACAGCAAAGATGCTGACAACAAAGATGTCGACAGCAAAGATGTCGATAGCAAAGATGTCGACAACAAAGATGTCGACAGCAAAGATGCCGACAGCAAATATGTCGACAGCAAAGATGCCGACAACAAAGATGTCAACAGCGAAGATGTTGACAACAAAGATGCCGACAGCAAATATGCCGACAGCAAAGATGCCGACAGCAAAGGCTATCACAAACATTGAGAAGGAAGTATACTGGGAAAAGGTAACTACATCAACTGATCAACTTAGTAGAGAAGTGCTATTAATAGTGCTCACCATCAACTGATCAACTTAGTAGAGAAGTGCTATAATGTTCACCATCAACTGATCAACTTAGTAGAGAAGTGCTATAGTGTTCACCATCAACTGATCAACTTAGTAGAGAAGTGCTATAGTGTTCACCATCAACTGATCAACTTAGTAGAGAAGTGCTATAATGTTCACCATCAACTGATCAACTTAGTAGAGAAGTGCTATAGTGTTCACCATCAACTGATCAACCTAGTAGAGAAGTGCTATAGTGTTCACCATCAACTGATCAACTTAGTAGAGAAGTGCTATTAATAGTGCTCACCATCAACTGATCAACTTAGTAGAGAAGTGCTATAATGTTCACCATCAACTGATCAACTTAGTAGAGAAGTGCTATAGTGTTCACCATCAACTGATCAACTTAGTAGAGAAGTGCTATAATGTTCACCATCAACTGATCAACTTAGTAGAGAAGTGCTATAGTGTTCACCATCAACTGATCAACCTAGTAGAGAAGTGCTATAGTGTTCACCATCAACTGATCAACTTAGTAGAGAAGTGCTATAATGTTCACCATCAACTGATCAACTTAGTAGAGAAGTGCTATAGTGTTCACCATCAACTGATCAACCTAGTAGAGAAGTGCTATAATGTTCACCATCAACTGATCAACTTAGTAGAGAAGTGCTATAGTGTTCACCATCAACTGATCAACTTAGTAGAGAAGTGCTATAATGTTCACCATCAACTGATCAACTTAGTAGAGAAGTGCTATAGTGTTCACCATCAACTGATCAACTTAGTAGGGAAGTGCTATAGTGTTCACCGTCAACTGATCAACTTAGTAGAAAAGTGCGATAGTGTTCACCATCAACTGATCAACTTAGTAGAGAAGTGCTATAATAGCGCTCTCAAAGTTTTTTTAGGACACTAAACTTCTTCAAAGGTTGACTTGCAACAAAATTTACATTACCTATATTGCAGTTATTTAGTATCAATGTTCATCTATGTATCAAAGGAGCTCCTTTGTTATACGTGTAATACCAATGGGGCTCCTATGTTATACGTGTAATACCAATGGGGCTCGTATGTTATACGTGTAATACCAATGGGGCTCCTATGTTATACGTGTAATACCAATGGGGCTCCTATGTTATACGTGTAATACCAATGGGGCTCGTATGTTATACGTGTAATACCAATGGGGCTCCTATGTTATACGTGTAATACCAATGAGGCTCCTATGTTATACGTGTAATACCAATGGGGCTCCTATGTTATACGTGTAATACCAATGGGGCTCGTATGTTATACGTGTAATACCAATGGGGCTCCTATGTTATACGTGTAATACCAATGGAGCTCCTATGTTATACGTGTAATACCAATGGGGCTCCTATATTATACGTGTAATACCAATGGGGCTCCTATATTATACGTGTAATACCAATGGGGCTCGTATGTTATACGTGTAATACCAATGGGGCTCCTATGTTATACGTGTAATACCAATGGGGCTCCTATGTTATACATGTAATACCAATGGTCAAAAGTTGACTTCTACGCATAGCTAAGGATCTAATGTCTAAAACAGCCTTTTTGTGTCTCCATTTAAGTATACACTTTAGATAGCCTGAACAAATATATTCATCCTTTCACTTATCACTGTATGTAATAAAAACTAATAATGTTCTGACAAGCAAAAGCAGCCAGTTGCAGTAATGCATAGTTTTATACCCAGAGAATAATCATAATCCTACAAAATCAAACCTTTGTCCTAACAGTGCAATGAACAACGTACAGAGAGAGAGAAGATTACTGCGAGCATTGTCCTCCCCACGCATCGAGCTTCACATGCTATAACATCATTGCGTGACCTGTTCGTGTGAGTTTGAGGAACTATGGCAAAGTAAAACGTGAGTTGTTAGTTCTTTGTGAACATGAGTTGTCAATTTTTTGTGAAATTAGAGAGCAGACAACTCTTAATTACGTGATTGCAACAAAATCTTCATAATTCTAATTTTTTCATCAAAATTTTTCATCCTTCTAAATAGCACAGAGACAATACATATGCTTGCTGTGGTTAGACATAGAAATGAAGAATGAAGTGCTCCTGTCATCCACAGTTATCACATATAGTACAAATCAAAGTAATGTTGTGTTACTGTGTAGACTTTAGTCCCATAGCAATGATTTTCCATCTCTTGTATCAAAGACATTTTTCAACACCACATAAAAGTTGTTGCGGTGCAGTCTGGACAGCTTTTATACAGCAGAGCAGAAATTGAATACAAGATTTTTTGGCCAGATTGTAGGGCATCAGTGGTTAATATCACAAGTCTACCTTGGATCTGTCTTTTAAAAGAGCCAAGGAGAAACTGTTCGACTAAAAGATTAACAGCCTTGTCAACTGCAGCATTGCACTAGCTTACCTGCAGCATTGCACTAGCTTACCTGCAGAATTGCACTAGCTTACCTGCAGAATTGCACTAGCTTACCTGCGATGGTGCCGAGCCGTGTCCAGCCGGTTGCTGAAAATTGCCTTGCGTCGATGCTGAAGGTTGATATCCGCCTTGAGCCGGTGGTTGCTGATACCCACCTTGAGCCGGTGGTAGTTGATATCCACCTTGAGCCGGTGGTTGCTGATACCCACCTTGAGCCGGTGGTGGTTGATACCCACCTTGGGCTGGTGGTTGCTGATAACCACTTTGAGCCGGTGGTGGGTAACTACCTTGGGCAGGTGGCTGCTGGTAACTGCTCGGACCAGGAGGTGGTGCGTAACCTAAAATCAATGATAAAGTCTTTCAAATGAGAGGAAGATGGAGGATTGTATCACAGATAGACAATGAGCAGACCTTAAAGGTTGACTTGCAACAAAATTCACATTACAGTTATTTGATATCAAAAGATTCACCATGTCTTACTCTGTTGTGTTGTAGGCGCCAAATATGTGGAAATGTGATTACAAGCTCTTAAAAGCTCAAAAACGAAAAGCCGCCGTAGATTGGAATTCGTTTATTTCTCTGACGTAGCCATGACAGTTTGGATATTGTCTTGTCATGTGAATTGAAAGGCCAATAAAAAGCTCTATATAAACTTATCGTAGCACTAGTTTATGACAAACACTTAGGGTTTTACCGAAGACCCCGTATCAAATATAGATGCTCGCTACTTTACAGTTTTGTTTCGGCTTGAACTAATCGTCAAGTCGTAATCTGATCATGTGACCCAATACTTTGAAAATAATTTTTGCAGCACTTTTCGATTATCACAGGTGACCAACAGGCTCGTCATGATTATCAGACAATGATATGTACTCTTTCGAGGTAAGGTTACAAAATTAAATGAATTTTTACAGTAAGTTATAAGATATCGCTGCTAAAAGTGACAGCATTACAATGACGATAAAACAGACGCGTAAGAACAATAGACATGGTTTTATCGAATGCGTGAAGTATATTTGTGAAAATATTTCGATGAATAAGGTTGCATGAAAGTGTAAACAGAAACCATCTCTCACAATTACGTCACATTTAAGCCGCTTTGGAAAGAGAATCCAAACTACGGCGGTTTCGTGTGGCTGTGATTAACTGTTCATTTTTGAGCTTCTAAGAGCTTGTAATCACATTTCCACATATTTTGCACCTACAACACAACAGAGTAAGACATGGTGAACCTTATGATACCAAATAACTGTAATGTGAATTTTGTTGCAAGTCAACCTTTAAGTTGAAAAAGAACTCTGCAAGTTGCGTCTATTAAAATTAGACGATTTTATGTCTAAAATTTCTCGTGGCAGCTACAAAGCTGTTTCACGCTTGGCGCTCGTCACGCTGACGAGCTATAATAGGAGCCGTACCAGTCCATCCGTCGCCAAGCTGAGAGTGTTAGTAAAAATATTGCCCACCCGTGATCAAACCAGAATACTCAGACTCAACCACCTTGCCACAGCTAGGAATAATTGTGCACATAGTTATTACACATGACGATTTCTCATGGCATACGGACTGCCGGCGTACTAGTATAATAACAATATGGGTGAAAAACAAAATACTTAGCTAGAATCACTACAAAATTGTTTTGCGCAAAGCTCATCTGAAGAGCTTAGGTCTTCAGATGACAATGCTCGCAAGCTCTCGCTTTGCATGACCAACTCCTGCTTGATGAACTAAGGAAAGTATTACTAATGAATGCGCGTGATACTTTCTTAAAGTTCAAGTTGGACAGACACACGACACGGACACCGAGTCAAGTAAATCAGCTACAGAAGCGCTAGCCAAAGCCTTCAAGTTCACAAATTAACACATGAGAGTCTATCATAAATAATAATACAAGTACAGCAGACGTCAAGTTCACAAATTAACACATGAGAGTCTATCATAAATAATAATACAAGTAGAGTAGACGTTCCTACAACATAAGTAATTCATTGAGAGAATTGTATGTTATATAAACAGTAAAGTACATGTAAATTGCCTAATCTGTTCTAAGATCTTCCTAAACCCACTCCTTTGGCCTTTCCAAAAGGAAAAAACTAGACTTAGCTTTTTAATTTAATGGCTGTACAGTAACTGTGGTATATTTGCTTTGCGTCAACTTTTCTCTTTTTATCACATTCACTTGGTTTATGGTTAATAATTACGGTAATTTTACATTAAATTAACGCCTTGAATGTCAATTTAAATTCTTTTTTATATATTAAGATCCAGGCTGCAAAGGAAACAAATTATTATTTAACACAAAGCAAAAAAATCTTTGCTATCATAAGAGTCTGTCTGTCTGTCCAAAGCTAGAGGTTAGGATGAAACATTGCTTTTAATGACATTCCAACTCGTGACATTCAAATTGGCAGACCGACACCTTATTATCTGCGCTTTATCCGAACACCTGATGATCTCTGACGGCGAGCTACATGGCCAGGTTACTAGTACATGTATATTTAATAGCGATGCCCGTATATGTCTCTTTCTCCCCGAACTGTGGCAAGAGAGAAAACGATATTTTTATGCCTAACTAGGAGATTCATTTAGTTCGATTCGTTTTCGTTTTTTAAATCAAATTGGAGCCCTTGCACCGGCTTGACGCTTAACATTATATGGAATTTCTTACGCAATAAAGTTTTTTATTTAAGTAAACTTACATAATAGGAAGTTTAAAGTATAGAAGTGTCTACTGTAGTGTTCATTTAACGCTAAATTCATTTAATGTCAACTCGTGGCAACAGCGGACATCAGAACTGCTGCAATATTCGTTAAACGCAAATCCATTGTAATTGCGACGGTGCAATGGCTTTAAATTTAATGAATTTCATAGGTTAATAAAACAATGAAGGAAGTTTCAGTACGTACAACATACAGGAACATATGTACAGTACTATGTCAGAGAGAAAAAAACTAAATGATAAACACTATTGTATCGGTGGGCTATTGAGTCCTGAAAATCTAACACAGCCTACCGTAGGTCCACAAACCCTTAAATTATTCGCAAAAATAATCCATAAATACTACTAAATACAGATGTTATGATATATAATACATGTACATATAATCTATAAATACCACTAAATACAGATGTTATGATATATAATATATATAATCCATAAATACCACTAAATACAGATGTTATGATATATAATATATATAATCCATAAATACCACTAAATACAGGTGTTATGATATATAATATATATAATCCATAAATACCACTAAATACAGGTGTTATGATATATAATATATATAATCCATAAATACCACTAAATACAGGTGTTATGATATATAATATATATAATCCATAAATACCACTAAATACAGGTGTTATGATATATAATCCATAAATACCACTAAATAAAGATGTTATGATATATAATATATATAATCCATAAATACCACTAAATACAGGTGTTATGATATATAATATATATAATCCATAAATACCACTAAATACAGATGTTATGATATATAATATATATAATCCATAAATACCACTAAATACAGATGTTATGATATATAATATATATAATCCATAAATACCACTAAATACAGATGTTATGATATATAATATATATAATCCATAAATACCACTAAATACAGATGTTATGATATATAATATATATAATCCATAAATACCACTAAATACAGATGTTATGATATATAATATATATAATCCATAAATACCACTAAATACAGGTGTTATGATATATAATATATATAATCCATAAATACCACTAAATACAGATGTTATGATATATAATATATATAATCCATAAATACCACTAAATACAGATGTTATGATATATAATATATATAATCCATAAATACCACTAAATACAAGTGTTATGATATATAATATATATAATCCATAAATACCACTAAATACAAGTGTTATGATATATAATATATATAATCCATAAATACCACTAAATACAAGTGTTATGATATATAATATATATAATCCATAAATACCACTAAATACAAGTGTTATGATATATAATATATATAATCCATAAATACCACTAAATACAAGTGTTCTGCTGTACTATAAATAAAAGAATAATAGAAAGTAAAAAATACCGTATGCACAGTTGTACTCGACCATATTTATTGTCAAATAATGACCAAAACGCTAGGTCTGTTCACTTCCAATATTCTAGTCTACCCTCGGTTTCTAAAACCTTAAAATTTATCCCAAAAATATTAAACACGACTTTAATATACTATCAAAGAGTAAATAAGGCTTTAATATATGAAAGAGGAAAAAAGTAAAAGATACCATATTGCCGAATGATGATGAAATAATCTGACCTAGTTTTTACCATCTTGAGATTTATTTAATAACGAATTCGTTTATTCACATAGTTTCTAGAACGAATTTATGTCACTAAATGTGGACTACCTGTACCATGACAATCTCTCATCTGTTTATTAACAACAATGACTGCAACTGATAACATTCGAAAGTATCAGAACAGGATATAGCGGTTTTAAAGCAACAATACAACTCATTGCTACCAGCCACTTAATGAAAATATACGTACTGTTTCAACAGTATCATGCCATTTACTCACTTCTTTACTTATTTTAAATATCAGTTTAAAAGTAGATAGTTTTTCACATTATTGTTTAAAAACAATTTTATAGACTCAGTGCTAGGCGTCAATAAAAATAGACAGGCGGTAGACTGATAAGGATTGATAAGGACTCATCAGCTAAATAAGAGGAGTCGGGATGGTGAGATACAAGACTAATAGATGGAAGCAGAATAGAAGTGAAGAGGTCATATGACATATACTACAACTTGCGCATAAGTTGACTTTTGAGAAATGGCCTGGAAATGAAGTGTTTTGTAAAACCCTATATGATAACCAAAAAGTTTAAAATTCTTAATTTTGTGCTTTGTAACGAATTCTGAAATTTTTTCCTCAAACGACCACATAACTAACTTCAGTGTGTTCAGTAATGAGGGTGCTAAGTCACAGTGCATGTGCATATCCACGGCGCACTGCTAGGGCTAATCGCAACAGATTATTGATAATTTACTTCTACTAACCCAAATAAGCTGATCGGGTGATTGAAAGAGCAGATTGACTTTTCCAGGGTGAACATGATATAATTGCAAGAGTATAACAGGAGTATATTGCATTTCATTAAATATAAAATTAATATTAAAATTGATTTGAGTTTTGTCAGAATTACATGTAACTTTCA
This sequence comes from Watersipora subatra, assembly GCF_963576615.1. Classification (NCBI taxonomy): domain Eukaryota; kingdom Metazoa; phylum Bryozoa; class Gymnolaemata; order Cheilostomatida; family Watersiporidae; genus Watersipora; species Watersipora subatra. The sequence goes on from NC_088711.1 coordinate 1,181,991, forward strand.
TTTCAAGTCTCACAATTTTTACAACTGCAACTATTAGTGATTTTTATAATTTTTATTTGATCATAGTTTAGCGGTGCGACACAACTTCATCTGAGAAGTCTTGTCTTGTCAGTTTGTTTTATGTGAGAGCCGCATGCCCGGCGTTGCACGGGTATTAAAAACAGCTTATAAATAGTGGCAGATATTGTAGTTGCCATTGGCTGATTTGAGTAAGCTAGTATCTGTATTGCTAAACTTAGTAATAAGAACCGTGAGAGCAAGCTTTAGGGACGTTGTGCATAATGCAGAGCCGCTATGCGTATTTTAACCCACATAATGACTCATATCGCCCAATGAATCCATTGCATCCCATGTAGCTGAATGGGTTAGTTTGTCACCTTGTGAATGAGAGGTTCCAGGATCAAAGCTTCTGAGATACGGATTTTCATTGCTAGATTTCAATATCTATAGCTAGACAGACTATAGCTATAGCTAGACAGACTATAGCTATAGCTAGACAGACTATAGCTATAGCTAGACAGACTATAGCTATAGCTAGACAGACTATAGCTATAGCTAGACAGACTAGAGGTGGAACGAGACGTCTCGAGTATCGACCTGTCTCGTCTCGTATCGGTCTCGTCTCGACTTAACTATTGCCAAACTTGAGACAGGAAATAGAACTAAAGCGCCTGCGCACAGTTGTTAAAACATGGCTTCTTGCGGTAGCAACAACTCCATATATTGTAATGGATTGCGGGCAACTGCCTTTAAAGTTATACCTGGTCCGTTACTACCTGTTGCTATTGATTATGTTGGCCACTGAGTCTAATCATGTAGTCCGAACAACGGCCCTGTTATATTTTAGTTCGGTTCTGTGTCCTTAAAACAGATACCGGGTCGTATCTAATTACTCTTCGGATAATCCAATTTAATAAATAAGACTTGCGGGTAAAATGTCTGTATTTTATCGTTTCGTGTCTAAACACCAACTGTCCTTCATAAAATTCGGGCCTCTTTTACGTATATACTACCAATCGCGGGTAAAACTTGCCCGGACACGGAGAAACGAACGAAAGGCCGTGTCGACCATAGTCCGTGTTCGGTTAACAATGACGTTTTGTTAGCTCAATATAAGAATATACATGTGCATGTATACAGTAATTAATATATATTCATGAGTACAATTTAAATATAATTCACATACTACAGTTAATACACAAACAACGAATACGAATACATGAAACGATAAGAATGAAAGTGTTATCGTGTGTTCTTTTAGTTGCGGTATTTCTTTGTAGAGCGATGGCTATCGGTTTCATTACATCAAAAAGTAAGAACTATTCAATAGATGGTAAAAATATACATGTACAAAGCAATATGTTTATAATAATTATGATCAATCAAGCTCAAAATTCTTAGAATATATAACTTTGGTATTTTAGAGCTGTTTGTGTCACTTTTGTTTACAAAAACTACATGCATATCACTATTAAAATGTTGTATTTAAATCGTTTACACCAGGTGAAAATTCAATTTAAAAATAGTTTTTTTAATTTTATATATACCAAGTAGCTAGTACTTGTGTAGTGAAATCATCACCAAATGCTCATTATTTTACTGTCTCGTGTCTCGAATTTTTACAAGACAGTGTCTCGAGTCTCGTCTCGAACTTAAAAAACCTGTCTCGTTCCACCTCTAAGACAGACTCTGAACAATCACTGATAGATGAAAAATCTGAGATTTATATATATATAGATTCAAGTATTGCGTGTTTGCTCGAACGTATAAGAAGTTGCTTTAGTTTTGAAGTGGGCTAACATACGAGTATGTACGATAGGTCAAGAGATTTTGTACTTGGCTAGTATGTAAGTATATGTCTAAGTCAAGGAAAATGGTAAAACAGAGACTGAAGAGACCAACTGACCAGCATATCATAAGCGATAATTGAATCCTCGTATATTGAATACAATGTAAACCTGCCAATCAGCACTATGTCTATCTTTGCACAGACACAAGGTCCATGGATGACTCACCAGACTGTGGGTAGGCACTGGGTTGAGGAGGGTAACTACCCACACCTGAATCAAAACCAACACCACCGGTCATGGAAGCGCCAGGCACAGCTCCGTAGCCCGTTTGAGGTGGGACAGAAAAACCACCAGGCTGGGGGGCTGCAGCTGGAGGGCCACCGAAGCCCAAGTCACCAGCAGCATCTAGAAACACGTGATCGTAATAAGAGAAAAGCTAAGTTGATTCTCCTTTAGTTTATTCACAAAGGCAGAAGTTCCGATATAACCTTTATATTTGTAATTGTTATTTTATTGCAATGAAATCAGGAAAAAAAAACATTATAAAAGACAGATTATAAGCAAAAGGGAAGGAAGTCAGTCTATCTTGGGCTACAATCTTGGGCTGCATAAACTCACCCTTTTATGTCAACTATTATATAAAAATAAAATAACAAAGATGAGAAGACTATTGCGAAGCGAAGCGATGCTCTGCCATCCTACAAGTGAGTGTTCAGTAGATGGTTAATATAAATAGCCCTAAAACTAATGACTAGAGTTAGTATCGTGGGGGCTGTTGGGGATAACCGCCAGGGGCAGGGTAGCTCCCAGCCGGGGCACCGGGCATCCCTGGAGCAACAGTTCTTGGGGCCGCTCCAGCGGGTGCAGGATATGTAACAGGAGGTGGAGGAGCGTATTGTGAACTACCTACAAATCAAACCACTCAGGCAATGGCTTAGAGCAAGAAACCAGCCTCCATGTGTTTTAAAAGACCAGATGGAATGAAACAGGCCTAGATCTAATTCCTATACCGTAAATAAATGGTTTTGTAAATAACAATGGTAACACGACTCACCAGGTGTTGGGAAACCTTGGCCTCCAGGAGGGTACTGGCCAGGCGCTGAGAATGGTGGAGCACCACCTGTAACCAATAGGATAAGGAGAAATTCTAAGCTATGTTATAACCCTCTAGACATTTGAGCTACTCCAAGGTTTCACTAGAACAATATTAAGTCACCTAGACTACTCCGTATACTCAGCAACCATCAACTAATAGAGTGTGAAACTATCTAATTTACATGTGAACTAGGTACCACTCAACTCTTTACAAATGAAAAGACAACTCCATAAAAGAAAGTTTGTGCTATTCAATTTTGTTACAGTGCAAATCCTATTAGTAAAAATCATTAAATTATATTAATGCGTTAAAAATTAAGCTATTGAGAAATATTGGGAGTAGCAAATGACCACAAAGATTATTAATGGCGTAGTAAGATACATGCTCCACATCTGCAATTGTTCATAACACTGATAAAGCGAGTCTAGACAGGAAAATCAATTTATTGTGAAGAAAACCCTAGATGACAATAGCAAATGACTTTTCCAAGATTCCACCATGATTTAATTGATACTTAAAAATAATATGTGCACAATGCTGTCAAAAATGGAAGTCTTTCTTCCAGAATCAACAAAATTTAATGCACAGCGTATACAAGCTACCTTTGAGTGCGAATGATGAATCGCTATTTGTCAATTGTGATAAATTTATTCTTTCCATAACAAACTATCAAGTTGAAAAATGAAAAAAATCTCAAAAACCCGCTCAATTTATTATTTGCAACTGTCACTTTTGGATTAGTTTCTACCTACTTGTAGAAGTCGATTTATTAAACCGCTCAAGTTCAAAGCCTTTTCAGCAGCATTCATACATAGCAATATTGCACTAAAATGCATTAATATATAGCAATATTGCACTAAAATGCATTCATATAGAGCAATATTGCACTAAAATACATTCATATAGAGCAATATTGCACTAAAATGCATCTATATAGCGCAATATTGCACTAAAATGCATTCATATAGAGCAATATTGCACTAAAATGCATTCATATAGAGCAATATTGCACTAAAATGCATGCAGCGCAGATCTGTTCTTTTAATGGAGTGCACTGACCACTAGCAAAGCAGGCCATCATCTTTACCCCCTGATTATTCGTTTGGCATTTGATAAGAGAGCAGACCAAAGTAAGGGGTTAACAGCCAAGACAATCACTAGTGTTACATGCTACAAATTTTTGAGCTTCGAAGTTGTGGTTTTGATCGTAGGAATGAGGACATATTTACATGATACATAGCTGATGAGTTTACATGCTACGAAAAAATTATCATTTTCTATAGCCTGTTGCACTTTTAGCTACAGCGGGGCGCATATTTTATATCGCGGCTGACACTATTAAAATGCGTCTAGGATCAAATGTCAATCGGCTCCTTTCAATTTACAATAACTATTTACGGCATCTGCCAGTTGGTTGTACACAGCCGTACTCTTTTCTCTTCAACCATCAATCTTTAACAAAATGTTTAATGCAACCGCTAGGTAGACTATTGTGATAACTCAACCGAGAACAGAGCATTCGTCATTCTAGAAAAAAACTCCGAATTTGAAAAAAAATTTCCTACACATTTTGACATTTAAAATATTGTATTTTAAAAGTTACAATTTATGTGTTTTGACATCCTAAAATAAATGTGTTTTAAAATATTTTTACAACACATGCGTTGAAAACAGAGCTGCGTAGGGATGCTATAAGGACGTCACCAATAAATACAACGAAAATCTAACCTCTGTTCGCAAAGATTTGTGCAACAATTTAATACATATAATATATATTATATATATATTATACATATATTACATGATTATATTATATATAATATATATTATATATAATATAATAATGTAATATATGTATAATATAATATATATAATATATATATTATATATATAATACATATTATATATATATTATACATATATTACATTATTATATTATATATAATACATATTATATATAATAATGTTTATATCATGCACACTACTTCGTCGTTGATGGGATGTTTTCAAAAGTACCCCCCTTGAGTCAGATTCGAATTGCTTCGAATATGCGACGTTTGAAACCATTTACATGCTACAAAGATGAAAAATACAACAAAAATTCGTAGCGTGTAACACTAGTGAATGTTAGAATTAAGTAAAGTAAAAGGTCTCACTGAATGTCCTTGCACGAAGGTAAAAAGATGGGAAAACCTCAAAAGCCTATAATCTCTGGCAGCAGCGGCAGAGAACTGCTGGTATGACAACGGTAGACAGAGGATACTAGTGAATGTGCATTGCATGCAAATAAATCTCTGCTTTGATATCACAACAAACATGGCTGATGTCTATGATTCTCACCAGTTGGAGGATATCCTGGTTGAGAGCCAGGATATCCTCCAGTAGGAGGATAGCCCATTCCACCTGTCGGAGGATAGCCACTCTGAGGATAGCTTCCTGGCTGCTGGCCAGGATAGGCACCTGGAGCAGGTGGGTAGGCACCATATGGAGCAGGTCCCGTCCCTACTGCAAACTGGCCGGGCTACAAGAGATGAAGGGCTAAAAATGTATAAAAACTAGTCGAGAGAGAGGTGTCGAGAGAGCAGACGGCCGACCGTGTTGTTTGTTGATGGGAAGCAACAAACAGAAAGAATACCAAATTATTTAGATGTTTGAATTTCAACTAATACATGTGAATCCAAGGGCAACACTTCTTAACTTTAATACAAGTTGGCAAATGAAACACTTGCTAACACTTGCTAACTGTAAAATATTTAATGTCTGTGAAAGCCCTCAAAATAGTTGAAATGCCTAGCTAGACTGATGTCTAGCTAAGTGTCCAGTTAGAGTAATACAACCCTATGATCAATACAGATGTCTAGTTGGAGTGATACAGATGTCTTGGAGTGATACAGATGTCTAGTTGGAGTGATATAGATGTCTAGTTGTACTGATACAGATGTCTAGTTGGACTGATACAGATGTCTAGTTGTACTGATATAGATGTCTAGTTGAACTGATATAGATGTTTAGTTGGTCTGGTACAGATGTGTAGCTTGAGTGATTAGGGAATAATGTTTATATGTGCAACTCCAACAGATGCAGCGCTTTGAAAACAGCACTGGTAAGGAGCTTTTGGATGTCCCACCTCGACCTGCCTTCTGGGGGTCAAAGGACAAATGAAAAGATAAGCAATTGTTCAGGCCTGCGAGTATCACTATACTCAGAGTTTTCTATCACAGTAATTATTCTTAATCAATTACTGAATCAATTACTGAATCAATGACTAGCAGACGAATCCAATAAAAATATTTTAGCATTAGTTGAACATCTGTTATACAGCAAGCAGTCAGTCGGTTATTATAACCAACAAACATGAACTATTTACAAAGATCTTGGGCCACAGTTTTTAATGACACATTAAAAGGGTTAAACTTACCTACAGCAAACTAGACTTACTCGACTCAGTTCTTACATACTATCATGTACCCCAATACAGCATATTCCCTATAATCTTATGCAATTATGACAAGAACACAAATAAAATCTGGATACCCTATGTATACCCCCTATGCATATGTTTAACCCTGTGCGTACAAAGGGGAAAGCTCTTCAATAACTTTACACCAACAACGATAACTTCAATAACTTTATTTCTTAACAAAGAGGCTTTTGATAGTTTAACTTTATCCCCTTTGGGTATATCTGCTTGGTGATATCTATAAAAGAAACGGTAGTAGCCATGGTCTGAACTTGTCTGAATGTGTTAGAAAACTATACTTACAACACCATGGCCACCGTGCTTGTGCTTTTTCCCGTGTTTCTTTGGTTTGTTGTCATAGTAGCCAGGTCCATACTTGGCCTAAAAACAACAAGCCAACTATTGAAAAGAATGTACCCAGACATATATGTATAAAAAAGATGGACGTGTATTTATACATATACTAGATGAACGCTCTTCGTCGCCCAAGTAATAAAAAGTATTTGCGCATATAACTTATTTTTATTTAACACATACAAAATTTACCGTTCTAAATTTTAAAGGTTGACATGCAACAAGATTTACATTACAGTTATTTGGTATCATAAGGTTCACCATGTCTTAATCTGCTGTGTTGTAGGTGCAAAATATGCGAAATGTGATGACAAGCTCTTAAAAGCTCAAAAATGAACAGTTAATCGCAGCCAACACGAAAATGGCCGTTCTATTCAATGTAGAACTAAATGAAAAAGTAGGCAGCCATTGAATAAGATATTGCTGTACACTTGGCTCTCCACCACAGAACCACTTACCAACTTCTTTTGTCTCTTCTGCTGCTTCTTCCACCTTTTCCTTTCATCATCAGACGAGTCTGAGGAGCTACTGCTGCTACTACTGCTTCTTCCCATATCTGTCATTGAAGATGTGAATCATAAAAAGGAGTATTTCGCCACAGATATGTATGCATATACAAAAATAACGTAAAATCTCTATTTGAACACCATGGCACTCTATTTTTCAATCCTTCTCCTATAGTGGCGCTGTATTAGAAGTGAGGTTCAAATAAAGGGTAGCATGGCATTTTTTAAAGAGCTCATCAGAATTTTTGGAAAATCAATTTAACCCTTTCATGGGCGAAGCGAATGTCGCAAATATTTTGCACTCTCATTCGGGCGGAGCGACCTTAACCCTTTTGTATGTAAGAAAAATGGCTGTAATTTACCTCCTACTTGTTGTAGATGTTTATTGCTTGTAATTATCTGACAATGATCTTATAGAATGCATTGCAATTTGTTAGGGTTTTCAATTTTTTACTTCATTCTAAATTTGAAAGCATATTTTATAACTGTGTTTAACAATGTTGCATAAAAACTCATTGCACCCATTGATATGTTTGCTACAGTTTGTGCAATAGAAGAGCAGTTATGAGTGTAGATCCATTGTAAGTCGAGTTTAGATAACCACAGTGATGCTAATCACTGTGCATATCAAATAATATGCTATAAATCTGCCAATAGCTATACAATAATTAAAATCTATCAAATATCACAAACATATGTTTAAAAACAAGTGACAAACCATATTTATAAAACATGCAGAAACAAAAATCAACATTTTTAAAACAAAAATATTTGCATCGTTTGCTCGGCCAGTTGCGTTCTGACTGTTGCTTGCGTTTGAAACTATTTAAACTTCTGGCTGTTCCATACCTTCCAGTGTCTGCTGACCTCAACTCTTCTGCACGGCTGAACTAATCGATAATCGATAGGGTCCAAACTATTTTTTTAGCAGCACAAAACTTTTACGCATTGCGACTTATAATGCTATTCTTTGCTCAAATAAAGAGAAACCACAAGTAATCTTGCACATACATGCTTAGCAGAGGTTTTAGCCTCAAAATAGTCATACAGATTCTGTTGTAATCGCTAAACCGACTTTCACATATGTGAAAGTATCAAGACTGCATTAAACTAGGAACTAGTATTAACCTCATGCAGTTATTAATTATTTCTATGGATTTGCTTTCAAACAAAAATGTTATGGTTTCACAAATTCTCTGAAAGTTATATAAATGGACAGATTTAGTTGTTAATAGAATTATTCACATGGGTATCAGATGAACTGTTTTAAACCACGCAAAATTTTGGGCTGCAAAAAGTGAAAAAACCGTATTTGTCTGAATATGTGGCACATAGGTGTTTTGCTTTTGATGAGTGCAGTGTGGCTTTTCTTGATCATATTCCAAAGAAAGTTCAATGCCTTCACATATGCATTTAAAAAATAGTTTGAACCTGCCTACTCATCGTGTCTTTTTAATGATAAAATATCAGTATCTTTTCTTAGTAAAAATAATGATTCTTTTGATCTTGAGAATGAATCGAAGGGCCGTGTTCTGCACCATTTCAACTTTTTAAATTGATTTTGTTGGTAAAGATCGTACACCTGAGAAGCATATGCTAAGGCAGGTCTCATTATAGAATAATATACAATTTTACGTGTTGGTAGATCCAGATACTTGCAAAACCTGGAAAGTAAGAATAGTAATTGATTTGAATGAGATACTTTTTGTCAATGTGCCTATTGCATTTTAGGTAGATTGTAATTAACTCCCAAGGAAGGATGCAAAGTAACTTTAGAATGGAGTTTACTACAAAATGTGTATACAGGGTGATCTTGTATCTGTTTACCTACTTGAAGAAAAGCACATTTAGCAACTTTAAATTTCGTTTGCCACTTATTTGACCAATTTGCTAAACATGTTATATTGTTATTTATCAAGTTACTATTGTGAGTTGTGTTGTATATATTGTATCATCAGCAAATAAATGACAATGCGATTTATCGAATTTGACAAATTTATTTATACATAACAAAACAGTAGTGGTCTCAAAACTGACCGCTGTGGAACACCTGATGCCACTAACTTAGTGCCAGACCATGTCTTTTATCTCAACAAACTAATACCTATCTTTGAAAAAATTTTCAATCCAAGATATAATTGATGCATTCAAGCCAATGGTTTTTAGTTTTTGAATAAGTTTGCAGTGGTTTACAGCATCAAAAGCTTAAGAAAAGCCAAAGATAATTATACCTATTGTATGTCCTTGGTCAAAAAAGTAAAAAATGTAATCTATAGTGTGAACAAGCTTAGTCTCACACGATCTATGTCGACAAAGGCCGTCTTGACACTCTTCACAAAAGTTGCACTGTTTAAAAATGTTATATAAATATGAAGCAATGATGTGTTTCATTTGTTTGCAAATTAAAATTGTTAAAGAAATTGGTATACATAAAATCTACTAATTGCTTTCTTGCTTTCTTATGAATAAGCAAAATTTTACCTAGCTTCCAAACTAAAGAAAGTGTACCAGTAGACAATAAATAAGCAAATATATCCGTCAAGTACTTTGATATGGAAAAAAATTGGAATTTAATGGGAGGAAAGGTTTTTAGCATGCTGATAGTAATGTTATTGGGTGCGCATGTTTTCTTAGTACCAAGGTCATCGAGTAAGTGTTGAACCCCTATATTATCAAAAACAAGATCATTAACACAAATACCAGTTCTTGTTTGATTTCTGCATCAGTGGACTCTAATTCCATCATCAGCAACAATAGTTGACTCAAAGAAGATATTGAAGCATTTGGCTTTAACTTCAGGTGTTTTTAAGACAACCTTTTTCTCTCAAATTTGAAATTATATTAGAGCCATTACTTTGACAAAACTGATGGTGTTTGAAGAAAAGCTTTGAATTGCCGTTTGAAAGTGGCTTGTACAACTTTTTATGCAAATAGCTTTTCTTAGCATATCTAACTTTTAACTTATTTATTTTTAAAGTCAACTCCTACCTATTCATGTTATGCTTCCATGTAGATGGTAATTTTATAATGGTGTTGTACAACTGTCATTGTTTAGCAAGCTTCTCCTGAGCTCTTTGATCATTCAAAATGGCTCTTTACATTGCTTACTCAAAGTTACCTTAGGTACACAACTGTCTATAGGTTCAATATTGCATGGACAAAAAGATTGTAAACTTCATCAATAAGCTTTGAACTTTCAATAGCAGATTTTAGAGCTCTTTTCATTTTGAATGTGATACAGATACAAATCACAATACAGGTAAGGAGCTTTTGGATGCCTCTACCTACTCTCTGAGGTAGCATAAAAAGATATTGATTGTTGAATGAGTGTACATAATAAGCAATTGTTTAGGCCTGTGAGTATCACAATGCTTGGAGTTTTTTACCACAGTAATTATTCTATCAGCTACTGAATGCTCGGCAGACGAATCCAATAAAAACATTTTTAGCATTAGTTAAACATCTCTGTTATACAGCAAGCAGTCAGTCGGTTATCATAACCTATAAACATAAACTATTTACAAAGATCTTGGGCCAGTTTTTAATGATGCATCAAGAAAGTTAAACTTACCTACAGCCAACTAGACTTACTCTACTTAATTATCACATACTATCATGTACCCCAATACTGCATATTCACCATAATTTCATGCAATTATGACAAGTACACAATTTAAATCTAAATACCCGGTGTATATCCCCTATGCATATGTGTAACCCTGTGCGTACAAAGAGGAAAGCTCTTTAAGAACTTTACACCAGCAAGAATAACATCAATAACTTTTTTTTTAAAACAAGCTTTTGATAGTTTATCCCCTTTACTTTATTCCCTTTGGGCATATCTGTTTGGTGATATCTGTTAGAAAAACGGTAGTAGCCATGGTCTGAACTTGAGTAGTCAATTTCAAGGACACTGTTATGAGAGCAAGATTGTTGAATAGAAAGGGTGAAATAATAATATATTTTATTATTATGTTTAAACTAAAAATAAGGTCCAGTATGCTGTCACGAATATGAGTAGGCTGGAATACATGCAGACTCAAGCCTGAATCAAAAATAAAAAGCCTAAAACTGGAAAGGTTCAGAACAAGATCCGGTGTAGTGTCTATGAATAATCTGTGCCAACCAAAGATGCAACCTTTATATTTATCATTGCCTATATAATGTGCATTTTAAATAACAATTATAGCAAAATATGCAACTCCGTGAAGCGACATTTCACACCTTTGCATTGACCATTCATCTATTTTATTAATTATATTATTGTCCAAACCTTTACCTGCTAACTTAGGCATATTGCACCTATGTTAGCTAGTTTTTGACATGAACTCGCACATAACGACTTAGGTAGTAAAATAAAAGATTATATTCTTAAGTTACGGCATAAGGCTTTGTCATGGTTTTATAATTAATACAGATGCATTATAAGGTTATATTTGTGTTTTATTTTCTCAAAATATTTTAAAGCATTGAACAACAGTATTTTAAGTAAAGCACGTATGCAGTCATCATATAACCAATACAATTAACTTTACAAAAACATTAAATAATATAATCATAGGCTGACTGCCCTTGACCCAAACATTCTACTTCCGCAGCGGATTCTACAGCGGAAAGCTGCGACAACCTAGCTTTTTTTCTTGCAGTTGATGTCTTTTTCGGTAAAATCAAACTCCTTTGCGAACCATGTAGTAAAACCCATCAACAATTTTAAGGTTTTTCTTTTGGCAACTTTTACAATGAATCTATTAACAATCCAAATTAAACAAATTTGAGGAAAACAGATTTCATGTCTGAATCTCCCAATCTAAAAAAAGAGATTACGTGTTAGCAATGATATACAGCCCCCACTGTATATCATTGGCGTTAGACAGTGTGATATAAACACGGAGAAGACAACTCCGAATTTCATGTTTTGACACACTACTACAAATTTGATGATGTCATGATTCAAGAAGGCAAAGACATTAATCCATAAAAAAACTGAAAAAAAGCTAACAAGACAATTCCTACAATAGAACTGTAGCATTCCAATCAAAGCATCACAAAGAGCACAAACATTCTTCATTTCGTTGGCCAGGTAACTAGTTAGCAAGCAATATTGTCTGAGTGTGAGTGGGTAGCTCTTCAACTAAGAATAATGAGAGGTGTTCGGGAGTTTAGTTGTAAACCTAATATATGCAAAAGGAAGTTACTACCATACAATCAGTTTAACAGTGTGGGAACTTTGATTCCCAGTTTTTGTTGTTTTTATACTTTGTTAAAGTCAGAAGCCCAAAACAAGACGTCATAGGTTTCATTTGGCTGAGAACAAAGCAATTAAAAATATTAAACACTTTCAAGTCTCATTAGAAGTTTTAGACTCAGAATAGTCGTATAAATTCTTTTGTAGTTGCCAAATTGTTTTTCACATACATGTACATCAAAGTATCAAGACTGCATTAAACAAGTAACTACTATTAGCCTGATAGTTATTAGTTATTTCTAGCTTTACACGATTAACTTTTACATGATTAATTTGTATATACAAGTGTACATGTATATATACAAGTGTACATGTATATATACAAGTGTACATGTATATATACAAGTGTACATGTATATATACAAGTGTACATGTATATATACAAGTATGTATACAAATGTGCATGAATATGTGCAAGTATGTATACAAATGTGCATGAATATGTGCAAGTGTACATGTATATATACAAGTGTACATGTATATGTAAGTTAATCATATCAGAAACCATATCAGAAGCTCTGTTCAATAACTTTTCTTGATTTTAAGAGAGAGAAAGCTCCAGAGATGGCCATAGTAAACAAAGTGGAGCACATCGGTGTACCTCCCCAGCTACGTAGCACCTTAATAGGCTTGAACAGCGTCTTGACAGACTTGGGCTTTCCTAGGTGGATATTGGTCAAATGGCAGGTGCCTCCTCTGCTGACATTTTGGCTGCTGCTTACTCTATTGCTTTCTGGCCTCCGATGGTTCGCCCTTTCACAAATAGCATTTACCCTTTACAAGCTATATGAAGAGTATGGGGAGCCTGTCTCTGATTGGGTGAATGGAGCTAATGGTGAGTATGGCTTGTGGTAATTGAAGGAAAAAGTTCGATGTCTATATTTTACTATTTCTTACTCTCCAGACAGTCTTAACAGATGTTAATGGTCAATTGTTGCACAGGTTATAGAATCCAGAGGCATCGATCTGCTTCACAGAACGGCTCTACGAGGAGCAGCTCAAAGCAGAGAACCGAGTCTACTCCTAAGACAACATCTCCGACATACGAAGACGAGGAGGGTGAATACTCAAGCTGAACAACATAAGCATGTGATTCATCACGTAGACACTGCAATCTTTCCTCAAACATTTTCCAACACAACCTAATGCTCTGCGGATACAATAAGATCGACAGAAAATATAGAAAATTTGTATTGCGATAAAATCATACATAGAATACATGTTTTTTCTAAAAGCGAAAAACTACAAGATATTTTAAGGGCAATGCATAGATAGTGACGAATAGTCAAGAAAAAGGAATAGAATACACAATAACTACAATGTTTGTAGTGAGGAGCATTCATTCTGCTAAAAGCAGGTTGTATACCAGATTAGTTGATGTATGAACCTTGATAAGAAAAAAAATAATGTTAAAATGTTGCATCGCTATAGCGATCCAAAGAAGTAGAGTTCATAGGTCATTGTTTCGAATGAAGCGATTTCCTTCTGAATGTCTGCCATGATAACTGCTCCTTGCTTTTTTAAGTGTACCTACAAATACAGCAAATAGCTGATAGTAACAAGAAAATGCCTAAAAACAGTTGTATTGATGTGCATGAACAGCAGTGCCTTTGGTGCACAAGTACTCGATATACAGTAATGCATGAAAATTTTCTCTCAATTGTAAGTGCAACTTGAATTAGCAAATCTGGTCATTCACTGTTCGCATGGACTACAAAGCTAAAGAGCAATCGGCTGGCAATAATAACATTAAAACTGGTCTGATAAACTTCTAGTCTAGATATAAAAGATAAAGTGTTATTAATTGGACAACGTCTCTCTATATATACCACTCCGCTATCATAGGTACCCATACACAAATTTATGCCTTAAAACGACATGACCTACATCTAAACACAACATGTTAACTATAGGTGACAAATCACAGACAAACAGTTTTTTTGCGACATCCATCACCAATTCGTCTAGGATTTCAATGGTGTGAGAGCGGCTGTCTCAAGGTATTAAAAACAATTATGACACAGGCCAATTTGATTTAATTAAGAGTCATGCCCCCATGAAATAGCTTTTAGTGAGTCAACATATGTGCATGTACAAGCTAACTCATAGTCATTCTGTTGTATCCAGTAAGCGGATAAAAACTGCGCGGCGCTTACAAAATACCTTAAACCATGAATATTGATCCAAATAAGGAGTCGAATTTACTAGTTGCGCCTTGATAAATATTTCAGTCTATGATGGGAGATACACTTGCAAAATTACCGAAACTTCTTTCACTTTTCAGTAATTTTTCAATGGAAAATGTTTAAATATTATGCAATCACCAAGAGAGAAATACGCTACTTTATACCTGTCTAGAAATATGAAGGCTTATATAAAATACAGCATAAGAGAATGTATGAATACAAAGTCGGTAGCATTTCAATAAATCATTCATTGCCTTAAAGGAGACAAATCCAAATATAAAAAGTGGTTACAAATATTTCTTAAACATTGTTAAAGGTATAGTAAGCAAATACGTATATAAGTATATAATACGTATATATACGCATTATATACGTATATATATACATATATAGTACGTATATATACGTATATAAGCAAGAGTGTGTATTGTGTGTATACGCATCTAATGAATCAGTTGATATGCACATACAGTAGGCACTCCGACAATGGAAATAATTTTAAATATTCCATTCCAAAAAGGTTGCATTATAAGGATTTTATGTTATTCGAACTGTAAGATACATGTAGATTGACTAATCCGTTCCAAGATTTTTCTAAACTCACCCTTTGGTCATGCAAAAACAAAAAAACGAGACAGAACTTTTTAATTTGTGGGCTTGTACCGTAACTGCAGTATTACTGGTTGGCTGTACCGTAACTGCAGTATTATTGGTTGGCTGTACCGTAACTGCAGTATTATTGGTTGGCTGTACCATAACTGCAGTACTATTGGTTTGTTGTACCGTAACTGCAGTATTATTGGTTGGCTGTACCGTAACTGCAGTATTATTGGTTGGCTGTACCGTAACTGCAGTATTATTGGTTTGCTGTACCGTAACTGCAGTATTATTGGTTGGTTGTACCGTAACTGCAGTATTATTGGTTTGCTGTACCGTAACTGCAGTATTATTGGTTTGCTGTACCGTAACTGCAGTATTATTGGTTTGCATCGACAACTGTTTTCCTTTTTCTGATCAATCTCACTGGTTTTATAAATCATGATTGCGGTAATTTTACAATAAGGTGACGGAGAGCGCACATCTTCAACGTTCATTCACAACAAACGATTTGCTTATTTTTACTAAACAGCAAAGTCTATTGCGCAGTAAAACTAATTATATATAGTTTATACATCGACAATAAATCAAAAAACAAAAGTATTTATACTGTAAAAAGAGTGGTACTACCCACTCGCCTCCATCTACACCCAGGGGTCAAGGTTAGGAAAAAAGATAACTTTGCATGATACTCCAACTCGTGACATTTAGATTGGTAGACCAACACTGCGATACTTGCACCAATCGGTCCCCTGTAAACATTGACTTGCAACAAAATTCACAGTACTGTTATTTGGTATCAAAAGGTTCACCATGTCTTACTCTGTTGTGTTGTAGGTGCAAAATATGTGAAAAGGTGATTACAAGGTCTTAAAAGCTCAAAAACGAACAGTTAATCGCAGCTACCACGAAAATGTCGTAGGTTGGAATCCCTCTCAAAATGGCTTAAATGTGACGTAGTTGAACACGATGTGCTTCTGTTTACACTTTCATGCAATCTTATTTGTCGAAATATTTTCACAAATATACTTCAAGCATTCAATAAAAACATGTCTATTGTCCTTACGTGTCACTGATATCTCAAAACCTATTTGTATTATTTGTATTTGTATTATTTGTATCTAAAACCATATTTGTCCTCAACTCTTACTAATGACGTTAATGGTCTCCCATAGACCTATTAACTATACATATATACATATGTTAACTATTAGTATAGTTAATAGGTCTATGGCCTCACCTCTAGTTGATTTGTTAGACTGTTGTGAGCGTGAGTCCTCTGGAAGGGGTCTGTATATTGACCTTTCTGATCTCTCAAATTCCTCCTCAACCTGTAGCAATCATTATACAGAATATATATACATGTACATACCTATATTCATATATATACATACCTATACATATATATATATATATAAATTGTTTCCTCACCCCGGATACCCCGTATGGGTGGTAAAGTCTGCTCTAACTCGGGTCTCCTACCAGAGACCCGAGTTATAGCAGAATATAAAGACCCGAGCTATATATATATATATATATATATATATATATATATATAGTATATGTGGTTTACACTGTAAAGTGCTCAATAATCGAGTCAATTAGAGCGGTGTATGAAGTTTATTAAAAACTACAGGTTAAAATCATTACTACTATTAGTTTTATGCAATCGTGTTGCAATCTTCAGGTAGAAGATTCTACCTTTCTAAGATTCTAGATTCTACCTGAAGATTGCAACACGATTGCATAAAACTAATAGTAGTAATGATTTTAACCTGTAGTTTTTAATAAACTTCATACTATATATATATATATAAAGTACAGTCACACCTCGACATACGAATGCCCCAACATACGAGAAAATTGAGATATGAACAGTTCTGGGTGAGTCTCTTCCTCGAGACACAAGTAATCTCGGAGATACGAGCATACGAGACGGTTCTTAATGGCCTCTATATGGCTAATATGTATGTGTATACTACAGGTATAATTATGGCCAAGTACGCGAGAGGCCGCTTTCGAAAACAGCATCGCTTGGTCTTTCTCCTCAAATCAGTTTGAAAAAAAATATTAAAAGGTTGACCAAAAGTTATAGTGAAAGCGAGGCAAAAAGCGCCAAACTGGTAACAGATAATAAAACATTAAGACGACAAAAGTAGAGCAAGTTTAGTAAAGGTTTGTGTGTTTAGTAGGTTGTATTCGTTTAACGTAAGTTATATTCGTTTACTGTAAGTTATATTCGTTTACTGTAAGTTATATTCGTTTAACGTAAGTTATATTCGTTTACTGTAAGTTGTATTCGTTTACTGTAAGTTATATTCGTTTACTGTAAGTTATATTCGTTTACTGTAAGTTGTATTCGTTTACTGTAAGTTATATTCGTTTACTGTAAGTTATATTCGTTTACTGTAAGTTGTATTCGTTTAGCGTAAGTTGTATTCGTTTACTGTAAGTTGTATTCGTTTACTGTAAGTTGTATTCGTTTACTGTAAGTTATATTCGTTTACTGTAAGTTATATTCGTTTAGCGTAAATTATATTCGTTTAGCGTAAGTTATATTCGTTTACTGTAAGTTATATTCGTTTAGCGTAAGTTATATTCGTTTAGCGTAAGTTATATTCGTTTAGCGTAAGTTATATTCGTTTAGCGTAAGTTGTATTCGTTTAGCGTAAGTTATATTCGTTTACTGTAAGTTATATTCGTTTACTGTAAGTTGTATTCGTTTACTGTAAGTTATTTTCGTTTACTGTAAGTTATATTCGTTTACTGTAAGTTATATTCGTTTACTGTAAGTTGTATTCGTTTACTGTAAGTTGTATTCGTTTACTGTAAGTTATATTCGTTTACTGTAAGTTATATTCGTTTAGTGTAAGTTGTATTCGTTTAGCGTAAGTTATATTCGTTTACTGTAAGTTATATTCGTTTACTGTAAGTTATATTCGTTTACTGTAAGTTATATTCGTTTACTGTAAGTTATATTCGTTTACTGTAAGTTATATTCGTTTACTGTAAGTTATATTCGTTTAGCGTAAGTTAAATTCAAAGTTTCTATTACGTAGTGTCACAAAAGGTTTAGTGTACTGAACGCGTTGCTGCCAAATCTCTCTCAGACCGCTGTTCACCAGTCAACCTCGAAGGTAAAAACTTACAGTAGTGTTCATAGTAATGTTACATTTTATTGCAGGTTTTAACAACTACATCGGTATTTGTTACTTTGTTAGTGTAAGGACTGAATTACGACTACTAAAAACACATTTTCCTCCATAATATCGTGTTTTGTGTTTTTTGATAGTATGGTAACAGATTAATTTGTATTTAGTTATTTTATATAGAAAATGATGGAGTAAATTGACAAATGACGCGAGCTCAGTCCCAGAACGAATGAAACTCAGATGTCGAGGTATGACTGTATATGTACATACACAAAAATACAGAATAACCATAAATACAAAATGTATATGCATATACCCACATAATTTATATAACATATACATAGACACAGTATATATACATAAATACGAAATATACATCCATACATAAAATATATACAAAGTATATATATATATAAATATCTATGTGCCATATACATACATAGCCTAATTATATATAGGTATATACAGATATATTATATATTTATATACATGTATATACATACCTATATATATAGTATAATGTATAGTATGGGAGCACTTAATACCTAGTAGCCTACTTAGTTAGTGCTTTCAAGCAGATCTATGTCTGCTTGAAAAGACCTGTCATGATTAATAACCAACAGTCAAGCACTCCCCATACTATACATTATACGTACTATCATTCTCTCTGCGCATAGAGTATCGAGTGCTTTTTATTATATTATATTTATATACATACATGTACAGATACTTGTATATATACACACGCATATGTACATATATGTATATAGATGCATACGTGTACATGTACACGATATATATTGTTCCTTTTTACCATACAGAAGTTGTCTAACCTTAGTTATTATTTTGCAAGCATTTGACATCAGCTTCAAAAGCTTGCTACATGACGCATCCAAAAATCGATGATTACAATTTGGATGTTTGACCATTTGCTATGAAAACAATTAAAAGCATGTAACATTTAGAATAACAATAACAAATACTATTTAATAACCACAATGATTCCAATGGAGAAGGCACCTGCTTTCGTGTGCCAGAGGAAACAGCATTATAACAAAGATACTTGTAGCTAACAGCTCAAGCAACAGAGATAATACAAGACTGCAGGTTGTAAATTTAGCTAATTTTGGTTATCTATGGGCTTTGCTGTTCAACAACCCAAAAGACTCAGTTTGGACTTGCTAGCCACCAATTATGGAAAGATTTCTCGGTGTATCACGTAATATCAGGTATGCAGTATTTCTGTTATATTATGGAAACATCCGTGCTCTCGGAACAGCACCCTGCAGTATTCAAGCGTAGATTCTATGCAGGCAATGTCAACCTCGTGACAACCAGGCCAGATCATTGGCAATGAAAGTGACCAGGAATATTTTGGTCAAGATAGCCAAAGCTTTTGGCACGCGAGCCATTTACAAGGATAATGCAATGCTCAAGGCCAGCGTTACCGCGCATGCACATTATTCTTTGGAAGCCTCAGGGCCTTAACAATGCATATACGTAAGGGTATCACCGATAACAGGCCGACATTGGATTAACGGACATACAAAACCAGGATATGTGGTGCAAGCGGCTAGGCCATTAGATGCAAATGGTATGCAAGAGGGTAAACTTATGCCACTCTAAAGAAAATTAATATTAGAAGATATCAACCAGAGTGGACTACACAGGTTACTAACTGCTGCTTGCGGACTTCACAAATAGTGCTTAGTTCAATTTAATCTTCAGTGTTACGTACAGTGAGGGCTTTCTGACCGGCAACTGGATGTGCTGGTCTCCTAAAGCAAAGAGTCGCTACTTACTGATGTTTGAGGCTTGATAACCCGCATGTATTGTCCAG
Source organism: Watersipora subatra (assembly GCF_963576615.1). NCBI lineage: Eukaryota > Metazoa > Bryozoa > Gymnolaemata > Cheilostomatida > Watersiporidae > Watersipora > Watersipora subatra. The sequence goes on from NC_088711.1 coordinate 1,202,217, forward strand.
CCCTCTTCGCTTCCTTCCTCTCCGCATCCGTCACTGGCTTTGAGTCAAGGAACTTGAGACCAGGAATTTTGTATATTACGTATTTTCTACAGAAGCAGAAAACCCGTAGTAGTGGTTGGTATAATAAATTAACCACGTAAGAAACTAGATGTTTAAAGACCTCAGGCCTAGACAGAGTCAAGAAGAAACATTTTATCACGTGCACGAGGGCGCATGCGTTTGCCTCACTATATATTTTGCTATGCTGCACTGCTATATGAATAAAGGGGGTAGATCCTAACCGGTCGATCAGTAAATGACCTACCATAGAGCCTCTATTTAAATAAGGCCATCGTACTCTATTTTTAACCTTTCCCTATAGTGGCGTTCAAATGAAGGCTGTATTTTTGGAGTTGCTGTCTAGAAGTTTTGAAAGATAAATTTAACCCTTTAACGGATGAAGCGATGCTAATGTCACTTGTATTTTACACTCTCCTTCGGCCGAATCAACATTAATACCATCGGCCCCATCGACCCCATCGACCTCACCAAACTGTTTTTCATATACGTCGAAGTATCAGACCGAGTTAAACAAGGAACTACATGTACTTTGATTATAAAATACCGGTATTATCAGGATTAGCAGGATTAGCAGGATTAGCAGGATACAGTTACTTATTATTTGGACTGTGTCGCTTTCAATGTTTCAAAGAACAAACCGTAAATCTTTGGAGTTAGAAAACGAACATAACATTTTAATTTTTTAAAGAAGTTTTTAACATTTTAAAGTTACAATCGCCATAACAATGGCCGTCATACAGTGTTCCTGAAGACACGGGTACTCCGAGCGTTGCGATAGGCGAAGGTGAGAAGAAAGAGAGAAGGGTATATTACAAAAAAACACACCATCTCATTTACCTTTAGAAATGCTCTCAATTAAAAATATACATCAAATAACCTAAAAATCTAAAATTTTACCAATTAAAACACTCACCTTTTCTAATAATATACAACTTTCAAAAGACACTTTTCTACGGATCACTTTCTATTATGGGTTGGTAAAAATCCAAGAATGTCAAAGTGGTGGTCAAACAGAGGTGGCGTTCAATTAAAGGATGTCGCCGCATTTTTCAACCCTTCTCCTATAGAGGTGGCGTTTAAATAAAGGTGGCTTTCAAATAAGGTATTACAGTATAATGATAACAAAAGTACACTGTGCAGGCAGTTTCAAGCAAAGAAAGTACAATAGATAGTACATTATATTTGTGTTCTGGATATTCAACGACTGTTAATTTGATTCCTAAATAAAAATCATGCGTCAATTAAAAATAATTCAAACCAATGTTGATCAATAATTTTTAAATATGATAAAATATCCGGATAAATAAAAAGGTATTTGGTTTGTTCAAAAACCTCATGATGACGCTGAAATCATAAATGAAGATGGAAAGAGATTTATTATACAGAGATTTGGCAGTCATCCATCCGGGGGCGAGTTGAACAGAAAGGCGTGACTATACTGGAGCACGTGCATAGTTAGCAGCAAGAGCATAGCTCCTAGTAAATGACCCTTACATTACGTGTATGTACAGCAGTTTGATATAAATACCATGGCCTTGTCAACCAAGGACAACATATATTTGACAGCCTGGGAAAAATCCATATGGCTTATGTAGTGCATAGCTAATGGGCCAGAATAGTCAAGCTACTCAATTCAAATGGGATCTTCCAAGTTTTAACCACTTTTGAATACCCCATGTGAACTCCTCCCTTGACAGGGTACCGCCTATATCCTTTCTTGACGGGTACCCATAAAATTGTGGACTGGAGAAATGACTCAAGCCTTGACAGCTATTGTGGAGTTCTCCTCTAGATATTGAAGCAGTAATTTTTAGTATTCAATGGTGTTTAATGATCATGCCTGATCTGCTTGTCAAGCAGTCAGTTATTAAAGCCTACAAACATTTAACTCCCTAACAGACCCCCTCCCAGACCCCCTCACAGACCCCCTCCCAGACCCCCTCACAGACCCCCTCACAGACTCCCTCCCAGACCCCCTCACAGACCCCCTCACAGACCCCCTCACAGACTCCCTCACAGACTCCCTCCCAGACCCCCTCACAGACCCCCTCACAGACTCCCTCACAGACTCCCTCACAGACCCCCTCACAGACTCCCTCACAGACTCCCTCACAGACCCCCTCACAGACCCCCTCACAGACTCCCTCACAGACCTCCTCACAGACCCCCTCACAGACCCCCTCACAGACCCCCTCACAGACCCCCTCACAGACCCCCTCACAGACCCCCTCACAGACCCCCTCACAGACTCCCTCACAGACCCCCTCACAGACCTCCAGAACACACCTTAACTCACAAAATGAACTTAAATACTTCTGTAAACCTGACATCATATACACAGCAACAAGTTTTTAGTTAGTTAAATCAAATAGTCTACACTGTCACCATGTTTGTGAAATCTATCAATCGATCATGTTTGTGCCTTATCAATCAGACGCACCACTTGTTAACTTATTAAATAAAATAATTTGTGTGACATAAATTATATCACACACATCAATTGAAATAAGTAATAATAATGATAAATTATTATTGATTATTATAAACACGTAATATATGTATATAATCATATTATAAATGCATAATATAATAAATTATAGTATAATTTATTATATTGTAATAAATTTTCATTATTGCAGTAAGTAAAAGTAAACTCGGGCTAAAAGCCCGCTGTAGACACCTGCTGTAGACACCTGCTGTAGACACCCGCTGTAGACAACCGCTGTAGACAACCGCTGTAGACAACCGGTGTAGACAGCCGCTGTAGACAGCCGCTGTCACACCTTGATTATTCAAACACAGGTTTTTGACTTGTATAACTATCGATGACTTACGAATGTGTTAGATTTGTAAGCTGACAGGTCTGGACATGAGTTGAACTGTTAAATATAATATCATTTATACAGCTCCTTAAAATTTTTTCTACTGTAGGCTATTATATATACATACCGGGAGTTTATATTAAATTTATGGTACTGAACAAAAATTTATAATCTTTAGATTATGTTGTTATGTTACTGTAATTTCATCAGATTTTCTTTAGAAAACGTAGTCTAAGCTTTCTGTCATTTAGTATATGCTACATACATGTACTGTATATATCATATCATCGTCGAGCTGGTTTTTAACCTTTTTAAAATGTAATAAGATTTCCTTTGAGAAATGCACGTAAAATATAGCAACACTCATTTTTTTAATTTTTTATCGACAATGGGCAAAGCTGAACCTAGGCTATGCATCGGTTTACTCCTAAAGATATTTTGTAGGTTAAAGTAAAACCGTTGTATAATTTACATTTGATTTATTTACAAAACATTTATGAAATTATACTAAATGCAATACAAAAATATAATCCTATTTATTTTCAAAGCAGTCATCTTTTTAGTTACTGCAGCAAACAGCCTTATCGTCGTTACTATAGACTGTTGTGAGAATAAATAAAACTTACTGTTACCATACTTTGGATTCAGGCTACGGAAAATAATGGTACATGTACTGCACTGCCAGGCATGAGGTATCTACTCAGCATTCTAATAAATATTCAATTTGAAATAAGTGTATGCATTATAAAAATACTATAAATTGTGGTCATGGCTGTAGATAAGTCACGTAGGTCAATGGTGACCATTGATATATAAACCATAGATATATAGGTTTATATATTTATGACGGTGACCCATATGCCAGCTAATGGATGACTGACCCATTACATCTAGGCACTCACCATATGCAGGCCTAATGACGTCACCTAATATAACCACGCTCACAACGCTATGCAGCCCTAATAAAGCCGGAACTCCATGCCAACTGACTATATGCTGGCTACATTCATGCACCAATGCTGCAAGATTAGAAGAAACAAGTGATAATGACACCCTGATCAGGTCAGCGCTGCCGCTAAAGGTGAGATACCGCAATGGGTTTGAATACCGAACTGAGGTCGTTAATGGCATTTGAAATTTAGTTGAGCAGATGAATCCCATTATCTTTATTTAATGCAACCTTGCAGATTGCTGAATGCAACTCCTATCAGACACAGCCTGCAGTATGTCGCCCTAGGTACTCATGACGTACGGTAGCAAGACCACAACTATGGTTTAGTATTTATCCTGGATTTGTAGCCAGATCCGTGAATACACAGTACGAGAGGAGATGCTTGCGTATAATGTACATACAGAGTGCAGATTGTAGTGTTCAACCTTAGCTATTTTTGCACGCCTGCATAAGCTACAATACGCTTGTAACTCCCAAAACAGAGGGAGGGAACAGAAATATTCATGATTAGCTATAATAACTGACGGTTGAGATTGTAGTCCAAACTGAAGTTTGCATCTTTCACCGAGTCAAATGTATCAAGACAATGGATATTATCATATGACTGATTTGAACTCCACTCTAACTGTCAAACAGGGAAAGGCAGGCATTGAAGAGCATGACCATGACTCGGTGTGCTACATAGCTAAGTGAAAATGTATACTCCTCGTGACCAAATTTACAGCAACTCATTGTAAACAAGCATTTTAAATTGCTGTAATATCCAATTGCCACTGAACAGCGTACAGGTACCAGGCTATAGAAAGATAGGAAATGCTTGTAAATAACTCATGACTCATTAGATAATCTTCAAGAGAGCTCCAGGGCTCTAGAGGAATGCAAAACATTACAAAAGCTGTAAAAATGTTCATAAGGATCTCTTGGAACTTGATGTATGACGAGTTAGATCAGATGACACACCAAGTAGAAGAACAACAAGATACATCAAGAACAACAAGTTAGATATAATGCACCAGGTGATGACAACCATTGTATCGGTTCATTCAATTCAGTTCTGCCTCAATTTAGTACTTAATTGAGAGGACTGGGATATCATACAGCCACCAACAATGGCAAAATTCATCGACAAATGGTCGCAATATTAGAAGACTAGCTGTGCTACCCGGCGCTGCTCGGATAATAAAAAAGTCTTTCGACAGAAAATTTATTTGTATTTAATAAATAGCAACATTTGCCATTCTAACTTTCAAACTACATATCATGAGAAAAGTATTTTGTGTAATTGAAATAAATTAAGAGAGGAAATAAAAACACTGTAAAGGTTTTCAAACTTTGTCAAACAACTTTTCAACTTCATACCATGAGGAGAATGTTTTGTGCAGGTCAAATAAATTTGAAAAAATAAAACGATTATAAAAGGGTTTAGATGTAAATGTGAAATAATTAGCAAGCAATAGCTAAATTAAGTCGGTTTTGCTATGATTACAATAAGAGATGATTCGGTAATGATACAATTAATACAAACTGAAAAAACCAAATAAAAATGCTGAGTACGTTGAATTAATAATAATAATTATTGCATAGAAGTGTGTGTGTGTGTGTGTGCGTGCTTGTGTGTATAAAAAAGGTTACTGTTCCACCAGAAGCTATCCACCAAAACTTTGAATACGACGATACGGAGAAAATATAATTGTCCGTGTGAGAAGAATTGGCCTTGACCCCAGATATAGTAATCGAACATAATGGAAAATATTTCTTAACAGGGGCATCGTAACGAGTGGCTGCATCGGTAAAATAATCCGCGTGCGCTATAACTAGACGGACCTAGAGATGACCTGCTTTGAGAAATATATATATATAGATTGGTAAAGGTACAGTAGATGCTTCTATAACGTATACCTCGTATAACATAAATTCCAGATAACGTAAAAAATAGTGTAAAGTTTCTGCGTCGCACCATGTAAAAAATTCAATATAACATAGCGTCAAGTCGGGGCAAGTTTTTCAATTCGATTTGAATAGCAACATATCTCGTCGCACTTGTGAGAAAAAACGAAATACGTATAGGGTAGTATCTATTATGCACGCAACTTCCATGACCATTGTAGATGTATGAAATATTTGTTTTAATTTTTACTTGGCAGAATAGACATCTCCGAAGTCCATTTGAAAACCATTGTAAATGGACTTTAAAGATGTGCGCTACCCATCAAGTTAAAGTAAAATAGATCGGTCGGAGATCGATCATGAAACGGAGAGAAGTGGTTGATGCAAACAAATAATACTGCAGTTACGATACAGCCAACAAATAAAAGAGTTAGATCTAATTTGTCCATTTTGTTAGAATGGTAGATGTTGTATATGTTTATTAAAAGAAACCTTTTTGTGCAGAAACCTTTTTATTACCCGTGCAACGCCGGGCATTCACCTAGTAACGGATAAAGCTAAAAATTAAAAAGCGAAATATAAGCAAGTCAAATGTTTTGCTGATATCAACCCTCTTGCCGCATACCAGTTGACAGCAAACTCTGTTACAGCAACAGCTTACATTCAATACACGAACTCATGGCTTTTAGAGACGTCCCTTGGTTTTGCTGAATATTAAACAATTTACATACACTATTTCAAACTTTCAATAATTCTGTGGTAGTCTCTTACCATATTTATAGATCCTCTAAAATTCTAGCATACCAAATAGAATGTCATTAATCTGATTTGAAAAAGGCATTTTCCATGGCGGGCTATTTATAAGAACGGCAGATGCCACACACAACCTCACTTGTGTTTTAGATTTGTACATCCATTTCCATAGATGGTTCTAGTAGGTTTTAGGTAGGTGCACCTATCCCATATCCCAGTACAAATAGAGTCTGCCTCGATAAAATCTGTATGCGCTCTCTTCTGCGTATTTTTAGTCCCTACATTTGATTTAAATGCACTCTTTCAGCAAACATGCCTTACCTTACCTTAAACTGCCATAATATCCTATATCTATGTACTCACATGCTCTGACGCAATCTTGGTTTGGGCAAAAAACTAGGCTTTCTGAGAGCAGATATTTGTTATAATTATAACCAATTATAATTAACAACGGGTACTTGTTACGCTGACAAACAGGATGCGGAGAACTATGCGCTCTGCAGGTATGATGTGGTTTGTTTTGATTGACATTGAACCTTTTCTTGTGAAACTTGTGGCCTATTCTCAAAGCGTACAGCATATTTTTTACCTTCGCGAAGCGTCATAAATGTTTGTGTAGCAGCAAAGGAATTTTGGAGTGGCATCTGATTACTACATCCTGTAACAAGTCAAGGCACGCCAGCTTTTATGCAAAATGAATGAAGAACGGTGCCACGCTATTCTCTGAAGTGAGATATACCAGCATAACCTAGTCCTATGTTGCGATATATATGCGGTAAATCGATTATCCAGGATGTGGATTGCTTGTTGTTGTGTCGTCATGGAAACGGCGATGCAGCTACTCAGCAACTGAGTGACAAATGTAGCTGCTGTGCCAGGCCTCTAGGTGAAGAAAGCGAGCTACCATGGGATTGACTAATCACTTCCAGATCTAACTGCATGCAGATGGCCAGGTAAATATGATCTTGCCATTTACTTTTCTTCAGATAAATTGGTCTAGGAGCCATCTCGGAAGATAAGCGGAAGAGATGACAACTACTACAGCTGCAATACAGTCATACATTCTACCTCAGCGTATGAGCTTTATATGATTTGGGGCTGAGCTCGTATGCCAATTCTCTCGTATCTCAAAGCAATATTTTCTATATAAAATAATTAAATAAAAATTAATCCATTCCCACCCTCTGAAGAAAATGCTTAAAACAGGACATTACGACAGAAAAATTTGGATTTAATCATCCTAATTCACCACCTTCGCTCAAAAAGTAACAAATACCTATCTATTGCTTATGATCTGGATTAAAATGTAACTTTATTATGTACAGTACTGTATGGAGTTCTTATCCTGCAGACAGAGTGTGTGAGACACACAGGAAGTCTCGTACGCTCGTATCTCAAATTTGTCTCGTGTCTCAAGGCCAAGATTTTCTCGAATCTCAAATTTCTCGTATATCGGAACACGCGTATGTCGAAGTACGTCTATACAACCCAAACCACCTGAAGCAAGACTTGAGCCATTAAAACAAACAGCCTATCAGTTAGCGAGCTATATTGAACTGACTTACCTATATCTAGCGTAGTCGACCTCATCGCAGTCGGACTGTGTAAGTGAGTCTGGACATGCCTTGTTTCCCAGCAAACTAAGGTACATAAGTCGGGGGAGTTTAGATGCCACACCGTCTATGAAGGCGTACAGGTCAGTAATCTGGGTTACCATAAATTAAGGAAAGACTTTTGTAAGCCTAATTTAGACAGCGCTATGGCATCCTTGATGCAGCTTGATAAGCCGTCCTTTGATGCAACTCCATAGCAACAAATTTAGATAAAATCTCTATGTGTGATTTATTTATAGATATTATTAAGATTATTATTATTAAGACGAAGATTATTATTAGATCATTAAGATATACACACACCTCCAACCTCAGCTGTGGAACTAATCAATTCATCGAATTATTTGAGTATTTCAAACAGATAGGTAAGTTTAGGCAGACTAATGATTTGTGATTTGAGTACTTCAGGCCATCTACTTGACCTAAATTGATTTAAGAGATAGGGCAAACAGTAGATGATAATCAAGCATTTGGCATCAGGTAGGCTGCCAAAAATATGATTAACCACTTCCCCATCACACATCTGACTCATTCAACATCACGAGCAAACTTGCAACTGCAGAGGTAGACTATGAGAGGAGAGAGAGTGAAACAGCATTGTTAGTCTTATATATGCAGGCCGGAGAGGAGGTACAGGTCACCTCCGTGGAGACAGTCATATGATAGGGATCAGTAAAGTACTTGGATGTTAAGGAGCCAATTGTTGAGAACGGTAATGAATTTCTAACGAGTCAACAAGGAACTAGTTAGATCTGAAAAAACGATTATTTGTGAGGCTGTCAATGTTGATGAAGTCTAATTCACAGTGGAATTCACAGTCTGATTATGAAATGTCGTTTTTGTTACGAAGGAATTTTCAAAATACAAACTGTGCATAACTTTTTAAACATGCATCTTCTTGGTGTCTCATCGGCCATGAAAATTATTGAGGAATAAGTTTTGTCGAAATGCATTTAATACAAAAATAAACTTGACGAAAAATGGTCAGATATGCTTGGAAAATCTGTGTCACAATACGGTCGTCCGGCAGATATTTTACTAGATTGCAGGTCGAAGAGCAAGTTGATAAATGTGTTTTGTTAAAAATGAACACAGGGCTTGAGGACATAGATGGGTGGATTCAGAAGCAGGGCGAGGAACTTCCAATGTAGGCAACTACTAAACTACTAAAGACTACTACTAGGAGACTACTAAACTACTAAAGACTACTACTAGGCAACTACTAAACTACTAAAGACTACTACTAGGCAACTACTAAACTACTAAAGACTACTACTAGGCAACTACTAAACTACTAAAGACTACTACTAGGAGACTACTAAACTACTAAAGACTACAACTAGGAGACTACTAAACTACTAAAGACTACTACTAGGCAACTACTAAACTACTAAAGAATACTACTAGGCAACTACTAAACTACTAAAGACTACTACTAGGCAACTACTAAACTACTAAAGACTACTACTAGGCAACTACTAAACTACTAAAGACTACTACTAGGAGACTACTAAACTACTAAAGACTACTACTAGGAGACTACTAAACTACTAAAGACTACTACTAGGCAACTACTAAACTACTAAAGACTACTACTAGGAGACTACTAAACTACTAAAGACTACTACTAGGCAACTACTAAACTACTAAAGAATACTACTAGGCAACTACTAAACTACTAAAGACTACTACTAGGCAACTACTAAACTACTAAAGACTACTACTAGGAGACTACTAAATGCCCGGTGTTCCATGGGTAATAAAGAAAAATTTACATAAAAAATTCATTTTTAATTGGCTAAATTTCTGTACCCGATAAATTTAAGTTACTTAAGCTAGTCCAAGTCTTTACTATAATAAGAGCCGTTATTATAACTTAAGGCAGTGGTAGGAAAAAGATTGCATCAAAATCTCTTATGCAACCATGATCTTCAAGCATGCTAGATGAAGGGAAGCATGCTATTTTAACCGATCGCCACTAAATATGGGCAGTTGTAATAGCTATATGCACAATTGTTCCATAGTATGGCAGGTAGTTCGTGTGGGTAGTAGATAGGCACACCAGTCTGCAGAACTGGGGTTCCAAGTTCAAATTCAGAATGAACAGGTTTTTCATTATTAAAACTATCACTATAAGTGGACATACGAACGACAGAGAAACACTGATATAGATATATACACAGAAATTAAAGCGATGCAACAATCCCCAGTTTAGGAGGGCCTGATTACAGATTACTAGGAGAAAGAACAGTAATTTTTTAAAGTCGAAACAAATAGGTTTTATAAAATTTTTAGTTTTTGAAAGAGAAAACACACACATACGCAAAAAGGTTTCACAATAACAAAGTTTGCCTAGAAAACTTTCGAACGATTTTGGAAAGCTGGCAAAAGCAAATATTCTTACATTGGTTTCATACACTATGGAGAAGTTTAACATGAGCTATAATATTAATTTTTAGCAGTAAGTTATAACTAGCCTGACTTTTGTTTGCGCATGAACATTTATTAGTTTAATCTACCGGTAATCCATTTCCATGACGTTTAATAAAGATTGTGTCCAATTCTTGAGGGATTGAAACTGATTGATGTATTTATAGTATAAATAGAGCCACTAAAGCCTCTTTCATTTTGCAAATGGAAATATTACTGTGCATTGGCATCTATACTATTTATATATGTATCGCGTCAACAGTATGAAGTTATACTATGCATAACTTTATATATCATTAACCCTTTATAAAACAACTTTATATAACCATTTGTATAACTATTTTCAAACAGCTGGAATTTAAAACTCAGTTAAACCAAAAATGTACTTATAATGCAACTGCATTGTTCACAATAATCCTAAGGAACAGGATCTCCATTAAGCAAATGCTCACACCCAAATATCTCCATCTTTCTGTAAGTACCATATTCAAATAGTGATGAGGGCGAAACAGGATTAAAAGGAGCTATTAGCATATGGAGACTAACATTCATCAGCATTCATGACAAGCTTTAAATGAGAACTCCATGGAAACATAGAGCAAAGGTGAGAGAATGAAGACTGATGAATGAGAACTCCATAGAAACATAGAGCAAAGGTGAAAGAATGAAGGCTGATGAATGAGAACTACATGGAAACATAGAGCAAAGGTGAGAGAATGAAGGCTGATGAGAAGAAATGAGAGCAAATATGGAAAAGGACCACTAAGTGTAAAGAGAGAGATAGAAGGTATAACAGGTTGTCACAGAGAAATAGCTTAGAGGAGGAATGACAGTAGAGAAGGAGGAATGAGAGTAGAGAAGGAGGAATGAGAGTAGAGAGGGAGGAATGAGAATACAGAAGGAGGAATGAGAGTAGAGAAGGAGGAATGAGAGTAGAGAAGGAGGAATGAGAGTAGAAAAGGAGGAATGAGAGTAGAGAAGGAGGAATGAGAGTAGAGAAGGAGGAATGAGAATACAGGAGGAATGAGAGTACAGGAAGAGGAATGAGAGTACAGGAAGAGGAATGAGAGTACAAGAAGAGGAATGAGAGTAGAGAAGGAGGAATGAGAGTAGAGAAGGAGGAATGAGAGTAGAGAAGGAGGAATGAGAGTAGAGAAGGAGGAATGAGAGTAGAGAAGGAGGAATGAGAGTAGAGAAGGAGGAATGAGAGTAGAGAAGGAGGAATGAGAGTAGAGAAGGAGGAATGAGAGTAGAGAAGGAGGAATGAGAGTACAGGAAGAGGAATGAGAGTAGAGAAGGAGGAATGAGAGTAGAGAAGGAGGAATGAGAGTAGAGAAGGAGGAATGAGAGTAGAGAGGGAGGAATGAGAGTAGAGAAGGAGGAATGAGAGTACAGGAAGAGGAATGAGAGTAGAGAAGGAGGAATGAGAGTAGAGAGGGAAGAATGAGAGTAGAGAAGGAGGAATGAGAGTAGAGAAGGAGGAACGAGAGTACAGAAAGAGGAATGAGAGTAGAGAAGGAGGAATGAGAGTAGAGAAGGAGGAATGAGAGTAGAGAAGGAGGAATGAGAGTAGAGAAGGAGGAATGAGAGTAGAGAAGGAGGAATGAGAGTAGAGAAGGAGGAATGAGAGTAGAGAAGGAGGAATGAGAGTAGAGGAGGAGGAATGAGAGTAGAGGAGGAATGAGAGTAGAGAGGGAGGAATGAGAGTAGAGAAGGAGGAATGAGAGTAGAGAAGGAGGAATGAGAGTACCATAGGAGGAATTGAAAAACAGATGAGTAGAAAGGTCATAAACTGGGAGCATCTGTGTTTCTAAAAGAGGGCAGGCAGTGAGTTTGACGAAAGCCAAGTATGCAACCTTCAGGCCCTATATTGGCCAGGTTCAGCAGCTACAGGGATCAGCAGTTGCAGAAGTACCTCACATTTTGCTCTTAGTTAATTAAAAGAGCTTATTTTAACGGCTGAATAGCATTCATAGCCTTCAGAGCATGCCCTTAGTATAATGTTGGTTGTTACCTTGTAATTCGCATTAATCATAGCCTAATTGTCAAGCCAAGAGCAATCTAATGCCAGCTCTTCAAAGCAAGGCTGATCCTAGGACAAAGACTAAATAAAACTTTGATAGCTGTTTTATCACAGGATGCATACTATACTGCAACAACTTAAACCGGAAATATAGTTTTTATGCACTCCTACAATGACCTCTAAATTTTAAAATTGAATTTTAGATAGGAAAGCAGTGCTAACGCATTGTCTCTCTTATCACAGCCCTGGATATGAAGTTGTAAAAATAATGGTAGTTTGAAAGGAGGAAAGGTTGTTACAGAGATACAGAGTATGTCAAGGATATAAGGTTGGTACAGAAATACAGAGTATGTCAAGGATAAAAGATTGTTACAGAGATAAAGAGTATGTCAAAGTTGTTGTAAAGGATACAAGGTTGTTGCAAAGAGAGAGCAGCTGTAGCTGAGGAAGCTCTTCAAATTCTGTGGTTTCTGTGATTTCATTGTTATCAAGGATGAGAGCCTCCAGGCTGTCTGAGAAGTGCTCGAGGCCTTCTAGGTCTCTGAAACAGATGCGCGTGTGAGTTCATTTCCTCCGCAGTTCACCACGGAAGTGAATATTTATTAGCAGTAATGAGCTTGTCATACATTATATAAAAACAGCTATTGATATTGGCTAAATTGTACGATGCAATGGAATTTCGCTGCTTGGATGAACTGATTAAATTTAGGTTAGACCACAAGTAGGTAATAGAGTGATAATTCACCAGTACTTCCATTGAGTTGTTAATTGAAAGATTTTCTTGCTTGAATGTACAAAGGTGCAGTATTTAAAGCGCAACATGTGCTACAGCAGCGGAAGGAATGAATTCCGATACGGCTAGAGACATAAAAAGCTTGCCAGTGATAGGTTAGACTAGCTGGTGAACGACAGACATGCTCATACAAATCATGCACGAGAGGTGTTTGCTATGCGATAACAAAGTATCGTTACAAAGATAACTAACTAGAGTTATTGAAGTTTAGTTTAGACTAGTCATTAGTGAACTAAACTAGCAGCGTAGAACAACAGAGTCATACATAGACTAACTTAATAGAGTTATACAAGAGAACTATACATAGACTAACCTAATAGAGTTATAAAAGAGAATTATACATAGACTAACCTAATAGAGTCATACAAGAGAACTATACATAGACAAACCTAATAGAGTCATACAAGAGAACTACTATACACAGACTAACCTAATAGAGTTATATGAGAGATCAAGGGTTTTGACTTGCTGAGCATAGGAATATAACTCTTCGGGAATCAGATAGCAGTCTCTTCCAGCGTAGATCAACTGCAACATACATTTCGTTAAGAGATAATTATGTTTTAACAAACTTGAGTCTTGTTTAATGTGATAGCATTAATTGATGCTGGTTTATAAAAGTTAATGCAGTTATATTATAGGTAAGTCTCTATCAATAAGCTTAGGAAAGAAACAACATGCCTTTAAACATACACATCCTCTCAGTTTGAAAGCTAAGCCTATACACAGTTATAAATGGTTTTTTCCCTATATGTATTTTGTCATAATGAAAAGACGAGTCAAGTTAGGTTTTACCGACGTAACATCAATCATGGCTAACATGAAACTTGAGCTCTGAGCTACTCCAACCCATATTATGATATAACCCCAATTATTGACTGTAATATACTGGAAGAGCGAAACAACTTGTTAAATAGACAGACATTAAGATGGTAAGGCGTTAAAGCAAAAGGAAGACAATATAATCTTAATACACTGCATATAAGTATGTTTGTCTGGGCGAGCAGGCAGTCACGACTCGCTGTCACGACTCGCTGTCACGACTCGCTGTCACGACTCGCTGTCACGACTCGCTGTCACGACTCGCTGTCACGACTCGCTGTCACGACTCGCTGTCACGACTCGCTGTCACGACTCGCTTTGAGAAGCACCATATCTTTATGTGTTGATGATTTGATGTTTATAAAATCCTTGAAAGATGGATGCCAGCAAATTAAAAGACTTTCTTTTTCGAAAAAAAGCTTACTCACTGATGAGCACTCCATGGTATTCTTCTAACTCCATGGTATTCTTCTAAGGTATCAGCTATTTAGAATTAAAAGAATTTTTTTTAAATGTCGTGTATTAATTATGAAAAACATTAATAAAACAATATAAACTATCGTAAGTAATGAAATAAGTGAATCTATAGAATATTCCCAATTTAATGATAAAGAAATCTATGTGATGCAAGTCTCAATCATAAATAAAAATATTTTGACCAAAAATAAAGCTCTGTTCATCACACAGCTTATTTCTTGAAATCGCTACAAGACGCTCAACAAAGTTATTAAGTTGTAACTGGGGGTGCATTAAAAATTGTTTTCTACCTCGGAAAATTACATAGATTTGTGCTTTCCTTTGAACATTAAATTACTATTATACAAACAAATTGTTTGCTGTAGCAGGTATTTGCAAATACAGTAGATGTTCCTATAACATATACCTTGAGTAACGTTAATGTCTAGATAACGTAAACAAATATTTTGCTTCATACCACATAAAAATTTCACATAACATGAAGTGTCAAGTAAGGCAACTTCTCAAATTCGATTGGAATGGTAACATATCTCACTGCACTTGTGCGATAAAAGATAAAAATGACGTAAATATAGCGTTATAGGTATCTATTATAAAACTCCCATGACATTTTAGTTAGTCGTAATAGACCGTACGATGTGTCGACAAAACAGAGAATAGGGAGCTGCGCAATTGGTAATAAACACTTGAAAGCAATCGACTGGTGCAAGTGTTACAGCGCCGGTCTACCGATCTGAATGTCACGAGTTGGAGTATCGTCAAAAGTCATCTTGCATCCTAACCTTGACACCTGGATATAGGTAGACGACGAACAGTTAGCCACTGGTATTTTTATAGTAAAATATATTTTTGTTCTGCCTTATTGTATGTAGGCGTATTAAATATTTGTCATTAGTTTTACTTTCCAGAATAGACTTTGTTGTCTACAAAAAAATTAACAAATCGTTGTAAATGGATGTCGAATATGTGCGTACCACATCAACTTAATGTAAAATTACCGCAATCATTATCTATAAAACCATTGAAATTGATAAGAAAAAAGGAAACAAGTTGTCGATGCAAACTAATAACACTACAGTTACGATACAGCCAACAAATTAAAAATTAAGTCAAGTTTTTTTCTTTTTGTATGGCCAAAGGGGCTAGTTTGAAAAGATTTTGGAACAGATTAGACAATTTTCATGTATTTTACGGTTTGTACAAAGCATAATCCCTATAACGTAAACATTTCTGGAATGAACTATTTTTGTTGTAGGAGCGTCTACTGTATCAAAAAAATTGTTAAATGACTGTATCTAGATAATGATTATAAGTATAGCAGAGTATAGTATATATATACCAGCAGAGTAATCACAAACCAGTTGTATCTAATTTAACAGTTATAAGTATAGCAGAATAATCCCAAACCAGTTGTATCTAATTTAACAGTTATAAGTATAGCAGAATAATCCCAAACCAGTTGTATCTAATTTAACAGTTATAAGTATAGCAGAATAATCCCAAACCAGTTGTATCTAATTTAACAGTTATAAGTATAGCAGAATAATCCCAAACCAGTTGTATCTAATTTAACAGTTATAAGTATAGCAGAGTAATCCCAAACCAGTTGTATCTAATTTAACAGTTATAAGTATAGCAGAGTAATCACAAACCAGTTGTATCTAATTTAACAGTTATAAGTATAGCAGAGTAATCACAAACCAGTTGTATCTAATTTAACAGTTATAAGTATAGCAGAGTAATCACAAACCAGTTGTATCTAATTTAACAGTTATAAGTATAGCAGAGTAATCACAAACCAGTTGTATCTAATTTAACAGTTATCAGTATAACAGAGTAATCACAAACCAGTTGTATCTAATTTAACAGTTATAAGTATAGCAGAGTAATCACAAACCAGTTGTATCTAATTTAACAGTTATAAGTATAGCAGAATAATCCCAAACCAGTTGTATCTAATTTAACAGTTATAAGTATAGCAGAATAATCCCAAACCAGTTGTATCTAATTTAACAGTTATCAGTATAACAGAGTAATCACAAACCAGTTGTATCTAATTTAACAGTTATAAGTATAGCAGAGTAATCCCAAACCAGTTGTATCTAACTTAACAGTTATAAGTATAGCAGAGTAATCACAAACCAGTTGTATCTAATTTAACAGTTATAAGTATAGCAGAGTAATCACAAACCAGGTGTATCTAATTTAACAGTTATAAGTATAGCAGAATAATCCCAAACCAGTTGTATCTAATTTAACAGTTATAAGTATAGCAGAATAATCCCAAACCAGTTGTATCTAATTTAACAGTTATAAGTATAGCAGAGTAATCCCAAACCAGTTGTATCTAATTTAACAGTTAAATCCTAAAATCACTCTATAAACTGGCTAATTTATTTTGAAATAAATAAGTATAGTGGATTACATGTAAGTATGGATATATTGAACTACTAATTATGATAGCAAAACAGGAGCAAGTCATCAATCATGTCATTTTGGTACTAAAATAATATTAATTGAACAGCTGATGCCAATTACAAGATGAAGATTAAGAAGTATTTAATGACCTCAGTGGTTGTTTGTCTCATATGCTTTCAGTGCCCAAATAATAAACATTGCATAGCAGTTTTAGAAAATTGGGAGTAAAAGAAATGTAGTTGAACAGGTGTTTTATTTATCAATATAAAACTAAAGTTAATAGATGAACTCTATTACAGGGTTCACACAATACACTATCATCTTAGTACCACAAGCTATAAGCAATAAGTTGCAAATTGAACAACTAACTAAAATTAGCATTACATTCAACTGGAACTCATTGATTCTTGTAAACAGTTGAGAGCCATAATGCTTGAACTTTATGTCATTTCTTCAAGTTCCTCTCCCATTGCTGTTCATTCACCTCTATCTCCCATTCGCCTCTCTTTTGCTGTGGTATCTATCTCTCCTATTGGTATCTACCTCTCCCCTATCGGTATCCAAACCCCTCTCCCGATGGAATTACCATCATTTCCCTTTATAATTCACCTGCCGCTCAGTTTGACATTCACCTGTCTTCCTGTTTGACATTTCACCTTGGCTACCCTTTGATATTTCTCTCCCCATTTTCTTTAACACTCATCCAACTTTCACACTTAGCGTAGACCAGCTGTTTACGGTTTACTTTTTTATCCTATTAATGATCAAAACATGCTTAGAACAATAACATGGTAAGTCACGCATAAGGTTTGCACAACTCATGGCACCTAACTTAATATCTGGGCACGAAAATGTTACCGCCATTTGACAGATCATTAAGTTGCACAAGCGCACCATTCAATGCCCTTTGACGATGCCTGTATCCCTTACTGTAAGTTTCTGGAATCTAGCAGTCGGCTTTTGCAAACTGACTAAAAACCTATGGATTTGTAAGACTACTAAGATTTTATAATTAACAATGATCAAATACTCAATGTTACAATTATGTCTGGAAACAGTAGCAAGGCTAGCAATCAGTGCTATTTGCCACAATATGTTGTGTTCGAGCCTTCCTAAAAACCAACAAGTTTAGCCTACATATACGGTATCTACCAACTCACCCACCAACCGCTTCACATAATAATATTATCCTTATCCTTATCAGACCCTTCATTATCTGTCAAATTTCATAAAAAACCGTAGCAACGCAACGTAAGCTATCATTATATAAACAAATTATAGAAAAGCTGCTGAAATGAATAAAAAGTACTTGCATGTAAGCTCAACATCACATCTAACATTGACAGTCACACCAAACACTAGTCGCCTGCTGCAAAGCTATACCTTTCTACTTACTCTACGTCTATCTTACCTCAGAAAACAGTATTACTAACTGGACACCGCTTATACGTCATTATATGACATTAATGAGTTAATAGAAAAACAACAAATGCATAGTTCACTACTTGATCCACAAATAAAGAAAAAAACTACACAGCCGTTAAAATGCTTTCTGATTGTACATAATAATTTGAAACAAACAAATCGCAGCAAACTTCCAACCCCCAAAAATAATTAATAAGTATGATTACACCCAACACAATCTTAAACCGGAAGCCCTCTACCATTTACGCGATATCTTGCAATAAGTAAAGCATATTGGGATTTATTTGCTGGTTATAAATTATTAGGACTTACCCTATCACCTTCCATTATTGGAGACTGCACCACTAAGTCATCAACGTTCGAATGACCAGACTTATCGTACCAAACTCCTTGAACATCCATTTAAATTAAACAGGTAACTATTAGTAAACAAAAATCATTAATTGGGAAGTACTGCCGATGCTGAACAGACTCGTAATACTAACAGAATTCTACTAGTTCCTTAATTATATGGAGTCCACATGATGATCACGTGATACACGTTCTGATAACTTTTGTTTACATTCGGAATTATCCTCTCGCGTTATTTTTCGGTCAATAGCATTGTGTAGTCCCTCCTACACGTATAATAGTAATAATACATACCAGTCCAATGACCTAGTATTTTTTTGTCAGTGTTACTATGGTGAACACTTCTGAGGCCACAAAAACTTTTGGTTGTGCAAAACGCAATAACGATTACAAACTAAGTCCTAACCTGAGAAATGAGCCTTCTAGCATCCCTCTAGCATAAACAAAATGCCCAAATCACCAAAATGCTATCTTGAGAAATTTAGAGCGTGGCAAGCATATCAATGCTAGAACAAATACAGTTTTTGCAAAGCATTAACAATTATTTCAACCTTTTTTCTTTTGTGCATAATTTTAGTTTATCAATGATTAACTAACATTGCATAGAACGCCTTTTTTGTGATGGTCTGTAGAAACAGGAGGGATTGAGCATATGAACTACTAACTTACTAAAAACTCTAAAGGAGTGAATGTTAATGCAACAGATTCAGAATGTATGAGCTAAATATATCTCCCATTTAATCGTCATACAGTAAAATAAATATACCAATAGACCAGGCAATATCAGTTTTGATAGTAGTGAAACAAAATCCTTTGAAGCAGAAGTGATCAAACAAAGATGTACACCAGAATCACTCACCAAAAATTAGAAAACAAGAGCATGAATACAGCAATAAAATAGCCTAACATCATATGCATGCAAATGGTGTATGTGAGCAATACTATAACAATTCAGTGTACCAGTGTAACAATTCAGTGTACCAAGGCTATATGTATATACATATCTATATATACAAAAATACCACATCGCAAAACTTTTTAGAGAATCGATTTATTAGAGTTTAATAAAAAAATAATGAGAACTATTTTACATAATTAATGTTCGTATAAGACAATGAGCATCAGATGATATACCAATACAATGGTCCTCGTTGTGTAACCATATATCTGTGACATCATATAAAATAGCGGTGATCTCATTACGCTGCTAAACAATATCTTCACCGTCAAAGACTTTTTCAGTAATGAGAAGTCCTCGGTTACGACAAGGGAACAACCATTTAATAACATTTTTGGTCCCGCAGAGAATGTCATACCGGTGCTTCATAGGACGTTCAGGTCTGGACAGCATCAGCCTGCAATAGAGCGGCAAACACTGATGTGACTACAGGGCACACTATGAATCGCATCAACTAGCATACCTCTGGTCGCGTGACTAACTGGAAGATTCTCACATGACACAGGCTATGCTCCAAAAGAGCATAGCTCTGCATAACACAGAGCTATGCTTTCTATTAACTTGAGGCGTCAGTCAATATGTCACGATTTGTTTATATCAATACAACACAACATCGTTATTTTACTCTTTCTCTCGACTGGTGAGAATGTGTGAAGCCGTCAACAAAACTACCTTACAAATTAAAGAGCAGGCGTATGCATTCCTTGTCCTTTGTTACATCAAAGGCTAGTCACAAACAAGCCAGATGGTTGGCTCGCTCTACGAGCTATTCAGACAAGCTTTCTATTCACATGGTACGGTTAGTGACTCACCAAAATCTGGCTCATCCCTGAGAGGGTCATGTAACAATCGTATAACATAATGCTACCTGCCTTAGATGTCAGGTGCTCAACGGGTGACAAACATGAAGTGTTTTATAGAACCATGAGCAACAGAGGGCTAAATGTGTAATGTAGGCGTAACCAACAGAGGGCCAGATGTCTAATGTAAGTGCGACTAACACAGCACTAGGTTTGTAATGTAAGAGGGATTAGCAGAGGGCTAGGTGTGTAATATAGGTGTGACCAACAGAGGGCTAGGTGTATACTGCAGGTGAGACTAACAGAGGACTAGGTGTCTAATGTAAGTGTGACTAACAAAGGGCTAGGTGTGTAATATAGGCGTGACCAACAAAGGGTTAGGTGTGTAATGTAGGTGAGACTAACAGAGAACTAGGTGTCTAATGTAAGTGTGACTAACAAAGGGCTAGGTGTGTAATATAGGTGTGACCAACAGAAAGCTAGATGTATACTGTAGACGTGGCCAACAGAGGACTAGATGTATACTGTAGGCATGGCCAACAGAAGACTAGGTGTCTAATGTAAGTGTGACTAACAGAAGGCTAGGTGTGTAATATAGGCATGATGGGCAGAGGACACCAAATCTTGACTTATCATGACTAACAGGACTAGAAGCCTATAGCAGAAATGACGAGCAGAAGACGAGGGAGTCTAATTTATTTATATTATGACAGAAGGTGAGGAATCTGTAGACAAGTCGAAACAAAGGTCAAATGTCATCTTCTAGCGCCCTTTTCAAAATCTTGCCCGGTAGTAACCAGCAAAAGACTAATAGTTCGGTTCTTTACCATTTGCCATCCGCATTACAGCATATTGACAGCCAGCATGTTCTTTAACTGAGGAATTTTCATTGGCATAAATAGGCAGTTTTATCACTCAATCACACTATAATTATAGATGCAATGAGATGCCAGCTCTTTGACCTGTCAGATCCTGTTACTAAACCAAGCATCTCATAAACGTCAGACTCATGTTTAACATGGGCACCTGCTTTATGCTAAATTTAGGAGTAAAGTAAATACGAAGGGATGGAAGAACAATAACAGATAGAAGTAAATAGTTAAAGAAGGGATTGGAGTCATGCGAGCGCTAGCGATAGAGAGCTTACAGTACCAGCGATAGAGAGCTTACAGTACAAGCGATAGAGAGCTTACAGTACCAGTGATAGAGAGCTTACAGTACAAGCGATAGAGAGCTTACAGTACCAGCGATAGAGAGCTTACAGTCCAAGTGATAAAGAGCTTACAGTACAAGCGATAGAGAGCTTACAGTACAAGCGATAGAAAGCTTACAGTACAAGCGATAGAGAGCTTACAGTACAAGCGATAGAAAGCTTACAGTACCAGCGATAGAGAGCTTACAGTACCAGCGATAGAGAGCTTACAGTACAAGCGATAGAGAGCTTACAGTACAAGCGATAGAGAGCTTACAGTACAAGCGATAGAGAGCTTACAGTACAAGCGATAAAGAGCTTACAGTACAAGCGATAGAGAGCTTACAGTACAAGCGATAGAGAGCTTACAGTACAAGCGATAGAGAGCTTACAGTACAAGCGATAAAGAGCTTACAGTACAAGCGATAGAGAGCTTACAGTACAAGCGATAGAGAGCTTACAGTACCAGCGATAGAGAGCTTACAGTACAAGCGATAGAGAGCTTACAGTACAAGCGATAGAGAGCTTACAGTACAAGCGATAGAGAGCTTACAGTGCAAGCGATAGAGAGCTTACAGTACAAGCGATAGAGAGCTTACAGCACAAGCGATAAAGAGCTTACAGTACCAGCGATAGAGAGCTTACAGTACAAGCGATAGAGAGCTTACAGTACAAGCGATAGAGAGCTTACAGTACAAGCGATAGAGAGCTTACAGTACAAGCGATAGAGAGCTTACAGTACAAGCGATAGAGAGCTTACAGTACCAGCGATAGAGAGCTTACAGTACAAGCGATAGAGAGCTTACAGTACAAGCGATAGAGAGCTTACAGTACCAGCGATAGAGAGCTTACAGTACAAGCGATAGAGAGCTTACAGTACCAGCGATAGAGAGCTTACAGTACCAGCGATAGAGAGCTTACAGTCCAAGCGATAAAGAGCTTACAGTACAAGTGATAGAGAGCTTACAGTACAAGCGATAGAGAGCTTACAGTACAAGCGATAGAGAGCTTACAGTACAAGCGATAGAAAGCTTACAGGACCAGCGATAGAGAGCTTACAGTACAAGCGATAAAGAGCTTACAGTACAAGCGATAAAGAGCTTACAGTACAAGCGATAGAGAGCTTACAGTACAAGCGATAGAGAGCTTACAGTACCAGCGATAGAGAGCTTACAGTACAAGCGATAGAGAGCTTACAGTACCAGCGATAGAGAGCTTACAGTACCAGCGATAGAGAGCTTACAGTCCAAGCGATAAAGAGCTTACAGTACAAGCGATAGAGAGCTTACAGTACAAGTGATAGAGAGCTTACAGTACAAGCGATAGAGAGCTTACAGTACAAGCGATAGAAAGCTTACAGTACCAGCGATAGAGAGCTTACAGTCCAAGCGATAAAGAGCTTACAGTACCAGCGATAGAGAGCTTACAGTACAACAGATAATCGAGATCTGAAGTTACAATGCAAACTGGTTTTACAAATTCAAGAGGTGTTGTACAGGCCTGACCAACAGAGGGCTAAATGTATACTGTAGGCGTGACCAACAGAGGGCGATATACCATGATTATCAAAGCTTGAGGGCAAACAAGAATGGTAAACGCTGCTGAGTGTGCCATTCGAAAAGAACCTTTTTTGTTTGCTGTCAGAGGGTATGAGCCATATGGCTTGCAAGTGATTTGATTCGTGTAAATAAGAGTAGTACGTATTTGCTGTTGAGATTTGATGGCATTAGGGTGGATTTATATACTCGCTGAGACTTACGTAACGAGGTCTTTAGATATCATTGTTTCCAAAGTTGTCACATCCTGTAACATAATATCCAGCTTTAGGTAACAGTCTCATGGCGTTGTGCAATACACAAACATATATGAACCTGTGCAATACACAAACATATATGAACCTGTGCAACAAGCAAACATATATGAACCTGTGCAATACACAAACATATATGAACCTGTAGACACACGCAAACATACGCCCAACAAATGTAAACTGGTGCGCTGCCTTCAACGCAGATAAGAAAAAAATTGGATAATCAGGTGAAAGTTCCAAGTGCATATGGGGCAGGACTTACTAAGGCAATTCCAAAGTGCTGGCCACAAGAGAGGCCAACCATAGATATAGACATGATGGCAGACATTATATACGCTGCTATGAGTAGTGGTCTTTCGTGTATCACAAACCAGCTTTCCTGTAAAAAAACACCAGATGTTAAAGCACATAAATTACATACTTTTTTTATTGTATATTGCAATACATCAGAGTCTTGGCTTTCGAATGAGCTATTGTTTGCCATGGTGAGACAGACATTGGTTAGTGTTTATAGGATTTCCCCAGAGCTCTACTACAGAAATTTTTACTGGCTTAAGCTCGGAAATTGTGACGTCACAATTTTCATATGCGGTGTTATGTGCTCTTACCGCCTATTTTATTGCTTACCGCTTATATTTATCAACTACGATAATGACGCTAGTGTCAGGCGAAGATAGGACAACTCCAGAGAACCAATGAAGATGACAAAGGAATCAGTGTCATTAGTTCTCCATGTACAGATTATTTCTATGATAAATAACTCAGATTCCAAGCACCATACTATGTTTTCCCGATGATATTATGCACTAGCCCTCTCAGTTTATTGTGAGGTTGAGGGTCGCGACTGAGACTAATTAGTTTCAAGCATTGCGTGATCTCGCGAAAGTGCGATTGACATATAGTCCAAGGGCCACGCAACCGCAGGTCACAATTTAATCGATGTGATTTCATTACCTTCATCAACGACAGTACATTTATTGAAGCATAATTAATTAACCCAGAACATGTGTTTGTATTGGTCGGGCGTTAGCACAATCCCGGGAATTGTTGATTATCTAGAATCCTAGTTTATTATTAGCGCTCTCTGGGTTTAACAGCACCGATGGTCACAGAAAAGCGCAGCGAAAGGGATCGACGATCTAAGGCTAAATAATAATTGTGACATCACATTTTGAGAACTTGAACCAAGTGTTTTTTTTGCAGAACATACTTTTGACACGCTGTTTTTCATAGTTCTATTATTCTTTGTGTATTGAATATAGGCTCATTTGAAAGCCAAGACTCTGATGTATTGAAATATATAATAAAAAAATTATGTAATTTATGTGCTTTAACAAGTACAAAAAAGTGTGGGGGTGGTTGATATGAACTACATGAGACATGGGCGGAGTTACTTTATACAGTCTGAGACAAGGGCGGAGTTACTTTATGCAGCGTGAGACAAGGGCGCAGTTACTTTATACAGCGTGAGACAAGGGCGGAGTTACTTTATACAGTCTGAGACAAGGGCGGAGTTATTTTTATACAGTGTGAGACAAGGGCGAAGTTACTTTATACAGCGTGAGAAATGGGCGGAGTTACTTTATACAGCGTGAGACAAGGGCGGAGTTAATTTATACAGCGTGAGACAAGGGCGGAGTTATTTTTATACAGTGTGAGACAAGGGCGAAGTTACTTTATACAGCGTGAAACAAGGGCGAAGTTACTTTATACAGCGTGAGACAAGGTCGGAGTTACTTTATACAGTGTGAAACAAGGGCGGAGTTACTTTATACAGCGTGAGACAAGGGCGGAGTTAATTTATACAGCGTGAGACAAGGGCGGAGTTACTTTATACAGTGTGAAACAAGAGCGGAGTTACTTTATACAGCGTGAGACAAGGGCGGAGTTACTTTATACAGCGTGAAACAAGGTCGGGAGTTACTTTATACAGCGTGAGAAATGGGCGGAGTTACTTTATACAGCGTGAGACAAGGGCGGAGTTAATTTATACAGCGTGAGACAAGGGCGGAGTTATTTTTATACAGTGTGAGACAAGGGCGAAGTTACTTTATACAGCGTGAAACAAGGGCGAAGTTACTTTATACAGCGTGAGAAATGGGCGGAGTTACTTTATACAGCGTGAGACAAGGGCGGAGTTAATTTATACAGCGTGAGACAAGGGCGGAGTTATTTTTATACAGTGTGAGACAAGGGCGAAGTTACTTTATACAGCGTGAAACAAGGGCGAAGTTACTTTATACAGCGTGAGACAAGGTCGGAGTTACTTTATACAGCGTGAGACAAGGGCGGAGTTACTTTATACAGTGTGAAACAAGGGCGGAGTTACTTTATACAGCGTGAGACAAGGGCGGAGTTAATTTATACAGCGTGAGACAAGGGCGGAGTTACTTTATACAGTGTGAAACAAGGGCGGAGTTACTTTATACAGCGTGAGACAAGGGCGGAGTTAATTTATACAGCGTGAGACAAGGGCGGAGTTACTTTATACAGCGTGAAACAAGGTCGGGAGTTACTTTATACAGCGTGAGAAATGGGCGGAGTTACTTTATACAGCGTGAGACAAGGGCGGAGTTACTTTATACAGCGTGAGAAATGGGCGGAGTTATTTTTATACAGTGTGAGACAAGGGCGAAGTTACTTTATACAGCGTGAAACAAGGGCGAAGTTACTTTATACAGCGTGAGACAAGGGCGGAGTTACTTTATACAGCGTGAGACAAGGGCGAAGTTACTTTATACAGCGTGAGAAATGGGCGGAGTTACTTTATACAGCGTGAGACAAGGGCGAAGTTACTTTATACAGCGTGAGACAAGGGCGGAGTTAATTTATACAGCGTGAGACAAGAGCGGAGTTACTTTATACAGCGTGAGACAAGGGCGGAGTTATTTTTATACAGTGTGAGACAAGGGCGAAGTTACTTTATACAGCGTGAAACAAGGGCGAAGTTACTTTATACAGCGTGAGACAAGGGCGGAGTTACTTTATACAGCGTGAGACAAGGGCGGAGTTAATTTATACAGCGTGAGACAAGGGCGGAGTTATTTTTATACAGTGTGAGACAAGGTCGGAGTTACTTTATACAGCGTGAGACAAGGGCCAAGTTACTTTATACAGCGTGAGACAAGAGCGGAGTTACTTTATACAGCGCGAGACAAGAGCGGAGTTACTTTATACAGTGTGAGACAAGGTCGGAGTTACTTTATACAGCGTGAGACAAGGGCGGAGTTACTTTATACAGCGTGAGACAAGGGCGGAGTTACTTTATACAGCGTGAGACAAGGGCGGAGTTACTTTATACAGCGTGAGACAAGGGCGGAGTTACTTTATACAGTGTGAGACAAGGGCGGAGTTACTTTATACAGCGTGAGACAAGAGCGGAGTTACTTTATACAGCGCGAGACAAGAGCGGAGTTACTTTATACAGCGTGAGACAAGGGCGGAGTTACTTTATACAGCGTGAGACAAGGGCGGAGTTACTTTATACAGCGTGAGACAAGGGCGGAGTTACTTTATACAGCGTGAGACAAGGGCGGAGTTACTTTATACAGTGTGAGACAAGGTCGGAGTTACTTTATACAGCGTGAGACAAGGGCGGAGTTACTTTATACAGTGTGAGACAAGGTCGGAGTTACTTTATACAGCGTGAGACAAGGGCGGAGTTACTTTATACAGTGTGAGACAAGGGCGAAGTTACTTTATACAGCGTGAGACAAGGGCGCAGTTACTTTATACAGCGTGAGACAAGGGCGAAGTTACTTTATACAGTGTGAGACAAGGTCGGAGTTACTTTATACAGCGTGAGACAAGAGAAACAATAACTTATTAACGCTCATCAATACGATAAATAATTTAGTTACCGTCTATGATCACAAATTAGATGCAAAGTAACAATGGCATGTACACGTAAGTAGCAGCACAGAGTCACTAGATCAGAAATTGCAATTTATTTGTTATTTGTTATTTGCTGACATCCAAACTACTCGTTGTAATATAACATACCTAGTGGCTGCTCAGCCTTTATCCCACTCATCTCTCACTTATCATCTGTTAAGAATTCACCACACACTGATACTAAAAATGGCTAGGTAACTAGTTCAATAAAAGGAAACTAGGTACTTACAGGGCTACAGAACTCCGATGGACACGGCGGTAGTTTGTAAGACTTGGAAAGGCAAAAAGCAAATGCAAATATGCTCAGACCAATAGAGTAGAATATGAGTTGTATAAATGCAAAGTGGTTGTCTTCTCCTACACAGTTGTTTATCCTACAATTGAAACAAAATATTTGGTGAGGCAAAACTGGGTTGCGATGAACACGGTTACAAAATGAAACGGTATGGACGTTAGCGGCACAGACGGTTACCATAGTTATGTAGATAACAATGCAGAGTTTAGCTGTTTGTAGTGAGAGTGTAACGGTGCCTGATGTAACAGGAAATAGCCTACGGTAGTCATCATTGTAGGAAACACTGAATCAGCATGCCAACCATAGTTCACGGATGTTAGACTGAGAGTGAATTTCAATTACAAGGAGGTCTCTCTTGGCTGTAATAGCTGTTCTAGAAACATGCCTACCACGGACAGTGATGATCCATTCGAGTGACACAATGTCTGCACCTCTTACAATGGTGGGATCTTGGCGGCCGCTTCTGGTTGCATTTGGAGCAATACTCCCAGTCAGCCTGCGCTGCAAGTAGCATTCCTTGTTCATAGTAAAACTATTCCTAGTGCTACTCTAGACAACATATCTACAGCCCGATCACTCGAGTAAGTTTGACTCAAGGATAAATTACAGTGAGTGCAAAAAAAGGGGAGGGAAAAAGCTAGAATACACAAGAGGGATCCATGCATGTACAGAGCAGGAGTCCTACATTGTTGCAGCCAATAGATGAATGCTAAAATATCTTGCTCAAAAATAATATCATACAGCTACAAACAGAAGTGCTCGAACTGTTCTGGAATTAGATTCACCCATAAAAGTTACCCATATTATATTCTATAAATTGTTCATAACAATTTCGGAATATTACATTCTAGTAAGTCTAATCCTCAACTTGGACGGAGGCCACATTTAACTGGAAAATGGAAAACTGTTTGTACAGCGAGTGTCACTCCACTCAAGGCAAAGATGGCTACAGATAGCAAATATGGCGACAGATAAGCACCAGATACAGTTTTGATAAACAGTCAGCAATAAACGAGTTAAAAATGAAATAACTTCTGTAAATATAAAAGCATAAAAGTGATGAGAAGCGATAAGGATTTAAAAGTTATGAGGAAAATGCAGTCATATATAAATGGGTATAGTTGCGACAGTTATTAAATCTATTTAACTTGACTGATTCCTGCCAGTAGTTTTAATTTTTTTAAATAATACAATTATAATAACAACCAAGTTTAAATTAATTTAAATGTTTATGCATTTTTAAGACACTTCGTATACTTTGTTCACTTGAAAACGGCGCACCTGTAAGCCCACGACATTTATTTTGCTGTGACTTTGAGATATATGACTAAGTCACCTCCTGGCCCTGACAGAGTTGATATTTAAAAACTAGTTACAGTCCAAGAATTGAACTTAAAATTACCAGAACTCCAAAATAGTAGCTTTTAATGTTGAATTGAGTTTAAGAATGGAGAGTGAAGTGATTACGACTGAGAAGAGAGCAATGTAAAAGAAAAGAATACTGAGAATTGAGTACATGGAAATGAGAGGACAGAATGAAATTATGAACTGTAGACAAGAGACAATATCGAGTGCAGGAAGAAACACGCAGAGAAATGAATACTTTCAATGTTTAGATATGTTATGGCACTTCCTAACTCGAATTAGATGGTCAATCTTACCCATGGAGCCAGTGTATGTTGGGATCTTGCCAGGGTGGAAGAAAGCGGATCGTATCAAGCTTGCTATTGTCATTATACTGAAGAACATGTAGACTGAAAACAATGATACAATGCGCTGGTTATACACCTCAAACTGAGAACATATGAAACTGACAACCAAATGTGTAAGCGCTAGCATATGCATGTAAAATTAACAATAAGTTTCAATGAAAGCAACTGTCATAGAGATAAACTGAAGCTTGCAATGATGACACTCTACCCCTACTTATAGGAAATATCAGCCTATCAAAACCTTGCAGACGGCGGGTTCAGACATCCTTCAGTTTTAAAGTTTGTTTTAACAGTCATAGCTTGTTTCAAGATTCTCTACCACTTCTGACTGAAATTTTATTAGAATAGTCTTAATCATAAAATAGTTGCAACTGTATATCAAGTACATATCAAATACATATCAAGTAAATATCAAGTACAATTCAAGTACATATCAAGTACAATTCAAGTACATATCAAGTACATATCAAGTACATATCAAGTACAAATCAAGTACAAATCAAGTACAATTCAAGTAAATATCAAGTACATATCAAGTACATATCAACACTGATTATTTCTAATGAGAAAGATAATCCTATACATACACTAATAAGTTGAGGAAGTGTTATTACATCGTTTCTGTTTTTTATGGAGCCGATTGAAATCACAAAAATGTTTTGATTAAGGATCTTATCAGATGCTTAAAGAATGGTGCTTGTGTAAAAAAAGAGGTTATATGAGTTGAATCAATGGTATGTCTGTTAGGGATAATAGTACTTGTGTAAAAAAAGAGGTTATATGAGTTGAATCAATGGTATGTCTGTTAGGGATAATAGTACTTGTGTAAAAAAAGAGGTTATATGAGTTGAATCAATGGTATGTCTGTTAGGGATAATTATGTAGCCAATGGAACAGAACCACATCAGATAGAAGAGTTACAGCAGTCTGTTTAGTGAATGTAGAAGGAATGATATAAGAACACAGGAGGATAAGACTCATTTTTAGTAATAAAAAGTGGGAAAACTACTTATGCAAACTTGATTCTTGAGAAAAAACAAGATTCATGTTGGTTAAGTTGGAGCTGAAACTGATGCACATTTTATTTAGACATGGCTGGGATACTTTCAGGTCAAGCAATGAGTCTACTCAAGGTTCAAGGTCATGGCAATGAGCTACTACATAAACACTACACGACTGGCTACAAGATAACTTTTGATATGATCTCAGTCAAAGCGATCAAACTTTTGTAAGGAAGAGCCATAGAGGCCAAATGTGAATTAAGAAACGTAATGTCTACTTAGCTACTTCCTGTCCTACAGTTTTGTGACCCCATTTCTTGCACTAAGTGAATCTAATGTTTGTGAATAAATAAAATAAATGTATTTGATAAGTTGTCCAACCAGGCCTGAATTTCAGTTGCATTGAGTCAAACCTAATTGAGCATGTCCAAAGGTTTTGCGCTTCAGTTACTTCACTACTTATCTCACCTCAAGCATCAGTTTGGT